>NC_080752.1:14426777-15095527 GCF_020826845.1 Diceros bicornis minor | reverse complement strand
TAAAATACACGAGGCAAAAATTGATAGAACTGTAAGGAGAAATAGACAAATCAACAATTATAGTTGGAGATTTCAAACCCCTACAAATAATTGCTAGAACAAATTGGCAGAAAATCAGTAAGGATATGGTAGACTTGAACAATATCAATTGACTAGACCTAATTAACATTTATAGAACACTATATCCAACAATGGCAGACTACACATTCTTCTCAAGTGCACATGGAACATTTACCAGGACAGACCATATTCTGGGCCATACAAAAGTCACAATAAATTTAAAAGGACTTAAATCAAACAAAGTATGTTCCCTGACTAGAAAAAATTAAATCAGAATCAATATCTCAAACTAAACTATTGAAAAAAACTTCAATCACAAAGTAATGGAGAAAAATATGGAAGGAAGCACATGAGGCTGTATTAATATTAATTACCTTGTGCAGATGAAACTGATGTAAGGTTGAGGACAGAGTTTTTTTTTTTTTTTTTTGTGATGACTTTTTTTTAAAAATTTTTTTTTATTGTGAAATTTTTGTTGTACATTATTGGTTATCAGTCACCACATAAGTGCATCCCTCCACCCCTTGTGCCCACCCCTTACCCCCCTAGCCCCCGGCAACCACCAAACAGTTCTATCTGGGGACAGAGTTTTAAACTTTTTAAATACATTTTTGCACTGTTTCACTAGTTATAATAAGCACGTATTCTTTTTGAAATTTAGGGAAAAAAAAACATTTTTAAAGCACTATGAGATATCTCTGAATCCTTAAAATAAATTCCCCTCTTCTTCTAATGACTTAAGCCAACTTCTGTATCTAATAATCCTATGAACTCTGAATAAAACAATCAAATACTGTAATTTATTTAATACTTCCCCACTACTAGGTATTTAGGTCATTTTACATTTTCTACTTTATATAACTAAAGCTATAGTGAATAGACAGGTCCTCCTGAAATGCCAGCCCTCAGCTTTCCCAAAATCCATCTCTCATTGCTCAGTATCTCATACTCTTGCATCTGGAAAACAAACACTAATCTATTTTTTTTTTTACTCACTAATCTAATTTATGCCTCCTATGATCTCATTCCTCCAGAGCAGAGGTCTGCTCTAAAATGGCTTTTAACAAGTAGTAGTAGGCACTTTGCCTGTTGCAGTGGTTAAAGGTGATAAAACATTTGATCCTTCATCTTTGCCTCAAAATCCTAAAGAGCTCATTTTAATCTATATCTAATATATTTATGGAATATCTTATTTGTTAAGCAGTCTTTTAAGTAGTAATTATTAATTACCAAACATAGTATTTAAGAACACTTGTAGGTTAGCAATATGTTTTAATGAGATCTTTCTTTTCTGATTATAAAAATAAAACATGCAGGGCTGGCCTGGTGGTGTAGTGGTTAAGTTCACGTGCTCTACTTTAGTGGCCCCAGGATTCACAGATTTGGATCCTGGGCGCGGACTGACGCACCACTTGTCAAGCCATGCTGTGGGAGCGTCCCACATAAAGTAGAGGAAGATGGGCACGGATGTTAGCCCAGGGCCAATCTTCCTCACCAAAAAGAGGAGGATTGGCAACAGATGTTAGCTCAGGGGTAATCTTCCTCACCAAAAAAAAAAAAAAAAAAAAACATGCTCACAGTGAAGCTTTGTACTATACCAAAAAATATAAAAAGTATGTAATTTGTATTTTTCCTTCTAATGTGGTGAAAATCTTAATATGTATATATAGTTTTATAGCCTGCTTTTTCACTTAATTATACTGTGTGTATATATATATATATTTTTAATATATATATATATATATATATATGTATTTTTTGTGTGTGAGGAAGAGTAGCCCTGAGCTAACACCTGTTGCCAATCCTCCTCTTTTTCCTAAGGAAGATTGGCCCTAGGCTAACATCCATGCAGATCTTCCTCTACTTTATATGGGATGCTGCCACAGCATGGCTTGACAAGCGATGCATCGGTCTATGCCTGGGATCCGAACCAGTGAACCCTGGGCCGCTGAAGCAGAGCACACAAACTTAACCCCTATGCCACTGGGCTGGCCTTGTATATATTTTCTAATGTCATTAAGTGTTTATAAATAGAGTAACAACTTTCAATGTATTACCTCAGATGGAAAATAATTACAGCTTGGAATTTAGCAGGAAATGCTTTTATCTTACCAAAAGTCCTAGGACTTTCTGTTGAATGGATGACTCGGTTGGGAAAGACTGTAAAAGGAAAGAGAAACCTATAACCATCTAAAGAACCAAATATAATAAATAAATGCTTAAATCAATCAATGCCAAAACTGTAGGCTAAATTTCCATTCTAACCTCTAGAACCCTCATGAAGAGTTCTAACCCTTGGTTTTCAATAAAGTGTCTGCAAGTGGTTGGCGATTCATCTGTGAGGTTCCAAAGTGCGCTCAAAGTAAATTTCAAAGTAGTGTCCACTGAATTTTGATTGGTTTTCTGCTTCACTATTTGAAGAAGTTGCTGAAAGAAGGAAAACAGAATTAATTTCTCATTATCGAATGGTTATTACAATTAGTGCTAATAACTGTAAGTCCATGAAGATTAGTCTCATGAAAACATTTCCTATAAAGGTTTTTATAAGTACAACAAACAGCCTCTTGGATCAGATTTTTCTAAGAAAAAAGTATAAAATCTTCATACATATTTCTGTATTACTCTGATCATACCTATAATTTAATTGCCTGTAAATAAAATGAAAAGCAAAATGATTAAAGCTTAGGACTGACTGGCTTACCCAATTGGTCACAACATACACTCATTTTAGGTCCTGGGATAAAAATGGTGGAGGGGGAGAAAGGGGAATGAAGCTAATATTTATTAAGCATCAGCAAATTATATCCTATATTGTAGTATTGTTATTCTCATTTTTCAGGAGAGGAAATTTTGAGTCTAAGAAATATTAAGTAATTTGATCGTAGTTAACTTAGTAAGATAAAGTAAGAATTGGAAGTCTTATTCTATCTAACTCCAAGTTTTCCTTAAGAAAAAAAGAAAGGACAAACTACATACAATAGTAAGAGAATTAAAGTCTATATTGGATCTAAATAAGATATAGCTTTGAAATTCCATTTGTAAATTATTTCTATCATACCATTAACCTAAGAAATTTAAGTTTGAAAGATAAATGTTTTAAGACCTACATAAGGCATCCATAATTTCATTTTTAGATTACACTTTTGGATGTAAAAGGGAGCTCTACTAAAATATATACAAGAAAACATTAATGAACACTATTACTTACAGATACATACAATTCAGGAAAAAATGTTAAGAAACACAAACACCTAGGTGCAATTATGTAACTTAACAGCATAGTGGCTAAGATTGTGTGGCACTAGAATCAGGCTACCTGAGCTTAAATTTAATCTCTGCATCTAACTTCATAACCTTGTTTGCCAATTTAACCCTTGTTTCCTCATCTGTAAATTGCAGGTCATAATTAAGAGCTAAAAAAAGAAAAAAAAAAAAAAAGGTAGCTATCATCATCATTACTACCACGACTACCAAATCCTGCTTAAACTAAGCTTAATTTTCCCCTAAAGCATACGAGTGGACTACTTTCTTAAAATCTCTGAATATATCCCCAGCCAAAATTACTGAAACACATATCTAGCAATAAAAAGTCATATTTAAAACTACAATATCATTCCTGAAAATAGTGAAAATAAATAAAATCAGCATCCCTTTCTAGTCATCTAACATATACTGTATTTTGTGCTAGGCACTTAGCATATATTCCTTTAATTAGTCGTTTTTTCCTTTTCATTTAATCTTTTTGTTTTTTTTTGAGGAAGATTGGCCCTGCGCTAACATCTGTTGCCAATCTTCCTCTTTCTCTTTTTTCTCCTCAAATTCCCAGTATATAGTTGTGTATCATAGTTGTGGGGTTGCAGCTCTTTTACATGGGACATCATCTCAGCATAGCTTGATGAGTGGGGATTAGGTCTGCGCCCAGGATCTGAACTGGCAAACCCTGGGCCGACAAAGCGGAACATGTGAACCTAACTGCTAGGCCACTGGGCCGGCCCCTTCATTTAGTCTTCATAATAATGGTATGAAGTATTTTTTACCACTCCTAAGAAAATTTATGTGGGCCAGCCTGGTGGCATAGTGGTTAAGTTTGCGTGCTCTGCTTTGGTGGCCCAGGTTCGGTTCCTGGATGCCAACCTACGCGCCACTTCTCAAGCCATGCTGTGGCAGGCGTCCCAAATATAAAGTAGAGGAGGATGGGTATGGATGTTAGCCCAGGGCCAATCTTCCTCAGCAAAAAAAGAGGAGGATTGGTAACAGATGTTAGCTCAGGGCTAATCTTCCTCACTAAAAAAAAAAAGAAAATTTATGTGACTTGCCCCAAATTACACAACTAGTAAGTGACAGAAGTGGGAATAATCCCAGATATGTCGATGCAGAATTTCTACTCTTTACATTATACCACCACAGCCTTCTCTCTTCATTATTTTTTTCATTCGTATCTCTATTATTATACTTATTAGATTGTATTAGATTATCTACATAGCTATTTTCTCTACTATACTGTGAATTTCTTTTTTTGGTTTGTTTTTTTGAGGAAGATCAGCCCTGAGCTAACATCTGATGCCAATCCTCTTCTTTTTGCTGAAGAAGATTGGCCCTGGGCTAACATCCGTACCCGTCTTCCTCTACTTTATATGGGATGCCATCACAGCATGGCTTAACGAGCAGTGTGTCAGTGCATGCCAGGATTCAAACCTGCGAACCCCGGGCCGCCAAAGCAGAGTGCACGCACTTAACCACTATGCCACTGGGCCGGCCCCCTATACTGTGAATTTCTTATGGACAGGAATTATAGACATAATTCAGTGTGAATCCCTGACATCCAGTAAGGTGGTATGTGCCTGATGAGTATTCTATACACATTTATCAAATGACTGACTGACTTTCTCATTACATGCATAATTTGTAAGTCATAGAAAAAAGGAGTCTCTCATTTGACTTTTCCATCTACTATTAATGTTAAAACACCTCATGCCAGGATTGTAACAGGAAGCTCCCAAGTGGACTTTTTGCCTCCAGTCCTCCCTAAGACACTGCTAATATTTATTCTCTTTAAAGCTTTTTTGGTGTTTTTGCTTGAGGAAGATTAGCCCTGAGCTAACATCTGTGCCAATCTTCCTCTATTTTGTATGTGGGTCGCCATCACAGCATGGTTGACAAGTGGTGTAGGTCTGCACCCAGGAACCGAATCCTCGAAACCGGGCTGCCAAAGTGGAGCGTGTCGAACTTGACCACTACGCTATGGGGCCGGCCCTGTTTAAAGCTTGTTAACTTTTCCGCTATTATTTCCTCAACTGAGTGTAAGCAAGCAAAATCATATATGAGCTATTTAAATTATTTTCTTCCCCAAAGCATCTAGCATAATCTTAAGCCTATAATATTGTCTCTACATTTTCTTTATAAATAACAAAATCACAGAATTTTAGAGCTAGATAGAATCTTAAGGCTTATTTAGGCCCCTATGCTTCAGGTAATCTGTCTAAATTCACAAAGTGAGGGGCCGGCCCGGTGGCACAAGCGGTTAAGTTTGCGCGCTCCGCTGCAGCGGCCCAGGGTTCGCCGGTTTGGATCCCGGGTGCACACCGATGCACTGCTTGGCAAGCCATGCTGTGGCGGCGTCCCATATAAAGTGGAGGAAGATGGGCATGGATGTTAGCCCAGGGCCCATCTTCCTCAGCAAAAAAAAAAAAAAAAAAAGGAGGAGGATTGGCAGATGTTAGCTCAGGGCTGATCTCCTCACAAAAAAATAAAATAAAATAAATTCACAAAGTGAGTTTACAAGTAAGATCCTAGGTCATCTGACTCCTAGTTCAGGGATTTTTCCATCTATAGTAAGGAATAAAGCTGTCTCTATGAAAAGAAATGAATACACCCATTTATAAGTAACAAAAATAATTTTTAAAATATAAAATGTCAGAAGATATACAACACTACCTATAAACAATAAAATAAAAATGTCTAGTGGTCTGCATAGAGGAGATAACAAACTTACCCTGACAATGAAGAGCTCAGCACCAAGCTGTGCAGTTTGTTCTGTAGAAAGCTGCAAGCAAGTGGAAGACAAAGTAAATGCCCAAGAACTCACTAGTGTGAGTTAACATCATTCACTGTTACAGACTCCAAAGGTCAGATTAAAATCTCCGAACAACTTAGAATTCTCCAATATTGAATGCAGCTTGAATAAGCAGGCCGGCAGAGAGGCTTACTAATCTTTCTGGCACACAGATTTTGGGAAAAATGGTAACTGTAATGGGAAATAGTTGCCTATTGAAAATTATTCAGCAAGAGTTTAGGTACCTTGGCAGCCAGGATGGAAATGATAGCAACTGCCATCCTTTGCATGTTTTGATCCTCATGGTTGCAGAGCCACTGCATGACAAGCTTGGCTGCCTCAAATCTGAAAACACACAAAGGGTTTCATGAATTAATCCTGCAGCCCCAGCTACAGTTTCACAGTTCCAGCTGGCAATCAATGCTACAATTTAGGTGGGTGAGAAGGAAAGGGAAAATTCCTCTTAACTGATAAAGAATAACAATTACACTTAGTGTTTTGGAGATGGGTGCCTCATTATTAATTCTGACAACACTTTGTAAAGAAACAAGAGCTTGGAAAACATGGTCAACACTATCTGGCACTCATCTTCTAGAATGATAACATATTTCTAGTCTATATTTCTATTCTATAGTGATTTTTATACTATAGTAATAATTTAAGTATTTTCTGGGCTCTTCACAGTATCTAGCACCATGGGAACATTCATCATTCAGAAACATTTACTGAGCCCCTGCTTTGTGCCAGACAGATATTGTTCTTGCTGCTGGAGACAGAATAGTGAACAAAACAGAAAAATATTGCTACTCTTATGCTCTAGTGGGGAAGACAGATAATAAATCAGATAAATAAGTAAAATATATGGTATGATTAGGTACTGACATATGCTAGAGAGAAAAAAATAAAGCAGGAAAAGAGAGGATATGAAATGTTGAAATTTTATGTAAGGTGACTAGGGAAGGCCTCACTGAGACTTTTGAAGAAGTCAGAAGCTAGCCATGTGGATATCTAGGGGAAAAGCATTCCAGGCAGAGGGAATGCGCAACACAATGACCCTTAAGTGGGAGTGTGCCTGGAGGTTTTGAGAAACAGCATGGAGGCAAGTGCAGCCAGAGCAGAGAGAACAGGGGAAAGAGTAGAAAGAGTAGTACTAAGAGATGAGGTCAGAGGTAACAGGGGAGCTAGATCACATAGAGTCCTAGTGAAGAATCAGCTTTTACTCTGAATGAGATGGAAAGCCATGGAAGGATTCTGAGCAGAGATATGACAAGCACTGACATGTTTTTTTTTTTTTTTTTTTTTTTTTTGATTTTTATTGATATTTTAATGGTTTCTAACATTGTGAAATTTTGGGTTGTACATTTTTGTTTGTCCATCACCCCATATATGACTCCCTTCACCCCTTGTGCCCACCCCCCACCCCCACTTCCCGGGTAACCACAGTCCAGTTTTCTCTGTCCATGTGTTGGTTTATATTCCACATATGAGTGAGATCATACAGTGTTTGTCTTTCTCTTTCTGGCTTATTTCACTTAACATAATACGCTCCAGGCCCATCCATGTTGTTGCAAATGGGACGATTTTGTCTTTTTTTATGGCTGAGTAGTATTCCATTGTATATATATACCACATTTTCTTAATCCAATCGTCAGTCGAGGGACACTTAGGTTGCTTCCACTTCTTGGCTATGGTGAATAATGCTGCAATGAACATAGGGGTGCATAAGCCTCTTTGGATTGTTGATTTCAGGTGCGTTGGATAGATTCCCAGTAGTGGGATGGCTGGATCATAGGGCATCTCTATTTTTAATTCTTTGAGGAATCTCCATACCGTTTTCCATAGAGGCTGCACCAATTTGCATTCCCACCAGCTGTGTATGAGGGTTCCTGTTTCTCCACATCCTCTCCAACATTTGTTGTTTTTTGTCTTGGTGATTATAGCCATTCTAACGGGCGTGAGGTGGTATCTTAGTGTTGTTTTGATTTGCATTTCCCTGATGATTAGTGATGTTGAGCATCTTTTCATGTGCCTATTGGCCATCTGTATATCTTCCTTGGAGAAGTGTCTGTTCATTTCCTCTGCCCATTTTTTGATCGGGTTGTTTGTTTTTTTGTTGTTCAATTGTGTGAGTTCTTTATATATTATGGAGATCAACCCCTTGTCAGATGTATGTTTTGCAAATATTCTCTCCCAGCTGGTTGGTTGTTTGTTCATCTTGATTCTGATTTCATTTGTCTTATAAAAGCTCTTTAGTCTGATAAAGTCCCACTTGTTTATTTTTTCTTTAGTTTCCCTAGTCTGGGTAGGCATGTCATCCGAAAAGATTCCTTTAAACCCAATGTCAAATAGTGTGTTGCCTATATTTTCTTCTATGAGTTTTATAGTTTCAGGTCTCACCTTCAGGTCTTTGATCCGTTTTGAGTTAATTTTTGTGAATGGCGATAGCACATGGTCCACTTTCATTCTTTTGCATGTGGATGTCCAGTTTTCCCAACACCATTTATTGAAGAGACTTTCCTTTCTCCATTGCATGTCCTTAGCACCTTTGTCGAAAATTAGCTGTCCGTATATGTGTGGTTTTATTTCTGGGCTTTCAATTCTGTTCCATTGATCTGTGTGTCTGTTTTTGTACCAGTACCATGCTGTTTTGATTACTATTGCTTTGTAGTATGTTTTGAAGTCAGGAATTGTGATGCCTCCTGCTTTGTTCTTTTTCTTTAGGATTTCTTTAGCTATTCGGGGTCTTTTGTTGCCCCATATAAATTTTAGTATTCTTTTTTCTATTTCTGTGAAGAATGTCATTGGGATTCTGATTGGGATTGCATTGAATCTGTAGATTGCTTTAGGTAATATAGACATTTTAACTATGTTTATTCTTCCAATCCACGTGCATGGGATATCTTTCCATTTCTTTATGTCATCGTAGATTTCCCTCAATAATGTCTTGTAGTTCTCATTGTATAGGTCCTTCACCTCCTTGGTAAGATTTATTCCTAGGTATTTTATTCTTTTTGATGCAATTGTAAATGGTATTATCTTTTTGAGCTCTCTTTCTGTTAGTTCATTATTAGCATATAGAAATGCAACTGATTTTTGTAGATTGATTTTGTACCCTGCAACTTTGCTGTAGTTGTTGATTGTTTCTAACAGTTTTCCAACAGATTCTTTAGGGTTTTCTATATATACAATCATGTCATCTGCAAATAGTGAGAGTTTCACTTCTTCGTTACCTATTTGGATTCCCTTAATTCCTTTTTCTTGCCTAATTGCTCTGGCCAAAACCTCCAGTACTATGTTGAACAGGAGTGGTGAGAGTGGGCAGCCCTGCCTCGTTCCTGTTCTCAGAGGAATGGCTTTCAGTCTTTCCCCGTTGAGTATGATGTTAGCTGTGGGTTTGTCATATATGGCCTTTATTATGTTGAGGTACTTTCCTTCTATTCCCATTTTATTGAGAGTTTTTATCATAAATGGATGTTGTATCTTGTCAAATGCCTTCTCTGCGTCTATTGAGATGATCATGTGGTTTTTATTCTTTGTTTTGTTGATGTGATGTATCACGTTGATTGATTTGCGGATGTTGAACCATCCCTGCGTCTCTGGTATAAATCCCACTTGATCATGGTGTATGATCTTTTTAATATATTGTTGTATTCGGTTTGCCAATATTTTGTTGAGGATTTTTGCATCAATGTTCATCAGCGATATTGGCCTGTAATTTTCTTTCTTTGTATTGTCTTTGTCTGGTTTCGGTATCAGGGTGATGTTGGCCTCATAGAATGATTCAGGAAGTGTTCCATCTTCCTCTATTTTTTGGAATAGTTTGAGGAGGATGGGTATTAAATCTTCTTTGAATGTTTGGTAAAATTCACTGGAGAAGCCATCTGGTCCTGGACTTTTATTTTTTGGGAGGTTTTTGATTACTATTTCAATCTCTTTACTTGTGATTGGTCTATTCAGATTCTCCATTTCTTCTTGGTTCAATTTTGGGAGGTTGTATAAGTCTAAGAATTTATCCATTTCTTCTAGATTGTCCAATTTGTTGGCATATAATTTCTCATAGTATTCTCTTATAATCCTCTGTATTTCCATGGTATCCGTTGTAATTTCTCCTCTTTCATTTCTAATTTTATTTACTTGAGCCTTTTCTCTTTTTTTCTTAGTTAGCCTGGCTAAGGGTTTGTCTATTTTGTTTATCTTCTCGAAGAACCAACTCTTTGTTTCATTAATCCTTTCTACTGTTTTTTTGGTCTCAATATCATTTATTTCTGCTCTGATTTTTATTATTTCTCTCCTTCTGCTGGCTTTGGGCTTTGTTTGTTCTTCTTTTTCTAGTTCTGTTAGGTGTAATTTAAGGTTGCCTATTAGGGCTTTTTCTTGTTTGTTAAGGTGGGCTTGTATCGCTATGAGTTTCCCTCTCAGGACCGCTTTTGCTGCGTCCCATATGGTTTGATATGGCATGTTATCATTTTCGTTTGTTTCCAGATAGTTTTTGATTTCTCCTTTAATTTCATCAATGATCCATTGGTTGTTCAGTAGCATGTTGTTTAATCTCCACATTTTTGTCACTTTCCCAGTTTTTTTTTCCTGGTTCATTTCCAGTTTCATAGCCTTATGGTCTGAAAAGATGCTTGTTATGATTTCAATCCTCTTAAATTTATTGAGGCTTGCTTTGTTTCCCAACATATGGTCTATCCTAGAGAATGTTCCATGCGCGCTTGAGAAGAATGTGTAGTCAGCTGTTTTTGGGTGGAGTGCTCTGTATATGTCTACTAGGTCCATCTCGTCCAGTTTTTCATTTAAGTCTAATATTTCTTTATTAACTTTTTGTCTGGATGATCTATCCATTGCTGTAAGTGGGGTGTTAAGATCCCCTACTATTATTGTGTTGTTGTTGATTTCTCCTTTTAGGTTTGTTAATAGTTGTTTTATGTACATTGGTGCTCCTATGTTGGGTGCATATATATTTATAAGTGATATGTCTTCTTGATGGAGTGTCCCTTTTATCATTATATATTTCCCTTCTTTGTCTTTCTTAACCTGTTTTATCTTGAGGTCTACTTTGTCTGATATGAGTATGGCAACACCTGCTTTCTTTTGTTTGCCATTAGCTTGGAGTATTGTCTTCCATCCTTTCACTCTGAGCCTGTGCTTGTCTTTAGTGCTAAGATGTGTTTCCTGAAGTCAGCATATTGTTGGGTCTTGCTTTTTAATCCATCCTGCCACTCTGTATCTTTTGATTGGAGAGTTCAATCCATTTACATTTAGGGTAATTATTGAAATATGAGGGTTGAATGTTGCTGTTTTGTCACTTATTTTCTGGTTCTTTTGCATTTCCTTTGTTTCTTGTCCCATTTGTTTTGGACTGCCAATTCAGTTTGGTTGTTCTGTCTTATGATTCTTCTAGTTTTCTCTTTGTTTATCATATGTGGTTTTTGATAGGATTATTATATCAGCTGTATTTAGAATAAACTTCAGCAGGGCAAAGACAGAAGGAAGGAGAGCAGTTCAGAGGCTACCACAATAATTCAAGAGAGAAATCACTTTTAGTCTAGCCCAAGTGGTAGAAATGGAAGTGAAGAGAAATGGTCGAATTCTGGATATATTTTGAAGATAGAGCTGGATTTGCCAAAAGATTGAATGTGGCATGTGAGATAAGGAGAGAAATCAAGGCCAAGGAATATATCTGATTATCTTACCTATAACTTCATCTTTCAAGACTCAGCTCAAATATCACTTCCTTTGAGAAGCTTTACTTGACAAGTTTATCACTGCCTTCTCACTGCTCCTTTAGTACTTGTTTGTAACTCTGTCAGAGAGCCGTGATTATCTGCAGACTCACCTGAATCCCCTATTGGCCAGTGAGTTCCTTGAGGGAAGGGACCATATCCTATTTAGCCCTTTATGCCAAGAACCCAAGATAGTGCTTTACACACAGTTTAATACAAGTTGGCTGAATGATATAACTTATTTTATCATGTGAGGCAATGCAGTCAAGTTGTTAAGAACATAATACACTTTGAAGTCAGTGTGGATTAAAATATCTCCTCCACCACTTACTAACTTTGGGACCCTGGGCAAGTTCCTTAATCTCTCTGAACTTCAATTTTCTCATCTGTAAAATAATAAGATCTATTCCATAGGATTGTCCTGAGGATTAAATGATATCACATATAAAGCTTAAGACTTAGTACAGAACTTGGCACATACCAAGCATTTGATAAAGGTTCATTTTTACTAGTATTAGTATTGACTTTCTCTATGCCTTTATTCATGCAGTTCCCACAACATGAAACAATTGGTTCAACCAGCTCTAATCTTCAAAGCAATATAGCATGGAGGTAAAATAGAGGCTCTGGAGTCAGTCTGGATTTAAATCTAAATTCTGCTACTTACTATCTTATCACCTTGAGCAAGTTACTAAATCTCTCTGTGCCTCTGTTTCCTCATCTGTAAAATGAAGATTACAAGAGTAACAATTTCACAGGACTGCTGTAAGGACTGAATAACCATATGTAAAACACTTAGCACAGTGCCTGGCAATAGCAAGTGCTTCACACATGTTAGTTGTTATCTTTATTATCTCAAATGCCATCACTAACATGAAATCTTTAATGATCACCAATCAGATGGAATCTTTCCCTCCTCGTTTAGGGGCCCAATGCCTTCTGTCATCCTCTTTTATCAGAAACTCTGTCTTCTATTTACTCATTCATTCATTCATCCATCTATCCATCCATTAAATACCCACTTAAGCACTAGAGACAAAGAAATTAACCAATCACAGTCTCTGACCACAAAGAAGCTCATTTCTAGCACAGTGCATTGGCTACCTCAGAGGTAGGCAAACTATAGCTTACCTATAGTGATTTTATAGCTGTGGGCCCAGCTGCCTGTTTTCTATAGTTTTATTAGAACATAGTTACCCTCATTTGTTCATATATTGTCTATGACTGCTTTGGAGGTACAATGACAGAATTAAGTAGTTGCAACAGAGACTCTATAACTCACAAGCCTAAAATACTTATTATCTGGCTCTTTAAGGAAAAGTTTGCCAACCCCTGGGCTAGTTTACAATTTTCTTTAGGGGAGCAACTATGTCTCTCCTACCTATGACTTCATGTGATCAGTACAGACGCTCAACATTTATAAAATAAAATTAGTAATCTACATGAGATACATGTAGTTATATTTTTATCCAAACTATTTATTTCAAATAGTAAATAGAACACCTCATTCCTCAGCCATGCCAGATAACAGTGTACTGTTACCCAAATAAAAGTAAATCACAGTAAAACTGCTGCTTGAGAAATATACTTTTCATTACAACATACTTTTCTTTTTCAAAATACCATTATTAAAAAATTATATTTTAAAATAGTAAAATGAAAAATCACCTTTTTAGCTCCTAAATCATAACATCTCAGAAAACAAAAGAACCCTTTATACTTACTGGAATCCAGCCAATGGCCTCTTTTAACCTCTGCTTAAAAAGCTTCTTCTATCATTCAATAACAAATAACAATAAGAGGTATGATACAAAGGAAAGAACACTGGACCTAGAACTAGAACACGGGAGTCTTTCTAGCCTTGCAGTTACTAGTCAAAATAGCATGGGCAAGACACTGAATCTCTGTATGCCTCAGTTTCTTCAGCCCACAATATTCTAAAAAATATATTTAGTGGATAGTCTAAAAACTATAATCAACATAAATTCTTAAGCAAAGGGCTACGTAAACAGGGGCCAATCTGCTATCATGAATGTCAAAGCACTAATTTTTTTTTTTTTTGGTGAGGAAGATTGTCACTGAGCTAATATAAGTGCCAATCTCCTCCACTTTTTTGTATATGGGATGCCGCTACAGCATGGCTTGATGAGCGGTGTGTAGGTCCATGCCCAGAATCTGAACCTGTGACCCCCAGGCTGCCAAAGCAGAGTATGCAAACTTAACCACTAAGCCACCGGGCAGGCCCTCAAAGCACTAAATTAGAGAAAGTAGATTCAGCATTCTATAAAGCAACACAATCCCACCCACTTGAGTAATTGTACACCAGGGATATCTAACTGGTAAGAATTGACCCAAGACAGATTTTGCCCCATTTTAAATTCTAGAGCTATCACTTGCCTGTTAAATGGAACATCTTGAAGGATCCGGTCACTGCAAAGTGAAAGGAGGCAATTCTTCTGTAACTAAAGAACCAAAGGGAGAAAAGAAAAATCTTGAATAAAATATTGCTTTGTTATTTTTTAACCAGGGATAGCCTCTATAAAAAAGGGAAGAAGACTGATGAAACACCACTTATTTCTTACAACCTTTATTCTGCCCACCTACTGTTGAAAGAGTGACATTTTTTTTTTGCCTTTTCCATTAGATGAGAAATAGGATAATAAATAGGATAATTCCAGCTAATCTCCCTCCCTTCCAGTGGCCTTTGGATGGACGCTGCTTTGTCTTCTGCCCACCTGGCTTCCAGAGGCCATGAAAACCAAAGCCTAAAGTTCATCTAGTTTGGCAATTGCCCTCAATGAATGAAGCTGGCCTTAATAATCTACTCACCACTCTGAGTTGGCATTTTTACTTGGTTTTCAGCCTCTGAGTATTTTTTGCTAACTTGCCAACTCATTGCTAAATTTTAAGAGTTAAAAATATAATTCAAGCAGCATTTTTAGTTTTCATCCCGAGGATAGGACAGATTATGTAGTCTACCATACTGCTAGAAATGGAAAATCCATATCTTATTCATTTCTGTATCCCAGTACTCGACAGTGTCTGGCCCAGAACAGATGCTCTATGCCTGTTTGCTGAAATTATCACAAACTCAAGATCTGGGTGGAAGATGAGTTTATATGGCTTGCACTATTTCCCTCAACATTTGGATTTAAATACTTTTAAGCAGAGAATGCACTCTTTAGTTTTCATCTTCTCTGTTCTCCTACACTCAGTCATACCACAAATTTATTATTTGACAGACTTCAAAGGCATTTGAATTTCCAGCCTTGGTCTACTAAATTGAACTGTATGGAGGTAGGAGACACTAAGAGGACTATTTGAATAGGAATTCCCACATGCTTACCTGCTGGTGATTGGGAAAATGTTCCATGGCTTTGAGCAGCAAATGGGTCACATCAGCCAGGAGTCGGACAGGCATTCCTGCAGCAAGATCCTGCTTGGTTAAGTTAAACACACAGGCGCTTGCAGCAAGCTGCACTGGCAAATTCATAGGGTGGTTTCTCATCCCAGTAACCACAAGCTGGAAAAAAATTAGTTCTCTTAAGCCACCTTATAAATACAAGCCCTCTTCACATAGCAACATTACTTTTGTTGATCTATAATAATTTTTAAGATGTCTTAAGTATATTTTTTTTATCCTCATGTGCAAAGAGCCTACGACATAGCAGTTACTCATCAATATTTAGTTCCTGCCCACCTGGTTGAGGTAGGTATCAAGTTGTTCATGTCCAGAGATGTTTCTGTCAGGCTAATGAATCTTTCTTATTCAGGTAATCTCATCTTTGTATTTCTTTCTTTCTTTTTTTTTTTTGGAGGAACATCAGCCCTGAGCTAACATCCATGCCAATCCTCCTCTTTTTTTGCTGAGGAAGACCGGCCCTGAGCTAACATCTGTTGCCAATCCTCCTCCTTTTTTTCCCTTTTTCTCCCCAAAGCCCCAGTAGATAGTTGTATGTCCTAGTTGCACTTCCTTGTAGCTGCTGTATGTGGGATGCCGCCTCAGCATGGCCGGACAAGCGGTGCGTCAGTGTGCACCCAGGATCTGAACCCGGGCCGCCAGTAGCAGAGCGTGTGCACTTAACGGCTAGGCCACAGGGCCGGCCCCCTCATCTTTATATTTCTAAGACCTAGTACAGCGCCTGTTATATGCTAAGCACTAAATAAATTCTTACTGACTTGAATAGACTAAATCAGTGGCAAACTTCACTTTCAAATCCCAATATTCACTTCTTTGAGAATACCACTAAAGTTAGAGTACAATAAAATCCATTCACTTCCCTCAGGCCTAGATAACTACATCTCACTTTTCTTCTCTCCTCAAACTCCCAACAAAGCCTCCCCATTCCTATCAGCTGAAGACCTTGCTTCCAACTACACTGAGCAAACTGAAGCAATCAGAAAGGAACTTCAGATTCCTACTACCGCGTGTACTCCCTTACCAGCAAACACACAGGCATATGCTGCCTTCCTGTCTGTTACCATAAATGATCTTTTTGGGCTCCTCTCTAAAGGTAATCCCTCTACTTATATGCTAGATCCTTCCCTTCTTATCTACACAAGGACACTGCTTCATCTGTTCTCCCCTCTCACTCCTACATCAATTTTTTATTTTGTACCAGATCATTCATATCAGCATACAAACAAGCTATATTTTCTTCCATCTTAAAAAAAAAAAAAACCCACTTTCTCAGCCAACTATCATCTTTTTGCTTTGCTCCACTTTGCAGCAAAATTCCTTAAAATAATTGCTTATATTATTTTCATTTCTCTCTGCATCATTCTCTGAATGAATGAATGAATGAATGAGTAAATATTCCAGATCAGGACTAGAGGTCTAGTCTTTTGTTGCTCAGGTTCACAGTAACCAAAACAACAAAAAAATGCATAAAGCAAGCGTGAATATCCTATGGTACGTATGGAAGGGGTGACAGGTGTTGGAGATAACATCTTAGGGACTGAAATGTTACTGGTGCCTATCCAAGCACCCCGTTCTCAAAATTTAAGATACCTGGGAGGTTGTCATTTCTGGTTCTGCTGCTAACTCATTGTTACTTAACCTCACAGACCCTCAGTTACACAACCTGTAAAACAGAAGATAAAACTTATCTCTTGGGACTTTTGTGCCCACTCAATGAGGTACCAAATATAATATAGTCCTATATTCACTGGTTTTACAATTGAATGTGCATAAAGATTATCTTGGGAGATTATTAAAACGCAGATTCCTGTACCTCACCCAGCCCTATTGAATCTAAATTTCTTGGGTAGGGTTCACAAACATGCTTTTTAAAATAAGCAACATTTCAGACTTCTGGTGGACAAAGGACCACATTCTAACAAACATTGCCCTAAGCAATCAACAAAATTAAGAATCTTCCTTTTTTTAAAACCCTTCAAAAGCTGTCTTGGTTAAAATGCCTTAACTGGGGAATAATACAGATTAGTTATGAAAGCACAGGAGGTTCATAAATGATATTGAAAAGTGCCTTCTGGAAATCCAATACTATATTTCTAAAAAGAGCCTATATGGAAGCAATACAAGATGAATACACAATGCAGTATCCTGATTCCAGTCATATACTTTTTCTGCTACAGCTGGTGAGAAAAGATCACAATAGTCACACGTTTTAGGTAGTTAAATATGAACTAGAAAGCACTTATATCGCTTAATGAGACTACTATAAAACTTCAGTAACACTATGTAACTATCTTCTCTCTCTCTCTCATTTATGGCTAATAACAAAAATCACACATCATCAACCCTGTTACAAAGAAAAATCAGACTAAATGCAAATTTTCTTCACAAAATCCTCATCTATCCAGGGAGATAATTTCAAAATTTTTGTATCCAGTTTCTTATTCTTACCTTTAAAATTTCCGGCTTTGTTTTTTCCATCACATGAGTCAGGCTAAACAGGTGAAATAGAGCTTCCCGGACAAAGAATGCCCGTTCACTGTACCGCTTTAATGCTTCTGCAATCTGAGTTTCATTGGCTTCTCCAGACACCTTTGAACATAGCCAGAGATTAGCTTTTAGGTTTCCCTTCAACTTTCTACCTTTCTCTACCCAAACATCACTTCTATAGATGGCATCCAGGGTAGCTATGTAAGGCTTGAAACAAATGGGAATGATTACTTTCCAATCCATCCAGAATAGTCATCCTGTGGAGGTGTACATATGCTAAAGAGATGTATTTTAGATAGGCTCAGAGCCTACTATAAGCCTGTGGGTAAAATTTTATATACTGTACCTAAAACAAATCTCAAGATATTGAACACTATTTGTAAGGTCTTACTATGTGATTAGGCTCCTATTTGCTTCTTAAGGTAACCCTCTCCCCTAACTCACAATATTATAGCTACACTGGCCTTTTTCTCTGATCTTTCAATAAGCCAAGCTCTTTCCCAGGGGAGGGTCATTATATGTAATATCCTCTCTGACTGAAATCTTCCTTTCTTTCTTTGCCGACTAATTTCTACTCATCCTTCCCAATTCAAGTTAAATGACACTTCTTTAAAGAGACCTTCCCTGACTCACCAATCTAAATCAGGTCCCCCTGAAACATCTCCTTCATAGCTATCATCATAATCCCCTTCTAGACTGACCCATTCACCACTGTACCCCAACAGCTAGCATTATGTGCAGCTCAGAATAAGCACTCAGTAAGTATTCATCAAACAAATGTATTAATTAATTTCCCCAGATTTATCAAGCTCCCATTCAGTATTAAGAGGTTCTGTTCAAAATTAAGTCTATCTAGGAATTTCCCATTTACACAGGTTAATATACTTATCTTAAACTGTGGTTCATGTACCATTGGGTAACCAAACATATATAATGGGAAGTGGCTCTTAATAACAGTAATCCAACTAATAAGTGAAAAAGAAATTATTAGAATATCACCATGATCCCCAATGAATTAATGGAACTTGGTATTAAGTGTCAAAAACTGCAAACACACAGAAAGAAAAACAACTAGCCATTATGTACTTCTCTAACGAAACAGCACAACACCTAAGGGTCCTGCTGAAGGGATCAAACACGAGTCTGATTAAGCCTTCAAATCCAGCTACCAATTTGCACAAAATACAAAGAGAGAGAAATATGTACCATGAGTATACAATCAAGAAAATCCAGATTGAGGGAAACTTTACAAGTCAAAAGAGCTAGATTCTTTAACAGACAAATTATAAGGAAAAGAAACGGATGGAGACGGAACCTATAAATTAAAAGACATTCAAAAGAAATATAATTTTGAAAAATGGGCAAGATTAACTAAGTGCCTGGAGATAAACAGTTGGGTCATAAAACTATAAAGAAAAGCAAGGACATGATTATTATTAAAGTTAGGATAGAGCCAGCCCTGATGGCCTCGCAGTTAAAGTTCAGCGCCCTCCGCTTGGGTGGCCTGGGTTCGGTTCCCCGGGCGTGGAATCACAACACTTGTCTGTCAGTAGCCATGTCGTGGTGGTGGCTCACATAGAAGAACTAGAAGGATTTACAACTATGTACTAGGGCTTTGGGGAGGAAAGAAAAGAAAAAAAAAGTTAGGATAGAGGTTACTTTTGTGGGGAAGGAAGGAGCTGTGACCAGGAAGGGTCACATGGAAGAGCTTCAGGGTAGCTGACCGAGTTCTCTTTACTGTATTAACCTGAGTGATGGTTGCAAGTGTGTTTACCTTATTTTCAGTCATTAAGCTGTACATTTGTTATTTACGGTCTTTGTATCTTATTTTACAATAAGGTAAAAAAAATTTGCAAAAAACACTGTCGTTCAGAGAAATATAATCTCATTAAGTTGGAAGACTGAGTCTTTTTTGGCAGTAGCATTATACAGGGTGACACAAAAATAAATACTTTAAAAATATATTACTCAGTAACTAGGTTTTATACTAACATATAGTATTCAGGTAGGAATACACAGCTTTGAGGAAATGAAGGGCTGCATCATGGCTGACATTTCAAACACTGAAGTGACATGCTACAAAGGTCTAATATGAATTATACTACAGTACAGATGTGTGCCATGTGACACAGGGCACATACTGAGCATTTGTAAGACTGTAGAAATAACAATGGAAATTTCTTTACAAAATGCTTTCTAAACTATCTATGTGTAATACACATACATACCCACTGGTCTTGACTATGCATTCCCATATATAAGCAGTTATTGTGTAATAAAAATTTTCCAAGTGTTCAGTTCTTTTTAAATCACCTTGAACTTTTTCTTAGATTATCTTAGATTTGGAAAGACATTGAAATATTATGTGGAATAAAAAAGATTGTAAGATGGAAAATGTATAACAATGATCTCACTCAGATGTCATTTACCCACATTCAGTTGATTCTAACAGCTTTATAATATCTTATATGAAATACAGCCTCAAGTTACCTTTGAATATAAAATTAAAAAACTTTTGTTGCTGGAATGTTAAATGCTCTAAACCAATTTCATTGCCTGTATGTTTTATTCAGTGATCAATACTTCTCTAGTCAGTGATAAACACTCAAATCAAGCAATCTGGCTCCTCAAAGTATAAGCATCTTCAATTCAATCATTTCCATATGCTAGATAAAAAAACCAAGTGTCTCTATACATAAGTTTCTGCAAACAATTTAAAACAGAGAAAATGTCCTTAATCACTAAATTGAGCCTTATTAGTATTTAATATATGGATTAAAACTAAAATTTATATTTTAAGGAAAAATTTTCTTATAGCACTTTGTACATAACTCTATTATAGCATCTCTCACACTGGATTAAGGCTATTTTTAAATTTGTCTGTCTCCTCTCCACTAGACTAGAATTCCTCAAGAGCAGGGGCACTAACTCAGATATCTTTAAAAAGTACTTAGTAAATGTTTTTTTGAAATGGATCAACTTTTCTGCTTAAAAAACTTATATGTACCTTCACTGGATGTTGATAACTGCAGAACTAAGACTCATATATTGGAGTCTTAGTTCAAGGGAGAAGTCTAGGCTGGAGATATAAATTTAGCAGTCACCAGCATACAGTTTTAAGGACAGAGGCATGGAACACTCCAATATTTAGAGGCCTAGGAGATGAGGAAGAACCAAAGGAAATTGAGACTGAGTAGTCAGAAAAGTAGGAAAAAAAAAGACAAGTGTGATACCCTAGAAGCTAAGTAAAAAAGAGTATTTCAAGAAGGACAAGATCAACTGTATCAAATGCCGCTTTAGATCAAGACTGAGAACTAATACTGGGTTTAGCACATTTCCAGCGATTCTCAGGAACTGGGAACCACAGCTTGGTAGACAACCCCAGAATCTGGGAATGAGGTGGCCAACAAACATAATACTACTACTTGTGGAGAAGTGGAAGGTTCAGGAAACTGATGGTGACAGAAGAGCAAATTGGGTGGGGAAACAGCAATGACAGAGTTGGAAATTCTATGGTACGAAAACCCTCCGTGTTGGGACTAGAAACTGAGAGGAAAAGAAAGAACTAAGATACTCAAACAGAGGCAATGAGATGTAGTGGAAAGGCCACATGCTTTGGAACCAAACAGTCTGAGGACACAAGGGCAGGCTCTAATATCAGCTGTTTGCGACCCTTAAGAAAGCCATTCCCTCTCGCTGAGGATAAGAATATCTCCCTCACAGTGTCAAGAGATCAAAATAAGTTATCTATCTATCTATCCAACTATCTATCTATTTTTTTTTTGGTGAGAAGATTGGCCCTGAGCTAGTATCTGTTGCCAATCTACCTCTTTTTGCTTGAGGAAGATTGTCGCTGAGCTAACATCTGTGCCAACCTTCCTCCATTTTGCATTTGGGAGACCGCTACAGTATGGCTTGATGAGCAGTGTGTAGGTCCATGCCTGGGATCCGAACCCATGAACCCGTGAACCCTGGGCTGCCAAAGTGGAGCACGTGAATGTAACCACTACGCCACAGGGCTGGCCCCCAAAATAAGTTATCTATATCAAAGTGCAATAAACAGACCGTTTGTTCTTATAACCACCCACTCAGAGTACCATATAATGCCTTATAAAGAATACTGCGGAGTCACACTGTCTCTATGTCTTGCATCCTTTAGTGTGGCCTAAAAAATTGAGGCATATAAAGCCAAAAAGTCAATCTAAACTAATTTAAAGCATCACAATACTAAGACAATCATTTCAGACAAGTTTTTCATCAATGTTGCAATACTGGACAATTCTAGAAAAGGAGACATGGCCATCTCAGCTTTCCTCCCTTACCATGACCTATTATTTTTCAGCTCTCAAATCAAGAGTCAAACAAATAATTTAAAAAGAAGACCAATTTTTATATATAGTCGAATAAAGGGCAAAGTTCCAATGATCTCTATTTTAAAAAAAATTATTTTAAAACAATAATTGTCAACTTTGGTTGCATACTGCAATCACCTAAGGAGCTTTAAAAAATACTGATGCCTGGGTCCCATCTCCCTGTGGTTCTGATTTAATTGTCCAAGCTCCCCAGGTGATTTTTTTTTTAATAAAAAATTTTTTTTTCCAGCTGTATCAAGATACAATTGGGGTTGGCCCCATGGCTTAGCGGTTAAGTGTGCCGCTCCACTACTGGCGGCCCAGGTTTGGATTCTGGTTGCGCACCGACGCACCGCTTGTCTGGCCATGCTGAGGCGGTGTCCCACATACAGCAACTAGAAGGATGTGTAACTATGACATACAACTATCTACTGGGGCTTTGGGGGGGAAAAAAGATACAATTGACATATATAACATTGTGTAAGTTTAAGGTATACAACATGATGATTTGATACATGTATATATTGCAAAATGATTACCATGATAAGGTTAGTTAACACATTTAGCATCTCACGTAATTACATTCTAGGCGATTTTTATTGTAGTCAAAGTTGAGAATCGATGCTTCGATGTTTACAGAGGTGGAAATTAGATAGTGACAGCAAATAATAGGGCAATGATTTCAAAGCAATAACAGTTCCATTTGTGAAATCAAACTGTTCCACAGAAGCACTGTGGAATACACATGTCTCACTAGCCTCAATTTAAAAACTTAGGCTAATTCACTCTAGACTTTGCTGGTTGTAAGAAGAATCAGCAAAAATCGTACTGCTCTGGGATCACAACTATTATAGGATCTTTGCCTTGAGAAGATTATTTAGCTTAATGGATCAGGGACACATTTCTTTCACCCTTCAGGACACAGGTCAAGCTTACCTCTTCTGGGAAATCCCTTCTCAACTACCAGCACACAGGGATTTATTCTCCTTTAATTTTTAAAATTCTTTACTATCTGATCCATTTGTTAGGCAGTTAAGTAACATTAAAATAGTAATTTACATTTTTATGCTTCCTTCATCAAGCCCTGTGCTTGAAATCTATCTTGCTCCATAAAAAGTTGTTAGGCAAGTTCCTTACACTTCTTGTGGCCCTGTACCTCGCTTACATGACCTTGCCAAGTCTGGCCCTGGGACCTACTTCTCCAGCCTCATCTTATCACTTTGTGACTTTCTACTGTTGAGCTCTAGCCACAGTTGCCTTCTTTCAGTTCCTTGGATATACCATGCTCCTTCCAACTACATATCCGCATATATTATTCTCTCTGCCAGGAATGTTCTCTACCAAGCTGCTTACCCTTAAGATCTCCACTCATTCATCAATTTCTCAGAGGACACTTAAACTGAGTCTCTCTGTTAAATATTCTCATATATAGCATTGTATATCTTCTGGATTCTTAGCAGTTTAAAGCATACAAGCATATATATATACAGTTTAAAGCATATATGTGTGTGCATATATAATATATACATATGTATGATATACATATATATATCTATTTAAAGCACACACACAGCATATATTTGATTGTCTGACTCCATCACTAAATTATAAGCTCCATGAGGGCAAGATCATGTCTGTTTGGCCTCACCATCAAATCCCCATGTCCAGCATAGTGGCTAGTGCACAGAGGTACTTGATAAAATATTTACTGAATGAATGAATAAGAAAGTGACTCAGGGGCTGGCCTGGTGGAATAGTGGTTAAGTTCGCACGTTCCACTTGGGTGGCCTGGGGTTCAGGGGTTCGGATCCCGGGCATGGACCTACACACCATTCTTCAAGTCATGCTGTAGCGGCATCCCACATACAAAATAGAGGAAGACTGGCACAGATGTTAGCTCAGCGACAATCTTCCTCAAGCAAAAAGAGGAAGATTGGCAACGGATGTTAGCTCAGGGTCAATCTTCCTCACCAAGAAAAAAAAAAGGAAGTGACTCAAAATCATTTTTTACTATCTATTTTTTAAAGTCTAAATTGACAAATAATCTCAGAACTGAGATGTTTGTAACTAACCTTTCCTTCTGTTTTTTTTTTTTTTTTTTTTTTTTTTTGGTGAGGAAGACTAGTCCTGAGCTAATGTCTGTTGCCAATCCTCTTCTCTTTGTTGAGGAAGATTGGCCCCAGGCTAACATCCATGCCCATCTTCCTCTATTTTCTATATGTGGGACGCCTGCCACAGCATGGCTTGATAAGCGGCGTGTAGGTCCGTGCCTGGGATCCAAACCTGCAAACCCCAAGCTGCCGAAGTGAAGCATGCAGACTTAACCACTGGGCCAGCCCCTCCCTCTCCTTTTTTGAGATCAGTGATGGTTGCTCAAAAGATACCTTGCCATTTTGGTGACAATATCCACTTCTAGGCCCTGCCTGACTCTGCTCCAGGTAGGATCAAAGGATGCTTCTGCTTAAGTGGTATGTATATGTAGTAGGGGAAAAAAAAATGGAGCTCCGGAATAAGACTGATGTAGATCCAAATGTTGGTTCTAACTATAATAAATCATATAATTTCTATGAGTCTATGTTTTTCATCTATAAAATGGGGTTAATACCTATCAATAAACAGCATCTAGAGGATACAGAGTATCCTTATTTGTGATCATATCACCACCATTCTATTACACTAAGCTCCTTGAAGGCAGATCCTCTATCTTTTTCATCTTTGAATCCCAAGCTGTACCAAGCCCAACAGATGTTTGCTAAACCGAATTTAAACCATGAGGCATGAAAAACCTTAAGAAAAGAAAAATTTTACCATTTCTACAGTAGAGATCTCCTTGGAGAACTTGATCCCCCATTAGATACTTGATTCAATAAGGAGTTTCTTTGAAGTGATCCACTATAAATAGTATGTTTAAGTGGTTCAAAATACCTAAACATTATCATCATGAGAACTATCATTTATCCAGGGCCTACTATGTGATTTGTACTTTACATATATAATTATTAATTTTCAGAAGAATTCTGCAAGGTAGAAATGATATCTATTTTATAAATAAAGAAATGGAAACAAAAAAGTTACATCATAGTTTGCTTTGGGTCATGAAGCAAGTAAGCTGGGATTTTAATTAGGACTCTCTGACTCTAAAGCAAGGCTTTTCCACTATACAATGACCGGTTTCATGAACATATTCCATATATTAGACATTCATCTTAATGCAGTCTCCTGCAACTAAGACATTGGTCAGCTTGACAAAATAATACATTTTTAAAGTCTAACCTTCAAATGTCCTTCGCCTATGAGGAATTCTGAGTAACCAGCACCAGTGGCCAGCAAACCTACAAACTGCATGCTGGGTCGTTGTTGTATAAAGGCTTCAACAGCTTTATCTGTCACGTGCTTTCTCCCAGAAACATCCAGGGAGACAAGGTTGGGTAGGATGTCCTTTTGTTCTAGTAAGCGAAGAGCTATGTCTGATGTAAACTGTTTATCATCTGAAATATCAAGATGATTCAGATGTTTTAGTTCCCGAACAACATCCAGTATCTGGGTAGTTGTCATTTTTAAACATTTCAAGTGGTGCATGGTTAGAGACTTGAGTCGGTCTTTGCAAGCCAGCAGAGCCGTGATGTCTGTGATTGAGGTGTTAGAAATATCCAGGCTCTCTAACCTTGGTAACGAGGCAACTTCAGCCAGGTCTTCATTATAAAAGAGAACGTTGGTGATGCTTAACGCTCGAAGGCCAGAAAGCCGGCTGAAGCACCGCTCATAAGGATCTTCGAGGGAGAGAGTTAATGAGTTCAGCACTAGGCACTGGAGATTTTGCTGGATCCATTTGTTACTGCCAAGCCCACTGATGATGTCTGTAATTGTGATGTCAGCATTCACACCTGTGGCATCAAGTTCTACCAACTTGTGGTGGCAGAAGGCTTTCCGGAAAGCAACAGCAGAGATCTTGGCTTTGCGAATGCAAGCTCGCTTTAAGCGCATTTGGTTGCCCCTAAAAATACCTACAGTTCCATCATTCAGTAGGCCTGGAAAAAAACAAGCAGCACTTTAACTTCAAAAAACGGTTCAGGAATAGCTAAAATTTCCAGCATACTTTACATTTCCAAAGCACTCTCATAACAATATTTCATTTAATATACATAACAATTCAGTGAGGTAAGAATATTATTATCTACAATTACCTCAAATGAGTAAAATGGGGCTCAAGATCACAGAGCTAGCAAGTGGCAAACATTACTGATATTCACTAACATCTGGTTCTCCTTGCCTTCCTGGATGCATGGACAACTACATGTCCCAGCCCACCCTTGGAGTTAGATGAGGCCATGTGCCTAATTCTGGCCAGTGGGCTGCAGGCTGAAGCACCTAAGAGCCAGTGCATGATTTTCCATGCTATCTTTTCCTGCTATGACAAATGAGGAGCCTTCAAGTTCTAGACAGTGTAGCTTTATGACAGTGGAGCCTCCACAAGCCTGGATCCTGGGGCAACCATCAAGCAGTACTCTCCATGGACTTGCAGTGTTTATGCACCATGAGTGAGGTATAAACTTTGTGTTAAGCTACTGGATTTGAGGGGTTTAATTTGTTACCAATGCATTTCTAGCCTATCCTCTAAATTCACTGTAATACATTATTATATACACAAACACATATATACACACACATATTAAGCACAATACGTCTATAATTCATTATTAAACCATTAGCTAGACCTGAAATCTTATTAAAAGGATCTAGAGGTTATAGTCTCTCCCTGTCAGATGAATTCAAATAAAGTGGACACAGTAACCTCTTGAAGTCCCTTAGAGATCTACCTGACTACCAATTAATAATGCCAGAAGCATACGATGCTTTGGAGCCACATCTATCCCAACAACATCACATATCAACTAAACAACATTTACTGTGAAAGAAATAACAGCCTTGCCAATAAAAGGTAGTTTAAGAACAGTCTGGGGTGAGTAAACAGTTGGGACCAGGTAAATAAATAGCCTGGAGTCGAGGGAAGAACTCTAAGTAGCACCTCAGCAGACCCATCTAAAGACACAGCTCAGGATTCCAGCAAGGCACCCTTAAAGTAGAACTAAAGTATTCTTTTTAAGGGAACACTGCCTTCTAGTGGATTTTCAAGACTTAATTATCTTTGAAGAGTTAAAATCAAGAAAAACCTTTACAAAACCTGTCACAATGGACAAAAATGACTAATTATATATTAAGAATTCCATTATTCTAGAGCTATGCTGTCTAATACAGTAGCCACTAGTCACACACAGCTGTTAAGCACTTGAAATACAGATAGTCCAAATTGAGGTATGCTATAAGTATAAAATACATGCCAGATTTTGAAGATTTAGTACTAAAAAGAATGCAAAATATCTCATTAATAATTTTCTATATTGACTGTATGTTGAAATGGTATTTTGGATATACTGGGTTGAATAAAATTATTAAAATTAGTTTTACCAGTTTCTTTTTACTTGTTAAATGTGGCCACTAGTAAATTTAAAATGAGATATGTGGCTCACATTTGTGGCTCATGTTCTATTTCTATTGGCAGTGCTGTCCAAGACAGCCTTTTAAACTACCTGAACTCTATTTCAGGGGAGTAAATTTCATGGTGGGGTTCCATCTATCAAATAGTTATTAAACAATTACTATATGTCAAACACTACCAAATGTTGTGGCTACAAAGAAAAATGAAATATGTCCCTACACTCAGGGATACAAATTTCCATAGAGCAAAAAAGTCTCAAACAGCAGTAAATCTCAAAATGAGATATATGGTATATCAGAGCCAAGTACAAAGTACCATGGAAGCAAAGAAAAGGAAGCAATCCATCATGCCTGGAGATCTGGGAAAGATCTGATGGAAGAAGTGATCTTGGAGTAAGCCCTTCAAAGATGAAGGAAAAATTCAAAGATGGAGGGGGCCAGCCCGGTGGCATAATGGTTAAGTTCGCGTGCTCTGCTTCAGTGGCCCAGGGTTCGCGGGTTCAGATCCTGGGCACAGACCTACCCGCCACTCATCAAGCCATGCTGCGGCGGTGTCCCACATACAAAACAGAGGAAGACTGGCACAGATGTTAGCTCAGTGACAATCTCTCTCAAGCAAAAAGAGAAAGATTGGCAACAGATGTTAGCTGAGGGCCAATCTTCCTCAAAAAAAAAAAAAAATCAAAGATGGAGAAAGAAGGTGAGGGGTATTAAACGAAGAATAAAGGGTACAAACAAAGCCTTAGAATACATTTATCGAATCATTATGTTGTACACCTGAAACTAATATGTCAATTACATCTCAATAAAAAAATGCAAAAAAAAAGATCTTAGAGATGTGAAAGCACATCACATAGTTAGAAAATGGCAAGTGGTTCTATACTGCTTGAACATAAACAGCTAGAGCTATAAGATGTTTCTTTCCCTGATAAAGAGGGGAAGAAAAACATAGGTAAAGACCTAAATATGAGTGAGAACGTGGTGCATTTCTAGAGATTTAAGTACGCAAGTGGGTTGAGACAAGAAATGAGGCTGAGAAGGTGAGTTGGGGCTAGATCACTCTGAAAGGTCAAGAGAAGAATATAGACCAGCTAAGGACCTTGGAACACAAAGAATGACATGGTGGAGTTCTTGGGTTTTTTTCTTGCCCCATATATCCCAGACTTCAAGTTGAAGAAGTCAGCAACCCAGAAATGCCAACAAGCACTGACAAAAAAAAATCTTCTGACTCTAGCCAAAGTATCAGGAAAGGGGCAGTCTAGCATGACAGAAAACTTTTAGAGTGACTACCTTTCTTCAGCCAAACACCATAGAAAAAAAATGTGGCCCCACCCTCACTCACACCAGCAAATGCCAAGAGGGGAGCCTAGACTTTCACTCTTGCTGGGCTTTAACTAGTTGCCCCAATCTCCCAACGGGAAGGTGTTAGAGAAGGCATAGTAGGGAGCCAGGACTTCCACCCCTGCTGGGTGGTAAGAACCACTCTCTCCCGTGTGATGTCAGTGGAGCCATCTGGCGATCCTGGACTTGCACATCCATCTGGCAGTAATGAGGTGCTCCTCCCCTTCCCTGCTGGGGTAGTGTCATAGGAAGCCTAGTGGTGAATGAAGACTTTCACCACTGCCCAACAGTAATGAGGCCACCTTGCCCCAACATGGTGTCAGTGGAGGCCAACTGGGAAGAGAAATGAGGTACTCATATCCCTCTCAGCTAGGGAGGTATCATTAGAGTCCTAGTAGGGAAGCAGAACTCCAACCCCTGCACAGCAGTAATGTGGAGCCCCATGTCTTGGGTGTCAACAGAAGTCAAGTGGGGAACCAGAACAGTTACCCTAATCTGGCAATAACAAGGCAGTGCCTCCGCCCTCCACTGCTGAAGTGGTGTCAGAGACACAAACTAGAGCAGAAGAGTCTCATAACACAGTACCCATAACGTCCAGATTTTAATCAAAAATAATTCATCATACCAAGGACCAGTAAGATCTCAAACTGAAAAAAGACAATCTATAGATGTCAACACTGAGATAACAGAAAAGTTAAAATTATTTGACAAAGATTTTAAAGGAGCCATCAGAAAAATGCATAAGCGAGCAATTACAAACATGCTTGAAACAAATGAAAAATAGAAAGTCTCAGCAAAGGAATAGAAGATATAACGAAGAATCGAACGAAAATTTTAGAACTGAAAATACAGTAATGGTTGGGCTCAACAGAACAGAAAGAAGAGAGGAAAAAATCAGTGAACTAAAAGATAAAACAACAGAAATTACCCAAATCTAAACAACAGAAAAAAAAATAGACTAAAAAATATTGAACTAAAAAATTTGTCACTGGAGTCCCAGAAGGAGAGGAGAAAGAGGGTGGGGTTGAAAAAGTACTTGAAGAAATAGCTACACACCTATTAGACTGGCTCAAACAAAAAAATAGTAATAACACCAAATGCTGGCAAGTAGGTAGAGAAACTGGATCAATCATATATTGCTGGTAGGAGTGTAAAATGGTACAGCCACTCTGGAAAAGAATTTGGCAGTTTCTTAAAACATAAACATGCAACTACCATACAACCCAGCAATAGCAGTCCTGGGTATTTATCCCAGAAAAATTAAAACTTATGTTCACACAAAACCTGTACATGGATGATTACAGTATTATAGTATTCATAATATTAGATATTATATTCATAATAGCTAAAAACTGCAAACAGCCCAGATGTCCTTCAGTGGATGAATGGTTATACAAACTGATGTATTCCATAACATGGACTTCCACTCTGCAATAAAAAGAACAGACTATATACAAGACAATGTGGATGAATCTCCAGAGAATTATACTGAGTCAAAAAAAGCCAATCCCAAAAGGTTCTATACTGAATGATTCTATTCATATAACATTCTTGAAACGACAAAATTATAGAAATAGAGAACAGCAATGGTTGCTGGGGGTTATGGAGAGGGAAGGGGCAGGAGAGAAGTGAATGTAGCTATTAAAGGGCAACATAAGGGATCCTTGTGGAGACGGAAATCTTGTCAACCATATCATGTCAATATCCTGGTTGTCATATTGTACTACATATTGCAAGATACTACCACTAGAGAAAGGGGATCTCATCTATATTATTTATTACAACTTCATGTAAATCAACAATTGTTTAAAAAATACGAAGTTTAATTTTAAAAAAAGAGATCACTCAGGAAAATTTAAAGGTGTGTTGACAGGGAGTTAAGGGAATTCCATCTGATGGCTTCAACTTGCTTGCCAAGAGTAAATGGTAGCAAGTCTGAGAAGAGCAACGAACATCTGAAACAATTGTTAGGAGCATTGGGTAGTTGATCAGAGAAATACTCAAGAATTCCTGGGCTGAGGAGCCCCATTTTTATATTACTGACTTGCCTCCTTATGCAGGTCTTGGCCTAGTTATCACCTTCTTGGAGAAGCTTTCTCCGACCAGCCAAGCTAAAGTAGATGCCTTCCTTTAATTCTCCCTGAGAGAACCATGTTCGTTTCCCCTCGGAGAATCTATCACAAGTTGTAATTGTGTATGTGTTTGTTTCTTAATTATGTCTCCCACTGGATTATATGCTCCATAAGAGCAAGATTCATGTTGTGTTCAATATTGTACACTCAACACCAAACATAGTGCCTGGCACACAACAGGTGTTCAACAATTTTCTTCTTCTCTGGAGCTTCCTTCGTATACATCTTACTTTTATTCTTCTGCACTCACCAGTAACTCCTTTCAAATATACGTTAAGGACCTTCTGTTAAGGACCCTTGTAAAAACCAAAAATGCAAATAGACGCTGAGTTAAGATCAACGTTTTCCTTGTTTATGCCACAAAATAAATTCACACCTATTTTTAAATGTTAGTTTTGCTTTTTACAGCTGAAACTTCAGACTCCTCAGTTAATTAAGACTGATTTTAATCTTATAGTGACTATCACAGTGCCTTACAAAATTTGCTTTCAAATTTTGATACTGTATACACACATTTAGTAAAATGGGTAATTCCTGGCCTCTTGGGTCAGTCTACATTAAATGAATTTTTCTAATAACTAAGTTTAAATGTCTACATTTGAGAGTAACAGAATTAAAAGAGAAAGGAATTGAAAAAAAAAAAAAAGAGCATGAGATCTAGAAACTAGTCCTGTGTTTGAGTCCTGGTTCCAACATTTATTTGCTATTTGCCACTAGACAAATCTCTCCACAAGTCTAAGATTCCTTATCTGTAAAATGTGAATTATATGTCCCTCACAGGGACTGCTGTGAAGATTAAATAAGACAACATACATAAAAAGCATCTTGCAAACTGAAAGCACTACACAAAAGTCATTAACTATACCTGAAGGAAATCTTTCTAGATTACCTTTTCTTTCTTTCAAAAATAAACATACTGAAGAATCATCTACCTTTCTCCATGACCAATAATTGTACTTGCTACAATGTATTTAAGCTAAATCTTCCTTTGCTGTCATACTATCCACTTGGGTTGTTAGTTGGCAGCCTGTCCCCTTCAGATTATCAATTCTTAATTTGCTATGGTCAGTGAACCAAGGTAATTAGAACTGTGTATATTTAAGAATCAACAGGCTCTAAACGAGTGTTTCTCAAGGGCTTCTTTCAATGAGTAAAGTACAGAAGCCTAAATACAAAGATTTTGCCCGGAAGTATTTTTCTTTCTTTCTGGTTTAGGCTATAGACAGCTGAGGTGACCAGCAATGTGACCTCCAAATAAGTGGTCAAATAAGTGACCTTCAGATAAGGAGTACTAGTCTGGGGTATAAACCTTCAGTCACCCAGAGAATCTATTTTGCTGTTCAAGAATGCAATCCACAATGTTTCAAAAGGTACTACTCTTTTCAGTTTAATCCCAAACCAGAAGGCTGAAAATGTCAAGGTGTATCAATTTAGATTAGGTAGACAGAGTAACACAGAGACATTATCATTAGATGGCAAAATTCTTATTCTGATTCCTAGCTCTTATACACCTTTTCTGGTAAATTTTTAGCACTGAGACACAGATAGAACGAGCAAAGGTTATGACATGAGAATCATATATCCCAATAAATAAAACTTTTCAGCATCGGGCCTATTTTAATAAAGACTACTACCAGTATCAATAATCCTTTGAAATGGGCAAATAAGTAAAAAATTTTAAATGTAAATAATATGTTAAGTATTTTCTAAAATCATTATGTTATTTAAAAAATATATTACCAATTTTAAAAGCATTCATGGAACAACTTTTTCCCCAAACATTTTACTATGAAAATTTTCAAACATACAGAAAAATTTATGCAACAAGATTTAAACTGTGACAAGAATAGGCAATATATCCTTTTGCATATTATCAATAGTATCCACTCTTGATTGTTTGAAGATGGATATGATTTTTACAAAGAGATTAAATAATTCAGAACACTTGTTGGTGAATAAGGCAAATAATCACATTGCAGTAACACAAATAGGGGCAGCAAGTTATTTCTCTGACCCTCAGTTTCCTCATCTGAAGGCAGCTTGAAAAGAAGTAGAAAACACATTTTGATCAAGCATATAACCTCTCCAAGACACTACTCGAGAGGACAACTATTTAGTTACACTTACTTAAAAAAACTACTTCCATTATTTTATCCATTTAAAGCATCTGCCACAGTGTCTGGTATATGGTATATAATAATAAACATTCAATAAATGTTAGCTGCTATTATTAGCTATCAGTAGTTATTTCAAAAGGGATCTGGCGAAGTTAAAACTTCAGTTACCATTTATTCTTTTGATTTACAAGACTTGTTATATGTACATATATTTAAATTGAATATGCTAAGCATTATCATTAAATTGAGACTAGAAAAATGTTAGCACTGGCATAATCTCTTAAATTGTTGTGCAGTTTTGTAAGGGACCTTTAACTTTAACACATATAGTATCTACTGAAATTTACCCTAGCTCCTTTGGCAGGTTGGAAGAATTCAAAGAGACTACAGACTTGAGCAACTTAGTGAAAACCAAGGGATGTAGATGTCTTCTTCTTTCTTAAATTATTCCAAAATGCCTCAATTGCAGCCTTATTTCTCTCACCTTTCCTTGGAATGCATTATCTGCATTCACGATTGATATGTGTATGTGTGTGTGTGTGTATATATATACATACATAAAGTTACAACACAAGTCTATACCATTATCTGGCCTCTAGGAGCAGGGATATCTTTAATGTAGGTGTAGGAAGGTTGTATGGCACAGTGAAAAGAGCATAGATTTGGAATCAGACATATTTGCATCTGAACCAAGACTCCACCATTTACTAGCAGTGTGACCCTTAACAAGTTACTTGTCTGAATCTCAGTTTCCTTATCTGTATATAAACGGGATAATAATAGCTACTTTATAGGACTTTTGAGAAAATTCAAGGAAAACATATAAAATGCCTGGCATGTAACAGGCAATCAATAAATGCTAATTATTATTATTGCCACATTTTCATTCTATTTTATAGTTGTAGACAAATTATATTTCCTACTTGTAAGAGTTGACAAACACTAAATATAAAGGTTATTGTATCTCTTTCAACTTAAAATTCAAACAGAAGTAACAAAAATCCTCAATACTCATAACCAGAATTTCACAGATAAGACTTTCTCAATTTATTTTCAGAACTTGTTTTTGAAAACAGAAGTACTAAATTAGCTATGATTTCCCATTTCAAAGGTCAAAAGCAGAAACTAGTTTTCCATAATAGTATTTATTGATTCTCCCACTTCCAAATGAAGATGTAAGGTATTTTATACCAGCAGACTTCTAAAGGGATATTTTGGAAGGTAGAGAAGTTATTTTTGCCACGAGAATGGCTTCTCAAAGCAAAAAAAAAAAAAGAAAAAAAATGATTTGCCCAAATTAGAAAAGAAAAATGCTTATTTCAAATCACATAGTAAGTGGCAGGATAGGCAAAAATAAATGAATTCCTTTTCCTGGAATCAGGCTCATCTGGCCTTTTCTGTTATTTCTAAGAAAATAATTAAATGGCCACAGCAGTACTTCAAAATCCAATGCCAATTAACAGCACATAATTTTTGTTTCCTCTGTTTATTTTTTACCATGAAAAGCCATGGTCTGAAGCAGTCGATCAGCCACCTCCTGTGGGAATACTCCAGGTTCCTGCAGACACAATGTTCCATCTTGTCTTGCTGAACAGAACTTCTCAAGGTGAGTAGTCAGGAAATTCAAGCAGATATCAAGTAAGGAATAGGGAGATGCCTCCTCCTTGGAGCCCAGGTAGAAACATAAAGGGAACACAAAAACCAACAAGTTTAGTTTCCAAAAAAGTAAAGAGCAAAACATTCATTTACTCATTCAACAAGTATTTTTACTCAGTGTCTATATGCTAAATACTGTGTTTTTTTGGTTTGTTGTCAGTGCCATCGAATCAATTCTGACTCCTAGCGCCTCTGTGTACAGCAGAGTAGAACCCTGCCCAGTCTTTTTGTGCCATTCTCTCACCTTCTGGTGCTACATCAGACAACGCTCTGCTGCTATTCATAAGGTTTTCATGGCCATTTTTTTCAGAAGTGGGTGGCCTGGTCCCTCTTCCTAATCTATCTTAGTCTGGAAGCTCTGCTGAAAACTGTCCACCATGGGTGACTCTGTTGGTATTTGAAATACCAGTAGCATAGCTTTCAGCATCATAGCAGCACACAGCTGTCATAGTAAGACAACCAACAGATGGGTGGTGTGGTTCCTTGACTGGAAATGAACCCAGGCCACAGCTGTGAGAGCACAAAATCTTAACCACTAGACCACCAGGAGCTGGTTAGATATTATGTTAGGCAGTGGGAATACAACATGTAAGCCCATGTTCTCAACAAGCAGAAGTGAAATATTTAAACAAATATTTACATAAAGATTATTAAGTCCAATAATAGAGGACATATTAGGTTATGTAAGCACATAGCAGGGTGCCCTAATCAGTCAAGGATGGTGAGAGAAGACCTCAGAGGCACAGCAGATTAATCTTCCTAAATTACCACCATGACCCTCCCCAGCTCAAATCTTTGATGGACTCCCATGGGCCTGAAGACAAAAGGCAAAATTCTTAGATTACACTGTTGCCCAAGTCCTTCCAAGATCTAGCCCCAATTTACTTTCCAACTTGTTCTCCCACAAAATCCCCATCCCAACCTGACAGTTCAAATATGATAAATTTATTTGCGTAAAAGAATTTGGAGGGGCTGGCCCTGTGGCCTAGTGGTTAAGTTCGGCGTGCTCCACTTTGACGGCCCAAGTTCGTGGGCTCAGGTCCCAGGTGCGGACCTACACCATTCATCAGTCATGTGTGATGGTGACCCACATATAAAATAGACTGGCACAGATGTTAGCTCAGGGCAAAATTTCCTCAAGCAAAAAGAGGAAGATTGACAACAGATATTAGCGAATCTTCCTCAAGCAAAAAGAGGAAGATTGGCAACAGATGTTAGTTCAGGGTGAATCTTCCTCACCAAAAAACCACCCCCCCAAAAAACAAAAAAACTGACTCAGGAGCACAACTCTTAACCACATTATACTACACATGGTGACATTTTAATGGCTGAATAACATGCAGGCTTTAAAAATTACAGTTCAAAGATATATTAATCGCATAGAAAAATGTTTATAATACAAAGTAAGATACAAAAAATAGTTTACAGAACTTTCTCAATCTTATAAAGGTCATGTGTGAAAAACCCAGTTAGTACCATACTTAATATTGAAAGTCTGAATATTTCCCCCTAAAATCAGGAATAAGACAAAGACGTTTGCTCTAACCACTTCTATTCAACATTGCACTGAAGGTACTAGAATTAGGCAAGAAAAAGAAATAAAAAGCATACGGATTGGAAAGGAAAAGTAAAACTATCTCTATTTGCAGATGACTTAACCTTGTATAAAGAAAATACTAAAGAATTCACACAGGGCCGGCCCGTGGCTTAGCGGTTAAGTGTGCGCGCTCCGCTGCTGGTGGCCTGGGTTCGGATCCTGGGCGCCCACCGATGCACCGCTTCTCTGGCCATGCTGAGGCCGTGTCCCACATACAGCAACTAGAAGGATGTGCAGCTATGACATACAACTATCTACTGCGGCTTTGGGGGGAAAAAATAAATAAAATTAAAAAAAAAAAAGAATTCACACAAAAAAACTATCAGAGCTAAAAAAAAAAAAAAAGTTCAGCAAGGTTGTAGGATACCAGATCAATATAAAAATATCTATTATATTTTTATATACTTACAACATACAATCTGAAAATGAAATTAAGAAAACAATTCCATTTACAATAGCATCAAAAAGAATAAAATACTTACGAATAAATTTAACAAAGAATTGTAAAGTTAAAAAATTAAAGATCTAAATAAATGGAAAGATACCCATATTCATGGTTCAGAAGACTTAATATTATTTTGTTTTGTTTTATAATTTTATTTATTTTATTTTTATTCCACCAAAGCCCCAGTAGATAGCTGTATGTCATAGCTGCACATTCTTCTAGTTGCTCTATGTAGGACGCGGCCTCAGCATGGCCGGAGAAGCAGTCCGTCGGTGCGCGCCCAGGATCCAAACCCGGGCCGCCAGCAGCAAAGCACGCGCACTTAATCACTAAGCCATGGGGCCGGCCCAAGACTTAATATTGTTAAACTGATCTACAGATTCAAAACAATCCCTATTAAAATCCCAACTTCCTTTTTTGCAGAAATTAAGAAGCCAATGCTAAAATTCATATGGAAATACAAGAGAACTAGAATAGCTGAGACAATCTTGGAAAAGAAGAGCAAGTTGGAGAACTCACACTTGTCAATTTCAAAACTTACTACAAAGCTGCAGCAATCCAAACAGTGTACTGGCATAACGAGAGACTTACAGATCAATGAAATAGAATTGAGAGTTCAGAAATAAACTCTTATATTTATGGTCAATTGATTTTCAACAAGGATGCCAGGACAATTCAATGGGCAAAAGAATCAGCTTTTCAACAAATGGTTCTGGGACAACCGGACATCTACATGCAAAAGGATGAAGATGGAGTCCTACCTCACATCGTATATAAAAATTAACTCAAAATGGATCAAAAACCTAAATGTAAGAGCTAAAACTATTAAGCCCTTAGAAGAAAACATAGGTATAAATCTTTCTGACTTTGGATTATTTTCTTAGATATGACACCAAAAGCACAACCAACCAAAGAATAAAACAGATAATTTGGACTTCATCAAAATAAAAACTTTTGTGCTTCAGAGGTCATCACCAAGAAAGTGAAAAGAAAACCTACAGAATGGGAGAAAATATTTGCAAATCATATATCTAATAAAGATTTTGTATTTAGAATATATAAATAGCTATTACAACTCAATAATAAAAAGAACTCAATTAAAAACAGGCAAAGGTCTGAATGGACATTTCTCCAAAGAAATACAAATGACCAATAATCACATGAAAGATACAAATCAAAATCACAATGAAATAACACCTCACATCCACTAGGATAGCTATAATCAAAAAGACAGATAATAATAAGTGTTGGTGAAGATGTGGAGAAACTGGAACTCTCATACATTGCTGGTGGGAATGTAAAATGGTGCAGCCACTTTGGTAAACAGTCTAGCAAACCTAGCAATTCCACTCTCAGGTATATACCTAAGAGAAATGAAAACATATGTCATACAAAAACTTGTACATGAATGTTTACAGAAGCCTTATTCATAATAGCTAAAAAGTAGGAACAACTCAAATGTCCTTTAACTGATGAATGGATAAACAAAATACAGTATATACACACAACGGAATATTATTTAGCAAAAAAAAAGAATCCTGATACATCATACAACATGGATAGACCTTGAAAACATTATGCTAAGTGAAAGAAGCCAGTTACAAAAGACCACATGATTCCATTTGATTGATGATTCCATTTGTATGAAATGTCAAGAATAGGCAAATCTATAATAGAGACAGAAAGTAGATTAGTGGATACCTAGGGCTGGGGGAGGGAGGGTTAGAGGAAAATGGAAAGTGAATTCTAATGGGTTCAGGGTTTCTTTTTTTTTCGGGTGTTGAAAATGTTCTAAAATTGATTGTGGTTATAGTTTCACAACTCTATGAATATATTAAAAACCACTGAATTAGATATACTTTATTTATTTATTATTTATTTTGTGAGGATATCAGCCCTGTGCTAACATCTGCCAATCCTCCTCTTTTTTTGCTGAGGAAGACTGGCCCTGGGCTAACATCCATGCCCATCTTCCTCCACTTTATATGGGACGTCACCACAGCATGGCTTGCCAAACAGTGCGTTGGTGCACGCCTGGGATCCGAACCGGCGAACCCTGGGCCGCCACAGCGGAGCACGCGCACTTAACCGCTTGTGCCACCAGCCTGCCCTGAATTAGATATACTTTAAATGAGTGAATTGTATGGTATGTGAATTATATCTCAATAAAACTGTCAAAAAAATTAGTCTATAAAAGTGTAAATACGAGACTTAGAAATAAATACATCTAGGGCCGGCCCCGTGGCTTAGTGGTATGGATCCCTGGCGCGCACCAACGCACCGCTTGTCTGGCCATGCTGAGACCACGTCCCACATACAGCAACTAGAAGGATGTGCAACTATGACATACAACTATCTACTGGGGCTTTGGGGGAAAAAAAAGGAGGAGGATTGGCAATAGATGTTAGCTCAGAGCCGGTCTTCCTCAGCAAAAAAAAAGAGGAGGATTAGCACAGATGTTAGCTCAGGGCTGATCTTCCTCAAAAAAAAAAGAAAGAAAGAAAGAAAGAAATACATCTAAATGTTAACAGTAGTTAACTCTGAGTGATGTGCTATCAGTTTTCTAAATAAATCAAACTTTCTATACATGATGTGATTTCCATCATCAAAAAGTTATTAAAATATTTACATGTTATTTTACAATTTACAAAGTGCTTTCACATTGACATATATGATACTGTAGTAACTGAGTAAGGTGGGTAAAAAAGACACTATTTTATAGATGAGGAAACAGACTTTATAAAAGTTAAATGGTTGGCCAATGTGGCAGAGACTGTTAGCTACCAACCCTAATATCTCTTCTTCTCTTCCTCCACATTAATAACACCTTTTATTTTTACCTGAGCACATAACCAGCTGTAATAAATACTACATATTCCAGTCTCCTCTGCAGCTAGACGTAGCTAGGACACATTAGAAAAAGTTCAGAGGAAATAATTCATCAAATTCAACTTCTGCCTCATAGAACTTTGCCTATTCTGTCTTATTTTTTCCTGAATTGTAACTATGAATTCTTTCTGCTTTTTCTACTCTTCATTGTATCACCTTCCTAAATGTTTAAAATTCATCACCCAGACGGTAAATTTCACCTTTCACCTCCGTTGGTAAAATTCAAAATAATCTATTTTGCAGAAGAGAAAATAAATGAAAGTTGGGTAACTGTCAGAGAGGAGATACATAAACCTTCTGAGTACATAATTTTTACAAGTCATTTTAGCAAAACAAACCCAGGCAGTAATACACAAACTTAGAATTTTTAATTAATCATTCCAAAATAATTTTTTTCCAATGGGTGAAATATGTTTAACAAGGAACAAAAGCAGGTTTTTGGACCCCACAAATTTTTTCTTTTCAAAGAAATTCCCCCTTATCTCTATGTTAATTCCTATTAGTAAGCATTAGACTTTTCTAGTCAGCTGCTCTTCTGTTGGGAAGTGTATCTGCCTATTAGTTAATAACCTGGGCTTTGGAGCTAGAGTGCAAATCCCAACTTTTCACTTGCTAACTGTGTGACATTATACAAGATACCTTTCTGTTCCTCAGTATTCTCATAATATAGATAATAATACCTACCTCATAAAGTTGTTGAGAGGATTAAATGAGATAAAACAGGAACCAGAGAACCTAGAATAATGGCAGTACGTCTGGAAACACACAGCTTGTAAGGGGCAGAGCCAGGAAATGTGGCTCCAGAGCCTACGCCCTTATCTGCCGCAATATACTACCTTTTCAACTTTATATGCCAATTCCAAAAATGTTATCTCACCTGATACTCAAAGCAAGTCTGTGATGTGAACAAGGATAATCATCCCCATTTAAAGATGAAGAACAGAGAGGTTATACATCAAGCCAGTGACAAAACTAGAACTGTACTCAGGTTATCTGAGATCTACTCCAAAACCTATACTGCCATCATGATTCCCCAAATCCCAGTAATTTAAGCTAACACAGAAGTACTGAGAGATCAGTGTTTCCTATTTTATTTTTAAACAAATAATAGCAGCACAGGAAGACTAAGAAAGAAAGGATAAAGCAGAAGCTGGAAATCAGTGTCTAAACAATTCATCTCTTGGAAATTCCTGGTCAGATTTTTTTCCTTAACCAACTAGGTATGCCCCAGGCAGAATAAAAATAAAGCTCCTACTGAAAAAGCAGATGAGAAAGGAGGTCAAGTCTGACTTCATTTGGATCAAAGACTAAATAATTCCTAGGAAGAACAAACAGGAAAGTTCTTTTTAATTAATTGAAATGGCTTTTACTCAATCTGGCCCAATCCAGCTCCTTATTAGCACAGCTCTTATCCTATCACTCTTTTTCTAAAAAAATGATCTCACTGACAAAACTGCTAAGACCAGGCAAGGGATTATTTCCTCAGAGGAATTTGTTATCTTTGTTTAGGCAAGAACAGAACAGGAATAAGAACTGAGCTGAATATACAGATTTAAATATCACCCCCTAGTGGTGACAGCTGAGTAGTAAGAATAGATAAATTCTCAGAGGCAGCGATCAGAAGAAACAACTAAGCCCTAAAATTAACCATCACAAGCACAGCAGGCAGAATGACACGGTCCCTGAACAATGGCTGAAAAAATATCCTATGGCAAACAGGAAAAACAACAACTCCAGTCTGAAAGAACAGCACAGCTCTTTATTTTTTTGGTTAACATGGTGTTTTCTGGAACAAGATATAATGCTAACATTGTGAATCATTCAAATAAAGTTTGTCCAAATTGGTCTTCTCAAATACTGCTGGTGAGAGTGTAAATTGGCACAATTTTTCTGGATATAAAAGATTTAATAAAAATCTTTAAAAAATACCTATACTCTTGATCCAGTACTACTTCATCCAAGAATTTATTAAAAAAAAAAAGGAAATAATCAGAGATATTAACAAATGTATTTACACAAAGAGATTAATCACAGTTTTTCTGATCAAAAAAAAACCCACACTAAAATAGGGGGAAATGGTAAGAAAATTATGGTATATCAACTTTATAGAATATAAATATGCAATATGTATGTTTATGAATAACTTTTAATGACATGGCAAAATGCTAAGAATAAAATATTAATCTAAGCCAAAAAAAAACTGTATATGCAGCAGGATTTCAACTAAACATCTATACTGGCACAGGAAATGATATTGCCTGAAAAGTTATTTCAGAAGATTAGAAAGCTACTTCTAAATTAAACAATATGTTGTGGTAAATCTATAGAGGAGAACAAGGGAAAGATTTAAAATAAAAAAGGACAGTGGATACCTTGGAGGTGGGGAAAATGGCATAGAGGAACGTGGCACATAGGAAAAAACATGGCAGTGGTCATGTTCTGTTTCTTAAGTTGGATGCTGGGTTTTTATGTATTTATTTACTATGTTCTACGGCTTACATAAATGTTTCCTACGGTCTTCTGAATACATCAAATTATTAAATGGAAAAAAGACAAAAATAAAAATTTGTGGAAATAAAAAAAAAGCTGTGTTCATGCTTCTGCTTTTCAAATATTATAAGATAACCAAAAAAACAGTTTCAGTTTTATCAATGATGGTCATATTTTTCAATAATATATGTATTCAAACTAGTAAGAATAGACTTTACTAGATTCAATAAAATTATTTTAATTTTGAACGAAAATGTGCTTGTATACACACACACACTTTTATTTCTCCTAAATTTGCCATAATGTAACTTCTCACCACTGCTGTTACACCCTTTTCCTATATTCCCGAGAGGTTTTACCATCTGATGATGAACTGGGTTGGAAAGGGAGTCTTGAGAGGTTTTCAGGGGAAAGGCAGGGAAGCAGCTGTGATGAATAAGGGAAGTAGATAGGAATAAAGAGGGAATTTTGAGAAGCATATCTGTGAACTCTATTATACTTCAAAGTGTTCCAAAATTTGCAGATAAAGACTTTGAGTTATTTTCAAATGACTTTTTGGCTGCAGGATTATGTTCCATGGACTATGACACTACTCTGTGACTAGGCTACATAGGTCACAACTTAAATAGTTATACATAAGCAATTAAAGAATTTCTCCTACTATTAAAGCTAGATATATACACATATCTTCTCTTCTGCTCTTGCCTTTAGATATCACAGAGCAAGGCCTTGAAGGAGCAACAATAACAACAACAAAAAAACAAAAGAAAAGAATCACTAGACTGAAAGTCAGAAGAGGTCTTGACATGACACTACCTAGGGGAGACACAGAATACTCTCGAATGTTGGAAAAAAAAGAAAGAGGGGCTGGCCTGGTGGCATAGTGGTTAAGTTCGTGTGCTCCGCTTTGGGAGCCTGGGGTTCACAGATTCCGATCCCAGGTGCAGACCTATGCACTGCTTATCAAGCAGGCATCCCACATATAAAATAGAGGAAGATGGGCACAGATGTTAGCTCAGGGTCAATCTTCCTCACCAAAAAAAAAAAAAAGAAAGAAAGAAAAAAGTAAGTAATAATAAGGAGAATCTTCATCATTAAACATCTGTCTAGCACTTTAATTTACAAAGCCTTTTCAAAACAATCATTATGACTCAGTGAGGTAAGGAGAACAGAGATTATTTTTGTTGAGAAAACTGAGGTTCAGAGAAGGAAATGTTACCAGTGGTAGCCATGCTGCCCTTTCTTTATATATGCTGTTCCTTCTCCTTAGAATGCTGTTCCCCACCTGTCCACCTATCAAATTCCTACTCATAGTACAGGAGGCAGTATATATGTTCTCTCCTCCATGAAGCTGTGCCTCATATCCCAAAACACAGGCAGATATAATCACACTACACTTTGTAGATAGTTCTATTACAGTTGTCTACTATCTTTCATTTGTTTGGATGGCTGTCTCCCTCTCTAGACTATGAGTTCAAGGAATGTTAGTAGTTCTCAAACGTTTTTTGTCTGTAGCCTACCTAGGTGGGGCAAAAAACCACATAGCTTACCTATCTCTCTTGGTTCCCAAGTTTCAGTAGAAAACATTGTTAACAATGAAGTATCGGGCTGGCTCCGTGGCTTAGCAGTTAAGTGCACGCGCTCCGCTGCTGGCGGCCCGGGTTCGGATCCCGGACTCGCACCGATGCACTGCTTGTCGGTCCATGCTGTGGCGGTGTCCCACATAAGGTGGAGGAAGATGGGCACGGATGCTGGCTCAGGGCCAGTCTTCCTCAGCAAAAAAAGAGGAGGATTGGCATGGATGTTAGCTCAGGGCTGATCTTCCTCACACACACAAAAAAAAATAAAATAAAAACAAACAAACAATGAAGTATCACTACAAGGAAATTTTATAGACATCTGCTTTATTTATTTACTACTTTTTTTTTGTGAGGAAGATGAGTCCTGAGCTAACATCCGTGCTAATCCTCCTCTTTTTGTTGAGGAAGACCGGCTCTGAGCTAACATCTATTGCCAATCCTCCTCCTTCCCCCGCCCCAAAGCCCCAGTAGACAGTTGTATGTCATAGTTGCACATCCTTCTAGTTGCTGTATGTGGGATACGGCCTCAGCATGGCCAGAGAAGCGGTGAGTCGGTGCGCGCCCGGGATCCAAACCCGGGCCGCCAGCAGCGGAGCGCACCCACTTAAGCCCTAAGCCACGGGGCCGGCCCTAGACATCTGCTTTAACAACAAGAAAATGCATGTTTCTTATTTGAATAACAACACATTGTCAGTCTAAATTTAGAACTTTTTATGTCAAAAGTATTATTAATGCAAATATACATCACCACACACTAGATTAACCAAATAAATCACAAGCGATAGCAATAATAAAGTTAAATTAATGATAATTCATAATTAAGATACAAAACTACCAACAATAAAAAAGTACCACCAACTAGGACAACACTCCTGATGCACAAATTACAAAGCTCTCTTCTAAGAAATCCCAGGAATTCCAACAAGCTACATTTGTACACATGTAGTAGGAGCTTTGTAACACTTCCAAGTGTGAGACAGACTTCTTCATAAAAGGCTCGAGTCCTCAGTGAACTCTAGTAATCTACTAACTTTAGCTTTACGATTACTAAATTGTAGTAATTCTTAATAATTCACTAAGTAGTTCTTTAGTATGGAGCCCTTAATAGTATATAAAAATTAAAAGTGTGGAAAAACGCATCATTTACCAGCCCCTAGGAGTTAAGGAAAGGATTTTTAGAACAGTTCATCATCCATCAGGAGGAGATCTGTGTCCCACACATTGAAAACCACTGGGGTTAGGACCCATGCCTTATCCATTTCCGTATCCCCTACTCTGGCACAGTGTCTAGTGAGTAAGTGAATAAATGAACTACCTATAAGCAGATTCCCTGCTTGTGAACTACTGCTTCTTATAAGAACGTGGCACACCTGGCGGCATGGGGCAATGAAGACAGGGAAAAAAAGGAGCAGAATAGGTCCTCAAAGCAGCTTTTCCATTTTACTACTTTTTGAGGCAGGTACTAATTTCTAATAACAAGAAAATGTTGTCTCTCTCTCTCACACACACACACATACTCCAGAAAAGACACACATGCACTTACAGCAGTATATCTTTTTGGTTGGCTCTCCATTTCTTCAGAACCCAGCTCCTTACCTCCCTGACAACACAGATCACTACCTATCTATCGTTCATTAAAATTCTAGGTCCAGTATTCCTCTTACTAACCACAACGCCTCTGGAGAAGTTACTTCATTTTTGTGCCTCAGCTTCCTTACCTGTAAAATGAAATTTGTAATATTTTTCCTTTCACTTCATAAGGTTATTGTATCAAATGAAATAAAGGACAGGAATATGCTTTGTTTACTGTTAAGACATTGTTACATCATCCATAAAGTGTATTTTTCCTTGTGATTAACCAAAAGAGAGATCTCATTGCTCAGAGGTTCTGAAGGCCACAGGGTCTGTCTTTAAGGAATCTCCTATAGACACTCACTAGCTCTTCCTAAACCTTCTCATGGCTTTCTTTTAATCTCCCTTATAATTTTTTTTTTTTTTTTTTGCTTTCTTATACTCTCCTTCCTTGAAGTATTTAGTCATCTACCCACCACTCAGCTAGAGGCATTCTCAGTCACTTGCCTATGACTTAGTTGTCTATTTTGTTGGTTAGTTTGTTTTAGATATTTAAAAGCTTCTTCTGTTACTGTACTGCCAGGGTCATGGCAAAGGAGCATTACAACGTTCTAGGCAGTGGCCCATCCATTTCTACCAAGTGGGGAGGTGGAGGACACTGGGAATTGACTATTTATAGAAATTACAGTCTACTGTTGGAGGGGACCAGGGCTTCCTTTGCTGCTGGTATGACAAAAAATGAAATAGATCCTCATAGATCAGGTATCTTTGATACTTGGGGACTGAAGCCCCATAAAATGCAACCAAAAAATTATCTGTTGAAAGAATTAGTAAATTACTAGATGCTAACATCTCAAAACTCATTTTACTTCTCCTCATGAGACACTATTTCAGGAAACATCTAATATAAAAAGTATTAAAATTGCCTAGGGGCCGGCCCCGTGGCTTAGCAGTTAAGTGCGTGTGCTCTGATGCTGGCGGCCCTGGTTCTGATCCCGGGCGCGCACCGACACACTGCTTCTCCGGCCATGCTGAGGCCGCGTCCCACATACAGCAGCTAGAAGGATGTGCAGTTATGACATACAACTATCTACTGGGGCTTTGGGGAAAAATAAATAAAATTATTAAAAAAAAAAATTGCCTTAATTCCTCAAGACAGACCTTGTGGATTTTAGAATCACTGAGTAATGAGGTCTCTCTTTTGGTTAATTACAAAGAAAAATACACTTTATGGATGATGCTGGTAACAATATCTTATAGTAAACAAAGCAAATTTATATCCTTTATTTCATTTGATACACACAATAACCTTACAAAGTGAAAAGAACAATACAAATTTCATTTTACAGATATAGGGAAGCTGAGGCACAAAAATGAAGTGACTTTTCCAGAGGCATGTTGCTAGCTGGAAGAATACTGGACCTGGATGTGAATTCTAGTGGTGTTACACTGCAAATTATCTAGCTTTTCTGACCCTCAGTTCGGTCCTTTGTAGAATGGGGATAATATTAGAACTTGTCTCATGATGCTAATATCAGGATGAAGTGATGAAGTGTGTTTAAAGCCCCCAGAACAATGCTGGACAGAGTAACTACTCAGCAAATGTCCCCTAATAAGTGGGAACACTTATTAGCCATGATCTTGCACAGGTAACATAAACGTAAGTTTCGGACACATAGGACAGCAGGTTGATTGTTGTAAATTCTTAAGAGAGACTTTTCCCACCCAGAGTCCATGTAAGGCAAACAAGCTTCTTTGTCTCCCTACACCATCAGGCAGATATTTTTCAGTCTACCTTTTCACTAAAGGTGTAGGCATTTTAGGGTCTCGGCTTTATGTGGTTGGCAGTTCCAACTCATATGAATCAGGCTCAAAAATCTCACCTCCTACCTCCTAAGACTGACAAATCCTCCAACAGAAGACAATGGCTCTGACAGTGCTCCTTTTTTTGTACCCCTGGATGATATTTTTCTAAAGATTGGGCCGGAAACCAGGTAACTACAAAGATTACAAACTTGACAATTTCATAATTAGAAATAAAATTTTTATTGACATCTCTCTGAAGGACTATGTAATACTGTAGAGTAAAATGTGGGCTTGGGAGTCAGATTGTCTGGATTAAAATGCCAGCTCTACCACTTAGAAAATGATATAACTTTAGGCAAGGTAATTAATCGCCCTACACCTCAGTTTCATGATCTGTAAAGGCAGACAATAACAGTACCTACATTATAGGAGTATTGTCAGAATTAAATAAAGTCTAAGTGCAAAACATTTAGAATAGTGAGTGGCATATATTAACTGCTCAATAAATGTTAGCTATTATTATAGAATATAAGTTCCATAGAACAAACACTATGTTTTGTTCACTGCTGTATTCCCAGAGCCTAAAACAATGCCTTCTACACACTGGGCACTAAATGTTTATTGAATGAATATATGAACAGTCAAGCACAAATTTATTGTTAAGTGTATTTAAAATACTTATTTGCCCCTAGAGAAAGGGACTATATGTCCAGAGAGAAATATTAAGTCCCAAGTCTAGCTCTGAAAATAAAGAATAAAATTGAAAGGCAGACATGTGTCATTTGAGTTCACAGGTATAAGAAACTTCAGATATTGGACAATCTTTGACTCCTCATTTTAGTAGTACTCCATGGGAAATCTCTTCTCAGTTTATGTGGGTTTCTTTCCCTAGTATTTTCTACTACTGATTCAATCAAGGCAGACTTCTAGGAATAAACACCTAATATAACCTTAGATGTGATCTAATCCCTTTACCCTCTCCTTCCCCAAACATAATCATTTTACAAATGAGGAAGAAGGTCAAGAAGGCAGTACCAAGGACACAGATACACTGTGCTCACGGGTACAGATATATTGAACTATTTGGCATGGACTGTAAGGAGTTGTTGTTCTTTTTTAAAAATCACCAACTACTCTTCAGAGACCCCCAGAGGCCAAATAAAAATGCAGGTAAGGCAAGCTCCTTGCATGTATCACTCCAAGGTCTAGTCAGTGAGGCAAATGGCTATGTGCTAAAGGGCAAGGAGCTAGAGTTCTATCTAAAAAAGATCAAGGCCTGGAAAGGTAAATAAACCCCCTTTCCTTCCATCTTAGCTCATGTCATAAAGCCATTCTAAGAAACAAAACAAAAATTCAGGTCAGTAATCACTGAGCAGATGAGCAGATCATAAGAATCGTTAACGCAAAGAGATACTTGAAGCATTATTTTCCTCTTAACTACTAGCATGAGTTTTGAAATATAATACGGTAAACAGAGAAGCTGGGTTAATAATGGAAAGAGCATTGGGCTTTCAGTCAGTCCTGGCTTTGCTACTTACTAGCTGTGTGACGTTAGGAAAATAAATTAACTTCTCAGTTTTCTTATCTGTAAAATAGACGCTAAACCTCTATCTTGACTACCTCACAAAATAGTAGTGAGGAATAAATGGAATGGTAGGAAAATACCTTTAAAATACTAAAGTACTATGCAAATATTAACATAATTGAAAGAAGGGTTTCTGGTATGAAAAGTTCGGTAATATATTCACAGAGGTAAGATATCAAGTTTATACAAAATTTAAACCTATAAAAGCAGCTTGCCCTGATCCCACAGTACTATAGCTAATAGAATGTACCTACTATAATACTTACCTTTAACTTGCTAGAATCTTACTAGATTTTATAAGAGGTGGAAGGGATCATGGAGAGGATTTAATACAACCTCTTCATTTTAGAGATTTAAAAATGGAGGCATAGAGAGGTGAAATGATTTGCCAAAGGTTATAAGGCCTATGAAAAGAAAATAACTGACATTATATAACCAAGAACATTCAAACTTTTTTTTAATGCCCTTAGAAAAGGAGAATATGACATTGAACAGGCATTAAGACGCTGGAGGGCTAAGAAAAATGTTTATACAAAGAAGAACTGGACATAGGAAAAAAGAAAAAACAAAAGATCTTTATATAGAACTAACAAACATTTAAATAACTAACCACCCTTCTACCAGAAACTGACTCTTTATTATCTGGGTTTAAATATTCTATTCTCTGGAAGCACAACTTCACAAATTATAGACAAGTAATTTGCAAGTATTTATACAAAGGGATATTGCTTTGCAATACATCTTGAAATAACTTGGCTTCCTCCCCAACTCTTCCTGCTGAACTCTTCTGGACAGAAACATTTATCCTAGGTCAAAAGTACCACTCAGGCTAGTAAGAGAAACTACCTGATCCAACATTTCCTACCCATCAAACCTCTTTTTCCCCTCAGGGTACCTGTACAGTGTGTTCACCCGTTTTTTCCCCCTCTTTCATAATTCATATCTCAGTTAAAATCACCTTATGCAATTCTCTACAAAATACACACATTTTTTTCACTCAACAAATATTTATCTACTTACTATGTCTCAGGCATTATGCTAACTGCTTAAGACATGAAGTTGAAAAAACACAGTACTGTCATTGTCCTCAGAGAGCTCACAATCTGGAGAGACAGTCATCCTCTATAAACAATACCACCACCACAGAGTAACTGCTGTAACCAAGGCACATGCAAAGTACAGGAGAGAGACACGGAAAGGAGGAACTCAACTGCCTGGAGGTAAATGAAGGCTTCACAAAGGAGGTAGGGCTTAAGGGGACACTTGAAGGTTAAATAGCCAAGAAGTCACAAAGGGGGACAACATTCTAGTCAAAAGGAACAGTGTAAGGAGAACTCAAGAGACAGAAAAAACAGCATAATGTATACTCAGTCTTACTGAGCATAAAATGCAAAGACTTTTTCTCATAAAATGATTACATCATTAAAGGATTAGATCACAAAGGTGCTAGTATACTAGCAAAACAACTACTTGCTGAGCCCCTCCTATGTGCTGGATACTGCCAAGTACACAGGATACAGATCTTTGCAGACCCACTGCTGTCCATATGTATGGTTTACCTGAGTTGTGCAGTACAACCTGTACGGCCACAGCAGCCCCATAAGACCACTGTAAACTAGCAGGGCCTAAACTGCAGGTTCCTTAAGTATCATGAAGAGTCCACAAATTCATATGCATACAAGAATGCTCTGTACACAATAATATCTTGAAATATACACTATTTCAATGCATAACAGATGCTGTTAGAATTAGCATGTAGTACCATTTTTAAACAATACTAAATTGCTACCAGCCTTTTGCCTTTTTCCCCCCAATTAATGTATTCTAAAAGTATATTCCTGTCATGTCTCCCAAGTTTTTCAATGTTAAAAAGGTATCTAAATGCTAAAGACAGAATGCCACCAATATCTGATATTCTCCTTCAAGCACTTTATAGAAGGTCATTTGGTAACATGGATCAAGAACCATAAAACTGTACACTCCCTTTGATCAATTTTCTTTCAATAAATATGAATTACTTTTATAATGAAAACAATGGTACAAATATTTTAAATGCCTGAATTCAGTTTAGATTCCTACAACCTCATAGAGTCCAGGGAAAGTAATAGCACAGGCTTAGAGGTCACACAAACCTGTGCTTGAATCCTGCTTTGTCACATATTAGCTATTTGACCAGAGGAAAGTTACTTGATTTCTGAAAGCCTCAGTTTTCTTATCTGTGCAATGAGAAAACATCATCAACCTCATGGAACTGTGAAGATTAATTAATACATCATCTGATACATTGTGTGCTCATTAAATGAAAGCTACTGTATGAGATCATGCTTCTCTTATTTAAATAAATGTCCCAGCATCCAAGAATATTGTTTTAATGTTATTTTTCTATTTTAATTATTAGCCTTAAAAATGTCTTTTATTCCACTGCAAATAAAGACAACTGCCACTTAAATGTGGTTTTTTTTTTTGTGTGTGAGGAGATCAGCCCTGTGCTAACATCCGCCAATCCTCCTCTTTTTTTTTGCTGAGGAAGACAGCCCTGGGCTAACATCGGTGCCCATCTTCCTCCACTTTACATGGGACGCCGCCACAGCATGGCTTACCAAGCAGTGCGTCGGTGCGCGCCCGGGATCCGAACCAGCGAACCCCGGGCCGCCGCAGCGGAGCGCGCGCACTTAACCGCTTGCGCCACCGGGCCGGCCCCTAAATGTGTTTTTTAAGGGCTAGGTTTAGAACCTATGAAAAAAGTAGGGTTCTAGTCAGTATTTCCCAATTCATGGATTGCTCACGTCATTAAATTCAATATTGATGTCTATTGCAACTTGTATATTTTTGACCATTTAATAAAATAATTATTTAAAATTTTCTCCTTTAAAAACAAAAGAAGTTTGAGAGTATCCAAAAATATACCTACTGAACATGTGTGAATTAGTGGAAATTAGGAGACTGGCTCATGATATTATAGTCACTCAGTTGTTATACCTTTATCTGAACATTAAATGTCACAGTAGTTTTAAATTATTTTTATTCTTATAACGAACTGTTGGTTAAAGACAGAAAACATAAGCTACACTGATGACGAAATAAGACTAAATGAGTGCATTTATCTGATCAGAATTCTTAAATGGTACATCAAGACACCTCAGTATTTTTTTAAGCATTAAAAAAATGAAATCTGGTGATAGTTATATCTAATTTGGATTTTCATTTATTCAAAATGAACTATCCATACTTCCAATGTTTTATTTGTGAAGACAGGCTCGCAAGTAGCAGCCTGGAACCATTCCTTTTATTTTGTCATTTAGAAACAAAACAGAACAATTATAGAAACCTGTTGATTTTTTAAATACAAAAATGCAAGAATAAAAAAGTCAGTTCTTATCTATTTTGATGCCATAGACACAATTAATTTCAATCCACATTGTAATATATATTCATTTACAATATGAAAAATGCTTTATCTTATGTTAATGTATCATTTGTTAAACAAGGTTGAAATTTGTTTTAATGTATTTTGTTCAACATATTATTAAATGAACTATATATGTAACTTAAAAATAAAATATATTTTACTTAAAATTACTCCTTTCTCATACCACACAAAAACTATTTAAAAAACTAAATAAGGTTGGGCAGCCGGATTCTCTCTACATGACCTAATAGATGACCTTTGGGAGACCAGTTTGTAAACAAAGCACTCTGGTATGGTAAACGTACTTTGTTATAACAGTCTCATAAATCCCTAAAGGCAGCATATGTGAAAACTGAGGCCCAGTGAGCAAAATCGCCAAGCTATTAGTGATTCTGTGTTCTACAACTCCATATTAATGCCTCTATGGAAAACTCACTTAGCCAAAAAGTAGTGTGCCAGACCTTCATATTTCATTTCCCTAACAGTCTCCTTCCTCCAATTTAAATCACCACCACCATATCAAGGTTAGGGTGAAAGTCCACACACTTAATTTTCACCCAGACTAGTGTAACAGCTCTTCTCTCTCCAAACCATATTTCATACTATGTAAAGTGACCATCCTCAAAATCTCTTAATTATGATATTATTTCACATAAAAAAACCTTTCAAAGTACTCAGGGTCTTTACAATGAGGCCAAAACTCCTGAGCCTATAATTCAACGTCCTCCATGATCTGACCCTAGGCTTACCTAGTTTCATCTCCCACTGTGCTCTCAATGCTAGATTCACCCATTTCCCAGAATACAACATGCCTGCTTCTGTCTCAGCTTCTATGCTCAAGCTGGTCCTTTTGCCAAGAATGGCTTTCCTTCCCAAACTCTTACTGAATAAAACTTCACTTGTTAAAGTCCCCAATCAAATGTCCCCTTCTCAACAAAGCCTCCCTGACTTTCTGATCATCCCCAAAGTCATTCATTCACTCAACAAATATTTACCGAGCACTTACTATGCACCAGGCACTACATAAGTGTTAAAGATACAATGATGAGCCAAATGATCATGGTCTCTATCTTCATAGAGCTAGTATTTATCTCACTGGGTTGCTAGAAGAATTACGAGATAAAAATACGTAAAGCACTTAAAACAGGGCTATACACAGTCATGTTCAATAAATATTAGCTATTAGCGTTGCTGCCTAACCATACTATCTAAAATAGTTGCTACACACACATATATAACATCATTTTATATTTTACCCTGATTTATGTCTTCTTAGCACTTATAACTACTTCTCATTATATATTTTTTATTGTCTACCCTCCCCACCACAGACCATGTCTTTTTTTAACCACTGTAACCCCAGTGCCTAGAACATCGCCTGGCCCTTAGCTGCTGGTCACAAACCACCTCTATAACAATGATTTTTATAGTCTGGGGGTGGAGACAGATATTAAAGCAAATAATCACAACAAGAAATATAAAATTACAATTGAGGGGCCGGCCCTGTGGTGTAGTGGTTAAGCGCACGCATTCCACTGCTGGTGGCCCGGGTTCGGATCCTGGGTGCGCACCAAGGCACTGCTTGTCAAGCTATGCTGTGGCGGCATCCCATATAAAGTTGAGGAAGATGGGCACAGATGTTAGCCCAGGGTCAGTCTTACTCAGCAAAAAGCAGAGGATTGGCATGGATATTAGCTCAGGGCTGATCTTCCTCACACACACACAAAAATAATAAAATAAAACAAAATAAAATAAAATTACAATTGATATGTATTCTATGAGAGAGAGTTACATAATAGAGGAGTATGACTTAGGCTTTTTTTGAGGAATAGGCAGGACAGATGGGGTTTCCTTGAGTTCCTTGAGCTGAGAACTCCAGGATATGCAGAGTCAAGCAGGCAACAGAGTACCACCACAGGCCATTCACATATGCTATTCCTTCTATGTGGTTTTCCACAACAACTCCTATAATTTAATCCTTCAGTTTTCTTCCTGTAAGTAAGATCCTCTGGGCAGCCATCCCTGACTACCCCATACCATGATCCCACAACTTCTTCTTTCTTAGCACTCTTCACATTTAAAATTACTCTTTTTGCTTAATGTCTATATTGTCCACACACGTAAAATACAAAAAGACAGGGACTACATTTGTTTTATTATATGTAATATCTCCAATGCCAACACAGTCAATGGCACTCAAAAAAAAAATTGTTAGATGAATAAAAAGACTACATATTAGACCAAAGTTTGGTTCACAGACCAGGAACATCAGCATGACATTGGCACCTGGTAGAAATGCAAACTCTCAGGCCCTACTCTAGACCTAATAAATCAAACTCTGGAAGCGGTGGCCCTCAAATCCTCCAGGTGATTCTGATTCACGGTAAAGTTTGAGAACCCCTGTCTTAAACATCTCAATTATTCAAAACACAACATACCAATGAAATTTTTGACAAATATAAAATACAAAGCTTTATAATAACATCCAACTCTTTTTATTGAGTGTCTGCTAAACACATTGCACAAGGAAATTTAAAAAAAGTAGCCTCTACAGATAATTCTCAGCTCATAAGCTAATATTTTGCCTTCTCTTCACCTCCCCCACACATACACTCTTACTCTGTGTGTGTTTTAACAAGGAAAAAATCAAGCTGGTCGGAGGCAAAGTCTAAACCAAAATCATGCCTAATATATCTTTCCAGTCTCATTTCCTACTACACATCCTCATTCCCGCATCTCTCCACACTATATAAAGGTAATCCTGCAATAAATCCTAATTACTTTCTACTCACATTCACCACGAAGCATCCTTCCCTTCCCAAAATGATCTATATAAATCCTAGTCATTGTTCAGGCCCAACTCAAATGACACTTATGGACCCTAAATAGCCAAAAAGGAGTTCATAACTTCTCTGTATTCACATATTCATTCCCTGTGGGAGGGCCAATACTTCCAAAAATCAAGCTATTTGGTGTTTTAGGTAGGACAGCTCTTCATTCTGAAGAGAAGATCATCACATCTTACTAACTTTCCTTTTTCACCAAAAATAAGATTCTCAAACTCACTCTTTCTGTGTCGTCCACTGGTTGCCTCAAATTTCAGTTAAAGATTATACTTGTCAGATAGGAAAATGAGACCAAAAAGTGAATCATTCAAGCACCTACTTGGCATCTTGGGCACTGGGAGTAAGTAAGGCACAGTTGCTGCCTAGAACTCACATTTCAGGGGGAGAAACAGGTTAACACACAATGACAGTGTGACGGGTTGTGAATGTGAAGGATTGTTGTGGAGGCAGATACAGCAGAATGACAACCTAAAAATGCAGAGTCGGTGAGTTAGGGAAAGTTCACAGGTTAAATAATTTTATAATAAACCATCCCTTCCTGAAAAAGAGAGGAGGGAAAAACAGAAACTGACTAACCTCCTAGAAGAACATGAGTACCAGGACTTTGTTTTCACTAGAAGGTCTTATTCCTCCCAGAGACCAAAATTTAGATTGCTGCATAAGACAGAGCAATGTGTTCATCAAATGTACCGCAAGCCATGTGTAACCCAACTCAAATGAAAAACCAGCTGAAGCCTCAAGCTATTTTGAAACAGGAAGGAGAAAATTTGCAAATATAAGGGTCTCCCGCCCGAATAAAGGCAGAGAGGGCAAAACAAAGAAAGGTATTAGAAGGTATGAATGAGACTGTCACAATCTGACTGCCAAGCTGATTTTCTGTCTTCAGATGTCCCGGTCTCTGCCTCCAAACAAAAACAAACCAATTGCTCCGAGTAACAGCCAAGCCTGTACATAAACATTTTAAAATTTCCCAAACTGTACTTCCACATTAAAAGATGCTCAAAATAAAAATACATTTCAAAACATTTTTAGTTATTTCTGTCAAAAGGCTAGATATCTCATAAGGTCATAGCATGCATGTCACCCCATGTCTCACTCCATCACTCCAAAACATACTATCACTCAGGTTTTGCAATCACACTTGGTAATAAGGCTTCCAGGGTCTGCCAATACCTCCAATCTCCCCCTTCCCCTCTACATAAAAGAAAAGGAAGAAGAAAGCTTATGAATGCCCATCTGCCCGCCCTACATTTTCTGGGAAGCAATCGCCTTCAAATTGTCCCTGCTTAGACCCCTGAAGCCCGCAGAAGGAAATGGGGACAGCTATGAGAGGGGGGAAGCGAGGACATCCCACCAGGGGGAGAGGAAATGTGGATGGTAGAGGACGAAGGGGAGAAAAGATCCGGAGAGGAGGGGGCAGGGGAGACAAATGATGAAAGGGGGTAAGAAGCGAGAGCAAAGAGCAGGAACGAAAAATAGGGAGGAAAAAGAGGGAAAGAGTAGAGATCCCCAAAGAGAGAAAAAGGCAAAATGGTTGAGGAGAAAAGGAAGGTCGGGTTAAAGGACGAGGAGGGGGCGGCAAAGGGGACCGCGAAAGAGGCTGTCACAGGGGTGATAAAAAAGGGTGTCACCGGGGAGGAGAGAGATTAAGGGGGGTGGGGGGGGGTGTGTGTCACCCCAGCAGGTGGCCGGGGAACACCGGGAAGGAGGCGCGGGTCACGAGAGGGCGGTAACAAGGGGGTGAGGTAAAGGCAGGGCGCAGAGGGGGCACCAGAGCTGGGGAGGCGCAGGCCCGAGGGGGCCAGGCGGCGGGCGGCTGGGGCTCGGGCAGGCCTCTCTCCCTCACCATGGCTGCGCCGGCCTGGTCCTCGGGCTTGCAGCCTCTGTCCTGGGTTTGGCGGCGGGCCGGGCCTGAGCCCGCCCCCAGGCTGAGCCGGCGCGGGGGCTCCAGGAGGCTCCGGCGAGCGGCGGCTCCGGCCTCGGCCCAGGCCTCGGCCTCCTTCCCTCACAAGCTGAAAAAGCAGCAGCCGCAGCCGCAGCCCGATCCGGAGCGCAGACTCCGCCCCCGTGAGGCCCGACCCCTGCCCGCGAGCTCACGCTTGGCCCCGCCTCCGCTCTCACTGCGCAGACTCAGCCGAGGAGACACGATCCCCGCGCCCGACCTCTGGCTTCTCCGTGATCTCAGGCCCTTAAAGGAGACACCCCCTCAAATCCTGTCTTCCGTTTAAAAATAAGAGCTTTAAATATTACGTCATAACAGGAGACTAGAGCACTCACTCGTTTCAGTCACCTATAGATTCCTGTGCTTCAGGTTCATTGTCATTCATTACTATTGTCATAATTCTTGGCGATTTCAGTTCTCTTAGATGATTCTTCCAATGCCCTGACCTCTCGGTTCCTCTCCTCTAGGGATCACGCTCGCCTCAGCCTCTCATTTCCATACTCATACCTTAGAGCTTCTCGTTTCTAATATTTGTAACCCTTCTATAATCTCAATTTTAATCATCCAACTCTCACGACAACTTCCTTCTTTTCTAGCTCTCTTTCTGTAATACCAGACTCCAAAAATTCTTCAACTCCGCCAAGACTCAAAATCCACTGATCCTACTACTTTTTCACTATTCCTCACACTACCCTTATGTCCTCACTTCCTTCCTTGAACAGCTTAGATTCTATTGTCATCATGAAAATCATTCTTTCATTTCTCCAGTCCTGCTCTTTACTTGTACTCGCCTGACAAACTCTAATCCTGAACCTGCAGCAAAATGGGGGAGAGTGGAGGAAAATCCAAAACCATACTCACTGGTCTCCCTCTAAATTTGATATCATTATCCTTAAATAGACCCCTCATGCTTGGCTGTGCTACTACATTTCCCCAATTCCATACGCTCTCCTGCCCTACTAGATAACTATTTCACATCTCTCTCTTCAATCCTTCCTCCCTCATCCTCACTTGACTGATGATTTTGCTGCCAATTCACTGAGAAAATGAAGCAAAAAAAAGAGAACATCTACAAGTTCACACCTGCCACCATGACTTCCAACCTACATCTGGCTCTGCTCTGCCTGTAACCCTGCTCCTGTGCTCCGCCTTTCTTTCCTTACTATAAATGAATGATTTGTCTTTTAGCTGAGGTCAAACCCTCCTCAGTTCCTCTCAAACTATCTATGCTAAAAGACTTGGTTTGGGTTTTTTTCCCCCAATCAATCACAAACCTATATTTTTGTAAAATGCAATAAAAATTAATAACTAGAAGAGTTAAATTTAAAAAGACATTCAAAATGCAAGCCCAGATTTTTTTTTTACCATCTTAATCATTTTTAAATGTACAGTTCTGGCCGGCCCGTGGCTTAGCGGTTAAGTGCGCGCGCTCTGCTACTGGCAGCCCGGGTTCGGATCCCGGGCGCACACAGACGCACCGCTTCTCCGGCCTTGCTGAGGCCGCGTCCCACATACAGCAACTAGAAGGATACAGCAACTAGAAGGATGCGCAACTATGACATACAACTATCTACTGGGGCTTTGTTGGGGGGGAGAAGGAGGAGGATTGGCAATAGATGTTAGCTCAGAGCCGGTTTTCCTCAGCAAAAAGAGGAGGATTAGCACGGATGTTAGCTCAGGGCTGATCTTCCTCACAAAAATAAATAAATAAATAAATGTACAGTTCAATGGCATTAAGTACATTCACATTGTTGTGCTACCATCACCACCATCCAGCTCCAAAATTCTTTTCATCTTGCAAAACTGAAATTCTGTACCCCTTAAACAATAACTCATTCGCTCCTTCCCCCAGCCACTGACAACCACCATTCTACTGTCTGTATGAATTTGACTACTTTAGGTCACATTTTTTTATTATTAGATCCAACAGACGTAACACTTTTCTGTCAAATTGCTATAAAAGTTTCTAAATATTTACTCTCAATTTCTGCCACCACCTGATGACAAACTGTTCATAGACTATCACTAGTCCACAGATCACGCTCTGAGTACCAGAGTGTCAGGTCCCATACTGTTTCATTTTCTCAAAGATATATATCCAGCACGTCTTCCTCTCTTCTACATCATCATTCTTCTGTTTTTCTTTCCCACTGACTTACCAACATTAATTTATTTCTTCTATTTCAAAAAAAAAAAAAAGACACCTCTCTTGACCCAGCTTGACCGTCCATCTACTGCCCCATTTCTCTGCTCTCCTTTCCCGCAAAATGTCTCACCAAGGTGGTCTGGACTGTACTTGATGTCCTGATTTCCTTTTTCCCATTTTCTGTGGGACCGTGTCCAGCTACACTTTCACCTCCACCGCTCCACTGAAATGCTCTTGTTAAGGCCACCGGTGACATCCATTTATTAAGAACAGTCAATTCTCAGTGTTACTTGACCTACCAAGAGCACTAGACACAGGTGATCATTTCCTCCTTCTTGGTTACCATGACACTCCACTCCCACATTTCTTTGACCTCTAAATTACTGCAGTGCCCCAGTCAATACTTTGACCTTTTAGCTTTTCCATTTATACTCACTCCTGGATGATCTTATCCCATCAGATTACTTCAAATCTGATCTATGTAGTGATAATCCCCCAAATTACACCTCTATTCCAGACCTCTCTTCTGAATTTCACATTTATATTTCCAACTGCCAACTAAACATCTCCCCTTGTATGTTTAATAGATTTCTATTATTCCTAGTAGCCATCCAATAGCCTTCCCCTCAAGTCCTATTGGCCATGAATAAACCAACAAATAGCAAAGTGAATAAGACCACCAATATTAGCTTAGACCAAAAATGTTTTACACTCTGTGTCTGATTTGGGAGTCATCTTCCCTGAAGACCTGGTGGTAGTGGAGGAAAATCACCAATAAAAAAAGCAGGGTTCTGCCATCAAGAAAGAATGGGGCCACAGTTGATCTGTAATCAATGAGACAGAATAGAAAGTCCAAAAATGCGTCCATATGTACATGGGAATTTATTATGATAAATGTAAAATTTCAAGTCAGTTAAAAAAAAGCTGGAATTATATTTGGTATTAGAATAACTGGATAGCCATATAGAAAAATTTAAATTGGATCTACACCTCACACTATTCACCAAGATAAATTTCAAATATCTCAAAGATTTAAATGTAAAAAAAACAAGTGAAACCAAAAAATACTTGAAGGAACCATGGGAGAAGTTTTTATAATCTCAATGTGAGAAAAGTCTTTTAAAATACAAAACAAAACCTAAATGCTATAAAAGACTGATAAATTAAACTACATAGAAATAAAAAATGTCTGTGAGGTAAAAGCCACCTTAAGAAGAAGAAGGTGACAAATGACTCTCTATATATATATGTTTACATTTCATATCATAGGAAAATGGATAATTTTATATTTATATACAGAGCTGAAATCAATAAGAACTAAAGCACAAGGAGAAAAGTGGGAAAAAGACAAACTGATAGTTCACAGAAAAAGAAATAGAAATGGCTCTTCAATGCTCATTCTTACTCATAATAAGAGAAATGCAAATTAGAATTCCTTTGAAATACTATTTTTCACCCATCAGATTGGCAAAGATCTATAAGACTAATAAGATACCATGTTGGAGGGGGAGGTGTAGTTTGACAGGTACTCACATATTTTGTTGGTGAGAGTGTAAATTGGAACAACTTCTATGGAGGACAATTTGGTGGTGGTATTTATCAAATTTTAAAATGCACATTCCCTTTGACTCAGAAGTTCCACTTCTAAAAATTTAATCTACACACATGTTCAAGCATATGTACAAGCTTTGTTTGTAGTAGCCAAAGATTGGATACAATTTAAATGTTTATTAATAAATATTAATAAGCAGTTTATTAATAAACTGCTTAAATATCAGTGTATTCCTACAATGCATACTCTGCAGCCATAAAAAAGACCAAGAAAGTTCTTTTTTTTTAAATAAATTTATAAATTTATTTATTTTTCCCCCAAAGCCCCAGTGGATAGTTGTATGTCATAGTTGCACATCCTTCTAGTTGCTGTATGTGGGATGTGGCCTCAGCATGGCCGGAGAAGCGGTGCGTCGGTGCGGGCCCGGGATCCGAACTCTGGCTGCCAGCAGCGGAGCGCGTGCACTTAACCGCTAAGCCACGGGGCTGGCCCCAAGAAAGTTCTTTGTGTACTGATATAGAATGATCTTCAAGATCTATCATTAGGGCCGGCCCCGTGGCTTAGCGGTTAAGTGCGCGTGCTCCGCTACTGGCGGCCCAGGTTCGGATCCCGGGCGCGCACCTACGCTCTGCTTCTCCGGCCTTGCTGAGGCCACGTCCCACAAACAGCAACTAGAAGGATGTGCAACTATGACATACAACTATCTACTGGGGCTTTGGGGGGGAAAAAAAAAAAGGAGGGGGATTAGCAATAGATGTTATCTCAGAGCCGGTCTTCCTCAGCAAAAAGAAGAGGATTAGCATGGATGTTAGCTCAGGGCTGATCTTCCTCACAAAAAACAAAAAAACAAAAAAAGTAGTACTTTAAAAAAAAAAGATCTATTGTTAAGTGAAAAAGCAAGGTCCTAAACAATGTATATTGCATACTCTCATTCCTATAAGAAATGATGGTAGCAATATATATTCATAATTGCTTATATATGCAGAAAATATCCCTGGAAGAATTAAACAGAAACCAATATCATCGATTGTCCAATTGCTGCCAGGGATGACAACTGGATGGCAGGAGACAGGTAGGAGGGAGACTTTTCATAATATAGCCTTTTGTATATTTTCATTTTTTTAATCATGAGAATGTATTATCTATTCTAAAAGTAAGCAAAAATTTAAAAGATAATCATTTGGAGGTACTTATTTATTTTACAAGTAAAATAATTTTTTACAATGAGGAACGACTTTATCGATGTTCCTAATTTCAAGAGATTCCTAACAGACATTTATTCTTGTTGAGTTAATTACGGCTACAACAGTAGTTATTCATCACAAGTTTGGTGCATATAATCAACCTCCTTTGGCAAACAGAGTTTATAACTTTAAGTGAACAAATATCGTTTTCTACAACAAACATTCTAACAAGTGTAGTTTCCCATAACAATTCATAATCTCAAGATTACAAATCGAAATTCTTTGGAACTATTAAAATAAACCTTTTGATACTATTGGGAAGCTCTGCTCCTTTTGATAAAGATAGAAACTCAACTTTATGAGGAAAGATTCAGAGTAAGTATAGCTTTAACTTAAATTCAATGACAAATGGTATATAATTATATACTATTCTTCCCTCTTATCTATGTAAACAGAAGTTAATGGTTAATTCAGTGCTTTGCTCTCTCAAAAACACTTGTGCCCTTTCAGAATTCCTGCTATTGAAGCCTGTGGCCTTTGGTCTCAATCTAACTATAATCAAGGGCTGAATCTAAGGAATTCAGGGCTTACGATTATTTATTTTTACAGCAAGTCAATTGTTTACAAAATTTGGAAGATTCTTTTATATTCTTGAGTGATAGCTGTTATTATTATTATGAAGAGAATATCAATTTGTTCCATTTTGCTCTAGAAGATAGAGCTAGAGGCAAAGAGGGGATGGGAAGCCATAGGAAGGCAGATTTCAACTTAACAAAGGGAAGAACATTCTAAGAGCAAGAATTATCCCACATGGAATGGGCTAATAGTAAACTCTTGATCACCAGAGATGTCCAAAAAGGGGCCAACTGACAATGTTGGGAATAGATAGAAAAGAGTTTAAAAATGAATTTGATGATTGCTCAGATTCCTTCTAATTCTGAAAGTCAGTGGTTCAAGAAAGTTAAATGGGAAAAGGCAAAAGCAAAAGATTAGGAATTTCAACACAACTCACTTATTTCCGAGGCAGGATTTCCTGTTATTTTTAATATTCAGTGCCCTTAATCTTTAAGGGAAGGGATCATTGTAAATGTCTACTGTCTTTTGTACTACTCTGTTGGATAATGAAAAAGACTCCAGGTTACAAACAAACAAGCTCCGTCTTAACAATTCAATAAGGGGAAAACAAATTGCTGGGTGTGATGAAATTTCATCTGGCTGCTCCTGAGCATGAGGTGCTGAGCTGCGTTCCAACCACTCAGAACCCGAGACTCAGGGCAGAAGTTTCCAATAAGCATCGTCTATTAAGAGAAGACCTCCCTGGTTGGTGGCTGGCTAATCTCTGTGTAGAGCTAGGGACTATCAAAGAGATTTTTTCAGGGCTGAAAGTAGCTATCCAGGTACTAACTCTAGCAATCCCTCACAAAGTCACAGCAGACAGTTTTCAAGAAAGCAGTTATCAGCCAGCCTCACATTTAATCCTCACAACCATCCCCTGGCGCTGGTAGAAAGGGTTATTATCCCACCTGATAGATAAGAAAACACAGGCCCAGAGATAAGAAACCTCAAAAGCCAGCCGTGGAAGAGCTAAATCTGACCCCAGAGCTCATGCCACTACTTCATAGCCTTGGATAGGACTGTAATTTCTCTCCAGGCTAGGGAGGACCAGATGAACGGGAGGTCTTTCTAATGTGGAGTTAATTTGTTATTATAATGCATGGTAAACTTCAATGTCTATCAGAATCAGCTGGAGCTCTTGTTAAAACAGTTTGCTGGTCCCTCCCCCCGAGTTTCTAATCTATTAGGTCTGCGTTGGGGCTCAAGATTTTGCATTACTAGCTCATTCCCAGGAGATGCTGATGATGCTGGTCCAGGAAGACATTGGTAGAGCCACTTTCCTACGCTATCCTTCCTACTGTCTTCTACCAGATGCCAGAAGGCAAACAACGATGATTTGAGCAGAAAAACAGAAGGGTTTTCCACCTCTCTAGACTACTGTTGAGGCACAAGTGTACTATCTCAGGATGAGACTGAGGAGCACTGTGCCAGGAGTCGGAAGAGTTGAATTCTAGTCCCTGGTGCTGACACTGGGGAGGTAGGATTTGATACGTTTAAGGCCACTTTGAACCCTGAGATGCTGAGGCCCTGGGCAAATCTTTTCTCTCTCTGGGGCAGTTTGGTCATCTGTAAAATGTCCTGAGGAGGCAAATGGTCAGGAGGAGTGACCTCCAAGGTCTCTACCAGTTCTGTCATTCTGGCTCTGTACTTGTCTAGCCAGAATCTTGATTTCTCTAGTTACTTATGCCTCCAGGCTGGGCAGAGAGTGGCTAATATTTAACATGGGCCACAGGAACTCTGAGAAATCAGAGTATGCACGGAAAATCCTCTTCACATGATGGCATCAAGACTTCATGGGGGACCTGGTGAGAACTCCTGACTGTGGAATCAGAAATTATGTCTCCAGAGAAGAGAAATGTGTATTAAAAATCAATTAAGTATCTTCTTGTCCTGCCTTTATTAAAAAGGAACAATGAATAGAGGGTTTTGTACACAAAGGAAACAAACTCCTTGGACCTATAAGTACAGTGATGTAAAATGAGCCTTCTTTTTTTTGGTGTGGAAGATTGCCCTAAGCCAACACCTGTTGCCAATCTTTCTCTTTTTGCTTCAGGAAGAGTGGCCCTGAGCTAACATCTGTGCCCATCTTCCTCTATTTTGTATGTGGGACACTGCCACAGCATGGCTTGATGAGTGATGTAGGTCCACGCCCGGGATCCGAACCCACAAACCCAGGCTGCCAAAGTGGAGCACACTGAAATTAACCACTATGCCACCAGACTGGCAAAATGAGCCTTCTTATGTGACTAATTGGGCTGAGCAGAGGTCTCTGGTAAGATTACATTTTACCATGCTCTTTTAATATAAATTACAAGTCACTCCTAGATTTTCCTGACTTCTAATGTAAATAGATAAAGTTAACTCCTAAAGCTTGTAAAATGTGTTTCAGCAAGTTGCATAAAGACACAAAACAAGTTTATTGTGAGAAAGATCATTAGTTTGAGAAATATGCCTGGTATTATTCATTTAATTTATAAACGACCGGGCCGGCCCCGTGGCTTAGCGGTTAAGTGCGTGCGCTCCGCTGCTGGCGGCCCGGGGTCGGATCCCGGGTGCGCACCGAGGCACCACTCCTCCAGCCATGCTGAGGCCGCGTCCCACATACAGCAACTAGAAGGATGTGCAGCTAAGACAGACAACTATGTACTGGGGCTTTGGGGGAAAAGTAAATAAATAAATAAATAATATAAAAATAATAATAATAATTTATAAACGACCTCTTTGGTGTTTTCTTTTCCTTTTCCTTTCTTCATTCCCCAACACATAGTGAAACCTCTGAGGATAGAAAGCAGTTTGGCAGTTCAGTCTTCTTTTTCATCCTCAAGTTGCTGGTTTTAGAATAAAGGTGTCTTTAGCTGTTTTTGACTCAAACATCAAAGTGACGTGTATTCCATTGAATAAGGGATCAAAGCCCTAGGATGCAGAGCTTAAGACTTTAAACCAAGGAGGGGAGATGAAGGCTGCCCAAACTTCCGGTGTACAGGGTAGGGAGAAGTATGTGCCCAAGATGGACAAAGAACTGACCATCAGGGGAACTGTCCAAGTGTCGGGGCCACATTCTAAATCACCTCTTTAGGGTTGGTATCTCTCCCTCTTCATTCTGCTATCAGCTAAACACATTCATAGAAGACGTTGGCACCTGACCCAGTCTTTGCTCTATTGCAGTAATCATCACAGTGGGGTTCCCAGACCTCGAGTATCAGCATCACCTGGAAACTTGTTAGACATGCAAATTTTGGGCCACCAAGACCAACTAAATCAGAAACTCTGGGTATTGGGCCCAGAGATCTGTGTTTTAACAAGGCTTTCAACCAATTTTGATCCACACTAAAGTTTGAGAGCCACTGGGCTATTGCAGTTCTACAACAACAACTTCACCTCAATGACTTATCTGGCTCTCTGGCCTCTCTACTCCTTGACCTCCTCAATTTTAATGACTCTCCCTTCCACTTCAGCCACCCACTTCCATGGCTGCACCATAGACCTTGTCAAACTCTTCATGGCTTTGATGGCTTCAGACAGGGTGAGGCCAGCCCCTCATTCCGATGAGTCCAAAATTTTTCTCCCAAATCTTTCTCCCAAGCTTCAGACCTCCACATCCGATGCCAAATGCAGCCTCCCCCTGGATCTCCCACTGTATCTCCTAACAAGATAGGTCAAGGTCAAAAGATTAACTCCTTATCTTTCCCCAAATCTTGTTCCCTTTCTTGTGTTCCCTATCTCAGGAGCAGATGTCCACAGGTGAGTTTTTAAGGGTGATCTGGGAGTGATCCTTGACGCCTTCCTCTCCTTCACCCCTTACAACCAAGCGATCACCCAAATTCCACCAATTTTACCTCGTAGGGGGTCATATATAATTATTAATTTATCCTACAGCAGATATTGAGGCTTTGCAAAGCTCTGCCCAGAACAAGAATTCTATGGGTGATTTCTCAAATCTGTTCCCTCCTCCTTGATATCCCTATCACAAGTGCCTATGTGGTTCTCAACTCTGACTTCACGTTAGAATCACCTAGGAAGCTTTCAAAACTACAAGGCCTTCACCTCCCACCCAAATAGTCTAATTTAACCGAACTGGGCTGGGCCTACAGAATAGGAGTTTTTGTTTAAAGACTTTTTTTTTTTAGGGAAGTTTTGGATTCACAGCAAAATTGAAAGGAGGGTCCAGAGATTTCCCAAATACCCACTGCCTCTACACTTGCATAGCCTCCCCCATTATCAAAATCCCCTCTGGTGTGGGATTTTGATAGGTGTCCCAGTGGATGTGAAATGGTATCTCATTGTGGTTTTAATTTGCATTTCCCTAATGAGTAATGATGTTGAATATCTTTTCCCATGCTTAAAATCTGTCTCTAGTCTTAAACTTCTACTTCAACTCCTTTTGCTACTAAAATTATCTTTCTAAACCTTGTTGGACTCTTGTTTGGAATTTTTCAGTGGCTCTATATCTCCTACAGGATAAGGGCCAAATCGATTAGTTTGACAACTGAGGCACTTCTCCACCTGGCTTCTATCTATGCCTTGGGCAACAACACCTCCATTCCACGTCGCCTAGCTCTCTTCTAGCCATACTGAGCTACTCATAGTTCTTGGAATATATAGTGCTATTTCAAGCCCCTGTGCCTTTGCTAATAACATTCCCTCTGCCAAGAAATCCTTTCTTGCTTTCTTCAAATATGTTTTCCACTTGCTCTCTGATACTAGACTCCTGTGTCTCCTCCTCTGGAAGGCCTTTCCTGATCAATCCCTCCATAATTAAGTTAGATGTCCCTTCTGAGCTTCCCTCCATAGCAGTACTACATTGGAGTTGTCTCTTTTTCTCGTCTCTCCAACTAGGCTGTGAGCTCCTTGAGAGCATTGACTAGATTCGCTTTATCTCTCTCATCAGGGCCCAGAACATGTCCTGACTGGAGAAATTAATTTTATGGGATCCTCTTGTCCCTCAAATGCCCTCTGGCGGAAGTGCTAAGAGCTTGTTCCAGTTCCTCAGGAGAAGGCAAAGCCAGCTTACCTTTAGGGCATCTTAAAATAGCCCAGACTACTCAGAACACCTTCTTCCAATTGCAGGAGTATGTAATAGTTGAAAGATAAGAAATTTTTTTAAAAAGTAATATTAATAATGGATTAATATTAATCCATTTGGGGCCATCTCATCAGCTACAGGTACTGGATTACCTTTCTTTTTTTTTTTTTTATAATTTTTATTTATTTATTTTTTTCCCCCAAAGCCCCCGTAGATAGTTGCATGTCACAGCTGCACATCCTTCTAGTTGCTGTATGTGGGACACGGCCTCAGCATGGCCAGAGAAGTGGTGTGTCGGTGCGCGCCTGGGATCCGAACCCGGGCTGCCAGCAGCGGAGCACGCGCACTTAACTGCCAAGCCACGGGGCTGGCCCTGGATTACCTTTCTTACTGTCAGAATGTATTATGCGCTACTATGGGCCAGACACCTTCACTCACACAATTATCTCATTGAAGAGGCAACAAAGAGTATAACACTGGGTAAGAGCATAGACTGGAGTAAGCCAATCTGCTGGGTTTCACTTCCACCTCCATACTTGCTAGCTGTATGATCTTGGAAAGGTTAGATGACATTTCTCTGTCTCTGTTTCTTTATCTATAAAATTGGTATGAAAATTATACTTACCTCATAGAGTTCTAGTGAAGATTAATTGAGTTACTGTAAATATAAAGCTTTTCAAACAGGACTTGGCAGGATATAAGTATTAACGATTATTGTAAAATCCTCCTGCCAATCCTGCAAGCTAGATATTATTATCCTCATTTTTCAGATGAGAAAACTGAAGTTTAGAGAGAGGAATGACTTGTTCCAGGTTATAGAATTAACTTGACTCCCAGGTCTGGTTACTGACCCAGGTCTCATACTTGGTGTGCACATTTTCTCGTCTTTAAGCCTTCTGCCATTCTCTGTCGGGGTGGGAGAAAGGAAGAAGTGGCAGCTGGTTTGGAACAGTCACCCCAATCAGACTATTGAAGCCTTGTCTCCAGGGTACCCTTCTGTAGAGGGTCATCTGTCCATGTCCTACAAATCATGCATCTGTCATGGACAGTATATGTGTGGATGTGTGTTAAATTCCACTTCCCCAGGCATCCTTGTCTGTCATCTACTTTTCACTGTCCTAGCCCTTTCCTAGGAGGCCACATGCATGTAAATAATTTATTCTTCAACAAATATTAAATGAGGCTTTGCAAAACCCTTCTTAAACCTGGACTTCTATGGGTGGCAAATTCCCTAGTGATAACTCGTTTGTTGTTTTTTTTCACTGAGGAAGGTTAACCCTGAGCTAACATCTGTTGCCAATCATCCTCATTTTTTTTTTTATTTTGCTTGAGGAAGATTAGCCCTGAGCTAACATCTATGCTAATCCTCTTCCACTCCATATATGGGTCACCATCACAGCGCAGCCAGTGAGCAGTACAGGTCCGCACCCGGATCTGAACCTACCAACCTGGGCCACTGAAGCAGACCACACTAAACATAACCACTACACCACTGGGCTGGCCCCGTGATAACTCGTTTACTCTACATTCTTTCCACTGGATCGTGTGCCCAGTAAATACTTCTCCTTTGTGTCATGCTATATGCTGGCCACTAAGGACACAGAAATGAATAAGACTCAGTCCCTGCCCTCAAGGTGCTCAAGTCTTGAGTTGGGGGGGAAAGATAGACGACAGCAAAAGAATTTGATCAGTACTCCTATAAAAAGAAGCATGGCACCTACCAGAGCACAGAGGAGGCATCCAGCCCAGTTGAGGGGTCAGGGGAGGCTTTCTAGAAGAGGTGCTACTTGAGCTGGGCTTTGAAAGACGAATAAGAATTCCCTAAATAAGAGAGAAGAAAAGAGTATTCTAGGTACAGGGAACACGTGTGTGAAGGCACTGGCGCGTGAAACCAGACGATGTGTGTAGGCTCTACAGTAGTTTGGGATGAGGCACAAAGAGTATGTATGAGAGGGGAAGAGACAAAGCTGGAGAGGCAGGCTGGGCCGGATTACAGCAGGGCTTGGCGCAAAGGTAAGGAGCTCATATTTCATCTTTAATGCTATGTGACATTTGTTTACAGCTCTCTTCCTGCACAACTGCTTTCTTCTTTTTCTTTTTTTTTTTTTGTGAGGAAGATCAGCCCTGAGCTAACATCCATGCTAATCCTCTTTTTGCTGAGGAAGACCAGCTCTGAGCTAACATCTATTGCCAATCCTCCACCCTTTTTTTTTTTTCCCCAAAGCCCCAGTAGATAGTTGTATGTCATAGTTGCACATCCTTCTAGTTGCTGTATGTGGGATGTGGCCTCAGCATGGCTGGAGAAGCAGTGCATCGGTGCTCCCCCGGGATCCGAACCCCGGGCCGCCAGTAGCGGAGTGCGCGCACTTAACCGCTAAGCCACGGGGCCGGCCCACAACTGCTTTTTTCTGACAGTAGACATTCAGCTACATTCAGAAGTCCAGATTAATTTACCCATTTATTCAGTTATTCACTCATCAACATGTACAGAGCAGCCACTTGTATCAGTTCTTATACAGCGACAGGAGGCCTCAGGAATAGACTTTTGGGGGATGACCCCCAGAATCTTCAAATCTTGTGAGTTTTTTAGAAGGCACTAAATCTCAGCCCAAAGTTGAGATGATTCACCCTGAAACCTGATCCCTTCCTTGTCCCTGGTGTTGCAACCCGTTGGGTCATTTGGACTTTCCCAAGCATGCTGCAGTGAACCAGGTCGGGGGGCACACTATGGGAATGGCTATAATCGCAACAGCTGAATCCGTCAGCCTGGGTGGTGAATACATGCCTACTGTGCTCAGGCACGTGGAGCCTCATGAGTGAGATGGAGAAGGAAGAGAATATCAAGTCTCTGCTCTCCAGGAGTTCACAGTCTAAAAAGGCAGAAATTTAGACCTGGACGACACCTTAGAAATCTAGTCACATGGGATAAATGGAGCGCTTACAAAGTGCTGACTATGTGTTGGGACCTGAGACCTGGTTCCTATCATTAAGGATTTCACAGTCTGGTAAAAGGTAATGTAGAAATAGGTAATGATCACAGTGCTTCAGGAGGTGGAGGAGATCTCAGCTGGCTAACCACAGCCCACTGTCAACCAGTAACAGTTAGGAAGGTGTCCTAACAAGGTGTGATGTCTGAGCTGATGTCAAGGGTGTCATAGTCTGGGTTGAGGCTAGAGGAAGTGGGAAGAGCAGCCCACATGGAGAAAACAGCCTGTGTTGTTCAGAGAAGAGGAATGGGTCAGAGTGATTGGCTTGTCTAGCAGGTGGGGAAGTATCAAGTGGAGTGGTAAGCAGGGGCCAGATGAGAGGGCCTTGACTGCTGAGCTAAGGATGTGAGCATTGTGGAGCCATCGGTTTCCAACATAGGGGCCACACAGTTAGATCTGCCTTTTAGAAAGACAAGTCCCTGTCATTGCTGGGCTCCAGTGTACTCATCTGTAAAATGAGGGAGTTGAAGATGATCTTTGAAATCTTTTCAGTGCCTGTGTCCTATGAGTCTGATTTAGAGCAGCGCTTCTCAAACTTGATTGTGCATTCGAATCACCTGGGGATCTTGATAAACTGTAAGTTCTGGTTTAGTAGACCAAGAGTTTGTATTTCTACCAAGATTGCAAATGATGCTGATGCTACAGATCACAATTGCAGAGGCAAACGTTTAGAGTTGTTTCCAACCTGTAAAATCTATCACTTGTAAATTATCTGATTAGAAATAGTATCTTAATTTTTATAATGTTTTAAGGTCTGCAAAGAGGTATACCTGCATTATCTCCTTTACTGCTTTCAGCAGTTCTTCCGGAGAGGTAAGATAAGGAGACAAGATATTCTTGCTTGTGTGAAGCATCCTTAAAACTCAGGTATTAAAGTTAGTTTATCTTCTCCCAGCGTCATGGTGGGGTGGGGATTGTGAGTCCCATTTTACAGATGAGAAGACTGAGATCTGAAAAGAAAATGGACTTAGTCAAAGCCAAACACTATAGAAGTAGCAGAACAGGGAGTAGAACTGAAGCCTCCTGCCTATTCCAGTGCTATTTAAGCGTGTTTCTATGCTGCTTCAGGCATCCATTCATTCACTCAATACAGATTTATCATAAACCAACTACATTTCAGACCTATCACAACATGTGAATGCGGAGAAAATTACCTTTCAATAACTGGAAAGAGTGAAATATACAAATGTAGGGGGAAAGAAAGGCTTATTGGAGAGTATGGTTTATTGTTGAGCTGTCAGCTCTAAAGATGGATTATAAAGGAAGAGAGATATCAGACAAGAAAGATACCAATATTAATCTCTGACTTTTGTACATACATTCATCAAATATTTACCAAGCCCTACTCTGCACCAGGCCCTGTGTTAATTCTGATGACACAGGCATGAATCAGACAATTCTCAGAGAGTTCACAGCTTAGTTTAATAGAGCGTTTCACTGCTTACAAGCCCTTTCCCCACCATTAATAGCTGCCATTTGCTGAGTGCTTAATATCTGCCAGTGTTGTACTAAGCTTTATACATCATCATAATTATCTTAACTAATCCACAAAAATCTCTTTAGAATGTACACTACACGAGGACAGGGATTTTTGTCTGTTTTGTTCACTGATATATCCCTAGAACCTAGCAGAATAATTATCACATAACAGGTACTCAAAAAAATTTGTTGAATGAATGTATAAACAACCTTTTTACATAGATAAAACAATTACCCCATTTCACAGATGAGTAAACTAAGGAGCAGGTAGATAAAACGCTTTGCTTGAGGCCTCCCAAATGGTAAAAGGCAGGATTAAGATACTTTTAGAAGAACCCAGAACTGTCTGACACCAAACCCAATGGTTTTACCCTGTGTATGCTAGTGGTTCTCAAACATTAGCATCATCGGAATCACCTGGAGAATTTATTGAACCACAGATTGCTGGGCCCCAGGATTTTCAATTCGGTACATCTGGGGTGGGCCGGGAGAAGATTCATTTCTAGCAAATTTCCAAGCGATTCTGATGCTGCTGGTCCAGGGACCATATTTTGAAAACCACTGCTCTATACCAAAATGCCTCCCAATTTCTCATTTATTCCTATAAGGTAAATAGAGTAGAGATTAATATCCCATGGCAGATGAGGAAAATAATGCCAGAAAAGTAACACAACTTGTCCAACTTCCCACACAAGCGTGGGATTCCAAGGTTAGTGTGCTTCTCAAGTCCTTATCACTCTTGATAAACCTCATTGCCTCAGATGATGGTACACGGGCAAGGGCACAGAGGAAACCTGTGGCAGGGAGGAGCCGGGGTATGTATTTGTCGGGAGGAGGTGAAGATCAAGTTGGAAACGTTACCGTCCAATTTGCTGCCCTGAAAGAAGAGTCCATGGCTCTGCCATTAACTGGCTGTGTGCCCTGGGCCAAGCCCCGTACTCTCTCTGAACCTCAGTCCTCTTCTCTGTAAAGCAGGGGACTTTGCAGCTGCCAGCACAGCCCAGGAGCCTCAAAGACAGGGAAGCTGAGGTTGCATTGCATCCTGTTTCTAATTGCTTTGTGCTGGCTAGAGGCCAGGCAGGTCATGCGGGGACTATGCTACATGCAATCACCGCTGCTGAAACCTGAGTCAGAGCAGGGCGGACACCTGTCACGGCCTCTCCCTGTCTTCCGTAGGAGAGATGCAGGGAGGGAGGGCTGCAGGCTATGCAGGCACGGGCTTGGGGGATTACTGGCCACAGCAAGAAGGGCAGGGTGCCTACATGGCTAACCCACCCGATGCTGAGGGTCCCCATGGGACCTGTAGAGGATGGAGAACTGGTGCCCCCTGGGGCACCTCCAAGAAAGCCAAATCATCCCGAACCCCCTGCCACCCAGCAGCTGTACCAGCCGGCTCAGTTTAGACACGAGCACCAATCCCAGGCCTTCAAAGTGACCTCACAGCAAACGTCATTGGTCCTGTCTCTCCGCACCAGAAGGATCTTGTCTGCTCACCGGACTCCTAACATTTGCTGGAGGCTTGGCGGGCTGTGTGACCTTGAAGAAGTCACTTTACTTCTCTGAACCTCCTTTATAAAAAGGAAATATTAATACCTACCCGGAAATGACCCATAAGACAGTGAACACGTCTAGGGAAGACATCGTGTCTTTAAAAACTACTTTTATTATTTTGTCTGCTTACAAAAGTGATATATGATTATTATAACAATAAAGATGGAATACAAACACTGGAAAGTCCCCTGTATACTATTCCTTCCCTCCTTCCCAGCCCATAGTTAACTACTAACAGTTCAGTGTATATTCCCTTGGAATTTTTTTCTACGAATATACAAAAGGTTATTTTTTAAACAAAAAGTAAGTTATACTATACAACTTTTTTTTCACTTAACAATGCATTTGAACATCTTTCAATGTCAGTATAAACAGACCTATTTCATTCTTTTCAATGTCTACATTGTATTCAAATCCCTATTCTTGGATATTTGTTGTTTCTATTATAACAACCAAGCAGCAGGAACAACAACAAAAACTACAGCAAATATTTATTTGTGTAAGAATTTCTGTAAGATACATTCTTGGAAGTTGAATTTCTGGCTCAAAAATATAAGTACATTTTAATGACACCAAAAGCACAGACAACAAAAACAAAAACAAACATATGGGACTACATCAAACTAAAAAGCAGCTGCCCAGCAAAGGAAAAAAGTAACAGAATGAAGAGGCAGCCTATGGAATGGGAGGGAATGTTTGCCAACCAGATACCTGATAAGGGGTTAATCTCCCGGATATGCGGAGAACTCCTACAACTCAATAGCAAAAAACTAATAACCCGATTTAAAAATGAGCTAGGGACTTGAGTGTCATACAAGTAGCCTATGGGTATATGAAAAGATGCTCAAGCCAAGGTCACTAATCATCAGGAAAATGCAAATCAGAACCACAATGAGATATCATCTCACACCTGTTGGAATGGCTATTATCAAAAAAACAAAAGACAACAAGTGTTGTCGAGGATATGGAGAAATTGGAGCCCCTGCTCACTGTTGATGAGAATGTAAAATGGTACAGCTGCTATGGAAAACAGTATGGAGGGTCCTCAAAAAATTAAAAGTAGAACTACCATATGATCCAGCAATCTCACTTCTAGGTACTTATCCAAAAGAATTGAAATCAGCATCTTGAAGAGATATTAGCATCCCCATGTTCATTGCAGCACTATTCACAGTAACCAAAATGTGAGAAGAACCTAAATATCCATTGACAGATGAATGGATAAAGAAAATGTGGTATGTACATACAACAGAATACTATTCAATCTTAAAAAAGAAGAAAATTCTGCAATTTGCTACAACGTGGATGAATCTTGAGGACATTATGCTAAGTGAAATGAGCCAGTCACAGAAAGACAAATACTGTATAATTCCACTTGTATGAGGTATCTAAAATAGTCAAATTCATAGAATCAAAGAGTGGAATGGTGGTTGCCAGGATCTGGGGGAAGAGGAATTGGGGAGTTACTAATCAAGGGCATAAAGTTTCAGTTAAGCAAGATGAATAAGCTCTAGAGATCTGCTGTACAACACTGTACATTGCACCTATAGTCAACAATAATATATTGTACACTTAAAAATTTTTTAAGAGGGTAGATCTCATGTTAAGCATTCTTACCACAATAAAATAAAATTCAAACAAACAAAAATACAAAGTGGCTACAGCATTTTGCATTCTGACCAGAAATGTACACCAGGGTTCCAGTGTTTGTTTTTTGTTTGTTTTTTTTTGGTGAGGAAGATTGGCCCTGAGCTAACATCTGTTGCCAATCCTTCTCTTCTTACTTGAGGAAGATTGGCCCTGAGCTAACATCTGTGCTAATCTTCCTCTATTTTTTCTATGTGGGATGCTGCCACAGCATGGCTTGACGAGTGGTGTGTAGATCCACACCCGGGATCCAAACCTGTGAACCCCAGGCCACTGAAGCAGAGCACACGAACTTAACCACTGTGCCGCTGGGCCAGTCCCATGGATTCCAGTTTTTTTACATCCTCATCAACACTTGGTATTTGTTTGTCTTAATTACAGAATTCTAGTAGTTGTGTGGCAATATCTCATTGTGGATTTTTATTTGCATTTCCCCATGCTCAGTGCCTTTTGTGTGCTTGTTGCCCATCCATATGTCTTCTTTGTTGAAATGTCCACTCAAATATTTTGTTTAAAAAAATTTTTTTTTTTTTTTTTGGTGAGGAAGACTAGCCCTGAGCTAACATCTGTTGCCAATCCTCTTCTTTTTGCTGAGGAAGATTGGCCCTGGGCTAACATTTGGGCCCATCTTCCTCTACTTGATATGTGGGATGCCTGCCACAGCATGGCTTGATAAGTGGTAGATAGGTCTGCACCTGGAATCCGAACCTGCAAACCTCAGGCCACTGAAGTGGAGTGCGCGAACTTAACCACTATGCCACCAGTAGTGGCAGCCAGCCCCTAAAAAATATTAAAAAATAATTTTTAAACATTGTCTGCTGATTGTTGAGTTGTAGGAGTTCTGTATGTGTTCTGGATGCAAGTCCATTGTAGGATAGATGGTTTGCAAACATTTTCTCCCATCCCCCCCCCAAAATATATAAGCACATTTAAAATGTTAATAAATATTACCAAGTTGCACTCCAAAGAGGAGGTGCTAAGCTTTATTCTCACCAAAAGTGTATGAGAATGCTGGTTTCTCAGCATCCTCACAAACATAAGATGCTAAACTTTGTTAATCTAAGAGATGAAAAATATCACACTGTTTTTAATTTGCCTTCCTTTAATCATTAGGAAGAGAATCTCATCAAATGTTTATTGACCAGTGCTTTTCCTCTTCTAAGAGTCGCATGTTCTTGTTGAAACCTTGTGTTTTTCAATTTTGCATCCCTTAAGCCCTGGTCCTTATTAAGCTTCCAGGGAATGTTTGCTGAATGAATGAAGAATGATACTGTGAAGAATAAATGAGATAATGTATCTAAAGTACTAAACTAATAATTAGTAATCAATTAATATTAGTTGAATTTAAGTCTGGAGTCAGGAGGTGAGCGCTATAATGCTCTTGAATTCTTCCCCCCAGGATTTGGAACGGTTGTTGTGAACTCTAGGATTCCAAGAGGCCTGGTTTCTCCCAGTCCTCTCACTGTGTGTTTTAGGGTAAATCGCTTAACTTCTCTGACCTTCAATTTCTCTGCAACAGTCTGAACAGTGTCTACAAGCTGCATCATGCTTATAGAAAAGGGTTACTGGGCAAAAAAACATAAGATTGATTTACAATAAGCATATATTCATGTATTACTTGAATAATTAAAACAAGATTAAAAAGTAAATGTGAACATTGTAAAAATAAAGGGTCATAAACCTAGAGACATAAAGACAGGACTAAAAAAAGAAGCTGGCTGCCCTTTTGATGGCCTTAAATTTCCTTTAAAAATATGTGACTTCATACTTGGCCCAGCCTCTCTTCCACCTTTCCCCCAACCCTCTATCGCCCTCTATTGCTCAGGTGGTCTCATTTCAACGTAGTTCAACGCAGCAAATATGATTAAGGGAAAAGTATCATTTGTGGCCAGTCCCTAACTATAGTTATCCACATTACCCTCACCAACCCCGACTCTGTTCTTGGCTCTGTGACCAGCACAAGGGACATAAAGATCACAGTCTGGTGGGGGACACAGACCTTCATGCCATTATGGGAATGACAAGAAACATTTCTGGAACAGGAATGACTCTGAGCCAGGCACTGTGCTAAGCACACTGCATGCATGAACTTTTAGTCCTACTGACAGCCATACAAGGGATCTGCATTTACAGAAGAGGAATCAGGCTCACAAATGTCACTGGATCAACGTCACAATTTAGTAAACATGGGACATGGATTCTGACTAAGATCTGTCTGCTCTCCAAAGCCAGTCCTTTCCTACCACATCATATCAGAATAAACCAACTGGTGGGGAACACTGACATGGGGGCATCTAAATCTACTTTGGGAGTGGGTGTTGTTGCACCTGGGAACACTTTATGGAGGAGAAGATCTCTGATTTGGGCAGAGAAGGGTGGTCCGGGCATCAAGAGCAGCAGTAAACAGGGACACAAACCTGGGACCTGTTCAGAGAACAGATGGTTGGGTGGGGTGTGAGGAAAAAGAGGCAGGAGACAAGGCTAGCATCAGATTGCACAGGGCCTTGAAGGCCAGGCTAAGGAAGGTGAACTTGAAATCAAAGGTCAGGGCTTCCCTACCTGGGGCGCATGTACTGGGGTCTCACAAGGTCATCAGGGGTGTGAGAAACCACAGGTAAATATGGCATATCACCTGAAATGTCGATTTTACTCAACAGCTTTGGGAAAAGGCAATCTTGTGTTATCCTATGAAAGATGTATTATAGAATTGAACGTAAAATTATATGAATTTTAAAAATAAAACTGGGATTTCAAAGACATTTCGCAGTTGCAGTAAGCTGCTCCCCAATAAGGAAGTGGTCGGAAGTAGCCCAATCTCCGATGCCATCAGGGATAGGTTAACAGTGGAGCCACTTGGGAAGCCATGGATTGAGCTCTCTGAGGGCTCTAGACTAGGGCTGGATGGGATTCAAAGATGCATAGAAACTGTCTTTGGAGGGCTTTCAGTCTAGGCTTTATGGAACTGATGATTCTGAGCAGAACAAGACAAAACCACGTGAAGTTCCTCTCTCTTCCCCATTTCCTTGACATGTTCCTCTTATACCTCATTCACTATTTTATTCAAAAAATATTTATTGCACTTCCTGTGTGACTTCGGAGAAGTTACTCAAACTCTCTGTACCTCAGTTTCCTCATCTGCAGAATGAGGATAATAATACCTACCCCACAGTGTCACAGTGAGTGTCACAGTGAGAATTAAATGAAAATTTGTATAGAGCTCTTACAGTATGGAACATAGTTCAGCACTGTTTAAGCGTTAGCTATTATAACAGTATTATCACTACAACTCCTGCAGCTACTGTGTTCCGGTCATCTTCTCCCACAGCCATTCATTCTTTAGGTCATTCGTGTTGGAGGCAGGGATTCTGGCAGGAATACTATGCAGACGAACCCGACTGCTCATTGCACTTGTACAAACTTATGAATATTGGTTTGTTCAGCTACACTTGGCACATAGTAGGTGCTCAAAGTGCTTGCTGACTGAATAAACAAATGTCTTCCTACTAAACTTCACGCTCTTTAAAGGCAGGGACCATACTTCCCAGCTGTTGTCTTACTAGAACCAAGCACTTGGTGAGGCACACAGTAGGCGCTTAGGGATTACGGAACTAACGAATGAATGGCTAGAGAAAGGGATAAATGACTGCAGGCAGAAAGTCATTAAGGCCACAAAGCTGCCACAGATAAAGCGCTGCAGAAAAACCGCCACCAGCTTTAGGAATGGGCTCAGCAGAGGAACAGATGTGACGGCAGAAGACCTTAACAACCAGGTAGAAGCCCCGGTTCGCAGCGCCGGCCTTCCGGAACACCCCGGCGGGCGAGCGCGGACCCCGGCGGCGCGCCCCGCCCAGGCCCCGCCTCGCCGGCTCACGTGACCACGGGGCGGGGGTGCGCGCGACCGGGGCTGAGCGGCTGGGTAATCGCGGCTTGGCAGCGAGGGCCATGGCTGGCTTGGTGGACTTTCAGGACGAGGAGCAGGTCAAGTCGTTTCTGGAGAACATGGAGGTGGAGTGCCACTACCAGTGCTACCGCGAGAAGGACCCGGACGGTGAGCGCCGCCGGCACGGCTTGGGGGCACGTGGGGGCACGTGGGGGAGTGGAGGGACGTGGTGGGGGGAGGGCTTGACGGGTCACGTGGGCGACCTCTGAGGGGATCTGGAAGGGCTCTGTGGGAGGCTGACGACGTTGTGTGTGTCGAGGAGGGGCGGATTGGTTTCCACGAGGGCCTGCGGGACTCGCAGAGGGGGAACGCTCCGCTGCACCGAGCCTAGAGGCCGGGGCGGGGTAGGAGGGGCAGTGCTTGGACCTTTAGGGTAGAGAGACTGGGGATACATCAGTGCACAGATGAAATCCCCTGTCCTCATGGAGCTTACATTCCAGTGGGAGGAATTGGACAATAAACATAAGGAAATAAATGAAATAGTGTGTTAGAAAGTAATATATGCAATGGGAAAAAGAACTGACTGAGGGGTCTCAGGAGTTCAGGAGGGCATTTTAAGTTAAGTGGTCTGGGGAATTATTGAGAAAGTGACATTTGAAGAAGATCAGGAAAACTTGTGCCAGCGGCAGGTAATAGCTAGTGAAAAGGCCCTGGGGCATGGATCTGCCCCGTGTGTTGTGGGAACATTGAGTTGAGTTGAGTGGATGGTGGTGTCCAGAAGGGGCCACCCAGAGCAGCCAGTGTCTTTGGGTGGTTTTCTTCTTCCTGCTTTATTTTTATAAAGGAAAAAAAAAAATGGCACTGGCCCTATCTTCTAAAAGCTTGCAGTCTGGTTTCCAGAACATGATATAGCTATTTCTTGAAAGTAATCAGCTACACCGAGTTGCTCTGCGGTATGATGACTTAAATAGAACCCAGGGTTGTTCTTTGAGGCCTGGCCCATGTCCTAAGTGTAGAGAGAATTCACAGGATTTGGCGTCACTGGGGAGCAGGATGGTTGGGGAAGACTTTTGGGGGAGGTCAGAGGAACAGGCAAGTGTTGATTAAATGGAGGAGAGGGTGGGAGAGGGAAATGCTGTCTTTTGGAGGTTGAAGTCAGAATGTCATGAGAAATAAGAGTGAAGAGGGAGCCTGGGCCACAATGTGTCAGGCTTTGAATGCCAGGGTAAGGCGTTTAAACTTTATTCTGTAGGCAATGGAGAGCCATACGTGTCTTGAGGAGTGAATTCATGGTAGTGTACTCTAGAGAATATACCAAGCAATGGAGTGGGGAAGGGTAAGCATGTAAGGATTGTCTGTGGCGCTTTAGAAGGAGAGCCTGAGAGGAGGCTGTAGTTACTATAGCTCCTGGTACAGTAGTTTCCTTCAAAGTCACCATAATCTCTCACCTGGATTACTGAAATAGCCTTCTAACCTGACTCTCTGTTTGCATCCTCACTCCTTTAAAATCTGTTCTCTGGGCCGGCCTGGTGGCGTAGTGGTTAGGTTCACACGCTCCGCTTCTGCAGCCCAGGGTTCGCAGGTTCGGATCCTGGGCGCAGACCTACACACCGCTCGTCAAGCCATGCTGTGGCGGCGTCCCATATAAAGTAGAGGAAGATGGGCATGGATGTTAGCCCAGGGGCAATCTTCCTCAGCAAAAAGAGGAGGATTGGCCACAGATGTTAGCTCAGGGCTAATCTTCCTCACACACAAAAAAATCTGTTCTCTTCTTGCAAAATGATACTTTAATTTTTATTTTGTTAGCAAAAATGTTTGTTTATTAGATTTTTAAATAACGAAAATTACACATTTGTTATTATCAGTGCTGGAGTGTGTCCCCTCATGCACTTTACTTCCTCCATATTCATCCAGGTATGTACAAACATACATACCACAGTAACCTTTTAAAAAGGCACATTGGATCATATCACTGCCCTTCTTCAAACCCTCCAGTGGTCTGCTGTTGACATGGAATAAAATCCTAACTCCTTTCTGTGTTCTCCAAAGCCCTGTGATCTGGTCCCTGCCTTCCTCTCGTTTCCTGCCCCTTTCCTCCTTGATCCAGCCTCATTATACCTTATTTGTGTCAAGCTTATTCCCTCTTTTGAGTTTTTTTGCTTACTCTTCCTTGTGCCTGGGACTTGCTGCCCCCTTCTCATTTCATTGTCTGTAAATAGCTTGTTCATTCTTGTTATTCACATCGCAGCTCAGACCTCAGTCCTCAGTGAGGCTCTCCCTGATCATCTGATCTATGTTAACCCTTCCCCCAACATGCACAGCAAACCGTCATATCATCCTGTTTTATTTCAGTCATAACATTTATTACTGTTTGAATACATCTTGTTCAGCTGTTTACTTATCGTGTTTCCTCCTCTAGAATGTAATTTTTAAGAGGGCAAGTGATTGCATTCCCAGCATCTAGAACAGTGTCTGGTACATAGATGCACATAGTTGCTCAAATATTTGTTGATTGAAAATGAACAAGAGATGAGTGTTATGGGGAATGAAAAAGAAGGGACAGAAGGAAGAGATATTAAGGAGAGGCTTGCTGGGACTAGAGACTGCCAAGGAGAGAGAGTATTTTCAACTCTGGTAGCTGCCATTTCTACTCTGTCTTTGGGCTTCATGTTCCTAGCCTGGTGAAGGAGGAAAGTACAGTCATCAAAGCACCCCTTTCTTGCTGCTGCAAAGACTAGCCCATCCCATGGGCCCTTTTGGTTTTCGGTGTTTTACTGCTGAACTTCCTGAGAAGTTCCAAAGCTAGCAGAGTTTCCATCATGGAAATCAGTGGGTCTTTGGGCCTGGCTGATAGGGAGCAGAAGGGTGCTACCAGAAGGGCTGGTGAGTGATGGAATCAGTGCAGGGCCCAAGGTCTCCCCAGTCCGAACATTGCTCAGTCCCCGGCTAAGGGCAGACAATGCCATTTGTAGAAATGGCTGAACGCTACCTGCATTCCTTGTGGTAAGGTCATCTTGCCACACCTCGGGAGGAGAGAGGCTGGTCCTAAATAAAAGACACATTCTGGCCTGCCACACCTGGACCCTCCCCCTTGCTGAGCAGCAGCCCCAGACACGAATGACAGCTCTTGCCCTTTCCTCACAGGTTGCTATCGGCTGGTGGACTATTTGGAAGGGATCCAGAAGGATTTTGATGAGGCTGCCAAGGTGTTGAAGTTCAACTGTGAAGAGAACAAACACAGCGATAGCTGCTACAAACTGGGGGCCTATTATGTGACTGGAAAAGGTAAGGAGGGGCCTGCTTTCTTTGGTCCTTGTCATTGATAGTAGTGCTGGCATCACATTCCTGGGCCTGATACTGAGCCCTCTGTGCAGAAGGGTCCTCACAGGCACAGAGGAAGCACGTTGTAGGAAAATTTGGAGACAGGAGTTCAGAGTGATGAGGGGAAGAGCACAGTCTTTCAAGTTAGGCAGACCTTAGGGAATGCTATTTGGAAGTAGTGAGACCTTGAACCAGTCACTTTAACTCTGTGCCTCAGTTATATCACCTGTAAAATGGAGAAAAAATAGTACTTGCTTCATAGGGTTGTTTTGAGGATTAAAGAGGATAATGTAGGTAAAGGCATCAGCATGTGCCTGGCACAGAGGAAGGGACCAATAATTAATTCCCTTCCATCTATCTTTTCTCCTCATGCCCTAATTGCAGTTATCGCTGGAGTAGCAAGTAGTGTTTGTTATCTATTGCTAAATAACAAAATATCCCAACAAACATTATTTCACATAGTTTCTGCAGGTCAGAAATTTGAGAGTGGCTCAGCTGTGTGCCTCAGGATCTCTCATGGTTGTAGTCAAGACATTAGCCAGGGGTCTAGGGCTGCAGTCCTTTGAAGACTTGAGGGGAACTGGCGTTTCCAGTTCTAAGATGGCTCCCTCACATGGCTGTTGGTGAAGGCTTCTGCTTCTTGCCAGCTGTTATCAGGAGACCTCAGTTCCTTGTAACCTGGATCTCTCCGTGAGCTGTTTGTGAATCCTTGCGCCGTGGCAGTTGACCTCTCCGGAGTAAGTGAACCAAAAGAGAGAGCAAGGTAGAATCCATAGTGTCTTTTATGACCTACCCTTGGACGTCACACGTTCTTCATTTCCATCACATTCCATTTATTAGAAGTGAGTCAGTAAGTCTAGCCCGCACTAAGGGGAGAGAACTTAAATTCCACCCCTTGAAGGAAGGAATATCAAACCACCACCATAGGGAATATGACATTTGACAGGCAGCTAATTGTTTTTGCTCACTAGATCATGAGCTTCCTAAGGATGATATGATTCATTCATCCCTTGTTCCTGGTGCCCAGCCAAGCTTGGTTAGAAAGATATTCAGTGAAAGTTTGATGAAGAAGATGTCTTTTTAATTCTCTGGAGCTGTGTGGACTATTTCTGCTTTCATATGGGACATGGGGTCTGTGGTAGTCTCTATTTTGAAGAAAGTTTAGCATCAACAGGAATATCAGCTTTCCTTGCTAGAGCAGAGGAGCATTTCTTTGACCTAGTAATTCTCCTACTGTCCTTTCCTAAGGAAATAACTGGAAATGCAAATAAAGATAATGTGCCGAGATACTCACCCCAGCATTATTTATCTGGCAAAACTTTATTTCCATTAACATATAACATATAATATGTAACTGCATTATATTAATTATTTTTTTAAACCTGTGTGCCAACAGTAGCAGCTTAGTTAAATAAATGATGCTACTTCCATTGGATGAAATGTTATTTAGCCCATTAAAAAATAATGTTTCTTTTTTTTCTTTTTTTTTTTTTTTGCTGAGGAAGATTTGCCCTGAGCTAACATCCACAGCCAATCTTCCTCTTTTTGTATGTGAGCCACCACCACAGCATGGCCACTGACAGATGAGTGCCTGGGAACTGAACCTGGGCCACTGAAGCAGAGCACGCCGAACTTAACCACTATGCCACCAGGGCTGGGCCTAAAAAATAATGTTTCTAAAAATTTTTGTTGATATGGGGAAAAGCTTATGATATAATATTCAGTGAAGAAAGCTGAATACAAAATTATATATGGTGTGATCTCAGCTATATAATACAGTGTGCAAAACCAGAAATGTTCCTAGCTATTTGGTGTCTGGATTTGTGTCTTGGTAAAGTTTTGGGTTCCTTCTGTCTTTATAATATTTTACTATATTTATTTTCACTAGTATTTACTATATTTATTTTTACTAATATTTTACTATATTTTCCACAAGGAGAAAGTTCCTTATTGAATGAGGGAAAACAAAAGAGGCTGTGAAATTATTTTCCCTTCTCTTATTAGACAAACTTATGTGATTAATGATTGTGTACTGAGACGTTTTTTTGCTTAAGTGCTCCTTTGTTGAGCAAACTTTTAGTATCTACTATCTGCAGTGAAGCAATGAGTTAGATATGGACCCATAGCAGGGAAGAAATATACTAACACCTGTTATACCTGGGAGAGCTTGATAAGCATCTTCAGAGAGAGAGAGACATGTAAAGTACTGTGGGCGTTCACTGCTGGGAGCGTGTCGTTATCAAGGAGTGCTGTCATAGAGGAGGAGCCATTGAAACTAGTCCTTGAAGGACAGAGCAGATTTTGTTTGATGGAGATGGAATAGTTATGTCTCAGGCAGGGAGAAGGTGAACAGGTGTGAAAGAACACAGTGTTTGGAGAACAGTTCTTAATCCTCTGTTAAGCTGACATTCTTAAATACGTTTCTCCAGGTGTTTAAACCAAAGTGGTTACAGAGGATCCTGTTAGCTGATCTTTGCTACTCAAGCTGTTCTGGATTGCTGTTTAGCAGCCCTTGGGCCCTGCCATGTCTAAAAGCCAGTACTTTTGACTCCCCCTGCCTAGTTCTGAGGCAAAAGATTTTCCAGTCTTTTTGGTTTTGTCCATTGTTCCTGAAAGCACACCCAGTGTCCTTTCTTGATAGAGACTCGTTAATAACTCCCCTTTTACCAAGGATAGCTTGGGACATGGGAAAAAGTGAGAGTCCAAGGAACACGCTTTTTTTTTTTTTTTTTTTTTGTGAGATCAGCCCTGTGCTAACATCTGCCAATCCTCCTCTTTTTTTTTTGCTGAGGAAGACTGGCCCTGGGCTAACATCCGTGCCCATCTTCCTCCACTTTATATGGGACGCCGCCACAGCATGGCCTGACAAGCGGCGCGTTGGTGCATGCCCGGGATCCGAACCGGCGAACCCCGGGCTGCCGCAGTGGAGCGCGCACACTTAACCGCTTGCGCCACCAGGCCGGCCCCCCAAGGAACACACTTTTAGTCCTGAGCACTAATTGACAGTGTGGCATCAGGCATTTTCCTTACCTGAGCTACAAATTCCTCATTGACAAAATGAGAGTAATAAGGTCTGCTCATACCTTCTTCATAGGATTTTTCTGAGTGTCAAATGAATCAGACGACTGCTTTGTTAAGCTGTAAAACATTCTGTCAGTGTGAACAGGTGTGTTTTGTCTTGGTTGCTGCAGAAGTTACTTTGGATTGCACACTTAGATGACCCAAGGAATGTTTTGGCGAGATGTTTTCATCTATGAAATCAACTTTATTTTTGCGAAGCAATCTAAATGTCCTACAAAAGGAAATGGAAAGTAACTCTCACACACAGCTCTTTGATAAAATATTATGCAGCCAATAAAACAGATTTAAGAAGGGTTTCTAGTGAAGAAAGCTCATGATTACAACATGTAAAAAGAAGACCAAACTGCATAGAAAACATTCTAGGAGGAAATACACCAAAAATTAAATAGTGATGGTCTCTAAGTGTGGTAACAATGGATGATTTTTTTTTTCTTTCTATTCAAGTTTTCAATTTCCTCTTCTAAAAAGTAGGATTACTTTATGGGGCTGGCCCGATGGTACAAGTGGTTGAGTGCGTGCGCTCCGCTGTCAGGCCATGCTGTGGCAGCGTCCCATGTAAAGTGGAGGAAGATGGGCATGGATGTTAGCCCAGGGCCAGTCTTCCTCAGCAAAAAGAGGAGGATTGGCAGATGTTAGCTCAGAGCTGATGTTCCTCACAAAAAAATAAATAAATAAAAATAAAAAATAAAAAGTAGGATTACTTTAGAGGAGGAAATGAAGGCTCAGATAAGTTAATGATGATAATTGCAAAAAAATATTTATCTCTGGTCAAGATGGCTCTTGTGAGCTCCAGACTGCATATAGCTGACTGCTTACTAGACAGTTCTACTTGGAAGTTCCCACAGTCGCCTCAAACTTAACAGATCCACTATGGAATTCTTAATTGTTTTCTTCTCCCAATTTATGCCCCTGTTGTCTTCCACTTTAGCAAGTGGTTTCTCTCTCCACCTAGTATCTCATGACCAGTTTATCTTCAAAATATGTCTCAGATCTGTCTTGTCTCTCCCTCTCCTGCTACCATTCTTATCCAAGCCACCGTCCTCTCCTGCTTGGATTACAGTTAGGAGATTAATGCAAGTCTCCAATCTTCTTTCCATAAGGCAGCTAAAATGAAATTTTAAGAATATAAACCATAGATTAGATAAAATATATGAAGCAACTGTTTTCAGACGTTGGACAACAGGCAGTACAGTACTGTGATCCCTGAGAAAAGGGAAACGCATAAGGTGCATCCCATCCAGGATTGCTTTGGTTTTCTTTTTTTTTTTTTTTTTTTAAAGATTTTATTTATTTTATTTTTTCCCCCCAAAGCCTCAGCAGATAGTTGTATGTCACAGCTGCACATCCTTCTAGTTGCTGTATGTGGGACTCAGCCTCAGGATGGACGGAGAAGTGGTGCCTCGATGCGCACCCGGGATCCGAACCTGGGCCACCAGCATCGCAGCGCGCGCACTTAACCACCAAGCCACAGGGCCGGCCCTTTTTTTTTAACTTTATTTATTTATTTATCCTCCCAAAGCCCCAGTAGATAGTTGTATGTCATAGTTGCACATCCTTCTATTTGCTGTATGTGGGATGTGGCCTCAGCATGGCTGGAGAAGTGGTGCGTCGGTGCGTGCCTGGGATCCGAACCCAGGCCGCCGGCATCAGAGCACTCGCACTTAACCACTAAGCCACGGGGCTGGCCCCGGATTGCTTTGGTTTTCTGCCTGGAGACACTTTCCAGATTGTGCACAAAGAGGTGGAAGCCAAGTAGAGCGTGATATAATAGTCTTGCTGAACTGATGAGACAGAAGTCAGAGTTTCTGGCCACTGAGGCAGCTGCACTTTGCAGGACAGGATACTAGAGAAGAAGGAGCTACACAGAGAAGGAGATCCAGAAATCCACATAGGGGTGCTCTTAAGTCTTTGGCCCAATGTTAAGCTGCACATGCAGAGAGGGAGACCCTGAGAGACTTTGCAGTGAAAAGTTGGTGGGGAGCTGTGAACTGAGAAGCGATTCCAGAGGTTCACAGTGCTGGGAGTGGTTTGAATTCCAACCAGCCAGAGTGGAGAGACCTCATTGAACAACACAGACATTCACCTGAGACTCCAGAAAGGCCATGCCTTAGTAGTAAGACTATTCTGGATCTACTCTAACAAAACTTAACAGCAAGCCTCAGAAGGATCAGGCTGATTCATCAGTAAATTAGCTACCTGCCAGAACAAAACTCAACAGTCTTTAAAGGAATACAGCAAAATCCAGACTAAACAAAGTATCATCTGCAATGTCCTGCATAAAAATAAGAAATTACTAAACAGAAAAAAAGCAGTCAATTGAAACAGACCCAGATATGACAGAGATGTTGGAATTAACAGTGAAATATTTTAAAATGGGTGTAATAAATATGTTTAAGGGTTTAGATAAAAGATGGACATAATGAAGTGGAGAATCTGAATAGACCAATCACAAATAAAGAGATTGAAATAGTAATCAAAAACCTCCCAAAAAATAAAAGTCCAGGACCAGATGGCTTCTCTGGTGAATTTTACCAATCGTTCAAAGAAGATTTAATACCCATCCTTCTCAAACTATTCCAAAAAATAGAGGAAGATGGAACACTTCCTAACTCATTCTACGAGGCCAACATCACCCTGATATCAAAGCCAGACAAAGACAATACAAAGAAGGAAAATTATAGGCCAATATCACTGATGAACATAGATGCAAAAATCCTCAACAAAATATTGGCAAACCGAATGTGGCAATACGTTAAAAAGGTCATACACCATGATCAAGAGGGATTTATACCAGGGACACAGAGATGGTTCAACATCCGCAAATCAATCAATGTGATACACCACATCAACAAAACAGAATAAAAACCACATGGTCATCTCAATAGACACAGAGAAGGCATTTGACAAGATACAACATCCGTTTATGATAAAAACTCTCAACAAAATGGGTATAGAAGGAAAGTACCTCAACATAATAAAGGCTATTTATGACAGACCCACAGCCAACATCATACTCAATGGCGAAAGGCTGAAAGCCATTCCTCTGAGAACAGGAATAAGACAAGGCTGCCCACTCTCACCACTGTTATTCAACATAGTACTGGAGGTTTTGGCCAGAGCAATTAGGCAAGAGAAAGGAATAAAAGGAATCCAAATAGGCAATGAAGAAGTGAAACTCTCACTGTTGCAGACGACATGATTTTATATATAGAAAACCCTAAAGAATCCATTGGACAACTATTAGAAATAATCAGCAACTACAGCAAAGTCGCAGAGTACAAAGTCAATCTGCAAAAATCAGTTGCATTTCTGTATGCTAATAACGAACTAACAGAAAGAGAGCCCAAAAAGATAATACCATTTACAATTGCATCAAAAAGAATAAAATATCTAGGAATAAATCTTACCAAGGAGGTGAAAGACCTATACAATGAAAACTACAAGACATTATTGAAAAAAATCAATGATGACATAAAGAAATGCAAAGACATCCCATGCACATGGATTGGAAGAATAAACATAGTGGGGCCGGCCCTGTGCCTTAGCGGTTAAGTGCACACGCTCCACTACTGGTGGCCCGGGTTCAGATCCTGGATGCGCACCGACGCACTGCTTCTCCAGCTGTGCTGAGGCCACGTCCCACATACAGCAACTAGAAGGATGTGCAACTATGACGTACAACTATCTACTGGGGCTTTGGGGAAAAAAAAGGAGGAGGATTGGCAATAGATGTTAACTCAGAGGCGGTCTTCCTCAGCAAAAAGAGGAGGATTGGCATGGTGTTAGCTCAGGGCTGATCTTCCTTACAAAAAAAAAAAAAAAAAAAAGAATAAACATAGTTAAAATGTCTGTATTACCTAAAGCAATCTACAGATTCAGTGCAATCCCAATCAGAATCCCAATGACGTTCTTCACGGAAATAGAAAAAAGAATACTAAAATTCATATGGGACAACAAAAGACCCCGAATAACTAATGCAATCCTGAAAAAGAAGAACAAAGCTGGAGGCATCACAATCCCTGACTTCAAAACATACTACAAAGCAATAGTAATCAAAACAGCATAGTACTGGTACAAAAATAGACACACAGATCAATGGAACAGAATTAAAAGCCCAGAAATAAGACCACACATATACAGACAGCTAATTTTCAACAAGGGAGCTAAGAACATACAATGGAGAAAGGAAAGTCTCTTCAATAAATGGTGTTGGGAAAACTGGACAGCCACATGCAAAAGAATGAAAGTGGACCATCTGCTATCGCCATTCACAAAAATTAACTCAAAATGGATCAAAGACCTGAAGGTGAGACCTGAAACTATAAAACTCATAGAAGAAAATATAGTCAACACACTATTTGACATTGGTTATAAAGGAATCTTTTTGGATGACATGCCTACCCAGACTAGGGAAACTAAAGAAAAAATAAACAAGTGGGACTTTATCAGATTAAAGAGTTTCTACAAGACAAATGAAACCAGAATCAAGATGAACGGACAACCCACCAGCTGGGAGAAAATATTTGCAAAACATATATCTGACAAGGGGTTAATCTCCCTAATATATAAAGAACTCACACAACTGAACAACAAAAAAACAAACAACCTGGTCAAAAAATGGGCAGAGGAAATGAACAGACAATTCTCCAAAGAAGATATACAGATGGGCAATAGGCACATGAAAAGATGTTCAACATCACTAATCATCAGGGAAATGCAAATCAAAACAACACTAAGATATTACTTCACGCCCGTTAGAATGGCTATAATCACCAAGACAAAAAACAACGAATGTTGGAGAGGATGTGGAGAAACAGGAACCCTCGTACACAGCTGGTGGGAATGCAAACTGGTGCAGCCTCTATGGAAAACGGTATGGAGATTCCTCAAAGAATTAAAAATAGAAATACCCTATGATCCAGCTATCCCACTACTGGGAATCTATCCAACGAACCTGGAATCAACAATCCAAAGAGGCTTATGCACCCCTATGTTCACTGCAGCATTATTCACTGTAGCCAAGAAGTGGAAGCAACCCAAGTGTCCGTTGACTGATGATTGGATCAAGAAGATGTGGTATATATATATATACAATGGAATACTACTCAGCCATAAAAAAAGACAAAATCATCAAATTTACAACATGGATGGGCCTGGAGAGTATTATGTTAAGTGAAATAAGCCAGAAAGAGAAAGACAAACACTGTATGATCCCACTCATATGTGGAATATAAACCAACACATGGACAGAGAAAACTGTATTGTGGTTACCAGGGGCAATGGGGGTGGGGGTGGGCACAAGGGGTGAAGGGAGACATATATATGGTGATGGACAAACAAAAACGTACAACCCAAAATTTCACAATGTTATAAGCTATTAAAACAACAATAAAAAAAAAAGATGGATGTAATGAGTGAACAGGTGGGAAATCTCATTAGAGAAATTGAAACTATTAAAAAGAACCAAATGAGGGGCTGGCCCTGTGGCTTCGAGGTTGAGTGCATGCGCTCCGCTGCTGGCGGCCCCGGTTCAGATCCCAGGCGCGTGCCGATGCACCACTTTTGCGGCCATGCTGGGGCCACATCCCACATACAGCAGCTGGAAGGATGTGCAACTATGACATACAACTGTCTACTGGGGCTTGGGGGGGGTGGGGGAAAAAAAGGAGGAGGATTGGCAATAGATGTTAGCTCGGAGCCAGTCTTCCACAGCAAAAGGAGGAGGATTGGCATGGATATTAGCTCAGGGCTGATCTTCCTTACAAAAAAAAAAAGAACCAAATGAAATCCTGCAGTTGAAAAATGTAATATTTGAAATGAAAAGTTCACTGGACAGGCTTAGCAGCAAATTAGACACTTCAGAAGAAAATCATCAATGAGGTTGAAAGATCAGTGAACTTGAAGACAGGATTATAGATATTATCTAAACTGAAGCACTAAGAGAAAAAAAAAAGAACAGAGCCTGACTTGTGGGGTTCAACACCTATCAATCTGACATACATGTATTGGAGTCCCAGAAAGAGAAGAGATTGAGGCAGCAAAAATACTTGAAGAAATAACAGCAGAAAAATTTCCCAATTTGATGAAAAATATCAGTCCACAGATCCATAAAGCTCAGTGAACCCAAGCAGGGTGACCATTGAAAATTACACCTAGACACATTATTACCAATTTGCTGAAAACCAGAGAAAGAGAAAATCTTAAAAAGCAGTTAGAGAAAAAGATATTGAGGGGAACAAGGGTGAGAACACTGACTTCTCATCAGGAGTAGTGTAAGCCAGAAGACAAAAGAACAACATCTTTTAAATGCTGAAAGAAAAAACTGTCAAACTTGTATTCTACTTTAAGCAAAAAGATCTTTAAAAATGAAGATGAAATTCATTTTCCGATAAACAGAAGCTGAGAGAATGAGTCACTGCAGACCTGTGCTGTAAGAAATGTTGAAGAAAGGTGTTAGGGTTAAAGGAAGATGATAAAAGATGGAAACTAGGATCCATACAAAAGAATAAAGCACACTAGAATGTGTGTGTAAATATAAGACTTCCTTATTTCTAATGTCTTGAAAAGATTGTTTAAAGCAAAAATAATAGCAATATATTGTGAGGCTTATAATATATATAGAAGTAAAACAAAAGAGTAATATATATAGAAATAAAACATGACAACAGTAGTCCTAAGGATGGAAATGTGGTAAATGAATGCAAGTATACTGTTGTGAGTTTCTAACATTATAAGTGAAGTGGTATAATAGTAATTTATGGTAGATTGTGATAAGTTAAGGATATATATTATAACCACTAGATGAACCACTGAAAAAAGTATAATTAAAAAGCCAATGATGAGAATGAAATCGACTATTAGAAATATACAATTCAAAAGAACACAAGAAAAAGGAGCAAAAAACCTTTGAGACAAATGGGAAAAAATGAGATTGTAGACTTAAACCCAGTAATATCAATAATTGCTTTAAACGTAAGTAAACTCTCCAGTAAAAGGCATAGATTGTCAGGCTGGATGTGAAAGCAAGAGCTAACTATATACCGTTTAAATATAAAGGTGGCAGGAATACATTTTCAAAACTAGAAGGACTCAGGGAATATAGAATCTATGAGCTTTTCTAGAAAAGTCTATCTGAAAACCAATAAAGAAGTTAATCAAAAGAAACAATTCAGGAATGGAGAAGCTCTTATGAAAAGACTGGTGATGAGCAGAATCCATTTAGAATGAATACTGGGCTAATTAGGGTTACTGGATGGAATGTAAATAATATAAACCTTTAGGGCACGAAAACACCATAACATTTACTGAGCACTTATTATGTGCCAGGCTCTTGTAAGAACACATTTAAGCTTCCAACATATGAAGTAGATACTATTATCCTTACTTTACAGATGAGGAAAATCTTTTAGAGGTTAAGTAATTTGCCTAAGGTCACACAGCCAGCAAGTAGTGGAGCCAGGACTGGAGTCTAGGTTTTCTGGCTACAGAGCCCAGGCTTCACTAACCACTGTGCTATACTGTCTCCCTAAGTTGAAATAACATGACCAACAGAAAGTAGAAGGTGGGGAATGAGAGATGGGGGGAAGTATGAGATGCCAGTATCTTCACCTCTTATAGTTGTGAGGCAATACTGTCTAAAATTTCATTAAAAAAATAAAAACAATGATTCTAACCTTTTAACATATTAAATAATCTCTTTATACCTCCAGGGGCCCATTTAGGAAATTTCTCTGTTGAAGAAATATTCATTTGAAGTTGAGCAGTTTCTTCAATTTTGCTTCAGTTTAGTTTTCTTCTGATAAATTCAAGTAAAATGCAAGTTAAAATTGTTATTTACAAATAGCATATGTAATCCAGTTTTTCAGAGTATTTCTATCTAGCTGTCCATTCAGCCAGCCAGCACTTAATCTGAATGCAGCTGCAGAGATGACGGGAATGGGGTTCTCTAAATGATAATGATGGTTATTTCCAGGTGGTGGATTTGGAGTGAGTTCTTTAAAAAATAATGTTAAAAGATAGTTAGGATGTTTATATTTTTTGAGAATGGGTGATGGTACATGGGAATTAGAAATTTTCCATTAAAAAAAAAAAAAAACTGGGCCGGCCCCGTGGCTTAGCGGTTAAGTGCGTGCGCTCCCATGCAGGCTGCCCGGGTTCGGATCCCGGGCGCGCACAGACGTACTGCTTCTCCGGCCATGCTGAGGCCGTGTCCCACATACAGCAACTAGAAGAATGTGCAACTATGACATACAACTATCGCCTGGGGCTTTAGGGGAAAAATAAATAAATAAAAAATTAAAAAAAAAAAAAAAAAAGAAAAAACTGAGCCCTGTCACCACCTCTGCTTAAAATGACCCATTAGCAGTTTCCCATTGCTCCTAGGATTAAGTATAGGGTCCTTAATGAGACGCAGCAGACCCTGCATGATCTGGCCCCTGCCTGCCTCTCCAGCCTCCCTTCTCCAGTGATTTCTGAGTTCTAGCTACATGGGCTCCTTTTCTCTTGATGTCTTATTCCTGCTGCCTGGAACAACCCTCACCCCCTATTTTCTTTTTCTTCTTTTTTCCATTAATGGCACAGCTCGAATGTTGCTTTGGGGAAGCTTCCTTGACCTCACCCCCTAGTCTAGGTCAGAGCCCTGGTACATTCTCCTAGCACCCTGTACTTTTCCTCCTTACACTTGTCACACTTACACATTTATTTGTGTGGTTGTTTAATGTCGATCTCATTAGACCATAAGATCCACAGGGGCAGGGGCAGTGTCTCTTTGTTCCCCAGAACCTAGCACGGTAGTTGGCAAATAATATGCATTCAGTGTGTATTTAAATTAACGAACATTTAACAAAGTGCTTATAAGGTGCCATGTTCTCGCTGTAACCCTATGAGGTCGCTATTATTATCATTCCCACTTTTCACCTCCTTTACCTGTTTGGGCTTCTTCATAGGATATCATTTGAACAAAAGATTCCGTGGCTAAAAAAGCTGGAAGGTCTGTGCATTATGCCAGGCCACCTTCCTTTCATGCTGCCTTAGCTCAAAGCATATGAACTTTCTTCGGGAATTGTTCCCTAACTTTGGCCTGAGACGTTTAGGTTCTGCCCTGGCATGAGTTTACTTTTTTCTTCCCTTTCCTTCCTCCCAGGTGGACTGCCTCAGGACCTGAAAGCTGCCTCCAGCTGCTTTCAAATGGCATGTGAGAAGCCCGGGAAGAAATCTGTGGAGGCGTGTCACAACGTTGGTCTCCTGGCGCATGATGGACAGGTCAATGAGGATGGCCAGCCTGATTTGGGGAAGGCCAGAGACTACTACACAAGGGCCTGTGATGGCAGCTATGCCTCCAGCTGCTTCAACCTCAGTGCCATGTTCCTGCAGGGCGCCCCTGGCTTTCCCAAGGACATGGGCCTGGCGTGTAAATACTCAATGAAAGCCTGTGACCTGGGCCATGTCTGGGCCTGTGCCAATGCCAGCCGCATGTACAAGCTGGGGGATGGTGTCGATAAGGACGAAGTCAAGGCTGAGGTGTTAAAAAACCGGGCCCGGCAGCTGCACAAAGAACAGCAGAAAAGTGTCCAGCCTTTAACGTTTGGGTAGAGTGGCCCACCCTCTTCTCAACAAACAGCTTGAGGCTGGCACCTCTTCTTTCTGATGCAGCTCTTGGAGGTCAACCTGCTGGAGCAGGAAGACTGGAAATTTGGTATCAGGAGCTCTGGTCACCTAGACCCATTGCCCCAGGGTGTCATCTACTGGGATGTAGCCTGAAATGTTTGTTTCAGTCAGTATTCCTTTATCTGGTGTGTTCTGTGATGACACTCACGTTTATGGGGTCTTAGTTCTCAAACTCTTGTAGCTCTGTGAAAAACAGCAAACTGGAGAGCCATAGAGATTGGGGTGGGGTGGGGAGGAGAGGCAAAGAGCAGGAAGTTGGGAAAATCAGCAGCCACAGGGCCTGAAGGAATCAGACATTATTATTATTATTAGTTGGGAGGGTTTGAAAATCAGAAAGTATATCTTAACTTACATATTAGAGCGCTTAAGGAGCTGAGAACATTTAACTAGTCCCAGCTGCCACCCTCTGACATATGTAATCATTGGTGTGGGCTCCCTTTCTGCCTTTAGCATCAGATCTTTCAATAAATTCATAGAGATGAATGTGCGACATAAGGAAGGGATGTGCGACATAAAAGTTAAAGGTCGTTGTGCTTCAGAGTTGTTAAAGAAGGTGAAACATAAGTCTTCACAGTTAAAAGTTAGCATCCCCCGTCCACTCACCTGGCTCTGCTCATCATACTGAGGGAGCAGATTATTCCCAAGGCAACTTCAGCTGGGAATTTGTAAGCAAGGACGTTGTGACACATTTTGTCCCTCAGGACTGAACCTTCTTAACTGTCCCTGTAAATAAACTATTTCGATTGATTAGTAGTTTGTGTTATTAGTGTTTTCTCCACATTCTGGGTAGGGTAGAGAATATGTTCTTCATAGTGGTTGTGACTTTTAAGAGCCTTTGCTTTTTCTATTTTCTCCCTAACTTGTCACCAGGGGGCGAGCTTGTCATTTTCCTGCTGATAACAGGGAGATTATTTCTGTCACCACCTACTGTTTTTGGGCTTCCAGTTTTGCAACTGTCGTGGAAGGAAGGCTTGCTGTATGGATGAAGGTTTTTGAGCACAGTTGATGGTTAGAGGAGAGGGACTTTCCCAAGTGCAGAGAAGTTTTAAAAAGCTAATTTATTTTAAAAATATACAGTAGCTTCTGTTGTGTTAACTCTGTAGGCCAACAAGCATATGAAAAGGTGCTCCCACATCACTAATCATCAGGGAAATGCAAATCTAAACCACAATGAGATAATTACCTCATACCTGTCAGGATGGCTATTATCAAAAAAAAAAAAACAAGTGTTGGCGAGGATGTGGAGAAATTGGAAGTCTTATACGTTGTTGGCGGGAATGTAAAATGGTGCAGCCACTATGGAAGACAATATGGCAGTGCCTCAAAAAATTAAACATAGAATTAACCATATGATCCTGCAGTTTCCCTTCTGGGTACATATCCAAAAGAATTGATAGGGTCTCCAAGAAATATTTGTACACCCATGTTCATAGCAGCATTCACAATAGCCAAAAGGTAGAAGCAACCCAGATGTCTATATACAGGTGAAGGGATAAACCAAATGTGGTACATACATACAATAGAATGTTATTCAGCTTTAAAAGAAGGAAATTCTGACACACGCTGTAACATGGATGAACCTTGAAAACATAATGCTAAGTGAAATAAGCCAATCACAAAAAGACAAATACTATATGATTCTACTTAGATGAGGTATTTAAACTCATAGAGACAGAAAGTAGAGTGGTGGTTGCCATGAGCTGGGGGAGGGGGAAATGGGGAGTTGTTTAACAGTTTCAGTTTTGTAAGATGAAAAAGTTCTGGTGATTACTTGTACAAAAATGTGAATATACTTAACTGTACACTTAAAAATGGTTAAGATGGTAAATTTTATGTGTATTTTACCACCATTTAAAAAAACTAAACATTTAATTTTTTAAAAATGCAAGATATGAGATTTTGGGTTATAAAATTAATATGTTCTCATGAAGTGCAGTTTGGAACACAGCAGAAGAAACAATTACCCCTCACTATCCTTGACCACCTACAAGCATTCTTTGGCCCAATAATGTTGTTTAACCATTTTTTAAGAATCACATCTTTTCAATTAAATAATGGGTTTTGTAATTTTGAAGAATTAGGTTAACTTGCTTTTTGGTGGCAGATACGCTGGATGATTTTTTATGGACCAGTTTGTTCCTGGGACCCAGGGTGCTTGCCTTCCTTGGATCACATACTGAGGTGGGCTGGGAACAATGAAGTGGGCATTAGTAGTGTCAAAATGTTGCATTTCACAGAAGTTACTAAAATGCACAGAATAATAATTTACTGTCCAGAAGGGTCGAAGGCCATTTCATTCCCAGGCTGCTGTGGGGAGAAATGGGTTAAGAGCCAGCATTACTGAGTTTCTCACTTTTGTGCAACCTTGGAGGCAAAGTTTGAAAATGGGTTTCCAGACTCCGGTCACAGCAGGCAGTATCATTACTGTGGCTTCTGGCCAGCAGGCATTTGAATCTTCATTAGGAACTATTTCCAGCATTTTTCCACCATGCCAGTCTTGGGCTGGATGGTCTAACGGAGAAGAAGTTTTAGAACTGACTAGTGGTTTGTGTTCTTGTTAGTGTTCTCACTAAAATCTGACAGTGCAGTGCTCAAGTGCTAAGAGAAAGGGAAGCGGGAGTCCCAGAGAAGGAGGAGAGGCCGGACGGTCTAGAGATTTGGGTTGTTTTTTTTTTAAAGATTTTATTTATTTATTTTTTCCCCCCAAAGCCCCAGTAGATAGTTGTATGTCATAGCTGCACATCCTTCTAGTTGCTGCATGTGGGATGCGGCCTCAGCATGGCCGAAGAAGCGGTGCATCAGTGCACGCCCGGGATCCGAACCCAGGCTGCCAGTAGCGCAGCGCACGCACTTAACCGCCAAGCCACGGGGCTGGCCCTGAGATTTGGATTTTATCTTGTGAGTCATGCAGAGTCACTGAAGGGTTTTGAGCAGGAGAATGAAATGATCACATTTCGAAATTAGATCACCCTAGTGTGGAAAATGGATTGGAGAGCTGTGTGGGGGTGGGAGAAGGGTGGAGTCGGTCATTGGGTTAAAAGAAAACCCAGATTTCTATCCTGGGCACCTGGGTGGAAGGGTTGATTGATATTGATTTGGAGCCTATGAGATTGAGATGCGGACTAAAAACTTTTTTGAGCTATTTGGTAATTTTTTAAAAAATTTCGAACTATCGAGGCTGGCCCGGTGGTACAAACGGTTTAAGTGTGCGTGCTCCACTGTGGTGGCCCAGGGTTCGCCAGTTTGGATCCCGGGCGCGCACTGACGCACCGCTTGGCAAGCCATGCTGTGGCAGCGTCCCACATAAAGTGGAGGAAGATGGGCATGGATGTTAGCCCAGGGCCAGTCTTCCTCTCAGCAAAAAAAACAGATCCACCAATCCTCCTCCTTTTTTTTTTTTTTTTTTGCTGAGGAAGACTGGCCCTGGGCTAACATCCATGCCCATCTTCCTCCACTTTATGTGGGACGCTGCCACAGCATGGCTTGCCAAGCGGTGCGTCAGTGCGCGCCCGGGATCCAAACTGGCGAACCCTGGGCCACCACAGTGGAGCACGCACACTTAAACCGTTTGTACCACTGGGCCGGCCCCATAATTTTATATTTTTAAAAAGCATCCAGTAATCACTGCACAAAAAAATGAAAATGTTTTTGGCTTCCTAATGTTCATTTTTCAGTTTAGATCTCTTTTATTTTGAATTCTACATTAGGGTTGGGGGGCACCAGACTCTTTCTGGTTCTTAGGTCTAAAGGTCTTAACCTGGGTTCCCAGCTGGGTTTTGCCTTTTATTGGCTGTGTGACCTTGGGCAAGTCTTGGTTTTGTCTCCTCTCAGATGGGGATGACAGTGCCTTCTAGGGTTGTTAAAAAGATTAAATAGTAGCTCTTATCATAGAATAATAAATGTTTCTTTAAAAAGATTTTTATGGGGCCACATTTTACAATTAGATAATTATTTTTCTCTCTAAGTGGCAGTGTTCTGCTTGTGAAGGAGACTAGCTTTTAAAACAGGCTGCTTTTGCTCCCATTCTTTTAATGCCCGGGGAGCTGATGGTGAGGCTCTCCAGGGGTATTCACTGCATAAAACAGCTGCAGGAGGCAGGCCTGATGAGGGGTGGGTGGGGCCTGCCTCCTGCCTCCTCCTTCTCTGTTGCCCCAGCAGAGACAGAGTTGGTGAGAGGACTTGCACCTGCTGGGGGCCCAGAATGGAAACTATTCCCAGCTGGTGCCCCTCCCCAGGCTTAAGGAATGATGATTATATTACAGTTTATAAATCAGGCCTCCCCACTGTCTAAGGGGAAAGGCCAAAATTCTTTGCCCAATGTGTAAGTCTCCCCACCCCCATGATACAGTCCCTGCCTCCATATTTAGCCTCATCTTGTTCCTAGCTTGAGCTTCTGCAACAGGGAACTGCTTGTGGTCTCTGCACCATGCCAAAAAAAAAAAAAAAAGAGTAACAAGAAAAACACCCGGGCTCTTTCTTACTGCCATGTGTTTGTGATGCTGGTTCATTTCTCTGGAATGCCCTTCTACCTTTTAAGTGGAATGCTCTTCATCTTTTGAGGCTTGGGAAGCTGATCACACTGTGTTGTCGTCTGTGTGTTGATGGTCTTCGCTGCCCGTGAGACTGAGTTCTTGGAGAACAGGGACTCAGCTTCATCTCTGTCGTCAGTGAGGCTGGGCGCACGCTGGGCCATGAGGGGCTGCTTTCAGAGATGAACAGCGCAGAGTGGCACCCTAGCAGCCTCCCGAGCACCCCAGACAAATCAGGCCCAGGCTGCTCTTGAGGCTGCAGGGCTATACTGGTTTTGAAACTGCTTCTCAAGGAATGCTCCTGTGTAAGCCAGAGCGGGCGCACGAGGGATCAGTACTCTTGCTTGAGCTCTGTCAGGGAAAGTGTCTTTAAAAAAAGGTTTTTGAAATAATGAAGGAAAAGGACTCAACACAGTTCCCCCTGGCACCCTAAAGTACATGCTCAGTAACTTAATGCCAACAAAGCAATATGAATATCCTCATGGCTAAAGAATCACAAGTCCAAGTATGCCACATTTTTTTCTTGAAATACTAAGAATGTCTTTCTTGAAATACTAAGAATTAATGGTCTTTGCTCATCGTCATAATTACTTGTTTTCATGTTTGTCTCTCTGATTAGTCTACGAGGCTCCAAAGATCAAGAATTCTATCCTCTTTGAAATCCTTCAAAGATTTCTTGTCCTTTCATCAGTGATGAGCCCCTTACTCCTCAGTCTCTTGGGGCACCTGCTTAAAATAGAGATTCTTGGGTCCACCTAGAGGTACTAAATGAAAATCTGAATTTTAAATAAGCAAACTCCAGGAGATTCTTAGGCATATTAAAGTGGATAAGCCACTCCAGCGGTATCAAGTCCCAGCTCCTTAGCTTGGCACCACAACCACTCTACAGGCTGGGCTTCACAGCTTCAGCTCTGCACAGCAATTGACCAAACCATCCTGCTTTCTCACCCCTCTTGGCACGAGCCTGGCCAACTCCTAGTGGTCCTTCAAAACTCAGCCCAGATGTCACCTCCTCCAGGAAGCCCTCCTGAACCTCCAAGTTCTGTGGTGCTCTGAAGGTCCTATGCTTCTCACTCTCAGTTCTTTTCACATGGTTGGGGACAGGCTATAAGTGCCTCAAGGGCATGGATTATGTCTGACTCATCTCTATTCCCAGTGCCTAGCTCAGGACCTGGTACAGATAAGATACTTAATAAATCTTTATTGAAGGAAAGGGAAGGGAAGAGACTCTGGGAACAAACCCTGTCTTCCGGTGGATCCATTGAGCATTGAAAAGGTAGTGTTCTGGAGAAGGATCTGGGTTTAAATCATTTCTCTGCCACATACAAATGTTACCTCTCTCAGCCTCATTTTCCTAATCTCTCAAGTAGGGATAATGCTTGCTTTTCAGGGCTAATGTGAGAGTTAAAGAGTTAAATGAGATAAAGTAGGTGAGGTGCTTAGCTCAGTGCCTGGCACATTCTAACTGTGTAATAAATCACCGGAGGACTCTCTTCTGGAAGTGGAACCAGGCTTGTTCTATAAGCTCCAGAGAACAGAACGAGACCCAGGGGATAGAAGCTACAGGGAGATGACCTCAGTTCAGAGAGTCTGAGTAGAAGGAAGAACTTTCCACTTGACAGAATGGGAAGCCTCAGGAGGAGGTGAACTGGCTGTCACAGGAGTGTACAAGCTGAAGGTAGATGCTCATCTGTCAGGGCTGATGCAGAAGGGCCTGATTCTACACGAGATTTGGGGTGGGGCTGAGCGTGATGGAAGATGGGAGCCAGGTAAGGCGTTTCCACTCAGTGCCCTCTATAATGCATTAATTTAACCAACACTGAGAGCCTCCTCTGGGCTGAGACCTAGGTTGGGCACTGGGGACACAGCTGAACCTGACAGGCTCCCTGTCATTTAGGAGCTCGCAGTCTAAATAGTGGTCATTTATTGGGCATCTACTATGTGCCAGATGCCCCAATCCCCTCAACAACCCTCTGAGGAAGCTTTTATTCTCATCATATTTCAGGCAAAGAAACTGAGGCTCAGACAGACGAAGTGGTTTGCAGAGACACACAGACCCAGTGAGTAGTGCAGCTGGGATTAACATGTAGTCCTGCCTGTCTCCTAACCCAGCTTTCCACCACCCAAGGCTGCCTTTCATCCAGATGCTGAAAGCTCTTTGCAGTCGTGGGGAAATCCCCAGACAGCACCCAGGATGCTGATGGCCGATGAACGTGAGTGAAAAGGCTGAGGTCAGCTTCAGGAGGACGTGGTCTCCCTGCAGCACTCTCTGTGCCCAGGTTCTCTCCAGCCTGGGCCGTGTGGAGGGCCCCGGAAAACATGCTGAGGTCAGACCTCACTGCTCACATGACCAGCCGACCTGCCTGGGCCAGGGCTCCCTGAGGGAACCTGAAACCTGGCTGGGTTCCATCGGCTCCAAGAATAGCAGCTGACCCTACTGTCCCCGAACTGGAACTTCCCATCAGGTTCCAGGAGGCCCAAGCAGACTCCAGACATCCGTGGCAGCAAACTTTGACCTTGAGGCTGCTCTGGGGTGGGCTAATAACAGCTACATTCACTAAGGGCCCACTGTGTGCAGGGCACCTCCTGGAGGGGGGACGTCCTTCAAGGGAGGTCTAGGAAGTATGGAATCCATTTTGCAGATGAGGAAATCGGGGCTCAGAGATACTGAGAACTTGCCCAGGGTCACAGTGAGTATGTAGCAGAGCGGGATTTGAGCCTGGGCTGCCTGTGCCAGTGACCCTGCTTCTGTGAGGAGAGAAGAGTACTCCAAGACCTCAGAAGAGTCCCAGGCAGAGCAGACAAATTGCGTCAGCCTTCACAGTGATGTCACTCCCACAGAGTGGGGCCCAGATGCTTAGGAACGCGAGATTTGAGAGCCACTAGAGATTCTGGAGAGCATCCCAGTTCACTCGAGCTTATTTCCTCATCCGTAAATGAGCAGCACACCCACATGGCAGCTGAATAAGCCTAAGCACAGACTTGAGAGCCAAGCAGATGTGGGTTAACATCCTGACTGGCGGTTCCTACCTACAAGACCTTGGACAAATCACATCACTGCCTCTCTGAGCCTGTTGCCTCAGTCATTTGTTCCACAAAGAGCTTTTGAGCACTGACTATGTGCCATGCATTATTCCAGCAGCTGGGGCTACACCAGTGAAAAAAGCAGACAGAAATCACTACCCTTTTGAGTTTAAATTCTAGAGCTCTGAAAAATACCTCACTGGATTGTCATGAGGATTAAATGGAGGAATGTACAATGGTGTAGTGTGTCTGGTAATGTAATGGTCTGGTAAATAATAAGCACTCAGTTTAATGATATGATTATGATGATGTGAACATGCCTGGTCGGTGCTCAGTGAAAGAACATTTAATTTGATACTGAATTCAACTATTTCATTTCACAGACAAAGAAACAGACCAGAGAGGGCATGAAACGCCTCTAGTTGCCCAGCAAGGCAATGGTAGGTTTCCAGCTCCTGGTCTGGTGTTTGTACCACCATCCACTAAACCTAGGGGGCTATCTCTGACAAAGGGAGCCGGGGAGGAAGGTGGGCAGCCTGAATCCTGTAGCCAGTGAGGCCAAGGTAGGCTTATAGCTAATTGATGGACTCCAGAGCCCAGGGAGCTTTAACTCTCTTTGTGCCAAACGCTTCCTGTGTTTCTCTGGTGTGCCAGGAGCTTTCCAGGCTCAGCCTCGACATGGACACATGACAGGATGGGCTGAGGGTGGGGTGGGGTGATGCAGAGCTGAAGACACAGGGTGCTGCTCCTTGCTGGCTTCATGAACGTGCGTCCTGTGCATTTGCACAGGGCCCTGTGTTTGGTTTAATGCTCTGCTGTCACTGTCTTGAAATTCTTAATAATTTTTGAACAAGGGCCCTGCATTTTCACTTTTATTTCACTGGACCCCAGAGATTATGCAGTTTATTAATGTGGGTGCTGTGCTCTGGGGTGGGAGGCAGCAGCCCCCAGCCTGAAGCGGTCCTGGGACTTGTCAGAGGCTTGTTGATACTATGGGCCAATGGCTGAGTCACCAACAGACAGGAAAGAAGCCAGACCAAGCCGCACCTTGCAGGTCTGGCCTGTCACTGCAAATCTCTAAGAGACTGTAACGGGCAAGGGAGAAGACAGGCTCTAGGGAGATTCTGGGGGTGGAACTGGAACCTACAGAGGAGGAGCATGATCTGAGGGGGATTTCAGCTCAGTGTGAGAAAGACTTTCCTAACGGTCCAAATGTAATCATGATATGTAAAATATACCTCAATAAAGCCATTAAAAATGTAATCATCATACTGGCAGCTAACATCGACTGGGTGCTTACTATGTGCAAGGAGTTGTGCTAAACACTTCATTGACAATATGGAGGATAGCAGAGCGGTCAAGAACATGGGCTCTGGCGCCATACTGCCTGCGTTCTATCCTGGCTCCACCACTTATTAGCTGTGTGACCTGGGGTAAGTTACTTGACCTTTCTGTGCCTCTGCTTCATCATCTGGAAAATGGAGATAACAATGGTACCCAGCTCCCGGGGTTATTGTGAGAATTAAATGAGTTTACATATGTAAAACACTTATAATAGTGTTTGACATATATTTAGTACTATAGATAAGTGTGTGTTATTGTTTTATTTAAGCCTCAGGACAATCCTATGGTGTAGGTAGTATTTAGCATTATTCCCCTTTAACAGATATGTAAACCGAGTCTTAGAAGAGGTCAGTGACTTGCTAATCACAGAGTTGGTAAGTGGTAGAGCTGGGATTTGGCCAGCAGTCAAGGAATTCTCAAGGAGATTCCACCTTAGGAGTTAGGTCAGACTTGTTGACCATCATGCCCAGTGTTTACAGGGTAGGCGTCTGGTGAGTTTTTGTTAAATTAATCAATTATTGTTTCTTTCATCTCTGAGATTCTAAGCCTCTGGGAAATGTATGCTCTGGCTGGAGGAAGGTTCAGGAACCCAGCTGCTGGGGATTTCTTACCAATTGTTGGCCTCAGCATAATGAATATCGAGTATGTCCACTCGAGGCCTTCTGAGTTAATTGCCTGTTTGCTCCATCCTTTCATCCCTGTGGGCACTGCCCAATCTCCAGTCTCATCATCTCTCTGGACTCTGAACTCAGCACCACTGCATACTAATCCTGGTCTCTCACATCTGCACAGCCCTGCACAGTATACAAAGTGTTTTCACATTCAGTGGTTCATGGTCTGTGTGGCAGACAGCTCAGTACTCATGCCAGGCCTCTGAACAGAGTCCAGGCAGCCAGGGCTACCTGCCCCAAGACCAGGGCCGACTGCACCGGAGGGGGTGTGCAGTCTGGACACTCGGGGGAGCTCGGGGAGCTGTTGCTCTCTGGGTGGTATTTGGGGATCTCTTGAGCCAAGGAGTGTATGAAAAGTGCAAGGTTCTCACCAGAGAGTGTTCACTGCCACTCACGCTTAAGAGCTCAGATTCAGAAACAGTGCTCGGGCAAAACTGAGGAAGGCAGTCCCTCAGCTCTTCTAGAAGTTTAGCAAGTATCCCTTCATGAAGTTCCAGCTATAGAGGGCTGGCACCCTAAACCTCATCCCTGCCACAGAATAGCTTTTTCCCAAATTGCCATCAACCTACATCCAGGATTGCTGTAGGACATACGGCAGTGTGCCACCGTATCTATATTTAACAACAATAAGAGCAAACACTCTGTGTCAGGTACTGTTTTAAGTGCTTTGCAAATATTAATTTTTAATTCTCACCACAACCTTATGAGATAGGTACTGTTTTTATTTAACTTACAGAAATTCAATTTTACTTGCTGTGAATAAAAAGAGATAGACAGATGGAAAGAGAAAGACCAGTAATATATTAAATACTATCTCACTTACTCAGCATATGCCCCAGAATGAGAGTGTCCTGGGAGAGGTAAGTCCTGGGAGAGGTAAATCTATTCCTTCCACTGGTATCAGTTCCTACACGCCTCAGAAAATTCTCAGTGTGTGCGCGTTTGGCCACACATGTGATTCTAGGGTTTAAGGATATGTCTCACCCCCAAGCAAGCCAATCTCTTCATCAGATATCCCACCAAAGAAACAGCAATCTGTTCCACCACTAGAGGAAAAATCGGCTGTGCTCTTGAGAAATGGTTCTATACTTTACTTAATGGGTGATTGAAAGGATTTCCAAGGATAATTTTGATTATTCATGATATTTTAGAACCTTATCCTAGGTAAGAGTTGACTGAACTATAACTCACAAATAAAGTGACCAACCATCTCAGTTTGTCTGGGACTAAAAGGGTTCCTGGGACACGAGACTTCTAGTGCTAAAACTGAGAAAGTCCCGGGCAAACCGGGACAAGTTGGTCACTTTGCCACAGAACACATCTCTGTGCCTATTGTGAAAGCTGGTTGAGGCCATGGTCCGTTATATCATTCTTTATCAGGATCTCAGGAGAAATTCTTGTCTGGTCTTCAAACCAAGAATAGTTGTATGTCCCCTAAGGAGTAAGTGGTTTGTTTTTATCTCATGAACACTGTGAACTGTCTAAGCGAACAGGTTTCCCTTTTTGCCTTGGCTGCTGGAAGTCTTAGAGCTAAACATGTGCGACACGGATTTAGCTGTGCAGGTCACTATGTTCTGCACTTTTTGCATCATTCCAGGCTCTACTTTGTCCCTACCTTGTTTTTTTCGATCTTATCTTGTCCCATTCTAAACTTAATGATCTTGTTTTACTTTAAATGTCTTTCTAGATTAAGGTAGGGTAAAATTAAACAGTCTTAACCTAGAGTCCATGGTACCCTGCTGAGAGTCATTGAAAATCTGAAATGATATGCAAAATTTATATCTATATACATTTTTTTCCTGGGGGGAATGGAGACATAGATTTTAAAAATTTCTTAAAGGACTCTGTGTTCCCCAAAATATTAAGAGCCATTGGTATAGGTGAACCCAGGGACAAATAAATGCTTTTAGTAGAAGGAAGCTGAAAGGTTGAAAGTTTCAGTTGTAGTCCTGATATTTTAAAATATTGGAGTGATGGTATGGAAGGATGTTGGTGGGGCAGAACACTGGAATGGCAAAGACATGTTGGTGGGGTGGAATGTCCCCATAACGGAATGGCAAAGTGACAGAATGTGGTGTGTTGGAACAATAGCGTATTAGACTACTAGTATGTTCTGGAATGTCGACGTATCTGGGTCCCTAGAACGCTTCCTTCCAGATGTCCTGGCATCCTCCTTGCTTAGTTGTACCTCAGGGTTGGGCCTCTATCTGATTCAACCTCTAAATCTCCCACATCCCCTATCTCAGTGCCCTGTAAGAGCCCAGTAAAGATCCAATTGGCTGCGAGAGCCTCTCTCTCATGGGCACCTGGCTGGTCCATGGACTTCTGTCAATTTCACACTGAGATGCCTATTCCTTTCTGACTTTGCCCACTCTCCTTTGAGATATGTCTCAAATACCTTGCAGAGTCAAGACCACAGTAGACTACCTTGTCCACTTCTGTGTCCTCAGTGCCTGTCTCAGGGCCTGCCCAGAGGGCATGCCAACCCTATGGCTACTCTAGGGTAGCGTGGCTAAGCTGCTGGCCATAGGGCTGCGTGCAGTTGGGACTCTCAGGGCTGGAGTTCAGCTTCTGGGCACATTAGGCTGAAGGCAATTCAGGATCTTTGGAGTTGATCAGGAGCAGGGGAAGCCAGGTCAGAGTTAGTTGGGGGGAGATTTGAGGCTTCATTACCAGAGGAACCGATTCAAAGCCCAAATCCAGGAGTTGGGATAGGACAGAGACTGATGTTCCTCAGCCTGGAGTTTAGACGGGGAATAGATAGAGGAGGATTTGGGGTGAGGGTTGGGTTCCTAGATATTCCCTCCTCTTTTTCTCTATCCATTCATTCAGTTAGCTAACATTTGCTGAGGCCTCTCTGTGGCAGATGGTCCATTCCCTGGAGTTAATAGTCTGTAATGGAGGAGACAGGCACATAGACAATGACAACCCAGTGTAGTCAGGGATGTGACATGGGACAGCTGTAGCGGCTATAGGAGACCAAAGTCTCCCAGTGTGGGAGTCAAAAAATTTTCCTAGAAGAATGCTGTCTGAGCTGACTCTGGAAGGAGTCAGGAGGGGCAGGGGGAGCATCTGTGTGGTGGGAAGGCTGCCTCAAGGGCCAAGGCACATGGAAATTCCCCAGTGTCTAGGTGTGGGCCTCAGATGAAGGTGCTAATGATCACAGTCTGTCCAGTTCTTTGGGCTGCACAAGTTTGACCTGTCCAGGTCTAATCTAATTGCCTTCAGATCCCTCTCCCCAACTCTTCCAATAACCCACAAATTTAAGTCTGTTGCAATCAATTCCAACCAGGAGAATATAATTGGCTCTTAATGTTTGCAGACATTTCCTGATTGTGAGAGAACAGGAATTTCTGGAGGTGCAAAGCCTCCTACCTCCCAGCCATCCTGCTGCTATGTCCTTTCTTCTGGGCCCACACCTTAGCCAGGCCCTCATCCCAACAGCTGGATGCACCATTTGCTCCCCTTCTGTCCATCTGAGTCACATCAGCTTTAAAACGAGCTCCATAATGGTGCAGGGAATGCTGACTAAATGGAGAGGCAAGAGAGCTATATTCAAACCCTGGCCCTTGTACAGAGGCTTCACAGATGGTGCTGTGTGAGGTTAGGTGGGGCACTTCCTCTCTCTAGGCCTCAGCTTTCCCATCCATGAAAAGGGAGAAGGATGCAAAGATTCTAAGGCCTCTTCCTGCCTTGACATTCTGTGTCTACAGTGAATCCTGGATGTCCTGTTTTCAGCCTGCTCCTTTGAAATGGAGGCCACGTGATAGAGCAGACTCTGGAGATAGGAGACCTGGATATGATTTGGGCTCTGACTTGCTTTGTGAGCCTGGAACAACTATTAAACCTCTCTGAGCCCCGGTTTTCTTATTTGGTAAACTGAGGTAATACCTACCTCCCAGGGTTTTGTGAGGCTCCAGTGAGCTAAAAACAATATGATGATGATGATGGTGGTGGTGGTGATGATGACGGTGGTGATCTGTCTGAATAGCAGTTAATCTCTTGGAATAAATTACAATTGTGAGTGTTGCCAGGAAGTTAGGGGCCAGCTCCAGAGTCATAGGGAATGTGAACAAGTCTTTGAAAGCCTTGCCCATGGCTAAGCAAATATTCCCAGCAAGAGCTATTACTGAAGGGGTAAAGGCGTTCATCTTTGCTATCTACATCCATGTTTCTTCCATTCCTGTGAGGTGTGTGTCAGTGTACCCACTTTACACTTACCACTTTATTAGTTGGGTGACCAGTAAATAAACGCTTCAGAGACACAGTCTCTTGATCTGTAAAATGTAATATTACCTGACTCAAGGTTGCTGAGAGCTATAGTGGACATTGACTGCGTTTGGCTGCCCAGCATCCAAACACTGCCGATTTGGAGGACTTTCAAGCTACGTGGAAGCTGAAGGGGGCAGCAACTCTTCCCCTGACCCCTGTGGGTCTGTGCTGGGCCAAGTTGGTGCCCCACCTGGGCCTTGAGTGTGGTGGGAGTTAGGCAGAGGGGAGAAGACAGTCAGAGATTACTTCAGGAGGCTGCAGTGGGCCCAGCACAAGAGCCCAGCAGTGTAGTGGTGAGCAGCAAGTGGCCGTGTGGCTCTAGGTGGAGTCTGTCCTGAACAGACAGTTGGCTGCGCCCAGCTGCCCCTGATTCCTGTCCAGCTCACCAGTCTCCCCATCATTTCAGTGAACCATCCGGAAGCCTTCCAATAAAGCTCCTTTTTGCTTAGTTTTGCCAGAGATGGTTTCAGTTGTTTGCAACTGAGAATTCTGACTGGTACGAAGTAAACCACGTACATGCCAGACACAGTACCCAGCGTATAATAAGCACTCAGAAAACTATATGTGTGCGTATGTGTGCACACACACAGAAACAAAGGGAAGTACAATGCCCTGCCTGAGGTGACACAGCTTGGCAGTGTGCTGGTATGGGGCTGACCACCAACACCTTAGTGGTACGTTGTATTTACATATCACTTTACATCGTAACACATTATTGTTGAACAATTATTGTTGGGTGGGTCAGCAGCTGCCTGTGAGGCCATCGGGGAGGGAACACCAAGGACCAGAACCTGCAGAAAGGAATGCTCCTGTAACGCTATGCTTATCTGGGGTGTAGAGGAATAATGGGATGGTGCTTGAGGTACAGGATGAGGGTGGGGAGGGGACAGGTGGAGTCATCCTAAATTGGGGCCTCCTCTGCTGGGCCTACCAAATAAGGAGGTTTTAATTCCTGCAATGTCGGCAAAGTGGATTAATTGAACCTAATGGGTGAAAATGTGTAATGAATATGGATAATACAGGTGATGAGGCCTCAAGGAAAGCTGGCTGGAGGAAGGGTGAAGAGCTGAAGACAGGTCTGATGGGAATTAGGCTATGGTTCCCTGGGTGCGCCCAGACGGTGGACAGCGGGGACAGCTGCTCCTCCCCAGGGGCCCAGGACCATCCTGCTGACCTGGGTCTCCATTCTGCCCCGGCCTTCAGACTTTCCCTTCACACTTGCATGGAATCAGAGAACGTCAGACTCACAGGGTTCTGGGGTTAGAATCAGGCTCAGGATTCTAGAATCATAGACCTTTAGCATCACATAACGTTAATCATAGAAAATTTCAAAATCTAACAGTCTAACAATTGGAGGCCCTTGGGGAAAAACTTAGGGGATCCTTCTCCAACCTTCATTTAATAACAATAAATAACATCTGTTGAGCATATCACACCATCTGAAGTCGTTTCACATCTGTCCAGCCATCACAGGGGAGTGGGTGGTACTCTATCTTCAGGTTAAGTAATGTGCAGAAGATCAAAATGAGCTGATTGGGACCGGAACCCGGCTCTGCAGCATATTTTCCGTATGCCAAGGTTTTGATACCCTTGTCTTCCAGAGTTATAGAAACACTTTTAACTACTTGGTATAACGTGTCCAAATTCTCAGATGTTTGTTGCGTAAATTCTGCATGGTCGTGTACTGTTTTTCTTAATTCTGGCATATTGCAATGCTCCAAAATGTGATTATCTTTGTTGCATCAGCGTAATTAGGGCTAGTACATTCTGCCATAGCTTTTTGGTAGGTGTTATCATCCAGCACTATTTTCAGTTCACCAAAGACTTAAACAACATATCCAAGAATAGATTTAAAGTCACTAATGTAAAGACTGAACTTCAAGTCAATCTAGGTTTAGTCAGAACACGTTCTGATTTTCTTAGAATAAAAAGTTAAATTACCAAAAGAATGAAGAAAAAAGGAAAAAGAAGCCTCCCTGGACAGGAGCGCATAACGCCACGCAGAGGGGCGGGCTGCGCCTCTCTCGCGGAGGAAATCTGTTTAGGATTCTGCCAGTAACGGGCGGCGGGGAGCCTGGGGCAAATCCTTGCCCTTCTCTGGGTCTCAGCTTCCTCCGATTTCAAATGAGAATAATAATTCCTGTCCTAGGAAAATTCAGGAGTTGGGAGAGATGCGCCGCCACGGGAGAAACAGCTAAGAGAGATGGCGAGGGGGGAGGGGCGCGGAACAGCAGGGAGCTGCGAGGCGCTTACGGTCTCCATGGTAACGCACAGCAGCCAGGAGAGGAGGCGGGGCTTGGGAACCCGAGCTGGAGGTTTTGGAAAAGAAGGTTTCATAAAGAAAGCTCCCTGCTCACTGGAGAAAGGCCTCCTCGGAGACACAGCTCTGCACTAGAACAGCCCTCTGTGCCGGACGCGCAGTGCTTCTTGCCCCATGTTACAGATAGGAGAACAAGACCCAGAAAGGACGAGAGTTGCCAGCAAGTTATCGGCAGGACGGGCATTTGAACCCGGCTGTCCTGACTTCTAATCAGTGCCCTTGTCAGTAACAGAATATTGTTCTCTGAACCTTGGTGTCCCCATCTGTATCTTGAGACAGCTGAAAGGAATGAGGGCCCTTCGAGTTCTGACAGTGTTCAGTGAAGCTATTAGCAAACACACCCAGATGGTGAATACTAAGATGAGGATCATGCGGTCCATGAGGCCTGGGCGTTGTCTGATTTGTCTCTGGGTCCCCCACCCCCACAAATGGGAGGCACAGAATGGACGTTTGGTATTTGTGGAATGAATTTTTATGCAAACGGACACATTCATTCTTTTGTTCCACAAGGTTTGAAGAGCACCTGCCATGTGCCAGGTACTGTGATAGCACAGAGAAGGGCTCAGGCACTGAGAGCTGAAGCCTTGCTGGAGGAGCAAGGCCTGGGTGAAGGAGAGGGGAGCCCAAGAGGGCACAGGTGAGGGAGAGGACTTCCGTGCCTTGAGCTGCCCTACAAAATGCACTACATTCACGTCCTGGGACTTTCCAGCCAAGCACGATTTGTCCCCATGTCCAGTCTCTGGGAGGACAATTTCATTCTGAAGATTCCTGCTGGGCAGTGAGGCATGGGCCAAGACCTTTTCTTGGAAAAGCTCAAAAAGTTCTGTTGAAGTAGACGGTGGGGGGCCCCCTTTGTTTTTTGTTTTCTTAGTGCTGGCTTATTGGAGTGCAGGTGTGTTGAGGTCATGCTCTTCTTCTCCTGTTATGTCAAAAAGAGCACTGAACGGGGAGTCAGAGACCTGGATTCAAGTTCTGACTCTACCTCCAGCTCAGTGTCTGGCCTCAGACAGGTTGTTTTCCTTCCCTGGTCTTAGTTTGCTAAAAAAATATCTGGGGATAGCAATCTTCATAGTGGTGTAGTGAGAATCAAATGGGAAAATGGTTATGAAAGTCTTCCTGCCTCCTCACCGAAGTCATATTTATCATTTACTGTGAGCCAAACATTTTACAAGCATTATCTATAATCTGAGCAACAATCCTGCAGTTTTGGTATTTGTTATCTAAATTTAACATATGAGGAAACTGAGGCTCAGAGGAGTGAAGAAATTTGCCCAAGGCCACGCAGCTGGGAAGCCACAGAGCCAGGATCCAGACCTCAGTCTTTCTGACCAAAGTGTAACTCTAACGACAGATCCCTTGGAATCTTCATTCCTTCACCAAATGACATTTACTGAGCATACACCATGAGCTGGGTGTCAGCAGGGATAGATTGAGGGATAAGACACTATCTGCCAGGGTGTCAGGTGGAAATAGATGGCATTCTCAAGTTGGGTGATTTGAGAAGAGTTTAATAAAGGGATTATTTAATACAGGGACAAGGAATAGGGCAGTCCTCCAGGGCAAGGAAGGTTAGGGCACTAGTTACTACCCTTAGGCCTAAAGGAGCAGGGGAGGGAGCAGTTACTAGAATCTGGAGACAGAGAGCTGAGGTAAGGCAGCCTGACAGGAGCTATGTCCCTTGGTCAAGATGCGGCCAGCCCATGATGTGGCTTCAGGGAGGAAGCGAGGGGAATCTATACTCTGCTGGGACTCCAGTTGGCCAAGTCCTACCAGAATCCAGAGGGCAAGGGAGCCCTTTGTAACCCATACAAATCACCCTCCCAGGGTATGGAGTAAGGTCGAGAAGGAAAGAGAGTGGATCTGGAGTGGCAAACAGAAGATATTCTCCACAAAGACAGTGTCTTTCCTCTAAGGAGGAGCTCACAAATGGAGAAGACAGGTACATTCACAATTGTAGTAAAATATGTGAAAAGAACTGTATCAATAGTCTACTGCTGTGTAACAAACTACTCCAGAACAGATGGTTTAAAATAATAACCGTTTATTTGCTCATGATTCTGTGGATTGGCACTTTGGGCTGGGCTTGACTGGTGGTTCTTCTGTGATCTCCCCTGCAGTCACTCAGTAGTTGCAGTCATCTGATAGCTCCACCTGGAGCTGTCTGGGGGGGGCCTCAGTGGAGAGTCCATGTGTGTTCTACATGGTCTCATCTTCCAGCAGGCTGCCCTGGGCTTCCTTGCATAGTGACACTGCATTCCAAGAGGGTGGGAGAGGAAGCTGCAAGGTCTTTTGAGGCCTAGACTCAAAAGTAGCATGGTGTCACTTCTGCCACTTGCTATTTGTCAAACCAAGTCACCAAGTCAGCACAGAAACAAAGGATAGGAAAATACATCCCGCTGCTTGACGGGAGGGGTGGCAGTTACATTGCACTAATGTAACGCCGTGTATGAGGTTAGCATAGCCTGTCTTGGTGGTAAGCCATCTTTCAACTGATGCTTGAATAAAGAAATCATGGCATTTTTCACACTATTATAATTGTCTATTTAACCTTCAGTTTTTGCCCAATAGCCTCAGAACTCCCTGAGGGCAAGATTGATGACTGATTCATTTCTTTGTTCCTGGAGCTCAGGACAAGGCCTGGCACATAAAAAATATTAATGTGTTTGTTGAATGACTATGGCTGGGGGTGGGCTGTTGAATGGTCTACTTGTCCAAAGCCCTTGGAACCACAGTGGTACTCTCTTTAAATATAAAGCTGACATTATAAAACACTTCCTCTACCTCATTGAGACCCTTAAAATATTGCCATGGTTCATCAAGGTCAAATTCAACCCCCAGTTCCTCCACAAACGCTTCCAGACTATTTCTTTTCTCCTGTCTTAGAATCTCTGCAACCTTAATGGCCTTACTCCACGGCTTGGCAGTTCTTTCGAACTCTCTCCAACTGCTGTCTGGGGTTTTCATGGTTTAAACCTATTCTTCATCCCTAGAGAGTAAGTCCCTAAGGGCAGGGCTGCGTCTTCTATCCTACTGGGTTTGTCACAGTGCTGGGCCCACAGTGTGTCCTCAGTCAGCACTCCCTGAGTGGACCCACTCTGGGTGGCCTTGATCCTGGGAGGTACAGACGTGGCATGCCAGGAGCTATTCACACCGTTGAGAGTGTTCCACACATGAGAGCCTCCCCGATCTCTGGGACAGAGCAAGGCACATTGCTCTCCTGGGCTCTGGCCTGTGGCCTGGGCCTCAGTTGCCCCATGCTCTGGCCCCTGAGCTAACTGGGCATAGACCAGGAAGAGCAGTGTCATGAATGGCAGTGGAATGGCCTCCTGACAAGAGGAGAGATGTCCAGGGCTTGAGCCATTTCTTGTGGGCACACGAGCCATCACTGTCCTTCAGACTTCTGAGGTTTCAGGAACCAAAGGGGCGGGTGTTCAATATGCCTCAAAAACAGAGCTCCTGGGTGGCAAATTTCACTTCAATGTCATGAAGAATGTGAGAGCAAGCTGTCACATAAGGTGCCCAGTTCCTTTCCATGCTTAAAACCCCTTCCCACGGCTCCCCCTTGCCCACAGGATAAAGCCCAAGCCCATTATATGGCAAAGGCTTCAGGACTTGGCCCATATATCCCTCCAGCTTCATCTCTCACCACTCCCCACCTTGACCGTAGTGTCCACTGAACTGAACTACTTATTGTTCCTTGAAATCACCACTTGCTCTCTCTTACCTCTGGGTCTTTGTGTATGCTGTTCCCTTTGCCTTGAATGTTGTTCCCCATCTTGTACCACAAACCCCCTTTCACCTGTCAGTGGGTCCTTCAGACTTAATTCAGGTATCACTTCCTCTAAGAAGCTTTCCCTGAAGCCTTTGGCTGGGTTAGGGATTTCCTGTAGATGCCATAGCCATGAGCTCCTTGAGGACAGGGACTTGGACTTCATTCAGCCCAGATCCTGGCAGAGAATCACTGTCCAATCAATGTTGAAGGAACGAACAAACGTGAATGTTTGAGGACAGGCTGGAAAACCACCTGACGGGAGTGCTATAAAGGTGAGTGGAAAGTTCTAACATTTCCAAGTTCTAAGATTCACCAGTTCCCTAATTCTTGGCTGAAGATTCAGACTGGGGCCGCACTCCATCTGGAGTCCGCTCCCCACCCAGCCACCTTCACCCTGTGCCCGCGAGTGTGTGTTCTCCGGCAGGCACACACACGTTCTGAACATAACCGGGAAAGCAATTTGCAAGAAATAATTGCCGGTCGATGTGTGCTTGGGAGCAGCGGTGAGCTCAGACGATTTCTGTCTGTGCGTCAGCCCACCCAGCCTCCTTCCTCCTCGGCTGCCCTGGGGGAGGGGGCTCCCACTGCACAGGTGCACAGGTGGGCAGTTTGTTTCTAACCCAGGACTCAGACAGGCCAACCCCAGTGAGAGCCGGCTCTCAGGACTGATTGAATTCAAACAAGAGAAGCTGAACATGGGGCATGGGGACGAGCTCTGTGGGGCCTGGGACGTGTAGGTCTGCAAAGGCAGCACACACACTCTGTTTTCCACCTATCCCCACCCCAGACACACAGGCTCCTGCTGAGGAAGTTCTACCGGGTCTTCAGGGCCCCGCTCAGTGTGCGGTCTCCTCTTAACCTCCCCAGCTCTGAGTCCTCTTTGTTCTTCCTGGCCAGTTGTGCTCCAAGGGTGGTCCCAGACCAGGAGCACTGGCATCACCTGGAACTAGTTAGAGATGCACATTCTGGGGACTTACTCCAGACCCACCCAATCAGACACTCCAAGGGCAGAGAGGGGGGCCCAGCAATCCGTGTTTTCACAAGCCCTCCAGCTGATTCTGTGCAGGCTGAAGTTCGAGAACCCCTGCCTTAGGCCACTGATGACTACTTGAGGTTTTAGAATTTATAGATCATCTCCCACTATCATACCGTGAGCAGCCTAAAGGCAAGGGCAGTGTCAGAGTCTTCCATGTAACTTCTCAAAAGGCCTAGCATAGAAAGAGTTCAGAGAAAAATTGAATTTCACTGATGGGGATACCAAGGAGAGACGGGATCTGTCCTGTGAAAGGTCACACAGAGCGTCAGTGACTAAATCTCCCACCTATCACCACTCCTGCCACACACTCACACATACACACCCCCCACACACAAGTGCCCTAAGCTCTCTCTACAACAAATAACTTGCAGTTCCTGGGCTGTGCTAGGCTCTCTCACTGTTTTTGAACAGGTTGTACTCTGACTATAATGTCTTCTGACCTTGTCTCAACTGAAACCTTGACTCATCTTTGATGATTCAGCTCAGGCATCACATATTCCTCCCTCCAGCTGCGTGAAGGGCCCCACTGGGCCCACTGCTCTTTTGTGCGCCTGCCTCACCCTCCATATGAAGCCCCTGAGGGCAGCAGCTGTGGCTGATTCCCTGTTGTTGCTGGTAAACTGCACGGGTCCTGGCACAGAATAGACACCACAGAATGTACAATAAGTGGGCAAAGGTGCTGGGTTTAGGGAGCTGAAAATAAAAGACACACACAAGCACACACATGCACATGAGACAACAAATAAAGCAAGACCCAAACCGAAGTCTCTCGACTTCCAGCCCAGGGCACTTCTGTGGGTGACACCCTGCCTCGCCACCCCATCCTGTGCCCTTTGCTGGCTCGGGCCCCATGCACAGATACCTAAGAGTGACCATTTCGCTGTTGCCAAATCCAGCAGCAGCTCATGTCACTGTCAGAAATGTCAAGGGCTGCTTTCAGTGGCTACGGAGTCTCCTCGATCCTCACCTCGCCCACCCAAGGCAAAGCCTAAAGCCACCGCCAAAGTTAGGATGAGAACAGCCAGGAGAGAGGGGTTGCAGTCAGCATCTTGCCCTAAGATTCCTTTGCCATCATCTTAATAACAAAAAATTAAAAAAAAAAAAAAGCTAAGATGTAGTTGCCAACATTGTGCTAAGTACTTTGCATGGACTAAGTAATTTAATCCTCCCCAAAACCCTATGAGGTGGGTACTACTATTATACCCGCTTGCTTGGATGAGAGAATGGAAGCATGAATGTTACCTAGCAAGCAAAGCCAGGGACAGGATTCGAACTAGGCATTTGGCTCCAGAGTCCCTGTTCTTACTCACTATGTTATGTTGAAAAACAGCCACCTGTAGTGTTAAAAAGCACTTTCATGTTTATGAAGGGAGTTCGTATCCATCATCTTATTGAACACTCGTCATAACCCAGCAAGGGAACTGAGGCTAAGGGAGACTAAGGGACTTTATCAAGGCCACATGGGGTTAGGAAGTGGCCAAGTGCATTTGTGGAGCCTGTGTTGGGTCTGCTAACCATTCATTCCCTCACCCGTTCAATCACTCTTTCATCCACCTAAGGAACTGAATGATTATTAAACATGGCTGGGCCCTGTGTACTCTACACTCCCTCTCATTCTGTTCCTTGGCAAGGGGCTCACTCCAGGAGAGGCAGGAGTCACTTGCCTCTGGGTCCTGGTCATCTCCCCAGGTATCCTAAGTACACCTGCTGTGTGGCAGCAAGACCAAGTCAGAGTTCTCCGACTCCCCAGGTTAAGTGAGGGGCTCCTCTGAGCCTCCACAGCTCCCAGGCTTCTCCCTGATGGCATGGAGCTGTTACTAACCATTTTACCCAGGACCCATGTCTAAACTCTCTTTGGCCCACAGTAGGCCAGGCAGAGGAGTATAGCTGGGTCCACAGCAGGACTTGGGTGGGTTTGCTGGGAAAAGCCCTCATTTATCCCGCTAGTCTCCAAAGTCCGTTTGATCATCCCCACTCCCACCTTTCACCAAAAAGAGACTCCAGAAGAGGATGGTGCAGAGACATTTATTGGATGTTTATGGGGCTGGTCCGCATGGGTCTAGATTGGGGACAGGGGCCTCCTCAGGGCTGCCTGAAATGTCACTGGCAGTCACTGTGGCCATGAAGCAGTGCTGGAGGAGGTGTTTGGGGTCCACAGCCTGTTCCTTGTTGCAGTCCAGCCATGGGCTCAGGAAGGGGTGACTCTGCCCGAGAAGGCTCACTCCTGGCACCTCCACCGAATTGCCCATGTTCCCACCTTGGCGGTCAGGGGGCGCCTCCTCCGGGTCTGGAAAACAGTAAGCTCGGGGCATGCGGCTTCCTCCTGCAGCCCCTTCCTCCCCACCAGGATCACACACCCTGGCTAACTTCCCTGAGGGCTTACCTTGGGCAGGACTGTGCTCAGAGTCTTAAATGCATTATTCATTTAACAAATATTAATGATAAACCACATTGTGCACTAGGAACTGTGAATGTTTCTCATGAACTTAAAGTTTAGTGGAGAAGACAGACAACAAACAATATTTAGGGAATATGAAGACTTCACCTTCACCATAGACCTATGAGATACGTACTATTAAAAACTCATTTTATAGATGAGGATACAGCCTTGCTACACAGCTAGTATGCAGAGAAGTGCTGGAAATTTTAAAAACATTCTCTGCTTTAAGAATAGATTCCATGACTCTCTTCATCTACTGCTTTATTCTCTCCTCTTATATCTGAGCTTGAAAGGAAGCTCACTTGCCCTTATTATTCCCCACTTTCCATTCATGACTTATTCTGCTGTAATTTACTTGGTTTCTGCCCCCAACATACTTTACGATGTTTTGTCACTAACTCCCACGGTCACTTATAAATCCTTATCTCCCTTGACTTATCAGGAGCATTTGCCACAATTGAGCATTCCTGCCTTTTTAGATAAAAAGTGTATCAAGTGTTCAAGCCAGAAATGTGAATCATCTCCCACACCTTCTCCCCAGCCCCTTCACAAAGCCAAGCAATTCACCAGGTCCTGCTGATGCCACCAAATCACCATCTGCCATATCCACCCATTTCTCCCCATCCCCACAGCCACCACCCTAGGTGAGGCTTTCATCTTCTTCTGCCCAGATCACTGGAACAGCCTCCACGTGGGCCTCCTCCAGCCCATCCTCCAGGTTCAAGCCAGAGAGATCTTTCTAAGGTCAAGTGAATCCATTTACTTTCTCAAAAGCCTTCAGTGTCTTCCCTTACCTGTGATCCTTGAGGTGGCATTCAAGGCTCTTCATGTACTGATCTCATTCCTTCTCTTCAGCTTTGTTACTAACTACTCTTCCCTCAAGAACTCTATGCTTTGCCACACCAAAATTTTCATTGTTTCCTAAAGAGGTCCATTCCTTCACATCTCTAGGTCTTTGCTTGTGCTGTTTCTTCTGCCTGGAATGACACTTTATACCTTCTCTGTCTAGAAAACTCCTGTGCTTTAAGACCCATTGATAGAGGATATCCAGGAAGAATGGTGCATCTGAAACCAAGGGAAGAGTGAATTTCAAGAAGTTGTACTAGACATTGGAGTTGGCTACCCAACATCCATTCCACCTCTTCCCACTTGATAATAAAAATTATATCTAGGGGACATTGGCCCCATCCAGCTCCAGGAGTGGGGCCTGATTGAACTGAGCCAATCAGGTAATCCCATTCCTTTGCCACATGGATGGGCAATCAGTGCATAGCATTTCCCTGGGCACAGCGATCGGTTTAGGAGTGGGCACATGACCAACGGTGCTCCAATCAGAGTAGAGCTCAGGCCTTTTTTTTTGTTTTTTTCTGGTTAAAGGAAGAGATAGCTGCCTCTTTCTCCTCCTGACTAGAAGGGAACAAAAAGCACGTAGTCCCAGGGACTGCTCGCAGCCAACTTAGTACCATGAGAAAAGTCAGTCTGAGGAGTAAGCCAACACAAAATAGAGGGCAGAGTGGAGAGAATCTCAGAGAATGGAGCCACAAGCCTGAAGACATTGTAAACTTCTATTCAAACCATACCTAAAGCCCACCCTACTTTTGGACTTCTCACCTACAGAGTCAATAAAGTTACTTTTTATGTTTGGAGCTTTCTATTTTTAAACAATTTAAGACTCACAAGAAATTACAAAAACAGTACAGGGTTCTAACGCATCCTTCATCTAGCTTTCCCCACTGATAACATCTTACATAACCATAGAACAATTTCAAAACTAGGAGATTGACATCGATTTAATACTATTAACTAAACTACAGATCCTATTCAGTTTTACCAGTTTTTATATGCACTTTTTTGGGTGTATAGTACTATGAAAGTTTATTACATGTGTAGATTTATGTAACCACTGCTACAATCAGGATAAAAAACTGTTCCAGGGCTGACCCAGTGGCGTAGTGGTTAAGTTCGTGTGCTCCACTTTTGTGGCCCTGGGTTCACAGGTTCGGATCCCAGGCATGGACCTACGCAACGCTTAACAAGCCATGGTGTGGCAGGCGTCCCACACCAAAAAAACAAAAGTAGAGGAAGATGGACACGGCTGTTAGCCCAGGGCCGATCTTCCTCAGTAAAAAAAGAGGCGGATTGGCAACAGATGTTAGCTTGGGGCTGATTTTCCTTACACAAAAAAAAGCCTATTCCATCACTACAAAGAAACTTCCTCATGCTACCCCTTTATAGGCAGACCTTCCTCCTACACCTCTCTTGGTAACCACTAACTATAATCACTATAATTTTGTCATTTCAGAAGTGTTATATAAATGGAATTGTATAGTACACAACCTTTTGAGATTGGCTTTTTCATTCGGCATAATACTCTTAAGGTCCTTTCAAGTTGTTGCGTGCATCAATAGTTGTTCCTTTTTATGGCTACATATGTTCCATTGTATGGTTGTACCATCTGCCCACTGAAGGACATATGGGTTGTTTCCAGTTTTTGTCTATTACAAATAAAGCTGCAATGAACATTTGTGTATAGGTTTTTGTGTAGACCTACATTGTCATTTCTCTAGGATAAATACCTAGGAGTGTGATTGCTGTTTTGTATGGTATAGTGGGCTGAATGGTGGCCCCCAAAGATATCAGGTCTTAATCTCTGGAACCTGTGAATGTTACCCCATATGGTAAAGTTTTTGCAGATGTGATTAAGGGTTTTGAGATGAGGAGATTATCCTGAGTTATCCGCGTGGGCCCTAAATGCCATCACAAGTGCCCTTGCAAAAGAAAAGCAGAGGGAATCAGACACACACAGACTATGCGAAGACAGAGGTCGAGATTGGAGTGCTACGGCTACCAGCAAAGGAATGCTGAAACCGTCACCAGAAACTGGAAGAGGCAAGGAACAGATTCTCCCTGAAGCCTTTGATTTCCACCCAGTGAAACTGATTTTGAACTTCTGGCCCCCAAAACTGTGAAAGAATAAATTTCTATTATGTTAAGCCACTAAGTTTGTGGTAATTTGTTACACTGGCAATAGGAAACATATATATTAAGTATCTTTAACTTGACGAAAACACCAAACTGTCTTCCCAAGTGGCTTATACGATTTTACATCCCCACCAGCAATGTATGAGAGATGCAGCTGCTCCACGTCCTCAGTTGGTATCGTCAGCGTTTTTACTTTAGTATTCTGACAGGTGAAGGGGTACCTCATTGTGGCTTTAATATGCATTTCCTTAATGGCTAATGTAGGTGAAACATATTTCCATGTGTGTATTTGCTATATGTACATCCTCCTCAGTGAGGTGTCTGTTCAAGTCTTTTGCTCATTTTCTAATGGGATTGTTTGTTTTCTTAATGTTGAGTTTAGGGGATTCTTTATATATTCTGGATAAAAGTCCTTTGTTGGATATGTGAATATTATTCCCCAGTACAGGGCTTGTCTCTTCATCTCTTAATAATAGAGTCTTTAGCAGCACAAGAATTTTGAATTTTGATGAAGACAAATGACCAATGTATTTTTTTAATGAGTTGTGCTTTTGGTACCCTGTCTAAGAATTCTTTGCCTCACTCGAGGTCATGAAGATTTTCTCCTGTTTTCCTCTAAAAGTTTTATAGTTTTATGGTTTATATTTATTTTGAGTTAGTTTTTGTATAAGGCGTGAGGTTTAGGTAAAAGTTTATTTTTTTTACCTATGGAAGTCTAGTTGTTCTAACATTATTTATTGAAAAGACTATTCTTCCCCCATTGAATCGCTTTTGTACCTTCGTCAAAAATCTGTTGGACATACTTACAATGTGGGCCTATTTCTGGACTCTATCTTGATCTATGTGTCTGTCCCTCTTCCAATATCACATTGTCCTGATTACTGTTGCTATATAGTAAGTCTTAAAATCGAGTAGTGTGATTTCCTCCAACTTTATTATTCTTTTTCAACATTATTTTAGCTATTCTAGTTCCTTTGTCTTTCCATATAAATCTTAGAATCAGTTTGTTTATATATACAAAAGATCTGCTGCAACTTTTATCTTTACTGTGGTGAGTCTTCCAATTCATGAACATGGCATGTCTCTCCATTTATTTAGGTCTTTGGTTTCCTTCATCAGCAGTTTGTAGTTTTTATCATACAGATCCTGTACCTATTTTGTTAGTTTTTTTAAGTATTTCACTTTTCTTGGAGTGACTATAAATGGTATTAATGTGTTTTTAATTTTGGTCTCCAATTGTTGTTGCTAACATATATAAATACAATTGATGCTTGGTTCTGACCTTACATGCTATGAGCTTGCTAAATGCACTTATTAGTTCCAGGAAGTTGTTTTGTGTGTCTCTGTGTGTGTGTGTTCTGTAGATTCCTTGGGATTCTTTGTTATTTAAGCTTGCATTTTAAGGCATTCCATTTGGTACAGGGGTTTAGTTCAACCTTCTATTCAGTGCAAGAATCCCCTTAGCTGAATCCCACAATTAGCCTTTTCCTGATTACCTTCCAGGCTCGGGGGTGCTCTTTTTTTTTTTTAAACCAAGAGTTACAAATTGATGAACCAAATACAGCCCAGAGTGATGAGGGTGATCTTTACAGGAGTATTTTCAGGTCTTATTCTAAGAAAGGTCTACCTTTATTGAGTCAACATCTGCCTCCCTATGGCTTCTGCCACTGATCCCAGCTCTGTTCTCTGGCTTCTCACAAAATGTCTTCTCCTCATGCCCCAGGACAGCCTTGCAGAGATCTGAGGTGCTAGACTGTGAGCCCTGAGACTCTTTTGCTCAAGGCCAAATGTCCCCAACTCTTCTGCTGATACTCACATGACCTGGTTTGGACTGAGGTGGTCACCTACTCTGATCATGTTCTGATTGGTCAAAGTCCTTAAAGTGTGGGGCTCTGAGCAGCAGGCAGTCAGGGCTCTGGGGAAGCCCTTAGGCTTCTAGGAGCTATAAAACCTTAGCTCAAATCCTCATTCTGATACTAAATCATTGTGCTACCTTGGGCTAACCCAGTCTCCTCTCTGGATCTCAGTTACCATTCTATAAAATGGGGTAGAAAGTAGGGCTGGCCTCTTTTTTCTATTTCTTTTCCCCTGAATTCCAAGTTTTAAAGGATTCTCTCTACATAAAAGCATTTATTAAATACTAATTTTTTTTCCATTTTGTATTAATCAAAGAGCTCTGATTAGCAGGAGAGAGCCCATGCTGATTACCCCCCTTGAACTAATATAATTCTAGCTTGAAGCAAAGAAACTTGGTCCCAGTAAAACCTTTGAAATATTGGAAATTGCTCAAGAATCCTAATTGCTATATTTGGGGACCCTCAGGTGACTAGAACTCAAAATTGGGAACCTGTGCCAGAGATGCTAGAAAGTTACCTCTGAGATGTGATGGCCGGTGTGTTCTACCCAACTGGGAATAAAGAAGAACCATCGGGCCGGCCCGGTGGCGCAAGCGGTTAAGTGCGCGCGCTCCGCTGCGGCGGCCCGGGGTTCGCTGGTTCGGATCCCGGGCGCGCACCGACGCACTGCTTGGTAAGCCATGCTGTGGCGGCGTCCCATATAAAGTGGAGGAAGATAGGCACCGATGTTAGCCCAGGGCCGTCTTCCTCAGCAAAAAAGGAGGAGGATTGGCGGATGTTAGCTCAGGGCTGATCTCCTCACAAAAAAAAAAAAAAAAAAAAAAAAAAAAAAAAAAAAAAAAGAAGAACCATCACTCTCTTGCTTCCAGATCCTATACGTCTGTTAATGGAACCTGAGATTCCACTCATCTTTTTTTGGCAGACACATCACACATGTGTGTTGGCACACACAACACATGCTGGTTCATACTGAGCTTGTGGACCCACAAGACTTGTGTCTTTTTCACATGACTCTCTTTCCCAGATCCCAGTGCTTCCCTGAAATGTGTATCCTAGGCCCTTCACCTCCACAATCCTAGCCTTGCAGGGAAACCAGCAGATTAGGCAGTGGTCCCACTCTCGATTACACATACTTCTGCCTCTTCCTTTGGCTAATATGTGATGGACATTAATAAAGTCTCACAAGGGTGCCTGAAGCCTGGGGGGAGGGGGTCCCATCTTTGAAAAGCTGCTAGCCAAGAGGCACTTGGGAGAGCAGGAAGCCTAAAGACAAATATCCCAAGTTCAATCTTCAAGCTACGATAAGATTCATGTTTGGCTAAAATGTGCTGGTACAACAATCTTATCTTATTCTCCTAACAACTCTCTGAGGTGGGTATTATTTTTCCACAGTATAAATAAGTAACTGAGGCCCAGACAGAGAAAGTCAACATTGACACAGCTATTAAGTATTAGATCCAGGATTCACTTCCCATTCTGCTTGATTCCAAAACTTGGACTCTTTCCACAGAGCAAGCATTCCCTTAGTATAGGCAGGAACTATGCTAGGTCCTGGGCATACAAAGGCATTTAAGACATAGTTCCTATTTCTGATATTAACATTAATCTTTGATATTAACAGACTCTTTGAAGAAACTAACATGTAAAAATCTAAGTGTCTGATAATTAAAATGAGAGCTACTAATGGTTTACAGGCTACCATGTGTCAGAGAGTAATCAGCTCCTATTAAGCATCACCTCTAGTTTTTACTACTCTCTTAGCAGGTATTATTGTACACATTTTGCAGAGTAAACTGAGGCCCAGAGAGAAGTGACTTGCCTAAGGCCACACGATGAGAGCGACAAAGCCAGGATTAGAGCCTGGTTCTCTGACATCCCAGCCCAGGGTTGTGCCTTCCAAACCTTCTCCAAGGACCTCTGTGGTGAATCCCCCCATTGCCTGGGCTCCTCAACCCTGAAATTGGGACTAGCCTGTGGTGACCAGCCAGGAAAGTTCTCAGTTCTCTCCCTGCTTGGAGATGAGCCAAGACTAACTCATCACTGAGGCCTGTTTGGTTCTTAGGTCCCACCTCCCCAAATGTGGTTTATTAAAAAGCAGTGGGCTTTGGGGCAAGCGAACCCTCTCTGGAGGGTGAAAGGGGCTGCTGCAGGGAGAGATCCTTGGCCCAGGATGCAAAGGCTTGGCCACCAATTGGCTGGGTGACCTTGGGCACATGACTATCCCTCTCTGGACCTCAGCTCCCCATCTGTACAGTGAGAGCATCAGACTTAGAGCCCTGTGAGGCAATGAGAATGGCTGATTAATGATCTTCCCACCAACATCTTTCAGAGGAGAATGAGAACTGAACTCTTGTCTATCACTTTTCCCCCATTTTTTGGTCTCTTATTAAATGTACATAGGTTGGAATATCACCTCCATGCTTACCTCACTCACCTTATCTGCAAAATAAGGTTGATAATAACCACCTGGCAAAGTAGTTGAGCGGTTAAATGGGATGAGGTATTTAAAGTCCTTAGCACAGCACCTGGCACAACAGCAGGGCCTCGATCACCCTCTGATCAAGCTAGATCCTCACAAAGTACCAGAGCAAGACAGTTAGGGTCTTTGTTGCATCCCAAGTTTGGGGCATGGGGTGAGGGTGGGGGGTGATGGGACAATACAGAACGCCTGGGCAGCAGAAGGAGCCTGTTTTCAAAAACTCTGTTCCACTTCTGCTCTGCTTTTGCCAAGGCACTCCCCACCCTGCCCCTGCCCCCACACCGAGATGTCAGGACCCCGAGGTACAGTGCAGTGAGTGTAGGCTCTAGAGTTGGGGATATCGAGGTTGACATCCCAGCAACACGTGCTCGGTAGCTGTGTGGACTTGGCTAGTTCACTTTCCTTGGCTGAGCCTTGGTTTCCTCTGCTGTAGAATGGGGCTAATGATCTCTACATGTCTTGCTGAAGGGGAAGACAGCAAACAGAAATGCAAGTCTGTGTGAAGGGTAAAGTGCTGATGAATGTAGGATAGTGGGCCTGTAACTGTCTCAGATGTAGAAAGAGGGGCAAGAGGCTCTGGGCTGATGCTATGAGTTCAGAAAAAGGAGAGGATAGCACTAAGTGAAGAAGAAGAGAAGGAAGGAACTAAGAGCTGAGTTTGGGCAAAAGGCAGAGAGCCGAAAGCTATCATTTAGTAAAAGGTCAGGAAATGTATATTCCATCTTAAAAATGAAAAGCAAAAAACAGGAACACAAGCTGTCTCAAACCCTGGCGACTGAAAAGTCCAACTGGTGGCTGAGCAGTGAAAAGTCGGAGGGTAGCTTTCATTCACAGGGCCAGAGGATGAATGTATTCCCCTTGAGTCAGAAAGGCTGCGGGGGACAGGGTGGGGAGAGACGAGGGAGCAGGACACAAGCGGGAGCATCCCATAGACCCGGCCTAGCAAGAGAGAAAGAGTAGGACTCGGAGGCGGGAGGCACCCGTATTTGAATTCCAGCTCCACAATTTACAAGCTGTGACCCCATGGGCAAGTCATCTAACCTCTGAGACCTGGTTTTCACATCTGTAAAATGGGTGATACTAACACCTACTTCCCTGGGGTAGTTGGGAAAATTAGGTGAGACAGTGCATGTGACATCTCAGTGTCTGGCATGTAGCAGGGACTTCGCTTTCACAGCACAAGGATAAGGAGAGGAAGGAGGGTGGAGGTTGAGTTGGCTCTGTCACTCACTCACTAGGTGACTTTGAGCCTCAGTTTCCTCCTCTGTAAAATGGACAGTAATAAGATCTATACTGCCCAGTCATTGTGAAGAACAGATGAGATGCTCTATTTAGAGCTAGTTCATTCCTTTTAACTGCTCTATCATATTTCACTATTCCTCTACTGATGGACATCTAGTTTGTTTCCAATACGACAAGCTAACATGATATCCATCTTTACATGATATCCATCTCGCCTCGTGCAACTATTTCTCTAAGGCAGATAATTAGAAGTGGGATTACAGTCCCCCCTTATCCGCTGTTTTGCTTTCCATGGTTTCAGCTACCCACGGTCAACCACAGTATGAAAATATTAAACGGAAAATTCCAGAAATAATTCATAAGATTTAAATTGCACACTGTTCTGAGCAGTGTGATGAAATTTCTCTCCGCCCCGGCCGGGGCCATGAATCATCCCTTTGTCTAGCAGATCCACGCTGTATACGCTACCCACCTGTTAATCACTTAGTAGCCGTCTTGATTATCAGATCGACTGTCGTGGTATCACAGTGCTTGTGTTCAAGTCACCCTTGTTTTACTTAATAACAGCCCCAAAGTGCAAGAGTAATGACGCTGGCAATTGGGATACGCCAAAGAGAAGCTGTAAGGTGCTTCTTCTAAGTGAAAAGGTGAAAGTTCTTGACTTAATAAGGAAAGAAAAAAAATCATATGCTGAGGTTGCTAAGATCTACTGTAAATTTTATTACAATAAATCATTATAATTGTTCTATTTTATTATTAGTTACTGTTGTTAATCTCTTAATGTGCCTAATTTATGAATTAAACTTTATCATAGGTATATATGTATATAAAAAAATATAGTGTGTATAGGGTTCAGTACTCTCTGCGGTTTCAGGGACCCACTGGGGGTCTTGGGACATATCCCCCATGGATAAGGGGGTACTACTGTACTGAGTTATAGGGTGTATACACTTCTAGTTTAAATAGATATTGCCAAATTGCTCTACAAAGTGGTTATACCAATTTATACTCTTACCAGTAGTATATGAGAGTATCCATCCCCCCCAACCTTCTCACCATTAATATTTTTTGACTTTTGCCAACATAATTGTTTAAAAAAAGTATGTCACTCTTAAATTGTATTCTGATTATTAGTAAGGTTGAGCATCCTTTCACGTGTATTCTTTTTTTTGTGGATTACGTTTTTCTCATTTGTTTACAAGTGTGCTTACATATTCTGGTTACCAATCCTGTCTCTCTTTTATATACGGTTGAATCTCATTATTCACAGTAGTTATGGTCTATAAAGTCATTGCAAACACTGAGTTAGCGAATACTGAATCACTGCTCCTTGTAGAAATACATGGGTAGATTCCCATGAGCCTCTGGTCACATTTTTGTCAACTGATCAGTACCTAACTTTGTTTTCTGTGTGTTTCTGTTTAAAGACGCCTTATTTAATATGTATTGTTGACTCATTAACATTGAACTCACTGCCAACAGCGCTATAACTCCTGCATGAACAAAGTTTAGATAACACAGGTATTCTTTCCACAAGGCACAACACAGCCTTCTTATGCTTAGGACACTAGACACACTTCAGCATTATATTTGGGGACCATTTTGAACAGTGAAATCAACAAAAATCACAAAAATGCAGAAACTTGGCACCAAATATACTGCGAAAAGGACACTTGTTTACAGTATGAGAGCTGAAACAAGAAGGCAGAGCGTGGCCTTGTTCAACCTCAGCTAGGAATGTGTGCCACGGGGCAACTCAAAGTCTTTGCTGCTCTGTGCGTGTCCACATCCACAAATGACCTCAAAAGCACTGTGAGTATTGATTTTGAGGTTACAAATAAATTTTAGCAAGTAGGAAAATTCCCAAATATGGAAACTGTGAATAATGATGATTGACTGTATATATGTATTTACATTTATATTTATAATAGCTTTGCAGTCCATCACTTGTTTTTTAACTTTTTGTATGGCGTCTTTTGTATTATTTGTATTTAATGTCTACTTGTATTTGATGTAGGCAAATTTGCCCCTTATTTTTGTAAATTAAATGTTTTATTCAAATTCTTATACTTTAGTCTCTTTCTGGACTATCTTTCTATCCTAGGGTTTCTCAAGATTGGCACTTTTGACATTTTGGGTCAGATAATTCTTTGTTGTGGAGTGCTGTCCTCTGTATTGTAGGATGTTTAACAGCATCCCTAGCCTCCAGCAATAGATACCAGTAGCACCTCTTCCCCAATTGTGACACCAAAAATGTCTCCAGACATTGCCAAATGTCCCCGGGGAGCAAATCTGCACCTGGTTGAGGACCACTGCATTGCCCAATTCTATCTGTCACTTTCTGTGTCAATATCAAACTGATGAATTCTTGTATCTTTAAAATGTCCTATTACCTAATAGGGCAAGTCTCTCCTCTTCTTTCTTTTCCAAAATTGTTTTGTTCACTCTTGCACCTTTACTTTCTAGAATAATTTTAGAATTAATTTGACAGATTCCATGAAATCTTTTGTTGGGATTTTTATTTATAGATTAATTTGGGAAGAACTGACGTGGCTATCATATTGAGCCTTTCTATCCACATCCATGCCGTATCTCACCAGACAGTCAGGTTCTTTTATGCCTTTCATTAACTTTTATGATTTTTTCTCTGTAAAAGTTGAAGCCTAGGCTCTCTGGTCTCTCTTAGGCTGAGTCTATGCTCAGGTTTTTTTCCTATTCCCCTGCTACTGCCTCCCAGGTCTTCCTGACTCCAAGGGGAGCCAGATGAATCCTTCCACCCCAAAAGTCATCCCTCCTACTTTTCACTGCTCAGCCACAGCAGGATTATTCATAGTCATCAGGATCTAAGCAGGGTTCTTGTGTTGTTGTTTGTTGCACAAGTTTGTTGTTAAGTTAGAAAATTAATCTTTTACAAATGAAAAAGCCCTCTGTCTTTCTCTGAAACCGAGCTACTACCCAGCCTGCCCCTTCTCCCTCCGTGATGTGTGCCACCCTTGGTGATTCTGTTTAGCTTAAATTCCTCCCCCATCTTGCCTGGACTTATCCCTGTGGTGCCCCAGGTGAATGACCCTGTCACTGCATAGGTCTCACTCAATCCTGCCCACATACCTGTTATTTACCCTCTCTGAGAATGCCTTTTCTCCCCTATTTTGCTTAACCAACTCCTTCACTAACTCAACACTAAGTCTACTCTCCTTTTTGAAACTCTCCTTACATTTAGCATCAAACAATTTTGTGCTTCATTATATACCTGCACAGACCCAGTGTGGTGGGCAGAAGAGTGTGACACAAGGCAGAAAGACATGGGCTGGATTTCAGCCCTACATTTATTAGCTGTGACACTTTGAGTAAGTCATCTAATCTGTCTCAGCCTTGATTTGCTCATCTATTAAATGGAGATAATACCCATTTTGAGTGTTGTCTACCAACTATACCGAAAGATTTTTTGCCAGTGGGGACTTGTATCTTTCACAGTACTTTGCAGAGGTTGTAAAAATATGTGCAATAAAGACTTGTGAAAAAGCAACACTTTTTTTGGCCCCTTAGAGGCTCTAGATGGCCTATGCTAATGAAGGAAGGGGTAGTCCAGAACATCAGATTATTGAAAAATACCTGTATTTAATTTCTGAATAAACTGAGTTTGGGGAGCAGCAAATTTGTCTTATTAATTCCATCTTGTTTGGGGTAATATTAAAATCAATTTCCATTCCCTAAGGCTAGAATTAAAACACTGTCTTAGAAAATCCACAAGATGGATTAATCTTTGTGTGACAAATAGAATGCTGACTATATCAAATTACTTTGATAAACACTGAGCACATGAAGAGTTTGGGATGGAAATATTCAGGTCAGGAACCTCCTGAGAAATGTGCTGCTGCTTCCGAATATTCCAGAAACACTCATGAGGCAAATGTTCAAACATCATTTCTAAACATCTCTCTGGGAAGGTGCTAGCCTGCTGAAGACAAGGAAATCGTGTGGGCTCTTTCTTACCTGTAGTCTGTAAGCTTAAGCCTGGGTCCAACTTTGTGTGGGGCTTTGAGCTGATGAACAGGTAACAGAGCACACAAGCGGTGACAATGAAGGCCAGGAGGACCACCGCTGCTATGGACAGGCCCACAAGAGCGCCGATACTGGGGAGAGACCATAAGGGAGCCGAGTGTCAGGGAGGGACTGGGGAGGCAGCATGTTACATGAGAAGTGTTGTAGGTGTCATAGGAATCAGCCGGCTCCCACTTTTGTCCTGTCTCCACTTGTCTTTTTTTTTTTTTTTAATTTTATTTATTTATTTATTTTTCCCCCAAAGCCCCAGTAGATAGTTGTATGTCATAGCTGCACATCCTTCTAGTTGCTGTATGTGGGACGTGGCCTCAGCATGGCCAGAGAAGCGGTGCGTTGGTGCGCGCCCGGGATCCGAACCCGGGCTGACAGAAGCAGAGCGCACGCACCCAACCACCAAGCCACGGGGCCGGCCCTCCACTTGTCTTAAACAGGTTTTCTGTGCCTAAGCATGGGAAAGAGCATGAACTATATGCCAAGTACTGGCCACATATGTAACATGACATGCCTCAGTGCTACCACGTAGCATAGTAGGCAGTTAGTACAGATTATTGAGTACCTACTGTGTGTCAGGTACTGTGAGATGTTCTCCCAATAGTAGGGGAGAGGCTGGCACCAGGCTTTGCGTGCCCTTCCTGCCTACAGCTCCTTCTCCAGCTTTTTGCCCACCCCCCCCCCAATTCCAGCCCCAGACTCCTGCCTTTGCCATTTCTGCCGGATTTTGCTCCCAGCTAGCTGATGGCTGATTTCCCAGCTAGCTGATGGCTAATTTAAACTAAACCGAAACACCTTAGAGCTTTGGAGAGTTCCTCTTCCCATGGTTAAGTAAATTATTGGACACCCCTGCCATAGAATAGTATAGAGCCATTAAAAACATGTTTTCAAATAGTATTTAAGGTCAAGGATAAATTCTGATGAGACAATGTTAAGTGAAAAGAACAGGACACACTACTAAATACATAGCATAACCCCAACTTAAATAAAAATAAACATAAATATATACATAACTATACATATGTAAGGTTGGACGGAAATACACCGAAATGCTAACAGGCTGTCTCTGGGTGTAGTGCAGGCTGGATGTCCTGTCCAGGTTCCATTGTGTCTTATGATTGTCGAACACTCTGGCCAGAGTTTCAAATGCCAGCAACTGTATCTCTTTATCTGAGGGCTTTCTTGGGTTTAGAACAGTCTCTGTCTGCACAGTGAGCAGGTCAGAAGTACAGGAAAATTAACGCCTCCCTTCTCCCACTGCACACAACCAGGGAGTGACAGACACTGGATGTAAACACCCAGCTTCCTGACCCTCAGGTGGGATGACTCAGGGGTACATTCTGCACTGTCTGGCAGACTTCAGCAGGTTTAAGCTCCAGTGACCCTCAGGGGTGACTTACTTGGTGACACATCATTGTTAGCTCTGTCCCTTCCCCGGCTCACTTCCCCACCCTCTACCAGTGTTTTCTAGGATCACTTTCCGTATAAACTACTTGCCCTCAAATCCTTGTCTCTGAGTTTTCTGGGAACCCAAGTTAAGACACTGGATCTCCCATGGTTTCTTTCCTTTTTTTGTTTCTCCCGTGCTTTCTACATTTCCTACATTGAGCATGTAGTACTTTTTAGTTCTTGTAAGCACTTTATTTAAACATTATTTCCTTTTTTGAGATATACTCACTGTTTATCAGGCTGTTATCTGGGAGACTTGGGACCCCACCCTTTTCGAGGGACATCTGTGGGCAGCTGGATGGAAATGGCCTTCTAAAAGTAGGGACCTTTGAGGAGGGGGTAAGAGAGCTGGGGGCATATATCCCAGAGCAGTGGTCAGTTAAGGAGCAGGCACTGTCTCTGACGGTCTGGGAACAGAGGAACCAGCCCTTAAGGATAGAGCTGGGAACAGGGGAGGCTCCAAGGGAGAAAATCTGTGCTTAGTATAAGATGAACTTTAAATGATCAGCGTTGTCCTATGGTGAAGGTACTGCCCCAAGAGGTGGTGGTTCCCTATCATTGTATGGGTTTGCACAGAACACCTGGGCAAGTACACCTTTCAGTGAAGTTAGGGATTCCTGCCCTGGGTGGGAAATTGGATGAAGAGCCACTAGCCTTCTAGGATTTCACAGATCTATGACTCTGAAAGATAGATAACCGCCTGTGACCTCTAGGAAAGAATTGGAGGAGTAGTCTAACCTTTGCTAGGGCTTTTGAGTCAAGCACTTCTAAGTTTGAATCCTGGTTCTCTCACATATAAGCTGAAAAATCCTTCACCTCTCCATCTTCATTTTCTTCATTTGTAAAGGTTCCTATCTCACCAGGTGTCCATAAAGGTTACATGAGATGTGTAGATACAGTGCCTGACCACCAGTTCTGCCCTCCAGCAAGGCTGCTGTCTTTGGTAAAAAAAACAGAACTACTGATAGAGGGTGTCTGGAAAGTGGACCAGACATGTGATAGCAACAGCTGCTTCTCCACTGGGAGTCTTCACATCCTGAGATATGCTTTTAAAGACAGCAGTTCTCCTTAAGCGCTATCCAAGGAAACAGTGTTTACCTGGAGACTTTTATGTTTTTAAGGGCCAGCTTTAATGAAAAGGGCCAAATAGAGTCAAGAGCAAAACAAGGTCTCCACCTTGCAATGGTGGGTCTCTGATAGGAGCATGCCAGAAGGGCTGTTTCAGGGTGTGGAGTACACTGATCACCTAGCTGTCCTGAGGACCCTTGGTTCCCCTCCTCCACTTTGCAACTGCCTGTGATGTTTATGAACCATGTTATGTCCAAGCCCAGGAAAAGTCAGCCCTGCAAGCTAGAACCTTTCAGCAGCCCTTGGGGTCTGGAATTGGAGCACACTCACGTGCAATGTGACCTCAGAGATCTTCCATTCAACCCACTACCTCATTGTCTGAGCCACTAAAGCACTCCACACATCAAGAGGGTCCAAGGCAACAGGAGGGACCACAAGGGGTATATAGGGAAGGGAGTGGTGGTAGAGGAATGAGGTCCCGGCTGGGTGGTGAGGGGGTAGCTGGGGTTGGGACCAGAGAGGCCTGAATTTTCATCCCGGCTCTGCCACTTCCTCTCACTGGGGTACTCTCAGATAGTAACTCAACCTCTTTCAAGTTTTCTCACTTGTAAAATGAGAGAAGACATGCCAGGGTTGCGAATGTGTGAATGCATCTAGCCCTTGGATGGTTCTAGGTAATGTTCTTTAAATCTCAGTCTACTATGACATTGCTAGAAGATCTTGGGTAATTCACTTTCATAGTCGGAGCTTCACTTTCTCCACCTATGAACCAGAGAAAGGGAACTCCCTTTTAATGAGCACCTACTATATGCACTAGTCACTTTCACATGCAATATTTCATTTAATCCTCACAACAATTCCACGAGACGAGTATTACTATTGCCATTTTAAAGATAAAAAAAGAGACTTGGAAATAATTTGCCCAAATTCACATAACTGTTAAGTGACAGAGTCAAGGTTTGGACAGGGTTCTAACCAGCCCCGAGGCTCTGCACTGTCTCTATACCTCAAAGGGAGGTCAGTGCTGTCACATTTCAGCACCCAGCTCAGTGCTAAGTACACAGTGGGTCTTCAAAAAATACTCCATTGTTATACTTTAGGTGCATGTCGCATCTCTCTGAACAGACTGTGAGCTCCTCAGGGGTAGGGAATAATTGATTTCTGTGTCCCCAATGCCTAACATACCACTTGGCACAACACAAAGGCTATAATGAATGAATGAATATATGGATGAACAGAGAATAGTAAATTAATATAATTCCCTCAGTTACAAATAGCAGATTACAGATAGCAGCCAAATGTGCAGGATCTGAAAACCGGGCCATCTGAAAATCCCTTGGAATTATGGATTGAGCAGTCTAGAAAAAGTGATAATATCTGTAATTGTCAGTGGCATATGCCAAGTTGATTTCACCTTTTTATCTCATTTGGTCCTTGCCCTAGTCAGAAATCACAGCAATGACTTATCATCCTTCCCATTTGATAGATGAAAAGACAGCGGCTCAGAGAAGTTTTAGTGGCAGACTGTCTGTCCTCTCACACCCAGAGGGTATGCAGCCTCTGGTCACATACCTCCAGGGACAGGAAAATCACTGTCTACTGAGATGGCCCACCCCATTTTTGCTGATGTCTGCTTTCCAGATCAGGCTCAGGATCAGGTCCTATCTTCTGAGTGAGGCCTTTGGAGACCCAGAAGGATGGAGACCTATTGCCCTCCCAGCCCCACATTTAGGTTCCAGGAATGTCAGCACTGTCCTAACCACCTCCTTCCCTGAACAAGTGGGGAGACTGAGGACCTGTGGGTGGGAATTCACCCAAAGTACACTTCTATTAATGTAGCCTGTGCTGGCTTCTGCTGTGGCACTATGCCACTGTCTCATGATAAACTCAGAGGCAGCTCTGATCCCCAGGTCTTCTGCCTTAGCTGGGAGTGGTGTACATCCCCAGCACTCACCACAGGCCTGTCAAACGCTCAGTGCTCAGTAAGGAGTGGCTGAAAGAATGACGAAATATGAGGCTGGGCTGAGGCTGGGGTTGAGTTGGGGTGTAGCATCAGGTTAGGATTAAGGCTTGAGGCTGACGTTTTCCTGTGGGCCTAGAGAATGTTTGGAGTAGGGGTGGGGGAAGAGTGCTGAGGTGGGGTTGCAGGGAGGATGAAGGGGGATGTTGGGGCTGGTGATAGAGTAAGGGCCTGCATCAGAATTGGGGAGTGAGTAAAGTCAGGGGTGAGGTTGGTGTTGACATTAGGAAGGGGACCCTTGTGGGCACTTGGATGAGGGTGGAGTTTGGGTTTCCTGTGAACGTTGGAAGATGGGAGTTTGCTGTTAGGGAGATGGTTGGTATGTAATTTGGGGTTGGGTGGTGGAAGATGACGTTTGCTGTGTGAGGTTCAAGCCTGGATCTAAATAATGGAGAGGGTCAGGATAGGGGAATGGAGCTGAGAAGCGGTTGCAGGGGGAGTTGGGTTAGTGATAGCGAGAGCGCAAAGGTCAGTATTGGGCCTGAGGGGCTAAGGGCTGGGTGGGGGTTGGTGCTGATGCTGGGGTGTGCACCTGGATGAGGACATGAGGACTGAGGATTTAGCAGGCGGCTGGGCCTGAGGGTGGGGCGAGGGGGCTAAGCTCTAGTGGGGTTAGGGCCAGGGCCGGTACCTGAGCCACCACATGTAGCTGTGCTCGTAGGGGAAGAAGCTGTGCGGGTCGTCGCAGCAGTACTTGTGGTCGCGGAAGCCGCAGCAGAAGACGGCGGCCGCCTCGCCCCCCGGCCGCGGGCAGCTGAAGCCGCGCACCACCTCCTGCTCGGCGCTCACGTAGCTCGTGCAGGCGCCGCTCATCGCGTCCGCGCCGGGCCCGCCGCCCCCTCGGGCCACCGGACGGCCGGCGAGAGGAGGGCACGGCGGCGGGGGAGCGAGGCACGGACGGAGACAGCCCGAGAGGGACACAGAGAGAGAGGCAGAGATTGACGCACAGAGACCGAGAAAGACACAGCGAGAGGCGCGGAGACGCAGCGGTGAGACCTGGAGTCCCCGAGGACCCAGGGAGGCGACCAGGGACGCGGACAGGAGGGGAGATGGAGGACGAAGCGGAGAGAGAGGAGGAGGGCCGAGGAGCGGTGGGGGTGGAGACCGGCGGGAAGGGGGCGGGAGCGGGGCGGGGCGGGGGGGCGACCCGCGGGGTCGGGAGGAGGGAGCAGCCCGGGCGCGTGTCTCTGACCGCACTCCCCTCTCCGGCCCCACTGCGTCCCCAGTTTGTGCACGAGGGCGCTGGGTGCTCAGAGAGACGACACGACGTGTCCAGGGTGGCAGGGCGGGACTCGAAGCCTCGGGCGTGGATTCCACTCCTGCCCCGAGCACCGCCTGGTGCTGGGCTCCGTGCTGGGCGCTGGGAATCTCGGGGCAGTCCAGGCTAGTGCAGGACACAGCCGAGCGACCAGCCGGCGACCACACTGTAGAGTCAGTATACCACCTCAGTTAACCTTCACAACAACCCGGAGGACCAGGGACGTTCAAACTCATTTTATAAGTGAGAGCTACGGGTCAGAGAGAAGTCGTTTCCCGGACTCTTAAACCCGTTGGGTTCTAACCTGGAGAAGACAGTTCTCACGCCCTTGCTCTTTCTGGGGCTCTCACAGTGCCTCTTTTCCAGTGGACTTTTAAATGTCCTCATCCTCTGGCTCCCTTGCCTGCCTCTTCCTTTCGCTGCGCAGCTAGCTCACGCACAGACATGTTCACACTCCCCTGGTCACACTTCCTGCCACACTGGCCTAGGACCACACTGGCCTAGGACAAGGGGCTAGGGGATGTCCCAGATGTAGTAACCCCACCCACCAGGAAGCAGAGCCGGCACACCTCTTCATCCTCAAATTATTTCTAGGTCACAGGGCAGTGTTCTCACTAGGGTGGGAGGACCACAGTCTAAGGGATCTATGTGAAGCCCTTAGAGCCTGCCTGTCTGTCCTCTCAGGGTGCATTGGGGAAACACCGGCTCTGAGAGGCGCTCAGCTCCGCCCAATTACACCGAGCCGGGATTAGAGACTCTTGAGCTTTAGTTGTCAATGATTCCCATTCAGCCAATCACAGGTTGTTGGGGCTGAAAATGACCTGTGGGCCACGTAATCAGTTATTGAATCACAGCTAGCGTTAAAAAAAGAAAAATTAAACGGAATAGAAAAAGTGCACTGCTCATAGTAAAGCTAAGTATCTTTTCTTTTTTTTTTTTTGGTGAGGAAGATTGGCCCTGAGCTAACATCCTTGCCCATCCTCCTCTATTTTGTATGTGGCATGCCACCACAGCATGGTTTGACGGGGATCTGAACCTGCGAACCTCTGGCTGCTGAAGCTGAGTGGGAATCTGAGCACTACATCACTGGGCCGGCCCCTAAGTATTCTTTCATAAAATGTTTGTTTCAGTTACCTATGTTTGTGTGCATTGTGGACCAGATCACAATGTAAAGTGCATTTCTTATTTTGAGTCAGGTTAAAAGGGTTTGAAAGCCACTGACTCTGACACCTCCATTGTACAGAAGGGCAGGGGCTAGCTCAAGATTACAAAATCTTTAGCTCTCCCCGTGTTTCACAGCAGTGGGTAGAGGAGGAAATAGTTCATGTGATGCCTTGGGACTCCCCAATTCCTCCATCGGTTGCATTGGGTGTGTGTGGGATAAATCATGGGCATCAGGGGGTCTGGGCTCAAGCCCTACTTCTACCCCTTCCCTGCTTTCTCTCTCTGTGCCTCGAGTTCCTTTTCTTCTATAGGCCGGCTCCTCAGATGCTGTGTGCCATGCCCTTGACCTGGGCTCTGGAGCCTCTGAGAGGGGTCAGATGGGGGTCTGCCCTTGAGAAACACACAGAACGATGAAGCAGTCAGACAATCACAGGACAGGGCAGTGAAAGGGGAAATGTGAGGACTGTGGCCACAGAGGGGTCACCATCTGAAGAAGCAGAGAAGAGTTTTGAGGGTGTAGTGTCCTCAAGGGTCACTGTAAGGTCAAATATGAAAACTGGAGGGAATTGCTATCATCTGCCAAAAAATCCCTCCCCTGAGCTGTGGATCTCACAAACTGGGAACTGGATGACATACTCTGATGGCCGTGCACTTTGGCCTCCTTATCAGATGGAGAGTAAAGGGGAGGAACGGAATCCTGTGGAAGGGAGAGGGGTCTTCTGGAGATATGGGGTTCAGCTGAGAGGTAGAAAGCACTCCGCTCTGACTTTTGGCAAAATTGGGAAGCCACCAACAGTTTCCAAAGTCCCTTTCCAGCCAAGAATTAATTTGTTCCTCCTAACACCCCTGTGGGGTGAGCCAAGCAGGGATGATTGTGCCCCTGAGAGAAATAACAAGCCCAGTGCTACATAGCAGTCAGTGGCCCAGGCAGGACTGGTACCTACGTCTGTCTAGCCAAGGTCCCCTTTGGCAGTTTGATGAAGACTATGGACCCCTATTCAGAAGAATATTTTTAACTACAAAAAGTGGGTTACTTAGGATTACAAAGGATACCAACTATATAGAATCATTATCAAAATATTTATTTTGTGAGTTAGTCCTTTTTTAACATATTAAACAAGATCTGGAGATTACGGTAATTCTGAGGTGGTGAATGAGTGTAAACAGTGTTTTAAGATACCACTATTCTAATGCAATATCAAAATACCTGATTTTTATTGGTACCAAAGTCACAGGTACTGCTATTGCTACTGTGATTTGTTGCTTACATGCATGATAGAAGGAAATGCTAAATTTCAGTTAGAGGTTAGTGAAAACAAGGATGTAATTTTTCTCCATCCAAGTTCATGGACACCCCCCGCCCACTCTATCCATGGACCTCTTGGGCTCTGTGGAATCTATGTTGAATCCTCTACCTCTCTGGTCTAGCTCCTACCCCAGTGCTTCTTCCTTCATCATGTGCATCATGTTTCCTCCTGCAGACACTTATTGCAGAGCTACTATGTGCCAGGCAGTTTCCCATCTTGTATGATATATAGTCCTTGAAAACTCCCTTTGAGGTAGGTGTTAGTCTTCCCATTTTGCAGCCAAAGTGGCTGAGACTCAAGGAGGTTAATTGATTTACCCAAGGCCACGCAGCCAGTACCTGGTCAGAGCCTTGTACCACCAACTCCTTCCTCCCCAACCCAGGTCTGGGGGCGAGAGTCTCCAACACCAGAGGGGAAGGAAAGTATAGGAGGGAAGGGTGAGTAGGCAGAACTCATATTTTTGGAGAACACACTGCGAATTAGACATTGGGCTCTGTGTTCTTCATTATCGTGCTTTTAATCTTCACAACAACTCTGTGCAGTATTACTGTTTTTTTTTTCCTTTCTTTTTTTTTTTTTCAGGAAGATTGGCCCTGAGCTAACATCTACCAATCCTCCTTTTTTTGCTGAGGAAGACTGGCCCTGGGCTAACATCCATGCCCATCTTCCTCCACTTTATATGGGACACCTGCCATAGCATGGCCTGACAAGCGGTGCGTCGGGGTGCGCACAGGATCCGAGCCTGCGAACCCCGGGCTGCCACAGCCGAGGGCGCGCACTTAACCACTTGCGCCACCAGGCCAGCCCCAGTATTACTCTGTTTTAAAAAATTAAAAATAACTGAATACATACATATTCATTATAAAACAACAAATTAGAAAATAAACCAAAAGAAAAAATTAAAATCATCCATAATCTTACCACAGAGAAATCTCTCTTAATACTTTGATATGGAGTCTTCCAGATACACACATACACACACAATTTTGCAGCCACTTTACGGCTAGGAAAACTGGGTCCAGAGAGGTTACGTAACTTGCCCAAGGCTATACAAGTAGCAGGTTCCAATCACCTGCTGTGTGACCTGAGGCCGGTCACTCTCCCTGTCTGCGTTAGGGCAGGAGTTAAGATTACTCAAGATGAAAGAGCCGGAAGCCGGTGAGCCATAACTGGACGCCCCTTCTGGGCGGCTTTCTAAACGGCGCGCCCTGGACCTCAGCAGCCTTGCTCCAGGAGCCGGGTCCCCTCAGAGGGTCCAGAAAGAAACGCCCCCTCGCTGTGGTGACCGACCTCGCAGCTCGGTGACCGCAGTCAACGGAGGCTGAGAATCCGGGTGCAACCCGCGGCTGAGTACTCGGTTCCGTGGGCTCTGTCGCGTGTGTGGTCTGCGGGGAGTCCCTGGACTCCGGACGCGGCGGAGCGCGAGCAGCCCTTCTTCCCTTGCCCTACTGCCGCCAGCTGTGCTGGCCCGGACACCCCTTCCCGTTGGCTCTCCTCGCCCCGCACCTAGCCCTGTCCGGGCTCTGATGCCAGTCTGCGGTTCACCGCAACTGGAGAAGCAAAGAAAGGACGCAGGCTTGCATCAAGTCCCTCTAAGAGCCATTTCCTCTCACCGCCACTCCCTTGATGCCCAGGACGGATTCTTTCCCTTCTCATCGAGAATGAGGCTCTTGCGTCTCATCCTGAGAGAAGTGACTTTGCCACGGTGGCACATCAAATCCAGGGACAAATCAGCGATGGAGGCTCAGCTCCCCCACCAGCCAGGCTCTACCCCCACTCTAGGTGGCCATCCTTTCAGTTTAGGTTTTCGTTAGTTTGCTGTTTGTTTTACTACAAATCTTTAAGACACACAAAACGACTTAAAGGATAATGCAAGGACCACCCATGTACCCTCCACTCAGTTTAAGAAATAAAAATCGATCAATCCTGTTTGAAGCCCTCTGTGTGTACCTCCCTATCCACCCACCCCCACTCCACACCTGTTCTCTTGAATTTCGTGTTTATCATTCCCATGCTCTTATTTATGCATTTATCGCGTATGTCTGGATCTTTGAGGAATGAATGGAGTTGCTTTACATGTGATTAAATTTTAAATAAATAGCATCATACTGCATATATTCTTCTGGAACTTGCTTTTATCACTCCGTCTTACGTTTGTGAGCTTTGTCTATACTGATGTGTATGCTCAATCTAGTTCATTCATTTTTGCTGCTATGTAGTTTTCCACTAAGTGAATATATGATGATTTATTATCCATTTTCTTCAACATTTAGATTGCTCCCAATTTTTTTATTGCTATACAATAATGCTTTTCTTGAGTTTTTTCTTTTAAAATCAATTTTATTGAGGTATATTTTACAAACAATAACATATATCCATTTAAAATGTGCAGCTTGGTGAGATTTGACAAATATATACACTCATGTAACTACCACCACAGTCAAGATACAGTACATTTCCATCACCCATCACCATCCCTTGTGCCCCTTTGCAATCAGCCCTCCTCCCCACCCCCAGCCTTGCCTTAGACCTCACCAGTCTGCTCTCCATCCCTATAGATTAGTTCTGCCTCTTCTTGAATTTTTATGTTAATGGAATCAGACAGTATGTCCTCTTTTGTGTCTGACTTCTTTTATTTATCTCAATGCCTTTAAGATGCACAGAAATTGTTGCATGTACAAATAGTTCCTTCCTCTTTATTGCTGAGTATATGGAAAGATACTAATTATATGGAAACACTGCAATTTGTTTATTCATTCAACTGTAATAGGCATTTGGGTTGTTTCCAACTTGGGACTATTATGAATTAAGTTGCTATGAATATTTTTGCACATATACTTTCACTTTTTTGGGTACATGTGTTTTCATTTCTTTAGAGTGAATACCTAGGAGTGGAATTTCTGGGTAATAGGTTAGATGTATGTTTAATTATAAGAAGTTGCCAAACTGTTGTCTGGAGTGGCTATACCATTTTGCATCCCTACCAGCAACGTATAAGGGGCTAGGCTTCTACGCCTGAAACTAATATAATGTTGTATGTCAATTATATCTCAAAAAAAAAAAAAAAAAAAAAAAAGGAGGCAGGGCTCTACATCCTCACCAGAACTTGGTATTGTTGCTATTTTTCATTTTGGCCATTCTTTTTTTTTTTTTTTTTTTTTGTGAGGAGATCAGCCCTGAGCTAACATCCGCCAATCCTCCTCTTTTTTTTTTTTGCTGAGGAAGACGGCCCTGGGCTAACATCCGTGCCCATCTTCCTCCACTTTATATGGGACGCCGCCACAGCATGGCTTACCAAGCAGTGCGTCGGTGCGCGCCCGGGATCCGAACCAGCGAACCCCGGGCTGCCGCAGCGGAGCGCGCGCACTTAACCGCTTGCACCACTGGGCCGGCCCCTTGGCCATTCTTATAGGTGTGAAGTGGTATCTTTTCACACTTCATGAATATCTTTTCATGTTCTTATTAACTATTCATATATCTTCTTTGGAAAAATGTCTATTTTGCCTTTTTTTTTTTTTTTGCTGAGGAAGATTTGCCCTGAGCTAACATCCATTGCCAATCTTCCTCTTTTTTTTTACTTGAGGAAGATTAGCCCTGAGCTAACATCTGTGCCAGTCTTCTTCCACTTTGTATGTGGGTTGCTGCCACAGCATGGCTTGATGAGTGGTGTAGGTCTGTGACCGGGATCTGAACCAGCGAACCCGGGCCACTGAAGTGGAGCACACAAAACTTTAACCACTTGGCCACAGGGCTGGCCCCTATTTTGCCTATTTTTAAATTGGGTTGTCTTCTCATTGAATTGTAACAGTTTTTATATATTCTGGATACAAATTCTTTATCATATGTATTATTGTAAATATTTTTTCCCAGTCTGTGGCTTGCCTTCTCATTTTCTTAAAGGTGGTTTTCGAAAAGCAGAAATTTAAAACTTTGATAGTGCAATTTATCACTTCTTTCTGTTAAAATTAGCACTTTCTGGGTTCTATCTTAAAAAAATCTTTGCCTACCCCAGGATCACAAAGATTTTCTCCTATGTTTTCTTCTAGAAGTTTCATAGCTTTAGCTTTTACATTTATGCCTGTGATCACTTTTGAGTTAATTTTTGTGTGTGATGTGAAGCAAAGGTTGAGGTTCACTTTCATATGAATATCCAGTTGTTCCAAAACCATCCTTTGAAAGCACTATCCTTTCCCCATTGAATTAACTTGACACCATTGTCAAAAATCCATGAACCATATACGTGTGGATTTATTTCTGGATCCTCTATTCTGTGTCATTGATCTGGATATATCCTTAAGCCAATACTATTTTGTCTTAATTACTATGTCTTTATGAGTAAATCTTGAAATTAGGTAGTGTCCTCTTTGTCTTTGTTTTTCAAAATTGTTTTACTGATTCTAGGTCCTTTGCATTTCCACATAAATTTTAGAATTAGCTTGTCAATTTCTACCAAAAAAAAAAATCTTCTGAGATTTTGCTTATGATTGCATTGAATTAGTATAACAATTTGGAGAGAATAAACATCTTAATATCAAGTTTCCCAATCCATGAACATGGTATATCTCCTCATTTATTTAGTTCTTTAACTTCTCTCAGCAACATTTTATACTATTCAGTGTACAGGTCTTAGACATATTTTGTAAAAGTTATCCCTTTTTCTTATTTTTGATGATATTGTAAATGACAGTTTTAATGTGATTTTCCAGTTGTTCATTGCTAGTTATAGAAACACAATTTATTTTTGTATATTGACCTTGTATTCTGTGATCTTGCTAAATTCACTTATTAGTTCTAGTAGTTTTTTTGTAGCCTACTTAGGATTTTTTATGTTAACATAAAGAACATAGTATATTATGTTGTCTGTGAATAAAGGCAGTTTTACTTTTCCTTTCCAGTTGACGCCTTTCATTTCTTTTCCTTGTTTTATTACATTGTCTAGGATCTCCAATATAATGTCAAAGAGAATTCTTTTGAGTTTTGAGGCAGAATTGTGCAATTCCTCTTACTCTACACTTGATTCTTTCCCACCACTCACTTATCAACAGAGAGATCCTCTGAATTTTTGACCTGAGCTGTTGAAGTAGCCCCAGTGACTCCAGTCTGACCTCCAAAATCTGAACTCTCCCTACCTCTCCAACTATGCCTCTTCTTTCCTACAGGAAGCTTCTGATTCAGTCAGTCTCACCTGGGAAAGGAGCCTCCTCTCTCAAATTTTTGCTCATGTAATTCCGCCCTTCTGGTTATCTAACTCTTTTCCACCCTTCAAGGTCCAGCTTGAAGAAACCCCTCCTGCAGGAAGCCCTTCTGTGACCAACTCTCAGGGCACCATTTTTTCTTGCAGCATCTGCTGTCCTGACTGTGTATGTACCATTCACTGAGCACCTTCCATGTGCCATCATCTCACTTAGAAATCACAGCTTCAGACTACAGGCTCCTCTAGGACAGAAGTTATACCTGCTTCTGCCCTGGTTTCACCATACTCAGCCTAGGGCCTGGTTCTCAAAGGCAAGGCTGCTGCCTTGTGCCACCTTTGTTCTTTCGTGTGCCTTTGTGTGCAGATCAGAAAAAAGTGCCTCTTCCTCTCACCTGATGTAGCCCTATGCCAAAGGCAAGGCTTGGCGATTAGACTTCAAGCTAGATTTCAACTCGTACTTGCCCCTTCTTCTGGACACCTTCAAAATCTGCATGGCCATATGGGTCAACCCTACCTCAAGGAAAGAATTAATAAATGAACAAATAATTCTGAAATATGAGTTTTTTATATTTATAAAGATATTGAGGCTCAGAGAGATTAAGTTACTTACCCGAGGACCCAGCCAGGAGTGGAAGAAACTGGGGTTTGCCCTGGGTCTGCTAGTCTCCAAAGCTCAAGGAAACACTGCCTTTGTTTACCTCTTTCTCTGATCTCAACATGAGTCCAGCACTTTACATGTTATTAAGCATTTTTCATGTTCACAGTTCTTTTTCAGCATGAGATCAGCCACTTCTGGAATGTACTCCAAGACTTCTGCACCCTGGAGTGAATGTCTGGCCTCTCCCAGGATCAGAGTCTCCAACCCTAAACCCTCCCTGTCTCTGCTGGAGTGTTACCAGAGTCCAGGAAGCAGAGAATAGAGGGAAAGGCAAGGACGTTGGTGCCAGATCAGCCTGGATTCCAACTACTACTTAGCAACTGGCTTGCTGGGAGACTGGATTTCTCACTTAGCCTCATCTATGAAATGGAAGTCATAATATGAAGAGGAAGTCATACCTATACATAATATAGGTACATGAGCACTTAGTAAAGGTTAGTTCTCCTCTTTCCACTTTGCTGAGAGCAAGGATTGTGTCTCATGTTAGGTCCACACGCAAGGAAACTGCAGCCTTTGTCCACAGAACAGTATTAGTGAAGTTTGTCAACCCCATGACTAGAACAGCTTTTTCTCTTGACCTTGGGCAAGTCTGTTCCCCTTTCTGAGCCTCAATTTCCTGTCTTTTAAATGGAGATAATAATACCTAAATAACCATAAGAAGAACTGTCATTTACTGAATAGACATGTACCAGGCACTGCAGTGCTGTATGGGTGTATTGTCATTTAATCATCACAATAGGCCTATGAGGTAAGTGCTGTTAATATCCCCGATGTCCCAGAAGAGGACACCGAGGTCCAGAGAGTGAGGTGAAGTACTCTGCCCATGAGTACTTTGCCCCCGAGTCACCCAGCTGCTAAGCGGCAGAGCTGGGATATGAATCCTGCTTTGCAATACTCTAGACCAGGATGTCTCCGTTTACTGATAATTTAAGCCAGATAACTCTTTGTTGTAGGGGACAGTCCTGTGCACTGTAGGGTGTTTAGCAGCATCCCTGGCCTCTACCCACTAGATGCCAGTAGTACCCATCCCCTAGTTGTGACAACCAAAAATCTCTCCAGACATTGCCACATGTGTCCCCTGGTGGGCAAAATCACCCTTAGTTAAGAATCTCTGCTCTCCTCTCTGGATTCCTAGACAATGTCTTTCCTCTACAATATGACCAAGCAGGGAGGCTTCTTCCCTAACAAGGGCAGGTAAAGGAAATCAGCCACAGACAGGTGCTACACTCATGCCAACACTATCTCATATTTGTTAGAGCCCCTTTCCACTCACAAAGGGCCTTCTCATACATTTGTTGTCTGAACATTCCAGGTGATAGAGCAGTTGGACAGAAGTGTCTAGCACAGTGCCCAGCACTTATCAGGTAAAATCTTGGTTTCCTTTTATTGGCTCCATGAAGTAATGGAGGGTCAGCAAGGTTAAGTGACTGTCCCAAGACTACACAGCTAGTCAGGGGGTGTTGTCATTTGTTATGTTGATTAGCCTATTAACTATTGTTATCAGCTCTTCTACTTTAATCCTGCGAAGAGTTTCTGCTTTCATTGGGAGGAACAAGGCAAATCAGAAGAGTTAGAATCTTAGTTTCCTAGAGTTGAAAGGATCCTAGAGGCTGTCCAGTTCAACTCCCTACTGCATGGTATTCCACCCTGGATTAGGGTTGCCAGATAAAATATGGGATAGCTAGTTAAATTTGAATTTCAGATAAACAATGAATAATTTTTTAATACAAGTATGTCCCATGCAATTGTCACTAATACCAGGGACGATTGTGGCCCTGGGACTCCTTCTGGAGAATGAAGAGCAGGGCTCAGTTGATCATGTGATCAGAGGGGAGCACTCATATTCCAAGGGATCAGAGGAAGGGACCTTGTGACTGGGCTTTCCCATCTCACTGAGATTGGTCACCTCTTCCACAGGAGGACTTGAGACTTTCAGGTCAGGGGGAATCTAGCTGATGCAGGGGCTCAGATAGTCCCTGGGACATGCAGAAACAGACATGGATGATGACAGTGAAGTCAGTCAGTCAACAAATGTGTTTTGAACACCTAGTATGGGCCAGGCATTTGTTATGCTCAATGACTACAGTGGAGATAAGGTATACAGCAATATCAAGGAAAGGAAGAGAATTTCCACCTGTGCAATGGGAGAGCGGAGTGAAAGAGACAATGGCAAGCAGTTTGGTTTGTTCTCACCAAAGGTAAGAAATGGAGGAGGATGAGGCACAAGTGCTTTGAATGATAGATTAAGGAACCAAGCCTTTATTTCAAGGATAAGGGCTGGGGGCACACTGAAGTAGAGAGGTTATATGCTTAGATTTGCTTTTTTGAACATCATTCAGCTTGCAACGTGAAGCATGGATTGGAGGAGGGAGTTGGGGCCAAGGAGATGAGCTAGAAGGATGATAAATCCTGAGTTAGGATAACAGTAGCAGGAAGAAGGAGAGGAGAGAGATTTGAAAGATGTTGAGATGTGGGGCAGAGATGGCTATTTGTCCCTGCCCCTGTCCCCCCAACATCTGTTCTCCCTTTCTTCTATGTTAATGGAGCCCCCAGTTTTCATCTGGGCATATGGCCATAAGGAATAAAAACTTTATTTCCCAGTGATCCTTTTGTCTGTGTGTGCCTATGTGACTAAGTTCTTTCAACCTGTAGGATGTGATGTAATACCCGTAAAGGAATAGGGTTGAGGTGGTCGGCTATCTTGGATCATATAGTATGGCAACATCCTAGGGATGGTGGAGACAGAAGCCTGGGCCGCTGACTAATTCGTGAAGCAGAGTAAAGGTCCAGTTTTTACACAGGATAGAAATAAACTTCTACTTTATTTGAGACTGTGTTTACTTTGGGTTCCTGTTACAGCTGCCAAATCTCTATCCCAACACAAAGTGGTAAAAGTCACAGGTGAGGGCTAAGATGTAGGGACTACACGAGATGTGGAGAGGAGAGGAAGCTGCAATTTTTTTGTTATACCCAAGGCGGTGTTTCTTTCTTGAAAATGGCCTTTTGACCACCTGCAGTGTGATCACTCTGGATGGGGCCCAGTTATCTGTGCAAGCAGCTTGGTGAATTGCAGGACCCAGGCTTAGGCAATCCCCTCCAGCATCCCGCAGGCTGGCCCTGCTGGAGCTGGGAGGTTTCAGGGCTGCCTGCCTTCCACGGGTGTCTCCATGGTGACCCGTCCTCCGGGCAGCCCCCAGAGCAGGCTACTTCTCCTATCAGTAGTTCAGTGTCTGCCTCTGCCGCAGGGTTTATTTCTTCAGACTTGGGACTAAAGACAGGCTCTGTCATGCTAAGTCAGGTCACTATCATTCTTACCTGGATCCCACAAAGCCCTGAATGATCTTGGCTCCAGGCAGCACTGGCTCCATTGTATCACGCATCTTCCTTCTTTGGGGCCTTTGCCTGAGCCACTCCATGCTTAGGACCTTCCAACCTCTTGCCCCCAACTAATTCTTATTAAAATTTTAGCTCTCAGCTTAAATGTCATGCCTTAGGGAAGTGTTCTCTAAACTCCAGTATAAGTCCAGTGCCACTTTTATATACACTATGGCTCCTTGTACTTCTTCCTGGGGCTTATCATAATTCTAATTACATAATAATTGGTGTAATTATTTGTTTAATGTTGTCTTTCCCATTATTCTCTGAGCATCGTGACAGTTGGGAACATGCATGTTCTGTTCACTGATGTGTCCCTAGAACCTAGTGCAGAACTTGACAAATAAGCAGTGCTCAAGAAATATTTGTTGATGAATGAATGTCCCTTCCAACCATAATTTTCCAGGAAGTCCTCTCATAGTCACACTCTCCTCCCTCCACGTGCCAGCCCAGCTCAGAGAAGTAAATAAGCAATTAGGATGGGACCTCCCTTTCTCTGAGGACCTGGGACCAGTTGACGTTGAATGAGAATCACGTGAGTGAAAAGAGAGCCCAGCAAAAGACAAAGACCTCTCATATCCACAGCCAGAAATGACCCCCTCCCCAAACACCTAACTTGGGGTCTCTGGCTTGTTAATATACTCCAAACTAATAGCAGATAGCTAAGGGATCAGAAATAAGATTTAAGCAGACAGCTAAAATATTGATTAATAATTAAAGCTTGGCAAATAACTAAACTACTAAGTACTAGGATATAACCTAATAAAGTATTTGGCTTATAAGTAAAGTGTTAGAAGATAATTAAGGTGTCAGTAGAAAATCAAATATTAACTACTCAAGTGTTAGCTGATAACCAAGAGATTAATTTAAAACTAAGTCGTTAGCAGATACTAGTTAAACAATGACTAAGGTAACTGCTTATAAGGATTTAAAGTGAGATTTTCCCTAGGGGACCCTTGCACGTGAGAGGGGACTTGGGAACAGCACAAAGCTGATAGAGCCTATAGGAATGAAGGTCTAATTGGGAGTGCAAAGTCCTCAGCTGGACTCTAAACTTCTGGGGGAAACTGCTCGTCTTTGGTTTCTGGATAGGGTCTAGTCAGGGACAGCATGGAGCTGGTGCTCAAAATGCTTACCACATAATTAAATTTAATCTGCTAAGGGCTACGCACTGTGCTGAGGAGAGAAGGGAGGGCAGTTGCTTAAACAATGAGAATAATGTGGTGAGTGAGTGAGTTGCGTGCGAAAGGTAAGGCTTAGGGGTTTTGCAAAGGCTGGGTGGAAGGGAAAGCAGGTGTGTCAGCGAGAGATGATGAGTTTAGTTCTGGACGCATTGAATTGAGGTGTCTGTAGACATGCCCAGGTGGATATGAGTCCAACGTGGATTTGGGTGTCATCAGGGTGTAGACAGTGCTCAAAATGATGAGAAAAAATGAGATGGCTGCAGAAGAGGATATGGAGTGAGAAAAGGGACCAGCCTAGAACCCTAAGGAAGACCAACAGGGAAGGAGTGAGAAGAGGAGGAAGAAACATCAACAGACACTGAGAAGGAAGGAGCACTCAGAGAGATGGGGGCAAACCAAGAGAAAATGCGAGCGTGAAAGCTAAGGGAAGAGAGTGTGTTAGGGAGAAGAGTGCAGTCAGCAATGTCAGACGTGGCTGACAGGTCAAGCACGATAAGGTCAGAGAGATGTCCATTGAGAGCGTGGTTCTGAGATGTCCACCACAAAAATTTCTGTGATAGCTGGGTTTTGGGGGGTATGTGTGTGTGCACGCATGCACACATGAGCATGTGCAGAGCTGGAGCTTGGAGAAAGGTGTGTAAGAGCAGGCTGGAGCCCACTGCAGGGGAGCTTGTGGTGAGCCCACAGGGAGCCTTTATTTACTTTTGGCAGCTTTTGAGAAGGACAATTAAGGGAGACTTAAGCACAGTAAGCACAGTTCAACCCTTTCGTTGTCCAGTGGGAAAATGGAGGACAGCAGAGAGGGACAATTTGCTTAGTCTGTGAGTCAAGGGCACAGCCAGGACTTGAATCTGAGCCTCCTTCTTCTAGCAGAGTGACCTTGAGAGAAGTAGACATGAAATTCTTACTGGCCAGTGAATTATCGACCAGTGACTTTGCCCATCACCTCAGTTTTTAGCTGCCTCTTTTTATATGTTATATAAAAGTGAAATAGTATTTTATATACAAAATTCAAACATTTCAGAAATACTTAACAAAGAAAGTGAATGACTCCTGTTATCCTACCCCACCCCCATGGACAACCACCATTAACAGTTTGGTCTATATTCCTCCCCCCTCTCTCCCTCTCACTTAACATTGTAAATTTTTAGTAAAAATATTATACTTGGTTATACTGGATTTTTTGTGTGTGTACCTGTGTTCATTCTGTTTTACAACTTGCCCTTTTTCACTTTTGGACAACTTTCTATGGTGGTATATAGAAATCTTATTCATTCTTTTTTTTTTTTTATGTGAGGAAGATCAGCCCTGAGCTAACATCCTATGCCAATCCTTCTCTTTTTTTTTCTGCTGAGGAAGATTGGCCCTGGGCTAACGTCCATGCCCATCTTCTTCTACTTTATATGGGCCGCCGCCACAGCATAGCTTGACAGTGGCGCATCAGTGTGCGCCTAGGATCTGAACCTGCGAACCCCAGGCCTCCCAAGCAGAGCGCGTGCACTTAACCGCTGCTCCACCAGGCCGGCCCCTTATTCATTCATTTTAATAACTGTATTAGCATATCATTTGGATTTGTACCATAATTTATTACCAGGCCATATTGATGGACACAAGACTTGAATCCAATTTCCACTATTATGAACAGTATACATACATATTATCGTACACATTATTTGCACAGTTTGGGAGTCTTCTAGAAGCAGAAATGATGGATCAAAGGGTATGAACATTTGTTTTAAAAGATATTACCAAATCACCCTCCAAAAACTTGTGCCAGTTTGTTGTCCCATCAACAGTTTATGCAAAAGCCCATTTCCCCACATCCTTACCAACAATGGGTATTATCATTTAAAAAATCTTTCCAACTTGAATGAGGCTGAACATCTTTTCACATTCTTATTACCCGTCTGTATTCTTCTGTGAATTATCTGTTCATATCCTTTGCCTATTTGCTATTGTAGTTTACTTTTGGTCAGTGAATTCTTTTTGGGAAATAATGATTAGTTTGATTAAAAAAGGCTTGGAAGGCTTTGTACCAAATTGCAAATAGTTTTACCTCCAGGGAGTGAGAGTATAGAAAATGAGCGGGATACTTTCATTTTCATTTTACATCACCCTGTATTATCTTATAATGAATTTGAATTACTTTTGTAATTAAAAAAAGAATACACCAGAAAACAACAACAACAACATATAAATGTCTAGCCTGGATTGTCAATGGCTGGAAATTCATGTGGGTGCAGGTTTTTATTGATCACAAGTTATTTTTTGGTTTATATGCAAAAAATATTTATTGAATGCCTCCTATTGAGCTGGCACTGCCCCAGGCACATTCATAGGTCTTTCATCCTAATCCTCACAACAGCCCTGTGAGGTAGGAATTGACCCCATTTTACAGAGTTCTTAATAGGTAGGAGATTATTGCTTGATATACTTCTATTTGCCACATGTTTTCAGGGGCTAGAGGTTCTTAATGGCTGGTGATTCACTGGTCAAGAGCTCTCATTGGCCAGGAGTTCCTAGTGGTTGCTCTAAGATTCAAATCATCAAAATACTAGAATTATTCCCCTGCAGGAGTGATGGCCTAGGAGGAATAAGAATGGAGGGAGGAGTCAATGGGCTCTCCCTCTGAAGCACCATTTGAGTTTGCTTTGGTCACCCATGCAAGATGGGGGGGCGAAGGGGACAGTGGGAGAGGAGGGAAAGTGGTTACAGGTCTTCTCGCTTCTTCAGGATGAGCTTCCTCACGAGTTCTGTGATGTGAGGCCTGATCTCCTCCACCGACATGGTTGGGTCCCAAGCCCCTACCACTTTCCCGTCTGGGGACACTAAGTACTTCCAGAAGTTCCAGGTGGGCTCCTTCCCAGAAGTCTCTAGAGAAAAAGGAAGAAGGAGAGCAACTACTTTTTTTTTTTTAATTTTATTTATTTTTCCCCTAAAGCCCCAGTAGATAGTTGTATGTCACAGCTGCACATCCTTCCAGTTGCTGTATGTGGGACAAGCCCCAGTAAGGCCGGAAAAGCGGTGCGTTGGCGCGCGCCTGGGGTTCTGAACCCGGGCCGCCAGCAGCGGAGCGCGCACACCCAACCGCTAAGCCACGGGGCCGGCCCTGCAACTACTTTCTTACACTGCTTCCCTGCATACCCTCTCCTGGAATTCCACTATCGGTGTCCATCCTTCCCTTGAAGCAGTGGTTCTATTAGAATTAACTGGAGAGCTTTTCAAAATCCTGATGCCCAGTCCATACCCCAGACCACTTAAATCAGAATCTCTGGGAGTAAGACTCAGGCCTCAGTATTTTTGAAAAGCTCTCCAGGAGATTCCAATGTGGCGCCAAGGTTGAGAACTGCTGTTTTAGGATTCTGTGAAGTGCTTGATAAAGCATATCAGATCTTCCTTTATTAATGACTTCAAACTACAGAATAGTCTACACCCTATTCTCTGATGAAATCTTAATGGTTTCCAAATGTTAGTCCATGGACTGGTTGCATCTGAATCATGATGGTGGTGGTGGTGGGGTGCTTAAAACAAACATATTTTTGGGCCCTGCTTCAATAGGTCTCAGGCTAATGCATTTTTAAGAGCTCCCCAGGTGCTTCTAAAGCATGGCCAGGTTTGATCTATAACTATGGGAACTGGGAAGGAACTAATAAAAACACATAGGGAAAAGAAAGCAAACATTAGGATTGACCCCTAGAGCAAAATTCACATCTGCCTTAGTAAGGGACCTTGTGTTTGTTACACTGTTGTTTCTCATTTACTCCTCCAGGTGAATGGGTTGGGAGGGGTAGGTGAGGGATATGAAGGCAACCAGAAGCACGGAGTGGGAGAAAGCAAAAATGGAGCCCCCAAAGGAGGAGAAAGTCCTGAGGGAGGAAACAGGACCATGACAAGCTTGGCTCATGACCCCACTGTGTGGCTCTGAGGCTTCTTGGGCTGGAGAAGAGATCTATTTCTGAAATATTAAGATCTAGTATTTTAACTCACAAGGTTTCCCTCCTGTGGCCTATAGACTTTGCCTCTGACTCAGGACAGGAGATGCCTGTCAGCCTTCTCTAGGCATTTGGCATCTGCTCCTTGGTTTCTCCATCCTCCATAACTCAACTAATTCACGTTGACTAAAATCTGAGTCCGAGTCTCCCTCTAGGAGCCCCTATGTATGAAAACAGGATCTCAGAGAAGTCTGCAAGAATGACTCTGAGGGAGAACTGCAAGGCAGCAAGGGTGGAGATATTCTTAGGCAGGAATAACCCTCATCCTCAAAGATTAATGCTGGAACAGACCATCAATCCATGCGGGCATCTAGAAGGGGCCCCAGGTCAACTGGCCAGCCAGTGGGTTCTGCTGCCCAGGGAGCCAGCTGAGGGAGTGAGGGAAAGGATCAAGACTTACGGGTCAGGTACTTGAAGGCAGGGTGGGCACCAGTGCCGATGACTGCGATCTTGCTAAACATGGGGAAAGAGACACTGTAGGTGCGGCGGACGAAGCTCTCGATCTCCTTGTTGCTGTCGGGCTCCTGCTGGCCAAACTGGTTGCAGGGGAAAGCAAGCACATTGAAGTGGTGGGGCCCTAGGTCCCGCTGCAGCTGCTGCAGGGCGCGGTAGTGCTGGTCTGTGAAGCCACACTCGCTAGCCACGTTCACCACCAGGGACACCTGGGTGGCAAAAACAAAACCCAGACACATACGCAACCCAGTGAAGAGGCATGCACTTGCACATGCCGTGACATGCCCACATGTGTGACCCCCCCAGCAGTTAATGCTCTCTCTCATACATACAAGAACACCGTGTACACATATGTAAACGTGTGTGCAATGCTCTCACGTATACACCAACACATGCACACAGGCACAGATGGAATCAAACATGCAGGGGCTTACAGATATGTGTGCAAACACATACATGAACATTCATGAGAATAAGCACACAATACCCATAAATGCGTTTGCACACAGACCGTGACATAAAGATACCTTAGCACACAACACACGCACAAACACATACAACACATTCACAGAAAGAGGCACACGCACCAGTGGGCTCACATCAGGAGGTGCTGTGAGGGAGTGGAAAGGCAGACCTGGGTTCAGTTTCTGACTTGGTCAGCTAGCACTCATCACTCTACACTGTAGTTGCCTGTATCCGTGTGGGTCTCCCTTCTATAACGTGAACCCACTGAGGGCAGGAGCTATGTTCACTTCACTCCTGGGCCTGATGTACAGAAAAGTCTCAGAAAGCGTCTGCTGAATGAATAAGTAAGTGTGCACGCATACGCGATCACCTGCATGGGTACATAGACAGACATGGATTTTCTTGATAAAAGGACCCCGAGGACCCCAGGGCAATCCCTTTTGCCCCTCTCTCTCCAGCAAACCAATACCACTTTCTTCTATCACTAGACTAACTTTTAAATTTATTATTGCCTTATAACACATTTATTTATTTATATGAATGTATTTATAAATTTATTTATTGCCTTTTGGTGATAAATATAAAGCTGGCTGATGGAACTTGATTATAGTACTGCAATTACAAATTTGGCACCAATGCTGTGTTTTTAGCTTCTAGTTACATATTATAAAAGGAGTTTTTTTTTTTAGAAATTTAGAATTTTTTTTTTAATTTTATTTATTTTTATTTATTTATTTATTTATTTTTTGTGAGGAAGATCAGCCCTGAGCTAACATCCATGCCAATCCTCCACTTTTTGCTGAGGAAGACCGGCTCTGAGCTAACATCTATTGCCAATCCTCCTCCTTTTTTTCCCCCCAAAGCCCCAGTAGATAGTTGTACATCATAGCTGCACATCCTTCTAGTTGCTGTATGTGGGAGGCAGCCTCAGCATGGCCAGACAAGCCGTGCGTCGGTGCGCACCCAGGATCCGGGCCCAGGCCGCCAATAGCAGAGTGCGCGCACTTAACCGCTAAGCCACGGGGCCGGCCTATAAAAGGATTTTAAATCTTACCCTGTGTATGGGCAGCCCAGCTCTATCTCTCTGGCCACTTTTTTAGAAGAGCTGGGATTATACCAGCGGGCTCCACAAAGAGGGCCACCTCCCAGGAACAGCCTGGGACACGGGACATGGACAGGTGCAAACTGCTCAGGCTAGACAGGATTTCTCAACCTCAGCACTATTGACATTTTGGGCTGAATAATTCTTTGTCGTGAGGGGGCTGTCTTGTTCATTGTAGGATGTTTAGCAGCATCCCTGCCTCTACCCACTAGATGCCTAATCTTGACAATCAAAAATGTCTCCAGACATTGCTAAATGTCCCCTGGGGAGCAAAATCATCCCCAGTTGAGAACCACCGGGCTAGATGATACAAACCACTGAGCTGTAACTCCTTCAGCCTGCCTCCACTAGATGAGGAAGGACCCATTCCCTGGGGCCACAGGCTGTTAGAACAACCTCCCCCACTAGCATCAGCATAATCCATATTCTGCCTGTAGTGGTGAGAAACTGGGACCCTTACCTCCCTTCCCTGGTGAGGGGTCTTCCTCTTTCTTCTCTGCTGGATCCCTGGGCAATGGGAGTATTAAAGGTTTCCTATTGTTAATCTACATCTTGTGTGTCTGCCCACTCTTTTGGAAGGACGGAAATCCTGCTTCTAGGTCTATGCCTGGAACCAAAAAACTTATCCTTAAAGTGACAAAACACAGACACACCCAAATACACACAGTTAATTTCCATATGTACATATAGAAGCACAGATACAGACTCAGATGTGTACAGAGAAGCAAGCAAACAAATAAACCATACACACACACACTCAGGCTTACAGGTACCTAACCTCACACTGCAGGCAAGCACATTCCCAACTGGTCACCCATTCATCCATCTTCATCATTGATCTAAATGATTGTTTTCCCAGTTAGCCTGAGGGCACAAATCACACAGTCTTGCTCATGGCTATGTCTCCAGGGCTGGACCCAGTGCCAGGCATGTAGTGGGAGCCAGTAATTATTTTTTTCAATTTTTAAAAATATTGCAGTACAATACGCATAATGAGCCAGTAACTATTTGCAGGTGAATGAATGACCCAGTGGCAGACCTAGCTTGGGTTAACTCACAGCATCATTTACAGCTTCCCTGAACTGACTGTTCCTGATCTCCCTCTAAACCTGGCGATTAAGGGCATGGGCTCTGGAGCTGGACTGCCTGGATTCACATTCTAACTCTACCTCTTAGCAGCTGTGTGACTCTTTTTTTTTTTTCAATTTCTTTCTGATTGATTTCTTGGCCTCTTGCTCCCATGCTTTTTAGGATTTACCAATGACCTAGAGTATTAAAACACTCCGAATTCTAGGATCACTTCTCTGGGTCATTTTTCTCCAGGATTTCTGTTCCTCACATTCTGGATGCCTTATTACTTCTGAAAACAAATAGACCTTGTTCTATTTTTGTCTTAGCACTTATTAACATAGGAATTACCTTGTTCATTTTTCTGTTCCTTGTTTATTGTCTCTCTCCTCTCCACCTCATATAAGCTCTATTAAAGTGGAAACTTGTCTGTTTTGCTCATTACTGTATCCCCAGGGTCGGCCTAGTACTTATTATACAGTAGGTGCTCAATAACAAATAATGAATTGATAAGTAGCAGGGCTGGTCAAGTGCTGAACCTGGGGCTCTCTGGCCAGCTGCACTAGAGGGAAGAAGAGGCCTGAATGGGAATAGGCCCTGCTCTTATTGGCTCTTTGCCCTGAGTCCTGGATAAGGTTCCTGCTGGGCCCACCAAACACAGGGACAGAGCACTCTACCAAGTGCTTCCACACTGTTGTCTCATTTGAAACTCACAATACCTTGGGGGACAATCAGGACAAGGGTTACCACCCCCAGGGTTTCTGTGCCAGGCACTATGCTAAACACTTTACACACACTATCTCTTCCAATCCTCACAGCAACCCTATGAGGATAGGTCTTTTTTTTTTTTTTGTATCTTCCATTTTATAGACGAGGAAGCTGAGGCATGAAGAAGTTAAGTACATTCCTCAGGAGGTAGGAGTGAGAAGAGGTGCCCCAGGCCTGGATATGGGCCCATTCCTCTCGGCATAGTTGAGAATTTCAAGGCTTAGAGAGTACTTTCTTCACTAAAGATGGCCTTGCTCCAGGGAGAATGCTGACAGCCACTTTCCCGTGGTCCATCCGAATCTGGATGCTGGGCCCACCTGTGCATTAGAAACCAACTCCCCACCCTTCCCATATGGAGCCCCAGGTCCACCTTGAGAAGTAGACTTGGAGGGTTCTTCATTACACACAGTGCAACATCTAGGCCTCTGGATGTAGTGTTCAAGGCTCCTCTCGGTCTCTCCCTACCCTCTTCAGCCTCATCTTCCACCACTCAGCCTCATGCTTTATACTCCAGGCATAACTACTTGAAGTCCCCCCACCCCTCCAGCACCCTTCTTGCTGTTTGCTTCTGAGCCTTGGCATGGACAATTCTCTTTCCCTGGAATGCTCTTCTTGGCCTTGCTAAAACTCACTCTTGTTTCAGACTCACCCAGGCACACTTCCTCTCTGAAGTCCTCTCTGAGCTGAGATTCCTTCTTGGTAAGGAGTTAGCAATTAGCCTGGATGACTCTTACATCTCGGCCTGAGCTGCCATCTTAGGAATTTGCCTGGAGCAGACCATGGGTGGATGGTTGGTTCTGCCCCTGGTTCTGGGCTTTCTATGGCTGTGTGACCCTGTGCAAATACCTTCACTCTTTGGGCTTTAGTGTCGTCTCTAAAGGATGATCTGTGTAAGTCCCCGTGGATCTAAAAGGATAACTCTCTCTGCACTGCACATTCATTTCCACAATGTCCTCACTGGACTCAGTATCAGCAAATCCCCCTGTTCCACACGTGGAAACTGGGGATGGGAGAGACAAAGGCCGCAGGATGCAAGAGTTCCTTTTTCCACCCATGCATGACAAAGGCGGGGCCTGGGCATTCAGCCTCTGGGAGAGGCCCGACCCCGCTGCCCCAAGTCGCTGAGAGGGAAATCGGCGCCGGCTGCGAGAGTTTCGGGTTTCACTGTGCGCGGGGGCCGTGCCACGTAGCCGCGGGACGGACCAGGCGCAGGACCTGGGGGCGCCGCGCCCCGAGGGGATGCTGGGTGGGGGTGGGGAGCCAGGGCAGGGTGCCGAGCGGCCAGAGTCCCCTCGGAGCCACACCCGACGGGGTCCCCGGCCGCGGGGAGCCCCCATTAGGCCCGGCCAGGGCGGTGCCGAGGCCCCGTGGCCGGACACTCACCGACCCGCGGTACTTCTCCAGCGACACCAACTTGCCCCGGATGTTGACCACCTTGAAGTCGTAGAAGTCCTGCTCCCGCTGCGCGCAGGCCGCGGCCGCCAGGAGCAGCCACGCCGCCACCAGTGCAGCCACCATGACTCGCTCCCGGGGTGGCGGGGTTGCGAGGGCAAAGGCGGGGCGGGGGGACCCGGCGCGGGGGGCGGGAGGGGGCGGCCCGCGAGGCAGGACGCGCCCCCTTCCCCTTCTCCGCGGGCGGTGGAGCGCCAGGCTCTGGACCCCAGTTTCCCCATCTTGACTGCGGGAGCGTGGGAGTCCGCTCCCCTTCCCGGAGCCTGGAGCCGTGGTTCCAGGATTCTGACCACTGAGACCAGAATTCGTGTCGGTGAGGCTCCGTCTTGTTCCAGGATGCAGCGACTTGGTAGGGAAAGGGAGCTGAAAATATGGATCTGAGAGTTCAGCTTCTAATTAGCACAGTGGCCTTAGGCTGGTCACTGCACCTCTCTGGACCTCAGTTTCTCCATCTGTTCAGTGCATCAGCCTCCCTTCCTGACGCACCCAGACAGTATAGAATGGGAGTAATTGAAAAATGCATGTGAAACTTTGTCAGCTGGATGGTGCCTGCAAACTTTAGATGAATGAATGAACGTTCCCTGACAGAGATGGCACTGAGATGGGGACGTGGGGACGGAGGGCGTGCTGCAGGCTGGGTTCCCGGGAAGCAGACTCCAAGATGCATGGAGACTGCAGTACAGGATGGTTATGAGGGAGCACCCTTGGGATCAAGACCTGTGGAAGTGAGAAGAGGGAGCAGGAGTGGGCAGAAGTCCGGAGCTCCATGCAGGCGGAAGGAGTCTTGGCTGACCCCACAGGGACTCTGGAGCTAGGACGGCCCATCAGAGTTGTCCCCAGATGAGCTAAAATGGCCAGGGCAGGCCTTTATATCCCTGCCTTCATCAGTCATTGGACGTAGGGCCACGTGGGAAGAGGTATGACAGGAGCCAAGGTGGCCCTGTCCCTGGAGGGGCTGACAGTTAAAAGCTTTCCGCTGACAGCACGCCCAGCAGTAGTGTCCCAAGTCTTCACTGCTGGGGGATCTGGGCAGCACGTCACAGTGTCTCCCACACTCAGAAAACTCCTCCTGAGCCCCACCAAGTACAAGCATGGTGCTGGGTGCTGACACTGTGCTAGTTGTCCAGGAGCTCACAGCTGGCGTGAGAGAAGCCAAGTAAACCGGAGAGTTCATGTAATGTGGTAAGAGCTAAGCTCTCCTACAGTCATTCAACAAACGCTTCTTGAGCACCTGTTCTACGCTAGGTTCTGTTCTAGGTGCCTCTTATGCAGTGATGAACAAGACAGTGTGGTCCCTACCCAGGGGGAGACAGGTATTAAATAATTCATAAATAGCTCTAAAATTACTATTGTGGTGAGTACCACCTATACTACCCTTGGGGGTGGGGAGGGGTGCAGGAGGGCTTCCCAGAGAAAGGAAGGTTTGAGCTGAGCTCTGAAGAATGAGTAGAAATTAGCCAGGCTGAAGCGAGGAAGCAAGTGCAAAGGACCTGAGGGAGACAGAAACATGGTGCATTGAGAAATGAAGAAGGCCAGTTTGGCTGGAGCAGAGAGAGCAGAGGGCAAGAGGAGAAGGTGGAGAGGCAGGCAGGGGTGAGGTCACACAGAACCTGATAGGCCACAGTAAAGATTATGGTCTGTAAGCCAAGAAATGAAGGTTCTTTTTTTAAAGCAGAGAAGTGGCAGTGAGTGCTATGAAAGATCCCTGGCTGTTCTGTAAAGAGTAGATAGGAAGAGGCAAGAGCAGATGTGCTCCAGATGCGGGGGTAGAGGAAGCTCTACGGTTCTGAGGCCAAGAGGCAGTTGCTAACCTAGCAGTCAGGAAAAGCCTCCTGGAGGTGGTAATACCAGAATCATGTCTTCAAAGAGGAATGGGAATTCTGTAGTTTGGGAAGGAGGAGGGCAAAGATGTCAGACTGAGGGAGCAGTGTCTGTGAAGGCGCAGAGCTCGAGAGAAGAGCTTGGCTATTTGGGGAGAGAAGGGGTATGGGGTAGATGAGGTTGGAGGGGTCATCAGAGGCCAGATGGAGAAGGGTCTCGGGTGCCAAGGCAAGGAGCTCGGACTTCACTCTCTAGGCTGTGGTGAGCAAAGGTTTTGAAGCTGGGCACATCACAAGACTCGAACTCAGGCCTTCAGATTCAGAACATGGGATCTTTCTGCACTACCAAGCTGGCCTCTCTCTTTAGGAGCAGACAACATTAGTAGGCGAGATGGAAAACAGGAGAAAGGGTGCTCCAGGCAAGGGCCAAGGCAGAAATAAAGTGCTCCTGCCCTTCCTACTCCTTCTCCCCCCTCTCTCATGGGAGCCTTGAGCCCGTAATGGGTCTTATGGTTACTAAATGGTCCCCTCTGCTCTGCCCCTGTGAAGCCATTGGTCTTCCTTCCTGCCGTCTGTCCCTTTCACTCAGACTTTCCTTGCATGTCCCAATAACCAGGAGTTCTCAAAATCTGCTCCACACAACTCTGACTCCTGCAAGCTTGGCTGAGCTATTTCCTGCTAAAATCCAGATAGGTAGGCATTTCTACCAAGAAGGAAAAAAAAGTTAATGGTGAAATGTTTCTCATTTGTAAATTTTTCTCCTGAGTCCTTCCCTCCTCCCCTATTCATGTTTCAGAACCCAGCTCAGATGTCACTCCCCTCTGCTACTACACTTAATCCCTCCCTCCGCTCTGTTGCCTTTGTACTGAATACATTTTCCCGCAGTGGGCTGATGATAACATCGTGCAGTTGTCTGTTTCCATGGCCATCTTTCCCCCCAGACTGGAGCTCCTTGAGGGCAGGCAGGCCTGTATCTGAATCATCTTTGTGTCCCCTGGCACACATTAGCTACTCAGTAAATAATCATTTTTCTTAAACCTCTGGTAACTTTTATTACTTGTCTGTGCTAGAGTCTGATATGAGATGCTGTTGGTTGTAACCAACACTGTATATTTTGTCATTTTATTTTCAGTCCACCATGAGTTTTTGGTGTTTCTGAAAGAGCACAGCTATTTCCAAGTGGTCCATCTACACAAATGGGAAAGACAAATGCATACGCAGTTCTCAGCTGAGCACCTGGAAGGGTAGAAGACTCACTCCTGGATCCTTTGTACTCCTCTTTCCCATAATAAGCTCGAAGAAGCTTTTTTATGGGTATTTAGAATACTCATTAATGTTTTCTTCGTTCAACAAATTGTTGAGCACCTACTGTGTACCAGACACTGTTTTAAGGGCTAGAAATATAGTAGTTAATAAGACAGACAAAAAATTCTTGAACTTACATTCTAGTGGAGGGAAAGGATAATAACTAAAATTTATAATATGAAACATATAGTACATTCGGTGGTGATAAGCAGGGGAGAGGGACAGAGAATGTGGTGGTGGGGTGGGGAGGGATTGCAACTTTAATTTGAATGGTCAGGAACCCTCACTGAGAAAGTGGCATTTGAGCAAAGACCAGAAGAAAGAGTGCAAACAATGGGGAGAACCGGGAGAAGAGAAACACTCCAGGAAACAGCAAAGGCCCTGAGACAGGAGTGTGCATGATGTGTGTGGAGAACAGCAAAGAGGCCAGTGTAGATGGAGTGGAGTGGGGGAGGGGAAGAGGAGCAAGGGGTGACGTTGGAGAGGGAATGGGATGGGGAGGCAGATACTGTAGGGTCTTATAAGATGTTGTCAAGACATTTGCTCGCACTCTGAGTGAGATGGGAAGCCACTGAGGAGTTTTAAGCAGGGGAATGACATTTCTAATTTATATTTTAACAGAATCACTCTGACTGCAGTGTTGAAATAAGGAGACCATTGAGGAGGCTATTGTAGTAATCCATGTGAGGGAACACGTAGGCTTAGACCAAAGTGGTGGCAGTGGAGGTAGTGGGAATTAGCCAGATTCTGAATATATTTTGAAAGTAGAGGCATAAGGATTTCCTGATAGGTTAGATGTAGGGTATAAGAGAAAGAGAAGAGTCACAGATGACTTTAAGGTTTTTGGCCAGAGCAGCTGGAAGAATAAAGTTGCTATTACAGTCATGCATTGCTTAACGACAGGGATATGTTCTGAGAAATGTGTCATTAAGTGATTTCGTCATTGTGCGAACATCATAGAGCGTACTTACTCACAGAAGCCTAGATGGTATAGCCTACTACACACCTAGGCTATATGGTACTAATATTATGGGACCACTACTGCACATGTGGTCCATCGTTGACTGCACCATCATTACATGGCACGTGACTGTAATTGAGATGAAGATGCCTGCAGGGGCAACTGGTTTGGGATGGGAAATCAAGAGTTCAAGTTTTGGACATATTAAGTTTGAGTTGCCTATTAGCAGTGGTATGCTGGTAAATGTTTAACAACCAGTTCTCCAGGGAAAAAAGGTGTGTGTGTGTGTGTATACCCATACATAAAAGTTCATTATAAAGCTTACCGACATAAATGATGCATAGCACACAATTCACAAATAATAAACTATACAATACTTTTTATCGTGAATTCCACATGGCCAATTTATTCTCACAGAATACTTTCATTGATTTTTGCCAAACTTGTATCTGTAGCCAACTAATGGTTGCAATTGCTGAACAAGTAGAGTTCCAAGATGAATGTTGGTTGATATTTTCATTTACATCAATAGTAAGATGAAACAATAAAGACATATGTTGGAACTTCACTAGTCAGTAACACAAAGTGACTTCTTTGCTGAATTGGACAATAGTTTTCCAATACTGGAAGAATATTTCCTCAAGTTATTTATGTTATTCACAATGTAATGGCTACAGACATGACACACTCTAAATTCGCTCTGTATTATTAGTATTATTTCCATCATTTTCTTAATCTAGACAATCAACAAAACAATAAATCAAACTGTGATTGGTAGCATTTGCCAATTTCTGTGATATAATACTCTTAACCCTGGTTGATTTCGAGCTACCTATGTAACGTCACTGAACACAGAGTTAGGAAGAGATGCAAGAGTAGCACACCATTACATCATATTTCCACAATACAGATAGAGTAGTGTAAATAACCCAAAGAGCATAGAAAATAATAAAATATAGTAAAAATTGGCCGGCCCCGTGGCTTAGTGGTTAAGTGCTTGCACTCCGATGCTGGCGGCCCGAGTTCGGACCCCGGGTGTGCACGGACGCACCGCTTCTCCAGCCATGCTGAGGCCGTGTCCCACATACAGCAACTAGAAGGATGTGCAACTATGACATACAACTATCTACTGGGGCTTTGGGGGGAAAATAAATAAATAAATAAAATTATAAAAAATATATATATAGTAAAATGATTAGAAAGTGATGTTTTGAATATTGTCTTTGTTTTTAATATAATTTATTTAATTTTAGTTTTCATAACTTAATTGTTAGTAATGGCTGTGTTTAACAAGAGGCTGGAAGAAATATTGAAAATGTAACACTTGGCTCTAGGAGCTAGCTTCAGACAGCTATCTCTAATTAGCTTGGATATATGAGTCTGGACTTGGAGGAGAGATCTAGATCAGAGATACAAATTTGGGAATGGACAGCATACCAAGTATTTAAAGCCATGATCCTGGATGATTGTGGAGAGTTGGTATAGATAGACAGGAGAACCAAGGACGGTCCTTGGGACTCCAGCATTCAGCATTAGGGAGATGAAGACATCAGGGAAATGCAAGGGAACCAGAAGGAGAGACTGAAAAAGAGCAGCCAGAGGAGGAAGAACCACAAGAGTGCAGTGTCATGGAGGCCAAGTGACAAATTTGTCTCAAGAAGGAGTGATTAACTGGTCAAATGCTGCTGATAAAGCTAGTAAGATTAGGGCTGAGAGTTGAACCTTGGATTTAGCAATTTGTCCTTCACCAATAAAGGGAATTAAACAAACAAAAATACAATATTTTCCTGCCTCTGTGCCGTTACTCCTGCTGCTCCCTCCGCCTGGGTTTTGTTTTGCTCCCAGCCTGCTTCCAGGCTTTGTCAGTCAGAGTCTCAGCAGGAAACAGATGACACGCTCAGATGAGGATAACCAGACAGAGGTTTATTCACAAAGGGACTAATTTCTAACATGTGGGTGGGGTATAGAGAAAGACAAGGGAGAGTTCAGGAACCTATTTGAGCTGGTTACACCCTTTGACCTGAATGGGCAGGGAGAGGGAGGAGAGATTACAGAAACTGGAAAGAGCCCTGTTCATCAAGCCTTCTTGAAACCCGCAGTTACCTTCGAAGGAGGTTCACAGTCAGCCCGAGGCAAACTTGCAGGGAAGTAGCCAGGGAATTAATTACCCAGCCCTCCCTCTCCTCCCTCTCACCAATTTCCTGCAAGGGTGTTGGCCCATACCTAGTGGAAGTCAGGGAGCAAAGGAGCCCATTGATTTAGTTTGTACAGGTTCAGTGTACTGGGCAGACAGTGGGTGGACAGTGGATCTAAAGGTCCAAACAAAAGATATCCAGCACATAAACCCAATTCAAAAATCAACTTTTCAGGCCCGCCCAGTGGCCGAGTGGTTAAAAGTTTGGCACGCTCTGCTTTGGCAGCCCTGGTTTGCGGGTTAGGATCTTGGACGTGGACCTACACCACTCATCCGTCAGCCGTGCTGTGGCAGCATCCCACGTACAAAAAGTAGAGGAAGACTGGCACGGATGTTAGCTCAGGGCTACTCTTCCTCAAGCAAAAAAAAAGAGGAAGATTGGCAACAAGATGTTAGCTCAGGGCGAATCTTCCTCAACAACAACAACAACAAAACCAAACCAACTTCTCTCTGAGGCTTTTCTCAACACCTTTAAGTAGTTAGGTGCCCCTCTTCTGTGCTTCCCTTTAACGTAGCACATGTGCTGTACTACACTGATCCTCAATCCTGGCTGCACGGATCCTCACTCCTGGCTGCGCCTTAGAATCACTTGGGGAGCTTTTAAAAAATACTTATATCCAGGCCCCATCCCCGACCAATCGAATCAGAAAGTCTGGGAAGAGAGCCTCAAAATGCGTGCTTTTTAGAAGTTCTTCAGGTGATTCTAAGGTGCAGCCAGGATTGAGAACCACTGCTGTGTTGTCACTGCTTTCCTACCTGTGTGTTTCCTTGAGGAGTCTGAGTGCTTTGAGCACAGGACGGTGTCTGATTCAAACCTGTGTCTTTAACATGAGCAGGAGACCCAATACAGGGCAGGTGCTCAGCACATAAAAGTTTACATTAAAGAGTATGATGACTTCACACTTTGTGTAATTTTGTTAGGATTGTGGTGTATATGTCACCCAGGGCATTGTTTTTCAAACTGCGAGTTGCAACTCGTTAGTAGGCCATAGAATCAATTTAGTGGCTCAGACCAGCATTAAAAAAAAAAAAGAATTGAAAAGAAAATATCAGAGTATGTCCCATATAGTAAGGATTAGTGTAGTTTTGTGGAACAGGTATGTTTGATCCAGATTGCAATATAAATTATATAAGTACTGTGGGTTGCATTCAAAATGCTTGAAATCCACTGACCTAGGACAAGTAGTATAACTCTCTGTGCTTCTGTTTCATTATCTTTAAAATGGGAATAGTAATAATACCTCCTACCTCATGGGATTATAATGAAGATTATGAACAAACACATAACATATGATACACATGATACATGAACAAACACATGTAAAGTGCTTGGTGTCTAGCACAGAGTAAATAATCAACAGTAGCTGTTTCATTGTTCAACAACAAAAATGTTTTTTAAAAGCAGAATATAAAATTTTATTTATCTTGAGATTACTGCTGTGTAATATTAGGCATACAGATAGATAAGGGCTTTTTGTCTCACTCTATCAGATCAGTTATTATTGGTAAATGCTATGGCAGTAAGTAACCTTTACAAATAGGAAGCCGTGTGCTCAACCTATTTCCTTTCCTTGAGGCCAGGAATGCTGTGGGGCCTGACTGGGGCGGTGGAGGTGCTGCCTTAGATTCTATCTAAGGCTATGTCCTATTAATATCTCTACTGCATCTGACCGGTGCGCACAGGCTATCGCAGCACCTGCTCTTGGAAAATGAATGCAGTTCTGTTTAGAGGCCCTGGGAGGAGGGACTTAGCAGGGCTTACTTATTTAAGTATCCAAAGCACTTATCGCCATGCCCGGCACTGAATACATGTGGGCTAAATTGAATTGAACTATTGATAACTGTTGTGTGACCTTGATCAAGTCACCCCCACTCTCTGGACCGGCGTTTCCAGTTGGGAAAGTTAGAGGTAGAAGTCATCTCTGATTTTACAAGTGGGGAAGCTAAGATTCAAGTAGGGGAAGCGACTTGCCCAAGTTCATACCACCAGTTAGTTGAGAGGCTAACAGCTGAAGTCCCTCCACTCCATGGTAGAACACTTTCTACAGCACAGTGTTGTCAATCCAGTTCTATAATCCTGGGGAGCAGTTAGAGACAACAAACTAAAGATATACAAAGCAGCAGAGATAGATCTTGGAAAATATAGTGTCATGTGCAAAGGTGAGACACAGAATGAGATACATAATCCGGCACCATTTATACAAATGTAAAATATGTGCACACAATGTAAAAAAACACATTTTGCGAGAACAATATAAACAATTACACAATAAACACATTAAAGAGTTGCCTGTAGGGGTGGGGAGAAGAAAGAGGGTAAAGGGAATAAATAAGTAAATAAAACAAGAAACAGGCCGTTACGGCGACAGAAGACACCTGAGGAATATGTTTAACTCAACTCTCCGCACCTGAAGTCGAAAAATAAAATACTATAATCTCTGCTTTCTTGTGGATTTTACTTCTAGCAGTATGTGTAAAATGCAAGGCAGATATGTTCTGTCATTGATTTTTAAAAATCTCCCCTCCTCTCCTGGGCCTCTACCCTCATTTAGGCCTCAGCTTCTCTCATCTGGACTCTTGGAGCAGCTTTCTCCTTAGTCTCCCTGCCTCTGCTCTTGCCCCATCCAATCCAGTGCAACTTTCCAAAGAGCAACCAGAATAATCTTTGTCACACAAAAATCTGATCATGTTTCTCTCTTGTTTAAATACTCTTCAGTGACATAGTCTGTGACCAAATGACCTAGGCAGTGTGGGGCAGTGCTCAAGCACACTGCAGTTGGCTGCCTGGGTGTGTAGCCTAGATCTGTCACATTCTGTGGGATTTTAAGCAAGTTAATTAACCCTGCTCTGCCTCTATTTCCTCATCTGTAGAATAGGAATAACAGTACCTACTCATTGTGCGGTTGGCGAGTTAAACATGAAGTATTTCAAACAATTCCTGTCATACCACAAACATTGAACTATTATTGCGTTATTCTCAGGCCCTTGACAGTTTGGGTCCCATGTAAGACCTCAGCTTCATTTCCTGCCTCTTTCTTCTTGTTTCTGATGCATGAAAGGCCCTGTCTCCTCTCCCCTGCCTGGTAGACTCGTACCAACCCGGTTGGAAATGCCCCTCTCCAGGAAGCCATGCTTCAGTCCCCTGGCCACAGAGCGGATGCAGTTGATGGGGAGTTCTTTCTCTGTGCTCAGACCCTGTGTGTTTATCCTGCTGTCTCATAAATTTCTCTTCAAGTATCTGTTTGTCTAACACACAGTGCCGGGTATATGGTAGGTATTTAATAAATATTTCTTTTTAAAACTTTTTATTGATGAATAATATACATGTAGCAAAATTAATATATCATGAGCATACAGCCTTGATAAATTTTTGCAAACTGAACACGTCATGTAACCTGCACCCAAATCTATAAACAGAACATTTCCAGGACTCCAGAAACCCTCCTCATCCGTCTTTCTAGTCACTACCTCCCAAACCCCCAGTCCTGACTTCTGACAGCACAGATTACTGTTTCCTGTTTTTGTGCTGTATCTAAATGGAATCATATAGAATGTACTCTTTTCTATCTGGCTTCTTTCACTCATCATATGCTTTACTCATTGATATGCCATATTTTTGTTTGTAGTTGTAGATTGTTCATGCTCATGCTGTATGTACACTATTAAATTATGTGAATATGCCGTAACTTGTTTATCCATTCTATTGTTGATGGGCACTCAATAAATATATATATATATTTTTTTTTGGAGGAAGACCAGCCCTGAGCTAACATCTATTGCCAATCCTCTTCCTTTTTTTCCCCTTTCTCTCCCCAAAGCCCCAGTAGATACTTGCATGTCACAGTTGCACATCCTTCTAGTTGCTCTATGTGGGACGCCGCCTCAGCGTGGCCGGACAGGTGGTGCGTTAGTGCGCGCCCGGATCTGAACCTGGGCCTCCAGTAGCGGAGCACGCGCACTTAACCGCTAAGCCACGGGGCCGGCCCCAATAAATATTTCTTGAATGAATGTAGAAATCTGTCCATTTTGTTACACTGTGAGTTCCTTGAGGAAACAAAAAGGGTTTTATTCGTCTCTGAAACGCTGGTACCTAGCACAGGGCCTGGCACTTGGTGGGAGCCCAGTGATTATTTAATGAATGAACTGATGCATGATTCCCCTGAGACTTTGTGATTAAACTGGTCATTTCCCCATTGTCGGTGGGGCCCCAGCTTCAGATCCCCGGGTGATGCAGGTGAGTTGCTAGGCAACAGCATGAGGTTGGCTCTGGGGTCACAGTGGAGAGTGTGCTGTGGAGGCCGAGGCTGAGGTAATTGGAAACACTTCTATTCAGCAGCCTCTAAACTGCCTCTGTTTTCTCCCCTCCAGCCCATCCCCCACACAGCTGCAGGAGGGATCTTTCTAAAATAGGCATCACACCACAGGACTCCCCTATTCCAAAACCTTTGGTTTCTCAGTTAAGGAAACTTAAGGTTCAGAGATCTTAAGTAACTTACCCAATGTCCATATAACAAGTAAAGTGCAGAGCTAAACCCAGGTTTATCTGATTCCACAACCCAAGCCCTTTCCAGTATTTTGATTTCAGACAAGTTGAATTTGGGGTGCCCACAGGTCATCAGGTGAAGAGATCCAGGAGTCTGTGGGTCACATTGCTGCCCTCCCCATCAAAGCCTTCCACGGAGCAGGTGCTTCAGAAACAAACAAGAACCAGAAGGCTGGAAAACCAGTTCCCTGTGGCAGAAGGGATGACCTTGAAGGTTCGCTCCACTTGGTATCTGGGGTTCCAGTTGGTGGACTTTGATCAGGAGAGCAGCAACATCAGGACGCCAGAGCCTTTCTGACTGACCTCACTGATCCCAGAAAGGCACAACAGAGTGCTAAACACTTGACCCAGACTGGAAGAACAGAGGAGGGCTGTCAGAAAAGGATTCTAGGACAAAGGGACATTTTGAACAATGAGTAGGAGATCGGGTAGAGAAAAGGGGAATGTGATGAAGACAGTTCAAATGTCTGGATGTATGAGTTTAGGAGAGATTTAATAATCTGGTTGAAGCCTACTTTCCTAGATGAAATTATAGTTCTTTCAAGCATTCATTCATTCATTCCACAAATATTTCTTGGTTGAGCCATGTACCCTATGCTTCAACCACACTGAACTTCTCACTGCTCCTTACACAATAAAAAAAAGCTCTAGGGGCTGGCCCCATGGCTTAGCGGTTAAGTGCGCATGCGCTGCTACTGGCGGCCCGGGTTCGGATCCGGGCGCGCACCGACACACGGCTTGTCCGGCCATGCTGAGGCCGCGTCCCACATACAGCAACTAGAAGAGTGTGCAACTATGACATACAACTATCTACTGGGGCTTTGGGGAGAAAAAGGGGGAAAAAAGGAGGAGGATTGGCAATAGATGTTAACCCAGGGCCGGTCTTCCTCAGCAAAAAGAGGAGGATTGGCATGGATGTTAGCTCAGGGTTGATCTTCCTCACCAAAAAAAAAAAAAAAAAAGCTATAGCCCCCTCCAACCTTTACACACTTACACAGTTCTATGAGAAACTGTGGCAGTCTTAGTCTAGATGTGGGTTGGAGAAAGGGCATGTGAAGGAAGATTTCCAGGAGGAAGTATCATCTAAACTGACATCAGAAAGACGTCTGGTGTTAGCCAGGTCAGGAAGGGGAACAGGGAACTGGTCTAGGTAGAGGAACAACAAATGTAAAGGCTCAGAGTCAAGACAGCTTAGTGCATTTGGACAACAGTAAGAAGCTTCCCATGGCAAATTCCTACACATTCCTCAAATTTCCACTCAAACATGTCCCTTCTCCTTGTGGAGCCGTTTGCAATCATCCCAGGGAGAGTTGCATCCTCTCCTGGTCCCTGAAGATTTCCTTAGAGGATTCATTAGATTATATTGTCACTTACCCGGATTGTAATATTTTGTGTGTATTTGTCTGTTCTCCTAAAGACCATAAGTTCCATGAAGGTAGGGAATTATGTCTGATTCTGCTTTGCAACAGCAACTAGTAAATAGTGGCACTTAATAAATGTTGAATGTTTGAATGAATTAACAAACTATTTACATGTCTTTCTTCTCCACTGGACTATGTGTTGCTCAGGGCAGGGATCCTATCTAATTCATCTCTAAGAACTCTCTTGGCTTTTGAATATAGTGGAGATTGCACAGGCTTTCAGAGGCAGACAGACGGAGGGCAAATGTCAATTGAACCACGTACTAGCTATGTGACCTTAACTTTCCTTGCCTTCAGTTTCCTAATGGTCAAGTGGAGCAACAGTTTCACCCTCACAGAGTTTCTGTGAGGGTTGAATGAAAAAATGTATATAAAGTGCCTAGCACAGTACTTGGCACATAGTAAATGCTGGCTGAGTGAATGGGTAGATAGGTGGTATAGCCGTGATTGAAGAGAAGACATAGGAGAAGAAAAACAAGGAAAAGACGATTCTCTTCTATCCCTAGATGAAAGAGGATTTTTTCCCTCAAGACTGAAGTGCTGTCCCTCCCACTCAGGGACCCCAAATTTCTATTTTGAACTCACTAACTCAGTGTTTTATGCTCAGTCCCGCTTAGACCTTCCCACTTTCTCCATCCTTTTGTTCACTCTCTTGTACCATCCGTGAGTACCAGTCCATCTCCTCCCCAGACTGGAAGTCCTTGGGGAGCAAGGATCAGGAAGGATTAATCCCCTTGACTCCTCAGTGCCTAGTACAATACCTGGCACATGAGGAGTATTCTCATTAACCACACGTGAAGTAGAAATATAAAGAACAATGAGTCTGAATAATACATTCAGGGTGATTACGGACTCTAATTTAACTCAAAGATATTCCATTAAAAAAAATTTCTTCTTTCCTGGTAGCAATTTTCTTTTTGGGGCCAGTGACTTGGTTTATTGAAAGACCTTAAAGTGCTGTTGATCTGAGCCAAAGAAGGTTCAGAAAGCCTTTTCTTGGCAGGGACTCAATCCTCTCTTTCTTTCTATTATGTTAGTTTCTTTAAACAAAAAAGGATTTAAAAAATCTTTTTTAATTGATTCTGTGGTAAACACTCAAGGAAAGAATGTCTGTCCTGTGACTGGCCTGTGATTGACTCTAATAATAAAGTAGAGATGTCTTAATTGTAAAGACATAAAATGTCTGAACCTTCCCTCCTGCGTATTTAGTGTAATTGGCAATAATTCCCCCTCCCCCACTCCCTGACTGAGAGACAGCTCACTTCCTATTAGAAGAAAACCAGATCACTAACCTGGGAACCTGAGTCTTGGAAAGAGTTTATTCTACCAGAGCTTGCTTCCAGAGGGAGCAGAAAGCAGGAAGCCTGCATTTTCTCTCTGCTTCAGTCCACCTGGTACCTGGACTTATCATGCTTGTGATTGGCTCAGCTTTTCCTCCTCCCTCTTGGGACACTTTGCAGCCTTCGAAATATTTGGGCAGATGTTTCCTGTGGAAAATATTCCACAGGGCTGCCCTCTGTTATGTGGGTTTCTGGTAGAAGTATCAAAGGTTTGAAGCTGGGCCCCATATCAAGATATTGGGAGATATATTGTGCTTGTCAGAGATTTGTGGTAATATTAGAAAATTCCTTCTTAGAAATTTCTTTGCATTGCCAACAATTAAAACCTCTTCTTTTCCACAGCAGGAAAACTTTGAAATTTGTCAAATTTCTGGCCCTACCGTTCATTAACTGTATAGTTTTGGACAAGTTGCCTACCATCTCTGAAATTTTTCTCAAAAAAAATTGGGGGGGAGCGGAAATAACTGTTCCCACCTCCAAGGGTTGTTATGAGGTAGAAAGAAAGGTATGTGAAAATCCTGGCACATAGTAATCACTAGTAAATTATAACTATTATTAGTCTTATACTCTGGAACCAAAGTCTCAGTTCTGCCCAGTTTCTGAGCCAATCCTGCCCAACGTAGAGGAAGGCTGCCTCACCTCTAGTAGCAGGTGGGACCAAGAATTAGACCTGGTTTTGGGTAGGCCAGATGCAAACCTGGTTCAGTTTGCACAACTGCCTTCAGCCACAATTCTCCCACTTAATACACCTGTCCCATGGCTGTCAGCCTGCCTAAATCCTACCAATCCTAACCTAGGTAGGGAGTCGGGATGGATCCTGCTCCTTATGTTAGCCACTGGCTTATAGCCTTGAAAAGAATAACCCAGAACCACAATGTTCCTCCCATCAGACTCTTATCGAAGGCACTTGCTGTCTAGACTCTGGCTGCCATGCCCACCTTCTAAATTAGAGCTTCTTGCCACCCATACTCCCGATCCACAGCATGTCTGAGCTCACTGCACTCTGAACATTGTGCATTGGCCCAAGACGATCTTTAGCCTTCTCCTCACTACATCTCTACTTCTCTCTTTCCCCAGCCCAAGAAAAGAAGAAAGGGATTAACATTTATTAGATGCTAGGCAGCTTTATATATGCTTCCTTACTTAATTTAATCCTAGCAACCTCATGAGATGGGTATTATTTTTCACCTTCATTCTAGCGATGAGAAAAGTGAGGCTCAGAAAGGCTAAGTAATTTGCCCAGAATCACATATCAAGCAAGTGATGGGGTGAGATTCTGAACCTAGATATCTGCCGCCGAAGTTCAGGTTCTCTCCATTAGAGCCTGGGTGTTCACCTGAGACCCTCAGTCTTGGGGCCCATATGAACACTTTCACCGGAGTTAGGGAATTTCCCTAGGCTTCCCTTCCTATCTGCTGCTTTATGCCTCCTGGTCCATTCTTTGCTAGGGTCCTGCTTGATTTCACATCTTGACTACTCCTTCTTGTCTTGCTCTATTTGCATATAGTGATCTTGTTCCGATGCCTGCTTTGTGACTGAGCAATGCAGTCAGAGGTTGTATTAGTTTGCTAGGACTGCCGGAACAAAATACCACAGACTGGGTGACTTAAACAACAGAAATCAATTTTCTCACAGTTCTGGAAGCTAGAAGTCCAAGATCCAGGTGTCGGCAGCTTTGGTTTCTCCTGAGGCTTCTCTCCTTGGCTTACATGTGGCTGCCTTCTCCCTGTGTCCTCCTATGGTCATTGCTCTGCGCATGTGCACCCCTGGTGTCTCTGTCTGTGTCCAAATTTCCTCCTCTTATAAGGACACCAGTCCAATTGGATTAGGCCCATCCTAATGGCCTTATTTTAACTTAACCACCTCTTTAAAAGCCCTGTCTAGGGCCGGCCCCGTGGCTTAGCGGTTAAGTGCGCGCGCTCCGCTGCTGGCGGCCCGGGTTAGGATCCCGGGCGCGCACTGACGCACTGCTTCTCCCGCCATGCTGAGGCCATGTCCCACGTACAGCAACTAGAAGGATGTGCATCTATGACGTACAACTATCTACTGGGGCTTTGGGGGAAAATAAATAAATAAAAAATTAAAAGCCCTTCTACAAATACAGTACTGGGCCTGAGTACTGGGAGTAATGGCTTCAACATATGAATTTTGCTTGTGGGGGTGGGCGGGACACAATTCAGCTCATAAGAGGTTTCTAAGTAGTAAGCAACAGAAACTGACTCTTACTGATGTCAGCAAGAAAAAAAAATTATTAAAAAGACACTGAGGATTTTACAGAATCACAGGGAAGTCTGGGAAAACAGGCAGGAATAAGAGAGGTGAGGCAGTGAGTAACCAGCCCACAACACAAATCACACCACCAAACCAGTCTGGTGAGGACATTGCTGCCATGACCAGTGACCCTGCCCTCTCTACATCCCGCGTGCTGCCACTGCCTCCTGGAAACTTGGCCTGCCTGCTGCTGCTCCCATTCTGCCATTAGAATGAATTTCTATGGCTCCTGCTCTTCTGGGTCATCAGCTCCTGATTCAAAGTCTGGGGCTGGTGTATCTGATTGGGGGACGCATGCCTCTGCTTACCAGTAAGGGATGCTGGGAAAACAGGCATCTTGTGTTTTCTACTTCTATATTAGGCTCTGTCTTCCACCAAGACTCAAGGAGTCTCCCGATGTAAGAAGGAGGTTTAGATGTGGGACACTCAGAATTATAAGTGTCCACTACACTCAACAAATATTTATTGAACTTTTAATATCATGCATTAGGAATACAAAGATGACCATCATCTGCCTTCAAGAGTTCGAAGTCAAGGGGATGGTCGGGCCCAGTGGCACAGTGGTTTAAGTTCACGCGTTCCGCTTCAGCAGCCCCGGGTTCACCAGTTTGGATCCTGGGCGCGGACCTACTCACTGCTCATCAAGCCATGCTGAGGCGGCATCCCATACAGAAGAGCTACAACTCTACAACTGTGATACACAACTATGTACTGTGGCTTTGGGGAGAAAAAGGAAAAAAAAAAGAGGAAGATTGGCAACAGATGTTAGCGCAGCGCCTATCTTCCTTAAAAAAAAAATAGAATTCCAAGTCTGGTATGGTGGGAGACAGATGAATAAATGGGCAATTTGAATGCACTGTGATAATGGCCATGATAGAAAAAAGCAGAGCAGGCTGTGGATTATGGGGAGAAGAGGAACTGACTAGCATAGGGGGATCGGGAGAAATCAGGGAAGACATTCTGGGAAAGATGACATCTGAGACCTGAAAGACACAGGAGTGTTAGCTAACTAAGAGTTACACCCTCCCTCCTACCGTCCCAGCACCTATTTTCAAAGCCTCAGATATGAGGCCCTTTGTTTGGCACCTGGAATCCAATCCAGAGTTGTAGACAACATTGGCCAGGTACCCCAGCCTCCTGATCTGAGGACAGACACTGGACACAAGTTTCCACAATACAGAGACATATCCCCATATGCACTGAATTCCTTCATTAATTCATTCCTTCATTAATATTCCCAATCTCTTTTGGAAGTTTCTAGAACTGCCCAGCCCTGTGCTAGGCAGAGGTAGGAGATGAAAAAAGAGAAGCCATGGTCTGTGCTCTTAAAGAGCTTATAATCTGACTATGGAGGAAAAAAACGCCTGTAGTGGGGCTAAGGATGTGTTCCTGAGGAAAGTCAGCTGGCCACTCAGACTCATTCCCACCTGCTGGCATTACCATGGTCCAGCATTCTAACAGGCTCAGAACCCTGATTTTGTGGCACACGAAGAGTGGATGCATCTCGCAGATTAGAGACGTATCCTCATACTCACATTAACAAAGCTTACTGTGACTGATGCATAAACCAGAAGTCCATTTATTAATTTGCAAAAATCAAGTATTATTTGCAAAGCCAATTTAATTTGCAAAGCAGACCAGAACACTGACACCAGAAGATCAGTGCATCTCTCTCCCTCTGAGTGTGTCACATGGGAAGCCAAGTATCAGAGGGTAGCCTAGTAGGCCTGGAATCAGAGCAAGGGGTATGAGCCAATCTCAAAAGAGAACTTTCTGTCGGTAAGCGTAGATACTCTCCTCACTTCAGCTATGTTTCTCAACCCTGATTGCACATTAGAATCACCTGGGAAGATTTTTAAAGCACTCATGCCTGGGACCCACTCACTGAGATTCTAATTCAGTTGTGTAAAGCCCAAATAGGAGTCTTATTTTAACAGCTGCAGGCAAGTCTGGGCCCGGTCCCATGGCCGAGTGGTTAAAGTACTGTGCACCGCCTGGGTTCACGGGTTCAGATCCCAGGCACTAGACCTACTCCACTCACCAGCCATGCTGTGGCAGTGTCCCACATGCAAAATAGAGGAAGACTGGTACAGATGTTAGCTTAGGGCTAATCTTCCTCAAGCAAAAAAACGAGGAGGATTGGCAACGGATGTTAGCTCAGGGTGAATCTTCCTCAGCAAAAAAAAAAAACAGAAAAAAAAGCTGCAGGCACATCCAATGTGCAGCAAAGGGCTGCTTAGCTAAGATTTCTCACCCCAGGGCAGTGCCTGGAGAGGCATCTCTGTGCCTTTCCCTTTCCAAGTTTCCGTGGTTGACCGTCCTTCCCTTTCTAGTCACACAGATATTCTCCAAACAGGATACAGGACAATTGATGTGGTTTCCACGTACCAAATTGCAGACAGATTCCAGGTCTGCAGCTTTGAGGTTACTCCCAGATCATCTTGAATGGAGTTTTGAGTGTTCCCAAACTTCTTGGACACAGTTTTACACATGGGCTCTTAGATTCCTACGGAGGGTTAATTTCATTTATGGAGAGTGGATTTTATTTCAGGGACAACCATATTTTCAGGCTTTTCAAGGGTGTCCCACTATTTATCATCAAGCATTCAGAGAATAATCCAAGGTTGTGGAAATTAAAAGAGAAAATTTAATTATGAGTTAACTCTGACAATATGGACATAGCAGTGGTTCAATGGAAAGAATCAAGAGAGGTCTGAGCACACATCTTGATCTTGACCTTTTTTGGGTATGTGACTTTGGGCAAAAGGCTTTATCACCTTGAGATTCATCTGTAAACTGGGGATTATCACACGTAGCTTTTAGAGTTGTGGTGAGTAATAAAGATACTGTATGAAAAATCCTTGGCATAGTGTAGGCACTCAATGAAAATGACTATTAATATTGGTATTATTGAGGGAATTTGTCTCTCAAAAGTTGAGGAATATTTCCTCAGAGCCAAACGCCCTCTCTCTTTAGTTTTTTAGAGTAATAACTTTAACTTGCTTTAAAAATAATGATAAACACTCATTAAAAAATTCAAGTAATACAGGAAAAAACACAAGGAAGAAAGTAACAGATCACCCTTAATTCTAACACTCAAAATAGCATCTTTAACATACGGTGAAAATCATTCTGGACATCTCTATATGTATTTATACAGCATAATTGACACATAGAAATCATTCTAAAGGGCTTATACCGAGCAAGATATTTCAAACAAAATACTTAATAAAAAAAGTCTATTGAAGTTAATTTAACAAATCAAAAATAACTAAAGAGATTGATGAATGCTATGATATAAAAAAGATTATGAAAATAATTGGAGTTGTCATTTTTTTAAACTATACATTTTTTTTTAATTTTTTTTTTTAAGATTTTATTTATTTATTTATTTTCCCCCCAAAGCCCCAGTAGATAGTTGTATGTCATAGCTGCACGTCCTTCTAGTTGCTGTATGTGGGACGTGGCCTCAGCATGGCCAGAGAAGCGGTGCGTCGGTACACGCCGGGGATCCGAACCCCGGGCCGCCGGCAGCGGAGCGTGCGCACTTAACCGCTAAGCCACGGGGCCAGCCCTAAACTATACATTTTAATGTTAGATAATATTGACTGACTATTGTCTATCATGGTGAGTGATTATTACTGTTATGTTTCTTCCAGCTTCTCTCTCCTACTTCCTAATTTTTGTTACTCATTATTTTTACTTTGCCAATATTTATAATGTTTACATTTTATTTTGCAACTATAATTCTTCTAGTTGTTTAGGCTTAGTTCTAGATTTAAATAGATTCAATCTTCATCACCAATGCTTTTTGATAGCTTCTTTTGCTTATTTACATTCATGTCTTTTTTTTTTTTTCCGTGAGAAGATCAGCCCTGAGCTAACATCTGTGCTAATCCTCCTCTTTTTGCTGAGGAAGACCGGCTCTGAGCTAACATCTACTGCCAATCCTCCTCCATTTTTTTCTCTCCCCAAAGCCCCAGTAGATAGTTGTATGTCATAGCTGCACATCCTTCTAGTTGCTGTATGTGGGACGCGGCCTCAGCATGGCTGGAGAAGCGGTGCGTCGGTGCGCGACTGGGATCCGAACCCCGGCCGCCAGTAGCGGAGCACACACACTTAACTGCTAAGCCATGGGGCCAGCGCCTACATTCATGTCTTGATTAGCCAGATTTCAGCATCCAAGAAGGTTTTTCAAGAATGCTAGATTCCTTGAATTCTTCCAATTTTAATAAGGTTCACCTGTTGTTTTTTTATTTAAGTGACAACATAGCTGGGTAGGATATTCATGGGTCACATTTTACCTCAGAATGCCATAAACTTTTGCTGTGGAAAAGTCTGAAGTGAGTCTGATTTTATTCCTTCTTAAAGATAACTTGCTTTTTCTGTTTGACAAAAGAATTCTTTCTTCTTTGAAATTCAATAATTTGACCAGGATTAATCTCTCTTTTGATAGTATTGCTGGAGAATTTATTATTTGCCTGCAATTTGCTGAGTGACCTTGAGTTAAGGCCTATCACTCTCTGGGCCTCACTTTTCTCAAACATACAATGAGGAAGATAATGAGTCCTTCCAGCTTTGTCAGTCTACGCTCCCCTGCTTGGATTCAAGAACGAGCAAGCAGGTAATTTTCATTTTGTATGGGCTGTTAGCAAAAAGACATGTAAAAACTGAGTTTGAAGAACTGCTTGTGGAGGTTGTAACAGGACTTCAAGTTCTTGAGGGAAGGTGGCTTGGAGCAACCGTGTTCAAGGTCCTTTTCCATCCCAGAAGTCAATCTAAGATAATGATGCCTTGGTATGTTTCTGTGACTGGGGCCCAAGTTGGCTAAAGTCTGATGTTTCATAGAAGCTTAGAGTAGGAATGTATCTTTAAGCCCCTCTAACCCAATGCTATCATTGTACACGTTGGCAACCAGATGCTCAGAGAGGAGGACTGGAATTCAGACTAATTCCCAGTCGATACTTCTCCTTTGCGGTGCAGTATGATAATGAGACTTAGAACAGATCCAGACCCAAGGTAAACCCATCAGCTTGATACTACCTTGCCACTATCAACTGATGCCAATGGGTCATCTATCTTTTTAGTGGGAGCCTCTGGACACTTCAAGCGAGGGGTGGGGAGAAAGAATGAAAGTGGACAGATGCCCTCCTCTATCATCAATTCCTTTCAAGTCCTACCCATCCTTAAAATGATAGTCCAGTTTCCATGTCCTCTATGAAGCCTTCTGATGCCAGAGTTTGAGGAAATCTTGCCCTTTTCTCCCTCCCACCCTTTGTCCCTCCATCCAACCAGTCATCAATTTTTTTAACAACTACTCACGGAATATCTTCTTTGTGCAAGGCTGTTGGCTGGGGACTGGTCAATGAATCAGTCATGTCTACACTTTCATGGAGCTACCAGGGCCAGAATAAAGGCAATTATGATGCAGTGCGGTAGACAGACCCTCAAAAAACCTGGCCGGCTTTCTGTATTGAAGCTTCTCACAGCTACACTCATCAACTCTGATGGTGATGGATTTTAGTTAGAATCAGGTGGTAAATTTTTGGATAAACAATAAAGTGACAAATTATAAAACTGTTATATTATTAATATAAAAATTATTAAACTATAGCACTTAAATTTCTTTTTTTTTAAATTTTATTTATTTATTTATTTTCCCCCCAAAGCCCCAGTAGATAGTTGTATGTCATAGCTGCACATCCTTCTAGTTGCTGTATGTGGGACGCGGCCTCAGCATGGCCAGAGAAGCGGTTCCTCAGTGCGTGCCCGGGATCCGAACACCCGGCCGCAAGCAGCAGAGCGAGCGCACTTAACCGCTAAGCCACGGGGCCGGCCCAGCACTTAAATTTCTACAGTGTGTACTATACTTACTGTTTTACCTAAATTATTTCCTGAATAAAGTCTAAATTTAGAAAACTCAGAGTGAGTTTGAAAAATAGCACATGGCAAATTTCTCATATGGCAAATAAAACTGTAGGGATATTAAGAGATTACAAAATGATCTCAAAAGTAAGTAACTACAAAGGACAACTATTATGAAACAGATTAGAAGTGAAGAAATAAAAAACTGGAACAGAGGAAGACACCAAAAGAAGACAACTCACTATGTTGATGCGCTATGTTGATACTTGCACAATATGCAAGTATCGTTCACAAAGAACTGTTAATAGAGGAATAGAGTGGTTGGCCGTTCAATAAAACTCTCCTACTGTGTTCTTCAAAAGAGAGTCACTATATGAATGTGACAGCTATAATGTCCCTAAAGTGCAAACTGGGCAACCAACTTTGCTTTTGCCTTAGGAAACTGCCTACTACCCATAAATAACTATGAATGACTCATAATCTTTACAGTTGGCAGCTCTATGGCTCTTAGAAAAAATACAGAGGATTTATCACACAAAAGGCTACTATTAAGACAATTATTAAAATGAACAAACCAGACCTACATGTATCAACACGGTTAAATCTCAAAAGCAAATGTTGAACAAAAAAACTCAAGATGCAGAAATATATTTACAGTATGAAACCATTTATGTAAAGTTAAAAAACATGCAAGTTTTCAGTATCAATTCTTGTTTTTAAAAATATACATACAAATAGATATATAAATAAATACAGATATGTAGGTATATGTGGATTAGTGTATATACAAATATTTCCTAGCTCTACCTGCTTAGAGCACCTAGAAGCAGTGATACCCCAGTAGCAATGATCATACCTAGTGCCCAGATCTTGGTTTTTAAATACCAGTCTTCAATAAAAAGAATCAGTGCTCCTGGGAGAAGTAATTGATTCCAGGGCTGGGCCAAGGAAAATATAAGATGAGCCTAGAGCATCTTGTGGTGCCAGGATAGAGACATGCCAAAAAGACACAGAAGCCAACCAAAAGAGGTCCCCATGGCCAAAGCTAGAACAATCTGAGCAACAAAATAAATAATCATAGTATTGGATTATTATCCAAAGAATTAAGTAAATATCACTAAGTCTTTGTGATATAAATAAATGATTGGGGCCGGCCCCGTGGCTTAGCGGTTAAGTGCAAGTGCTCCGCTGCTGGCGGCCCGGGTTCGGATCCCAGGCACGCACCGACGCACGGCTTCTCCTGCCATGCTGAGGCCACGTCCCACATACAGCAACTAGAAGGATGTGCAGCTATGACATACAACTATCTACTGGGCCTTTGGGGGGAAAATAAATAAATAAATAAAATCTTAAAAATAAATAAATAAATAAATAAAAGATTGAATTAATAAATGAGGGAGAAGGAATAAGTCTTCCTTACAGAAGAATTTCAATTAATAAAAATAGAAGGAATTAAGGAATTAGAAAATCACCATTAGAACGTCATAGTTGTAATTGCAGCAGGCAAGATCCACAAACGAATGCTATAATTAGTAGATGAACATTGAAGATGAAACAGGATATTTTCGTAGCTTCAAATTGTATCTCCCCAAATATTATTATTATTTTTTATTTTATTTATTTATTTTTGTGAGGAAGATCAGCCCTGAGCTAACATTCACACCAATCCTCCTCTTTTTGCTGAGGAAGACTGGCCCTGGGCTAAGATCTGTGCGCATTTTCCTCCACTTTATATGGGACGCCGCCACAGCATGGCCTGACAAGTGGTGCATCAGTGCGCACCCAGGATCCCACCCAGGCCGCCAGCAGCGGAGCTTGCGCACTTAACCGCTCCGCCAGGGGGCCGGCCCCCACCCCAAATATTATTTTTACAAAAAGAAAAATCATAAGTTTACAGTGGAGAAACATGGCCCACCTAACCAAGTGATTCGGGTTAATATTACAAGTAATAAGATGTATCAATATTGTGTATCCCTTGATATTATACTGAAAATGGCACATGGCTTCTGTGATATTCTTCCCCTAAATCCATAGCCTTAATCTAATCATGAGAAACATTGAGACAAACCCAATCTGAGGAACATTCTACCAAATACCGGACCAGTACTCTTCAAAAGTGTCAAGGTCGTGACGGAAGAGAGAAGACTGAGGAACTGTCACGGATTGGAGGAGACTAAGGAGACATGACAACTAAATGCAATGTAGCATCCTCGACTGGATTCTAGAATAGAAAAAGGACCCTAGTGAAAAAACTGATGAAATCTGAATAAAGACTTTAATCTAATTAATAGCATTACATTCATGTTAATTTCTTAATTTTGATAATTAAATCATGATTTACAGTATGTTAACATTAAGGAAAGTTGGCTAAGGGGTATATGGAACTCTCTGTACTATTTTTGCAACTCTTTATAAATTTAAAATTTAAAATTATTTCAAATTACAGAGTTAAAAAATGTAAAATAATACTATATATTGTTCTGGGGTACCGATATTCATTGGAAGTTTAGAAGCATACATAGAAATGAAAAACACCAAATTAATGATAGTAGATACCTCTGGATGCTAGAGGAGGAGGAGAGAGGATTAGGTTAACTGTGGAGGAGTATATACGGCTTCAATTTTTTTTTTTTTTTTTTTTGGTGAGGAAGATCAGCCCTGAGCTAACATCCATGCCAATCCTCCTCTTTTTGCCAAGGAAGACTGGCCCTGGGCTAACATCTGCGCCCATCTTCCTCCACTTTATATAGGACACTGCCACAGCATGGCTTGACAAGCCGTGCCTCGGTACCCGCCTGGGATCTGACTCTGGGCCGCCAGCAGCGGAGCGCGCACACTTAACCACTATACCACCAGGCCGGCCCCCACAACGGTCTTCAGTTTTGTTGGTCACGTTTTATTTAAGTGGGTCATGGGAATAGAAGTATTCATTATATTATTTTTTACAATTTTTTGTATATCTAAAATACTTCATTAAAAATGGAATACAGATGGTCCTCGACTTATAATGGTTCGACTTAATGATTTTTCAACTTTATGATGGTGTGAAAGCGATAGCATTCAGTAGAAACTGTACTTCGAATTTTGAATTTTGATCTTTTCCCGGGCTAGCCATATGCATAAAACACTCTCTCCTGATGCTAGGGCAGCAGCAGCCGGCGCAGCTCCCAGTCAGCCACGTGATCATGAAGGTGGTCTCATATACTTACAACCATCCTGTACCAATATGACCATTCTGTTTTTCACCTTCAGTACAATATTCAATAAATTACACGAGATATTCAACACTTTATTATAAAATAGGCTTTGTATTAGATGATTTTGCCCAACTGTGGGCTAATGTAAGTGTTCTGAGCACATTTAAGGTAGGCTAAGCTATGATATTCGGTAAGTTAGATATAGTAAATGCATTTTCGACTTAGGATATTTTCAACTTATGATGGGTTTATCAGGATGTATCATTGTAAGTCGAGGAAGATCTGTATATAGTTCAACGCCAAAATGAACATTCGTGCTAAGGCCTTACCCTAGTCCCCTGCACAGATTTACCACTGAAGAATAGCCAAAACTCGAACCCCCTTCCCTGGCCCTTAACTCTGACTTAAGGCCAGAAAGGTGAGTTGAGGGCAGATTGTAAAGCAGCTTGAATGCTTGCGCTTTATCCTGCGAGTAATGAGAAGCTGTTGAAAGGTTTTCAGCAGGGAGGGATGTGGTTAGATTAGCGGTTTAAGAATATGACTCTGGCTACTATAGAGAAGGAATCGAATGGGGGTTGAGAATAGAAGCAAAGAGATAAACTGGGAGGCTGTTGCAATAGTCCATAGGAGAGTGTATGAGGTCTAAACCAAGGTAATGGTGGTGGGGGTGGTGAGAAAGGGAAAGATAGAAGAGTTAAAAAGGAAATAGAAGCAACAAGACTTGGAGAGTGCTTGGATGTGTGGTAAGTAAGAGGGAAGACTCAAGGATGATAGCTCCTCTGAACTTCCTCACAAATGCTCTCTGTACATTTAAACTATTTGGCATTTAAATATATACAGTATGCTATGGTTAGTATTTTGCTCTTAGTGTTTATCCTTTGTCTCCTCAATAGATTGGGAGCTAGTTGAGGGCAGGAACTGTCTTTTCTTTGGCTCCTCCACACCACCCAGCCTCTTGCCTTGTGCCAGAGCTTACTAGAAAGGTAGATTGGTAGGAGCTGGAGAGGTGCTGAGTAGGATGAGCTGGGGCCAGGTACACTGATATTCTGATGCTCTGGGCGAGGCTGTCAAGGGAAGGTGAATCCTGGGACTGGCTGGATAGGGCAAGCCTTTAAAGAACTGGGAAGGAAGACCTGGAGCAAGAGATGAGTTGAAAGCCAGTATAGGAAAAGGAGGAGGTTTTGATAGCAAGGAGGGGATCACCAGAAATGGTTCAAGAGCAGAAGGAAGAAGGCGGTGTGTGCAGAGGCCCAAGTAAATTTTTCTTGGATAAGGCATTGTTCATCAACTGTTTGCTCTGCAGGGCAAAAACTCTGATTCTTAATGGTGCATGGGAAATGCTTCTAATACTAAATAGTGATTCGCTGGTTTGATTTAATTAGTTCCAATCTATCATAACACCCTACAGAGCCTCCTGAAAGCTACGCCATCAAATCATACTAAAAACAAATAATAGTACTTTATTCATTTATTCAGTAACTTATTCAAAGTAATTTTTATCAAGCCCCTGTTATCTTACAGTCTCTGTTTCAAGTGCTGAATTATGAAACTTATGATCTACTGGAGACAGTGATCAAGTATTTACAAGTGTGATCAATGACACAAATGACAAATACAGACTATTGTAGGACCATATAATAGGAAAGTAAACTTGTCTTCAGTTTGGGGAAGGCTTCATTCAGAAGTAAGCTGAAATATGAAGGACAAGTAGGAGTTAGCTAGATGAAGCGCTGGGGAAATGAGTAGAAGAAACAGTGGGAGTGGCATTGGCATATGGGAAGACTCAGAGGCTTTAAGGAGCCACATTTTTTCAGGGAACTGAGAAGTGCATATTGGCTGGAGCACAGAGTATGGGACATGAGACAAAGCTAAGAGACGGCCAGAGGTCAGCTCTTTTAAGACTTTATGGTCATGTTGGAGTATTCATGGATCCTCTCCCTGGGACTGGCTTTGTTCTGGGTACTAGGGATATATAGAGTTGAATCAGACTTTAATGTACTTTAATCCAAGCCTTAAATAGCTCATCAGGTGGGGTAGAGACACTCTGACAATGGCAGTGCAGCATGGTAAATAGGATGATAGAGCTAAGAAGAGATTTTTATGGGAATTCACAGGAGAGGTACTTAAGGAATAAAATTATTTCACCATATTGCCTTTTAAGTTATTTCCTATTGCTTCCAAATTCTTATTAGATCAGTCAATTGTAGCATTAAGTTTAATGTTATTTTTAGACACAGAAAAATGGTTTAGCCACTTATGCAACCAAGCAATTTCTAGTGTAGTTCTTGCTTATGACCTCTATACTACATCTTCCTTTCTTTTTCATAAACTCTCACTCATCCTTTAATACTCTAATGAACTGTCCCTCTCCCACTTTTCTCCAGGTAAAGTTGGAAATCTTCCCCTCTGTGCTCTGAACGACCCTGGCATATAACCTATTATAGTATTTATCACAATGTACAATAACTGTTTATTTTCCTATATCCCCATTAGATTTTAGATTTTTTTTTCCCCACTAGACTTCTTAAGCGTAGAGATTTTGTTTTGCTCATTTTTAAATCAGTCATTCAACAAATATTAGCAAGCACCTACTATGTGCCAGTCATCAGGCTAGATGCAGCAGTCTCAATGATAACCTGGATAAGACTCAGTCTTTGCTCTCACAGAGCTTATAGTCTAGTGCAGAAGGCAGATGAGTGAATGGGCAAGAACAGTAGGTATGACAAATGCTATAAAAGGAAAGTATAAGGTGCCATGGGGAGCCCAGGTGCAGGGGCACCTAACTTACTTTAAGGGGATAATGGAAGGCTTTCAGAAGGAAGTAAGTAATTTAAGTTGAGAACTGGAGGATAAGCATGAGTTAGCCAGGCAAAGTGGCAGTCGTGGGTCCAGAGCTGAGAGAGAGCACAACACAGTTAAGAAAATGAAAGGAGTTCACAGAGCAGTGGAGTTTTGAGGCAGGTAGTAGAGATTGGGGGGAGGAAGGGGAGCAATTAGAGATAGGTGTTTAATATGATGGTGTACACCTAGAAAGCACTATGTAAATATTTGTTGGATGAAAGAATGAGCCATTCCAAAACCTGGGGAATCGAGACCTTTGGGATTGCCAAGTTTGTGTGTGATTGTTCCCTTGCTCTGTGGGAGGCATTGTAGTGTGTTGGTTAAAAGCCTGGTCTCTAACACCAACCGCTTAGATTTGAATCCTGGCTTTGACAATTACTAGCTGAGGTGAGCCTAGACAAATTACATAGCCTCTTTTGTGTCATTTACCTTATCTGTAAGTTAGAGATGATAATAATACTTCATAGGATTGTTGCCAAGATTAAACGAGTTAATATTTGTAAAGCATTGGAACAGGGCCTAGAACTAAGCACTGTGTAAGTGTTTGCTATTATTATTCCTCCATTCATCAAAACATTTATCGAGGGCCAAGTACTGTGCTAGAGGCTGTGAAAATAAAATGTGGCTCCAGCCATGGAGGAGGACCATAAAATCTGATGAGAGAGAAGATTCTTAAATAAGTAATTGGAACACAATATGATCAAGTGAGGTGATAGCGGTAAGTGCTGCAGATTCGAAGAAGAGGGAGTGACTCATTCTCTCCAAAGAAGCCAAGAGAGGCTATAGAGGGAAGGATGCATTTAAGTTGGGTGATGCAGAATGAACAGTTTGCCGGCAAAGAAAGGCAATAGGGTTTATTAGGCCAAGGAAGCATCATGTTGCAAAGGCTTAGTGGGATGCAAGCTGAAGGCATGTTTAGCAAAGGTCAAGGGGCACTTGCGTATCTATTATGTTCCAGGGTCTGTGTTAGGCACTTTTTCTAAGTTATTTCTTTTACTTTTTGTAAGAACTGTTACGAATGTGTCCACATCACTTAATATTCATATAGTATTTACTGTTGCAAGCACTTTATATATATCAACTATATATCCTTATGACAACTGTGTGAAATAGGTACTATTATTGTTCCCATTTTACAGATAAGGAAATTGAGGCAAAATGTTGAGTACCTCATTCAAAGTCATATACCAGGAAGTTGCAGTGCCAAAATCCAAACCTAAAGTTTGACTCCAGAATCTGTGCCCTTAACCGCTATCTTTTTCTGACCACCGCTCCATCACCCACCCACTAGTTATTGTTTTTGATCTGCTATAGACATAGAACTAGATATCCAAACTTGTTGGAACTGCATGTAAAGTAAGAGTTGAAAATCACTTTGGGGAGAAAAGTGCATGAACTCTACAGCACGTGCAGTCTGTACAGGACTGAGCACAACTTAAAAATAACTCCTTCCCCTCCCTGACTCTGGCAGTTGTAGCCAGCAAAGGTGGAGGTGGGGGTGGGGTGGATATTTATTGAATTACACAGGATGTCTCAGGCCACTCATGTTTCTCTGGGGGTCCGTTTTAAACTTGGATCCTCCAACCAGCAAGTTGCTCTCTCCGGAAACAAAAAAAAGTTTTAAATACTTCCTTCACTGTAGGGGAGGTCAAAAGTGGGTGGAAAATGCAACACAGACAAGACAAGGAACAGAAAGAGTTAGGATTATCCAGAGAAATATTTCAGGGGACAATAAGGAATAAGAAGGGAGAGTTTTGCAGGCTTATTGGAGGAAGCAAACTTCCTCAGAAATATGACTGATTAAGACTGTACTTAAAGTGAACCCTGAGCAAATGTAACTATGGAGATTTAGATTAGGGGCCCCAGACAGAAGAGAATCAGCAGAACTTGGACAGTGTAAAAGGAAAGTCCAAATTGGACCTGAGGAATTCACATTGGTTAAGAGCTTTCCCTAAATTTTTAGGGAGGAGGAACTGAAGGTTTAAACCAGAACCTGCTAAACCACCTTTGCAGACTTTTATACAGATTTATGTATTTGTCAATGTGTAGTAAACTGCGTATTCTCAGTTCAGAGCATGGGTTCAGTCTTTCTCAGTGAACCCTTTTGTGATCCTCATAAAGTCTCCAGTTAAAGAATCCCTCTGTGTATGACCTATAGATAGCAATCTGGATGGCTAGACCCTACCTGATGTGCAGTCAAAATTGTGATTCCCAGAGTGGGCAAAAGAGGAGAAAACCTCTTTTTTAGTCAGCAATATATAGAACATAAACTTCCTGACAACTCTGAGGATGTTTAGAGTGCTTCTTGCTTGTGAAACTGCTTAAGAGCTGGATTCTGGATGGGTGGAATTTATAGCAACATTATGTCCCAGATTTTCAAGGACAGCCCAGGTTTTAAATATCCTATCTTGTTGTAACTATAAGTATACTTATAAACTTGTGTTCTCATGTATCCTAACTTGGATAGAGAGGAAAATATGAGCATAATATAATTGATCCTTTCTTGGACTTGATGATAAGCACAAATACCAGAAGAAAGTCCTGCTTGGGTTTGGAGGGATAACAGTGCTCTACTAAGAGTATTCCTCGGTAACAGGGTGTAAAAAAGCTATCTGTGATGTGAAAGAGGCTGGGGGAAACTCCTGCAAAATTGAGTATGTTCTGTGTGCCATTTGGAAAGAATAAAAAAGTCCAAGGGAGAGAACTTCGGGGACAAAATAGAGAGAGGTTGTTCCTAGCGAAGGTCAGCTGTGTCCCCTTTGAAAAGGAGGAAAGGGCTGAAAGTTTGAGAAAAACAGAAGGACACAGAGAGAGAGAGAGGGTGAAAGAAAGTTACACAAGGACTCAGAGGATAGAGAGAGGGGATAGCATCGAAAGAGAATCTTAGAGGGGCTTGCCCTGTGGCGTAGTAGTTAAGTTCGGCATGCTTCTCTTTGGCAGTCCTGCGTTCTTGGGTTCAGATCTTGAACACGGACCTACACCACTCATCAGCCATGCTGTGGCAGTGACGCACATACAAAATAGAGGAAGACTGGTACAGATGTTAGCTCAGGACAAATCTTCCTCAGCAAAAAAAAAAAAAGAGAGAGAGAGAGAGAAGCTTAGAGAGAAACTTAAAAGACAGACTCAGGAAGGTGAGACAGACAGTTAGGGGAGAAGAGGAAAAGAAAAAAGGCTATGGAGAACAAGAGCAGAAAAGAAAGTGAGAATGGGCTGGGGGGAGCTAGAGCAAGCAAGCATGCCTGGGCCAGAGAGGCAAAGAGGAAGCTTGAAGTTTCACTCAAGATTATGGAAGTCTGGAGGGCCCCAGAGGAGTGTTGGGACAGATCTAATGCTGGGAAAGGATTCTGGAACTGGACCAACGGCTGTCCAAACAAAAAAAAATTCAGAGCCGTATATACCATCTGCTAGAACTGGCAATCCCTCAAGGGATCCCTTAGAAAGCCTCCCCTCCAAAGCTGTAAGAGATCTCTGGTCATATTCTCTGGGGAACTTTGGAGACCCAGCAAGATGTTTTGTTGATGTTGTTTAACCTTAAAGAAATCTCTCTCTAAAATACTGTTGGCTTACAAGGTTGAAGTACTTAGCTGTTTAAAAATTGTGTTTCTCAGGTTCTGGGGGACATCAAAGTAAGTAAAGTGTGGTAAGTCGCCCCCCCTCCCCAAATCTGGGACTTCAATGCTACAGCCAGTATTTATTTTTCAAAGGAAAATACCTTTGTAGATACTATAGCCTTTGCTCAGAGATTCTGAGAAGGCTATCATTTTTAAAGCTTGAAAATGGCTAGTTGGTTTTCTTTCCCACATAATAGTGGAAGTGGAATTTAGGACAAAGCTTTTAAAAATCTATTTGGCAGTACATATTAGGAACTTTAAAATTTTCACACTACTTGATGTAGAAATCCCACATCTGAGAAATTTCTGAGGAAATAGCATTATAGTGCTTTACACATTATTCAAAAAGTGTTATTTATAATAGCAAAAAATTAGAAGTAACTTAAATGCTCAACAATAAGGGACTGGTTAAGCAAACTCTGGCACCTTCTCCCAATGTAATATTTTGCAGCTGCTAAGACTATATTTACAAAGAATTCTTAATGACGTGGATAAATACTTATAATAAAACATTAAGTAAAAAATTATACACAAAGTATGATCTCAACTATGTTAAAATGCATTTTAAAAAAGAGACTGGAAGGAAACATGCCAAAAAGTTGTTTAGATTGGTGAGCATAAAATAGTGGGATTATGGTCATTGTTATTTTCTTCTTTATATTTTGCTATATTTCCCAGATTTTCTGCAAAGGGCATGTAATACTATTATAACCAGAAAAAAATAAAAGTTTAGTTGTTTTTTTTTATAATTTTATTTATTTTTTCTCCCCAAAGCCCCAGTAGATAGTTGTATGTCATAGTTGCACATCCTTCTAGTTGCTGTATGTGGGACACGGCCTCAGCATGGCCAGAGAAGCGGTGCATCGGTGGGCGCCCAGGATCCGAACCCAGGCCGCCAGCAGCGGAGCACGTGCACTTAACCACTAAGCCACGGGCCGGCCCAAAAGTTTAGTCTTAAGAGCTTAAAAACTCAAGGAATTAGGGCCAGTCCCGTGGCGTAGCGGTTAAGTGCGTCCACTCCACTGCGGTGGCCTGGGGTTTGGATCCCAGAGGCGCACCAATGCACCGATGCACCGCTTGTCAGGCCACACTGTGGCGGTGTCCCATATAAAGTGGAGGAAGATGGGCACGGATGTTAGCCCAGGGCCAGTCTTCCGCAGCAAAAAGAGGAGGGTTGGCATCGGATGTTAGCTCAAGGCTGATCTTCCTCACAAAAAAAAAAAAAAAAAAAAATCAAGGACCTAAATGTTTACAAACATAAAAGTCATTTAGTGAAAAATAATTTTACAAAACATTTAGAAGTTGTAAAAAAAATGTGCTAAAGGAAATAAAACAAAATTGTTAAGAGGAATAAAGTAAAACTTAACCTCTAAAAAAACAAGCGGTTATGAAGACTATATAACAACATGAGGAATGCTTATGATTAAAGGCCAATGAAAAGAGGATAAAATAATTAAGGTTACAACTATCCAGTACAGCACTTTAAGCAATGGCACTCAGCCTCACAATACACAGTAGGCACCCAGAAAAAGGAGCTTTCCTCTACATCCTGCCCTCCTGCAGTGGCTAGCTCTTGAACCTCTCCCGCTTTGCACTCTTGCCCTTTGCTCCCTTGTTTTAGACATGTATTTCTGACTTGGTTTTCATCTAGATTCTGTCTTGCTCCTGCCAAAATATGCTCAGAGACTACTTTTGATTATGCCTCTCCATATCAGACCTAGTCCCTAGTACTCTCCTATCAGCATAGGCCAGCTGCCTTATCTTGAAGAGTTAACTGTTTAAAAAAAAAGACTCGTAGGAAATCCAGTATACCAAACGCCCATAGTACTGTGGTGGGATTATCAGTCATTTACGCCACTTTTCTTTAGGCTTGAAATTTTGCAATGTGGTTATGTTAGGTTTGTAACGAAAAAATATTTAAAGTTTGAATTAAAGTTACTAGCCAAGTGCTTTCATGGGTAACTATTGAATTCTTCTCCCTTTCATGATTTCCAAGGACGGATGTTGATGCCCCGTTAGTCAAGAAGATACCGGTCTGAGATCCCATCTGGATCAGGGAAACTGTTCTCCATCTTTCTCTCTCCAAAGCAGACTGCACTGGCAAAACAGAGATATGAGCATATAATTCTCCTACTTCAAAACTTTAGATGCTCCCCAATGCCCGCAGGATCAAATCCAAGCTCTTTAATACGGCTGCCAAGACCCTTCACAATCTGTTGCCATTCTCTCTCTCCAATTTTATCTGCCAGTAATCTGCTAACCTTTTTCCTTCTTCCTTGCCTTATGTTACCTCAGACTACTTGCCATTCCTTAAACACATATTAACTTTTTTCACTTTTTTATTGATGTAACATTCATATAGTAAGGAGCACAAAACTTAAGTGTACAACTGAATGGTTATTCACATATGTATACTTGTATGACAACCACCCAGCTTAAGATCTATAGCATTTCTAGCACTCTAGAAGGCTCCCCTGTCCCCTTCCCAGTCCATATCTACATTCCCACCCAGAGACAACCAGTATTCTGACTTCTGTCAACAAAGATTAGTTTTCCCTGCTTCTGAATTTAACAAAATAGAAACATACCACATGTATTCTTTAAAACATACAATACATTTTTATGTTTCCTCTGCCTGAGAATAGGAATGTTCAATATCTGGCATGTGCTAGTGCTCTCCCATTTTGCATCCGTGGCAGACATTACTAAATCATCATTCCTTCTTACTGTGCCTAGATTGAGCTTTAGGCTCTTTTTCTTTTTTTTTTTTTTTTAAGCCTACTTCCCCTTCCTTTATTTGTTTTTTGTTTTTGTTTTTTTGTGAGGGAGATTGGCCATGAGTTAACATCCGTTGCCAATTGTCCTCTTTTTGCTGAGGAAGATCGGCCCTGAGCTAACGTCTGTGCCCATCTTCCTCTATTTTATATATGGGATGCCTGCCACAGCATGGCTTGATGAGCAGTGCGTAGGTCCATGCCCAGGATTTAAACCTGTGAACTCCAGGCCACCGAAGTGGAGCGTGTGAACTTAACCACTACATCTCCGGGCAGGCCCCAAGTCTCTTTTTCTAAACTGCACACCAACAGCCAATGCTCGTTGTTCAGAGTTGGCATTAGTGAAACCTCCCTGGACAAGAATGACCTCTTTTACGTGACAGCCTTCATCTCTATCATGTACAACACATTTAATAAGTCATTTAAGTCTTGTTGTTGATTCTATCACTGTAACATCTCTCCAATCTGTCCCTTTTACCCATTCCTACTACTTCTGCTTATTTCAAGCTGCCATAATCTCTCACTTGATTTTCTGCAACAATCCCGTACTGTTTTCCCTGCCTTCAGTTTTGCCTTCTCTATTCTTTTCTGCACACTGCTGATTAATCTTTTTTAATATCCAAATATGACTGCTGGTTAAAAACCTGTAAGGACTACCTTTCAGGTTAAGCCCAAGTGCTTAGCATGGTGTTGCAGGCCTCATGATCTAGCCCTGCCCATCTCTCCAGTATCATCTCCTATACCATGCCCTCCAGTATGCCAGCTTCCTGCAGGTTCCTGAAACATGCCCTGCCCTTTTTCTCCTCCACATCTTGAATGCTCCTCCTCTCCTCTGGATGGCTAAGTCTCATTTACCCTTCAAGGATATGTATTATCCAAACTTTTGTTGATCATTCTTTTCATAACAAACTATTATTCTCTGCTAGGCAAAATTAATTATCCCTTTTTTGTGTCCTCATAATACTTTATACATATCCTTATTATGGATTATCATGTTGTATTATTATTATTATTATTATTATTATTATTTTTTTTTTTTTTTTGTGAGGAGATCAGCCCTGAGCTAACATCCGCCAATCCTCCTCTTTTTTTGCTGAGGAAGACGGCCCTGGGCTAACATCGGTGCCCATCTTCCTCCACTTTATATGGGACGCCGCCACAGCATGGCTTACCAAGCAGTACTTCGGTGCGCGCCCGGGATCCGAACCAGCGAACCCCGGGCCGCCGCAGCGGAGCGCGCGCACTCAACCGCTTGCGCCACCGGGCCGGCCCCTGTATTATTATTTTTTTGTGTATGAGGAAGATCAGCCCTGAGCTAACATCTGTGCTGATCCTCCTCTTTTTGCTAAGGAAGACCGGCTCTGAGCTAACATCTATTGCCAATCCTCCTCGTTTTTTTTTTCCAAAGCCCCAGTAGATAGTTGTACGTCATAGTTGCACATCCTTCTACTTGCTGTATGTGGGATGCGGCCTCAGCATGGCTGGAGAAGCGGTGCGTCGGTTCACGCCTGGGATTCGAACCCGGGCCGCCAGTAGCAGAATGCGTGCACTTAACCACTAAGCCACGGGGCTGGCCCTCATGTTGTATTATTATCTTTTTACATTTCTGAGAACTCCTTTAGGGAAGAGAGCTTTGCAGCTCCAGAACTCATCAGAGTGCACAACATTTTTTTTACAATTAAAAAAAATTGTGGTAAAATAGACATAAAATTTACTACATTAACCATTTTTAAGTATACAGTTCAGTAGTATTAAGTGCATTCATATTGTTGTGCAACCATCACTACCATTCATCCCCATAACTCTTTTCATCTTGCAAAATTGAAACTCTGTACCCATTAAACAGTAACTCCTCATTCTCCCCTCCCCCCAGACTCTTGCAACCACAGTCTACTTTCTGTCTATGATTTTGACTACTCTAAGTACCTCATATAAGTGAATAATACAGTATTTTTTATTTTGTGACTGGCTTATTTCATTTAGCACAATGTTTTCAAGGTTCATCCCTGTTGTAGCATGTGTCAGAATTTCCTCCCTTTTTAAGGTTGAATAATATTCTGTTGCATATATACACCACATTTTGCTTATCTATTCATCTGTCAACAGACACTTGAGTTGCTTTCACTCTGTAGCTATTGTGAATAATACTGCTATGAATATGGGTGTACAAATATCTCTTTGAGACCCTGCTTTCAATTTTTTTGAGTATATGCCCAGAATTGTAGTTGCTGGATCATACAATAATTCTATGTTTAATTTTTTGAGGAACCACTATACTGTTTTTCACAGCAGCTGTATCATTTTACATTCCCATAAACAGTGCACAAGTGTTCCAATTTCTCCACATCCTCACTGACACTTGTTATTTTCTAGGTTTTTTTTTTTTTCTTTTCTTTTCTTTTTCTTTTTTTTTTTTTTTTTTTTTTTGCTGAGGAAGATGGGCAGTGGGCTAACATCCACTGCCAATCTTCCTCTTTTTCGTATGTGAGCCACCACCACAGCATGGCCACTGACAGATGAGTGGTGTAGGTCCGCACCCAGGAACCAAACCTGGGCCACTGAAGTGGAGCATGCCAAACTTAACCACTAGGTCACTGGGGCTGGCCCTAGGTTTTTGGGTTTTTTTGATAGTTGTCATCCTAACGGGTGTGAGGTGGTATCTCATTGTAGTTTTGATTTGCATTTCCCTAATGCTTGGTGATGTTGAGTATCTTTTCATGTGCTTATTGGTCATTTGTGTATCTTTTTTGGAAAAATGTGTATTCGTGTCCTTTGCCCATTTTTTGAATCAGGTTGTTTGTTTTTTTGTCATTGAGTTTTAGCTCTCTATATACCCTCTTTATTAATCCTTTTTCAGATTTATGATTTGCAAATACTTTCTACCATTCTGTGGATTGCCTTTTTACTCGTTGATACTGTCTTTTGATGCACAAAGATTTAATTCTCATGAAGTCCAATTTTTCTATATCTTCTTTTGTTGCCTTTGCCTTTGGTGTCATATCCAAGAAATCATTGCCAAATCCAATGTTGTGAGGTATTTGCCTTATGTTTTCTTCTAAGAGTTTTATTGTTTTAGGCCTTAAACTTAGGTCATGGATCTATTTTAAGTTAATTTTTGTATATAGTGTTAAGTAAGGGTCCAACTTCATTCTTTTGCATATAGCTATCCAGTTTTCCCAGCACCATTTGTTGAAAAGACTCCCTTTTCCCCAATGAATGGTTTTAGCACACTTGTCAAAAATCATTTGACCATACGTGTGAGCGTTTATTTCTGAACAGAGTGCATGACATTTTATAGGATACAAAAGATGAATCAGAGTACAGATTGTCCTAACACACTAGAACTGGTCATAGGGAGATTGTTAGAATGGAGTTGGATCTCATTTTTGTTTTAGAGAAAAAAGGAACAGAAGATTTGATTTAAAGGGAGGTGAAATAGCTGACCTAAAATGAGTTCATGTCAGAATAACAGATCTTTAGACCCCTTTCTTGCCCTAGTTCATCTAGTTCACATCCTTGTTTTTATACACAAAGAAAAAGAGCCCTAGTGTTACTCCTGAGGTCAGAATTACCAACAAATAGACATTATAGAAGGAAGCTTTCAGCTCAGTGAAGGAAGAACTTCTAATATCTAGAATAATAGATTTGGGAAGGAATGAGCTCTCTATGACTACAAATGTTCAAACAGAAGTTAGATGACCACTTATAAGTTTTGCTGTAGAAGGCAGGTCTGATCCTCTCTCCCTTGCTTGCAAATGTTCTGTGACTGTCCATTAACTTCAGTATAAAGGCCCACTTTTTAAAATGGCATACATGGCCCTTATGATGTGGTCCTAGGCTACCCTTATAGTATCATCTCCTGACATGTATTTGTGTTCTTGATATGTCCAACTGTATGAACTCTAAGGTCCCTTCTAACTTTCAGATCTTACATTAAAAAAAAAAAGCCATCTTAAAAAAACAGACGGCTTCTAATGCTTCAAGGAAGTAAGCTAAAGGGTGTGGCTGCAGTTTAAAATTCCACACAGAGAATCCTCAAAGCAAATTAAGTGGAATCAATGGGTAACAAGTACACACATGTGCTAGTGTGATTTCATGCTAGGCACATGAAATCCAAACTGAGGCAGATGAGAAGAAACTGACTTTAAGGAGAAATAGAATTAATTTTTGTAGAACATTTTCTATGTAATAGGCATTTTGACATATTTTAGCTTATTTAATTCTAAGAATAAAAAAGACAAAGAGAAATAGATCATTTACAAAATCTTTTAGGTGAGCTTATACTTTAGGAGCTTTGGTATTGCATGCTCTTTGTAAATTTTAAAGTTTGTACATATCTTCTGCTTTATAGACAACTTAGAGTGTCAACAAGCAATTTCTAGGTACTTTCTATGTGTAAGGATTGTGTTGGATGCTGGGAATATAAAGGTGAAGAAGACATGTGGGACCACATCATGGGGGTGATGCACTCTTTTTAACTGGAGCTCATCATCAGCCAGGGTCTATAAAAGGTTACCAACCACTGAGTCTCTCTCCTTGAAGAAATCAGGCATATGGGGAAAAATGCGGGGGGGGGCTCAGAGAAAAACTTTAGCCGATCCGATCATATCCCTCTGAAGGGGAGGAAGACTATCCTCTACCACTCTGGGTCCTTTCTGGCTGGGCTACAGATTAAATTGATTCATGAGACTGAATAGCAGGAGAAAATCAAACAAACTTTAATATCATGTGTACATGAGAGAAACTCAGAAAGAGAACTGAGCAACTCATCATTCTGACTAAGCTGCTTGCTTAAGTATTTTCAGCTATAGTGAGGAGGGTGTTGGGGGGTGGTGGTTTGGGATTTCAGAGGGGAAGAGGACAATTCACATGGAGATGAAAATGCAAATGTTTGTCAGACAACTTTTTACTGGACCACCTAGAGAATGCGGCCCAGGAGACAGAATTTTTGATAAGATGGGCTTGTTGGTGCCTTTCTTATCGCATCTACCTTACATTATAGTACAGCCATCATATGGTAGTGGCTCTTTCCTGTAACAGGTCTTCTATGTTAAATTCTTTAGGCAGTGTCAGAGGGGAAGCTCAAATGTCCTTCAGAGAAAATAATCAAGGTAAAGAGACATATTTTGAGGTGGCCAATCTTGATCTCCCACACCTCCCTTGCTTACAAATGTTCAATGATTCCTCATTAACTACAGGATAAAGCCTGTTTTTTTTTTGGAATGGCATACATGGCCCTTTATGATCTGTTCCCCTTATGATCTACCAGCAGATCTACTTGGTTTGAGTAGACTTATATGTGAGATACCTTTCTTGTTCTGGTTTAATTTACTCACCAAATCACCTTTTCATTCAATATGATTATTTTTGCACTAGGTTTTCACCTAGGAAGAGAATATGAATATTGATCCACTGGGCAATTATGTTTCTCATGACATATGATAAAATAGGATTTTTGCTGTAAGTAATTTTCACCTCAGTTTGGATGAAATTTGAGTTCCCAGAACTTCCAGACTGGAAGGCTAATTTTGGAGACTTAACCACAATTATGAGGTGTTCCTTGCAAGTGTCAGATATAAGTCCTTAGAGTATTTTTACAGAGCAGTCAGACATTTTCCACTTTATTTCTCAGTAAGTTGCTTGCGATTTAATGGAAAGAACACAGGACTGGTATTCTAGTCATGGCTGTGACTTACTGTATGACCCTGGCCACTAATTTAGCCTCTAATAATGCCCTAAGTTTCCTCATTCTTCATGTAGGAATAATACTTGTTCTACACATACTTTGTTGTGGTGATAAACAAGACTATAGTTGTCAAAATTTTCACTTCAACAAGTATGTAGGGACTATAAGGAATACAAATGTAAGTATTTATGCTCAAGTTTATAATCTATTGGGGTTGACATAAAAATAACATCCAAGGATTCAGAAAATGGAGGGATCACATTCAGTGGAGTCAGGGGTGATCAGGCAGATTTAATAAAGGAGGTGGGAGTTGAGGTGGGTCTTGATAGGAAACGTGGTACAAGAGAGTTATCTGGAAGGGATAAGAGCAGAGAGGCACTGGGATTCTCAGTATGGCCCCCGCCTTTCATTTCCAGACTCATTATCTTCTGCACATTGCACAGACTAAATTATGTTCTCTGAATCACAGACACGTGTCTGGCTCATAGCAGGCAAGCCTCCAAGGTCCAGCTTCTACCTTTTCCACTGAAGGCTCACCCAAGTGGAATTTATCATGCTCTGCTCTGTATTCGCCCAGCCCTTTGTTCATATGACCTACTGCTTTTATTGTAGCTCAACAGAACCACCTTCCTTGCTCAATGGTGAACTTTTTGGAGACAGGAACCTGTTTTGTCTTTGTATCCCTAGGCACCTAACTCAATGCTTTGCTCTTATTAAGTAATCAGGAAATTTTATTCAATTGAACTTGCTCCAAGGACACTGATATCACTTACTAAATTGAAGAGCATGGTGGTATCATCTTAACGTTTCTATAGGCTTTAACTTTTGTGTTCTGCTGTTTTCTTACATTATCCCTGTGAAGTAGGCTTTTTGCCTTTAAAAATTTACAGATGAGGAAACTGAGGATGCATTTGCCCAAAGTCATCCAGCTGATAAGTGCTGAAGCCAGGCAGGGCTCTTTTGACTTGAAATCCAGTACTCATCCACTATAACCTGAGCCCTGTGGCATCAGACAGGTAGGAGTAAAATGCATTTACTCTCAGAGCTCTAGTTTTCTCATTTGTAAATCAGACCAATAGGACTGACCTCATGGGCTTGTTACGAGGAGTAAATGGTGAAATATGTGAAGTCCGCAGCTCAGCGCCTAGCACTCAATGCGCAATGCTTGGTTCTTCTCACCAAGCTTCAGATTCATGTGGACATAAACAGATAAATAAGAGATATCCAGTTCTCAGGTGTAGTAGGAAGTAGATGGACTATGCAGAGAGGAATGTCCCTCTGTAACCTCGTACCGGTTCCAGCCTCTGAATCATCTTATGAGAAATTTTATAAGGTAGTATCTTGTCCACAAGATTTAGCATCTTCCCTTGACCACCACGTCCACCCTTGTCATATCCTTTTCCTGCCTAGCGTTTGTCAAATGCGAGGATGGTAGTTGCATGGTTTGTCCAGCTTTGAGGTCAGAGGTTGGCTGAATAATCTCCAAGGCTGAGGTCTTAAAAAAACTAACCAAACCGTAAGTCTTCTCGGATCGTGACTTTAAATAACTACATGGAGGCACCGAACACATTAAAAGCAAGGAGGGGAAGGGGCCCATGGATAGTAACTGATTCTAAACTCGCGTAATGAAACCAAAGAAATGAGTTAAAAAGTCTTTTTCCAGGGGGATCCTCTTGAGATTTCTCTGCTGAGCTCCTTAACTCTTAAACTGGCTCCATTTTAAAAAGAAAAGGATTCCAGCTTTGGCGGGCCGGTGGCAAAGGTGAATAGGCGGAGGTCGACGCCGGAGGCTTCCTCTGTCTAGTTCCCCACCGGTGCTCAGAAGCTCACGCTAGCCGCCAAGGGTCCGCGGAGGGTCGGGTCGGGCCGGGCCCGCTCCGTGTGCAAGGCCAGAGGTTGCAAGTCCAAGGCGAGGCTTCCTTCCCGGGGGAGGGGGGGACAGCTGGCGGAGCGAGGCGCGGAGGGAGCTTTCGGGTCCTTCTTCCCGCTTGGGGGCCTCGGTAGGGCGACTCGCACCAAGAGCCAGACCCGAGCGGCGCGGCCTTGCGGGCGACCCCGGCCTCCTCAGGCATGCCGCCGTCCGCACGCTGCTCCCCAGTGGGGCCCTAACAGGGAGCGGGACCTCGCGACCCTCGCTCGGGGGCCCCGCCCCTCCGCGCGAGCCCGCGGAGACTTCGACCCTCCCCCAACGCCAGAGGGCCCCGCCCCCTCCTCACGGGCTAACGAGTGTCCTCGCGCGCGCCCCTTCCCTCAGCGTGAGTGTGAATGCGAGTGCGCTGTCCTCCCACCTCGGCCTCCTCCCCATTGTCTCTCGCCGCCACCACAGACCCTCGAACGTAGCCCCTCCCCCATTGGTGTTTACTCCCCCGCCCGGGTTTAACCAGTGCCCAGGGGCCCCCAGAACGAGGGGCGGAGGCACCCCTGAACCCTTTCCTCTGCGTCTCCTCTCCGGGGTCTCCTCCGCGTGTCTCCCCTGCCCCCCGCCTCCCGCGGGTCAGGACTGTATTCAGGGATCAGCCCTCTCGCCCCTTCCCCTCTCCCCCTCGGCCCCCTCCCCTCAGCCGGTCCTCCTCTTTCTCTCCTTCTCCCTCCTCCTCCCCCTCCCCATCCGTTCCCCCCCACAATGCAGTTCGCGGCGCGGCGGACATGGCGGTGGAGCCCTGAGCTCGTCGTGTCCCGGCCTCCAGCGGCGGCGGCGGTGACGGCGGCGGCGGCAGCGGCAGCAGCAGGCGGAGGAGGAGCGGGAGCCACTGAGATGAGGAGGCGCCGCGCGCGCTTGTAGCTCGCGGGCCTCGCAGGTACGGAGGTTCTGGCCGCGGCACGGCACCCGGCGCCGAGGGGGTGTGCTCGGGGAAGGCCGGGCGGCCCCCGCTTCGCCCTCCTCAGGTGCTGCGCCTCACAGGTGTCGGGGGCCCGGCCCGAGCGCGTCTCCGCCGCCCTCTTGGGGCCTGACACTTCTTTCTTTGCCAGAATGGGCTTCGGGTGTCCCAGGGGAAGGCAGAGATAAGAAAGGTCGGGCGGCGGCCTGGGCGGCCTGAGGAGGGCATTGGGGCGCTTCGGGGCCGAACTCCGCTGAGAGGCGGGGGCTCTCGGCCTCGGGCCCAAACCTGTAGTCCCGGGAGGCGGATTTTGAGTTAACGGAATCGGCGTAGCGTTCTCTTGGGTCCTGTACGATTCCCTGTCAGGTGTGCCTTTCCTTTCACCCCTGCTTAGATATAGGCGTGCATGTATCACATATAAATAAACACAAGCATATAATCCATAGTAAGTATTTCCTCTCGGCTCGCCCTTGTGAGCAGAGAAGGCAGAGGTGTCTGTGTGGATTTCGTTTCTTGCTCGCCCGCCTTCTCTCTCCCCCGCCTCGCAGTCGAATGGTGGTAATGAAAGCTCTTGACATGGGAAACTGTGCGATTCGTATTTGTAAACAGACAGCACTCACTCTGCGAGAGGTTTCAGGTCCTTTCGGTATCCGGATTGCAAAAGAAGGAAATACTTAGACCTGAAAGAAGCACATCATTGGCATTTCTAGTCGTACCTGAATGGGATGAATTACTGTTACTTTAACAACGTTGATTAAACATATTCTTTTCAGAAAATTATAAAATCTTTAGTCAGATGAGTTTTGTACCTTACACGAGATCTTAGTTTCGGTATATACTGTGTTTCTTCATTTTGATGTGTTTTTGATACACAAGTAGTTAGTTACACATTTGACGTTGTACTTCCTTTTGTGATCTTCTCAGTGTCCAGAAATGCAGTTCGAATTGTGTCTTGTTGGCATGCATTTAGTAATTAGCTGGAGTGGATCAGATTACCTTTTGTTTCCAGAGACCCCCCCCCCCCCAAGTCTTGTAGTAGCGAAATGTATAACACTTGGTGAAACGGAACATAGCCTGTTTCTGTTTTTAAAGTAATGAGAACTATTAGCTAATAAAATTTGGATAATCCCAAGTGTATATGATAATTTAGAGAGAATGTCATACCAAGGTGGTGGGTTGTGGGATGGTTTAAAAAAAAACTTGACTTTTTTTTTTGGTAGTATCAGTCAGCTCAGCATGTTCTGTATATGAGTAAATTGTACGCTGAAATTTTCTTGAGGCTCAGAACCCGTGTATGTCTCCTTAGAAATTGCTGCACTACACTATATTCTAGTACTGATTAGTCACAACTTGTAAAATTATGAAATATTGATTCATTTAGAAAGCTGTGCGTAAGAATTATGCGCTAGTGATTTCACTAGTGTCTAGTGTGCTATGATGCTGTTATAAACAAGTTTTAAAGAGTGCTTAAAAACCATATACTTTGGGGAGGATAAGGATTTTAAGTCATTTTGTGCTTTAAAAATATATTTAAAATAAACAAAAAGAAAGTTTCTTTAAAAAAAAGAACTATTTTAGATAAATTTTCCCATTTGGAGTTTTTCTTTTGACTAGTGTGGAAAATGAAAAAATAAAGCTTCCTTGAAATAATATGGACGTGGAAGTGAAAGTTATTGACATTTAATGTTTTAAGTCTAGCAAATATCTAAATATAACAAGGAAATTAAAGCCTTTTCATTGTCCTAGGTCAAGTTGTTAGTAATACACATAAATTAACAAGATGTTATCATGCACATAAGTTTAGTTCAATTTTGTTAATCCTAAATCACACCTAAAATTACATTTATTTTTAGTTAATTTACCTAGAACAGTACAGTATCTACATTATAATTTTAGACTTTTTAAAATAAAAATTTATAACTGTAATTATAAATATCTCTCATTAATAAGAAGCTGTTTAAAGAGAATTTTTATCACTTCTCGGAGCAGATTCATTTTAGTAAGAGTGAGTAATTAGAGAACTTTTTTTGACCTCGTAGTTAACCTTGACATGCATAAAAAGTACCATTAATTATGTTGTGTTCTTTATAGAATGTCAAATCAGGATCTGGGGGTAGAAAAAGATGTTTGAATTTATTTTCTGCAGAAAGTTTCTGATTTCAGAGAAACAATAAATAAGACTTACCTGTAAATGTTGATGTCAGTAAATTTTATTTATCTTTAAAAATAAAAATCACACCATTTTGATATAACAGAATTCAGTGAGATATGTTACTTTCTAAACTACAAATGCTCAAATTCATAAAATGTTACAAAAGTCAGTTAAATTAATTACTGCAGATAGAAATATGTTCTAAAAAAGAACAATTCTACAAAGACCTAAAACAGGCAAGGGAAAAGGACACTTTAGTTTAAAGCAGGATATGTAGACTTTTTTCTTCTTAATTTTAGAGGAATTAGGATTGTTTATACCAAACTAAGTGAATTAGAATTGTTTACACTAAACAAAGTTTTAAGGAAGTGTTTAAAAACCGTAATGTCCCCAAGTGTTTCTTAAAAATCCAAAAAGAAGAAAAGGTATATAAATTCAAAGATGAACAGTTTAGATTTTTTTCCCCTCTAAGTGAGAGGTTTAATTTGTGTGATGTGTTATGGTTTCCAAATTGTTTTCCTATCAAATTGTCTCATTGGTTGTCCATAGTTATCCTGTGAGTTAAAGGGGGAGAGAAAAGGGCGCTAACATTTATTTGAGTACCTGTTTTGTTCCAGGCATTGTGCTAGACATATTTATGTATTTTTTTCACTCGTTCAATGTAACCACCCTTTGAAACCTGTTTTGTAGATGAAGAATCTCTGACTGAGAGGTTAAGTAATTTGCTGAAGATTGTAGAGTTAGAAAGATTCAAAGCAGCTCTGTGTGCTCCTCCTATTGTACATGCCATGTTGCTTCTCATGTGTATTAAGTATTCCCCTAATTTTATAGGAGAAACTGCCTAAGGTTGCTCATTTATTCATCATTTAATCTTTCATTTCATCAAACATTTGCATTTGTACTTTATGCTAGATACTGCTAGGTTTTAGAGATACAAAATTATTAAAGACTATCTCTCCCTTCAGGGAACTCAATCTACTATAATACAGATAAGTTACAACACACTAAATTTTGGGAGTTCAGAGGGAAGAAGCTGGCTCTTGAGGGATGAGTAGGAGTTTGCTGGGTGGAAAAGGGGATAGACTGGAGGCCATTCCAGAGCTAAGGAATAACATATACAAAAATGATAAGTTGTTATGGGGCTTGGTGTGTAGGGAAGAGAGAGAAACTCAGTATGGCAGGAATTGAGGATTTATGGATAGAGTGATGAGAGAAGAAATGGTTGGAAGTAGCAGTCAGATTGTGAAGGTTATTGTGTATGTTAAATTAAGGTGTTTGAATTTTTATCTTGTAAAGTGAGATCACAAGGAGGACAGTGGTTGAGCTGTGATTAGAAGGATGTTTTCTGACTCCCTGTTTAGTATTTCTTTTTGGTTGGCTTCCTTTACCAACAGATTTTATCCCTGGTTTCAGTGGATAGTCAAGCCATCTTTGCCATGCCACTCTCCTTTCCTCTCCCTAGTTGCTATATTCCAGACTGTTTTTTTGAGGATCCTGTGATCCAAATCTTACTGTCTAAAAATGTTTAATTTCTTAGAAGGTTCTTTTCGGATAAAAATACCTCTGGGAGAAATCACCTTGTTGTGGTTACTCAGGAAGTTTTTTCACTCTTTGGCTTGGGTTAGTTGACTAATACTTTTTAGCTTAGCACTGTAAAGCAGTAGGATAGGGCGTAGGGGAGGGTGGGCTGGAAAGAAGGCGAAGCATTTGTGCAAGCTCGGTGTTCATCAGTAAAGATGAGCAAAGTCCTAGTCTTTACGCAGAGCAACCTGTACTTTCAAAAAGAAATAGGTATGTTTGTAAGTCACACAGTCGTCTGGTAGTTTTAAATGAGTGTTTGATTTATGATGATAACAGATAACTTACTGCATAGTTACTGTGTACTTCTTTCTAAAGATCTTAGAAGAATTAACTCAGTCCTCACAACAACCCTTTTTATATTATCCTCATTTACAGGGGAGGTAATTAAGTATCTTGGACAAAATCTCACAGCTATTTTGCTGCAGAGTCAGGCTTTGAATTCAGGGTGTCTGAGTCTAGAGTCAGAGCTCTTTAACCACTATACTATGTTGCACCTTAAGTTTAGATTGTCAAAATTTATTATGCAGAGAGTGTTAAATTCAGTATAGTCACATAAGTTGTCAAAAATATTTTGTAAGAACATACAGTATGAAGTATACATAATAAATCTGATTGCATTTTGTCAGTCTCAGCTGTATACACTGTAGTTTAAATAATTTAATTATCATTAAAATTGATCAGTCATTAAGTATTTAAGCTCTGATCTTGTGCTGAGTGTCACTTTAGGCCAGTGGTATTCAAACTATGTTTGGGGACCTCTTGGGGGGGTCTTTGAGTCATAACTATTTTCATAGTAATATTAAGATGATATTTATCTTTTTGCCTCTCCTCCTCTCATCTGGAATGTAGAGTGATGTCTACACAGTGTGTGAAAACATTATTGCTTTGATGGCTAATGGAATGTGTAATAGTATATTCTTTTTCTTTTCTTTGAGATATAATTTACAATACCATAAAACTCACCTTTTTAAAGTATACAGTTTCGGGCCGGCCCCGTGGCTTGGTGGTTAAGTGAGCGCGCTCCACTGCTGGCGACCCGGGTTCGGATCCCGGGCTCGCACCGACGCGCTGCTTCTCTGGCCATGCTGAGGCCGCGTCCCACATGCAGCAACTAGAAGGATGTGCAGCTATGACACACAACTATCTACTGGGGCTTTGGGGGGAAAAAATAAATAAATAAAATCTTCAAAAAAAAAAATAAATAAAGTATACAGTTTAGGGGCCCGCCCCGTGGCGTAGCAGTTAAGTGCGTGCGCTCTGCTGCTGGTGGCCCATGTTCGGATCCCGGGCACGCACTGATACACAGCTTGTCAAGCCATGCTGTGGCAGCGTCCCATATAAAGTGGAGGAAGATGGGCACAGATGTTAGCCAAGGGCCAGTCTTCCTCAGCAAAAAGAGGAGGATTGGCATGGATGTTAGCTCAGGGCTGATCCCCCTCACAAAAAAAAAAAAAAATTTAAAGTATCAGTGTATATTCTTAAGGTTATGTAACCATCATTACTATCTAATTCTAGAACATTTTCATCTTCCCCAAAAGAAATCCTGTGTCCATTAGCAATCACGCCTCATTCCCTCCTCCCCCAAGCCTTTGGCAACCACTAAACTACTTTCTATCTGTGGATTTGCCTTTTTTTGACATTTCACGTAGATGGAATCATACAACATGTGGCTTTTCTATGCCTGGCTTTTTTCACTAAGCCTAGTGTTTTCAAAGTTTGTCCATATCGTTTCATGTATTAGCCCTTCACTCTTTTTTATGGCTGAATAATATTCTGTGGAATGTGTTCTGTGGAGATACCATGTTTTATTTATCCATTCATCATTTGATAGACATTTGGGTTGTTTCCACTTCTTGGCTATTATGAATAATGTTGCTGTGAACATTTATGTAAATGTCTTTGTGTAGATGTATGTTTTCATTTTTCTTGGATATATACCCAGGAGTGGAATTGCTGGGTGTTTTGATACATTTATGTTTAACTTCATAAGAACCTACCAAACTATTTTCCCAAGAGCCTGTACCATTTTATATTCCTACTAGCAATGTATGAGGGTTCTAATTTCTCCACATCCTCACCAACACTTGTTATTGTCCATCTCCTTAATTTATAGGCATCCTAGCAGGTGAAGTGGCGTGTCATGGTGGTTTTTCATTTGCATTTCCCTAATGACTAATGATGGTTGAGCATCTCTTCATGTACCTGTTGGCCATTTGTGTATCTTATTTACAGAAATGTCTATTCAAATCCTTTGCCCATTTAAAAAATTGGGTTGTCTTTTTATTGTTGTGTTGTAAGAGTTCTTTATATATTCTGGATACTAGACCCTTATCAGATATATGATTTGGAACATGGTCTCCCATTTTATGAGTTGTCTTTTTATTTTCTTCTTTTATATTTGAAAAATTGTGGTAATGGGCCGGCCTGGTGATGCAGTGGTTAAGTTCGCGTGTTCTGCGTCAGTGGCCCCGGGGTTTGCAGGTTTGGATCTTGGGCGCGGACTTATGCACTGATTATCAAGCCATGCTGTGGCAGGCATCCCCCATATAAAGTAGAGGAAGATGGGGCATGGATGTTAGCCCAGGGCCAATCTTCCTCAGCAAAAAGAGAAGGATTGGCAACAGATGGTAGCTCAGGGCTAATCTTCCTCACACACACAAAAAAATTTGTGGTAAAATATACATAACATAAAATTTACAATTGTAACCATTTTTAAGTGTACGTTCAGTGACATTAGGTACATTCACATTGTTGTGCAGCTATCACCACCATCCATCTCCAGAAGTTTTTCATTTTTCCCAGACTAAAACTCTGTACCCATTAAGCAATAATTCCCCATTCCCTCCTACCTTAGCAGCCACCATTCTACTTTCTGACTCTATGAATTTGATTATATATGATTAGAGTTACACAATATTTGTTCTTTTATGATTGGCTTATTTCACTTAGCACAATGTCTTCAAAGTTCTTCCATGTTGTAGCAGATGTCAGAATTTCCTTTCTTTTTAAGGCTGAATAATATTCTATCGTATGTATATACCACATTTTATTTATCCATTCATCTGTTGATAGACACTTGGGTTGCTTCCACCTTTTGGCTGTTGTCAGTAATGCTGCTGTGGACATAGGTGTACAAATATCTGTTCAAGTCCCTGCTTTCAGTTCTTTGGATATGTACCCAGAAGTGGAATTGCTGGATCATGTGGTGAATCTGCGTTTAATTTTTTGAGGAACTGCCACATTGTTCTTTTCATTTTGTTGAGTATGTTTTCGAAGCACGTATGTTTTCAATTTTGGTAAAGTCCAGTTTATCTATTTTTTGTTTGGTTGCTTGTGCTTTGGGAGTCATACCTAAGAAGTCATTGCCTAATCCAAGATTACAAAGATTTACACCTATGTTTTCTTCTGACAATTTTATAGTTTTAGCTTTTACATTTAGGGGTTTGATCTATTTTTTTATTTTTATTTTTTTGGTGAGGAATATCGGCCCTGAGCTAACGTCGGTTGCTAATCTTTCTTTTTTTTTTGCTTGAGGAAGGTTGTCTCTGAGCTAACATCTGTGTCAGTCTTCCTCTCTTTTGTTTATGGGACGCTGCCACAGCCTTGCTTGATGAGTGGTGCATAGGTCCATGCCCGGGATCCGAACCCATGGACCCTGAGCTGCTGAAGCAGAGTGTGCAAACTTAACCACTACGCCACTGAGCTGGCCCCAAGTTTGATCTAGTTTGAGTTAATTTTGAGTATGTGATGTGAGGTAGAAGTCCAACTTCATTCTTCTGCATGTGGCTATCTAGTTGTTGCAGCACCATTTATTGACAAGACTATTCTTTCCCTTGTTGAATGGTCTTGACATCCTTGTTGAAAATCAGTTGACCATAAATGTCTGTGTTTATTTCTGGATTCTCAATTGATTCTGGATTCTTCATTGATCTGTATGTCTGTCCTTATGCCAGTACTATCCAGTCTTGATTACTGTAGCTTTGTAGTAAGTTTTGAAATCTGGAAATTTGAGTATTCCAACTTTGTTCTTTTTTGAAATTGTTTTGGCTAGAGTCCCTAAAATTTGATATGAATTTTAGGATCAGCTTGTCGGTTTCGGCAAAAAAAAAAAAACAAAAAAAAAGGCATCTGCTGTTTTGAAAGGAGTTAATGTTGAATCTGACGATCAGTTTGGAGAGTATTGTCATCTTAATTTTAAGTCTTCCAATGCATGAATATGAGATGTTTTTCCATTTACTTTCATGTCCATTAAATAGGTCTTCACTTATTTATTTCAACAATGGTTTGTAGTTTTCAGTGTACGAGTTTTGTAGTTATTTTGTTAAATTTATTCCTAAGTATTTTATTCTTTTTGATGCTATTGTAAATGGAATTGTTTTCTTAATTTCATTTTTGGATTTTTCATTGCTAATGTATAGAAATACAACTGATTTTTGTATATTGATGTTGGATAGCAACCTTGCTGGACTCATTTATTAGCACTAATGGTTTCTTTGTGGATTCCTTAGGATTTTCTATGTATAAGATCATGTCATCTGCAAATAGAGATAAGTTTTACTCCTTCCTTTCCAATCTGGATACCTTTATTTTTTTTGCCTAATTGCCCTGGCTAGTACAATGTTGAATAGAAATGAAGACAGCAGACATCCTTGTCTTGTTTCTGCTCTTAGAGGAGAAAACGTTTAGTCCTTCACCATTATGTATGGTGTCACCTGTGGGTTTTTCTTAAATGCCTTTTGTCAGATTGAGTAAGTTCCTTTATATTTCGTTTGTTGAATATTTTTATCATGAAAGAGTATTAGATTTTATCAAATGCTTGTTTGTGTCTATTGGGATTACTATATGGTTTTTGTCCTTTATTCTATTAATATGGTGTATTACATTGATTGATTTTCATAAGTTGAACCAACCTTGCATTCCTGGGATAGATGCCACTTGGTCCTGGTGTATAATCCTTTTGTTGCTAGATTTGGTTTGCTTGTGTTTTGTTGTTGAGGTTTTTTTCCATCTATATTCATAAGAGACATTGGTCCATAGTTTTCTTGTGATGTCTTTTGTGTGGTTTTGGTATTAGGGTAATACTGGCCTCATAGAATGAGTTAATATTGTATTTTTCTATTTGAAAAATTTCTCAGTTTTAATATCTAATGATGTATATATCAATAACTATAACCCACAAAAACAAAAGTTCTTTGGATCTTCAGTAAATTTTAAGAGTGTAAACGCATCCTGAGATCAAAAAGTTTGAGAACTGCTGATTTAGGCTAAGAGACATATCCTAGTGCCTAAGCATTGGACCAAAAATTGGGACTCTTGTTTCATGTAGTCATAAACCAGTCCCATTTGTGTCACTTTAGGCATATCACTCAGGGTGCTTCATTAATGTATAAAATGGGAACACTGCAAGACTGTATTAACTTCGCAGACGTGTAAAGATAAATGAATGGGCGTACTAGACATGTATTAGCTGATGCTGTGTCTTAAAAAAATTTTTTTTTAACTGAAAAATTTGTAAGAGCTCTGGGACTTTTCTATAGGAACTTGTGATATTGTTATGAGACAGTGTCTTGAATTCTGTCACATAGATAAAAAATTGTTAGTGTTTGAAACTTGTATTTAAGCTTTCTGTGATAGTACCAGTTTTTAACCAGTAATTTTCATTATGTGAGAGTTATACTTCCTTTAGGAAGGTATTTCATAATCACTGTGGAAAGCCTTATGAAACACTCACAGTTATCCTCCTTCCCCCTGATTCTTGTGTTCCTCTTATTTCTGTTGGGAGTATATTATATTTCTCAGATATGTTGGAACAGAAAAAAGATTAAGAACCATTATTCTAAATCCTAAGGGATGTAGCTTACTTCCCTCACACCTCTTTCCTCAAAGCCAAGAAACCAAACCCTTATTTTTCTACATATTGTCTGTTTATTCTTCTATCCTCCTCTAAAATTTCTTTTCTTTTAAGACTGGTGCCCTGCTGGCTGTGTTTCTTTTTATTTTATTTTATTTTATTATTTTTTTTTGTGAGGAAGATCAGCCCTGAGCTAACATCCGTACTAATCCTCCTCTTTTTGCTGAGGAAGACCGGCTCTGAGCTAACATCTATTGCCAATCCTCTTCCCTTTTTTTTTCCCCCCAAAGCTCCAGTAGATAGTTGTATGTCATAGTTGCACATCCTTGTAGTTGCTGTATGTGGGACGTGGCCTCAGCGTGGCCGGAGAAGCGGTGCATCGGTGCACGCCCGGGATCCGAACCCGGGCCACCAGTAGCGGAGTGCGCGCACTTAACCGCTAAGCCACGGGGCCGGCCCCGCTGGCTGTGTTTCTTATCCAACTTTGTCATTTCAATCTAGGAACCTCTAGATCACTCCCCTATATTCACTGATACTTTGGGGTAATTCTTGACATCTTCTTGGGTAGTTAGAATCATAACATTGGGGGCCAGCCCGGTGGCTTAGTGGTTAAGTTCGTGTGCTCTGCTTCGGCGGCCTGGAGTTCGCAGGTTCGGATCCTGGGCACGGACCTATGCACCGCTTATCAAGCCATGCTATGGCAGCATCCCCTATACAAAATAAAGGAAGATGGGCTCAGATGTTAGCTCAGGGCTAATCTTCAGCAAAAAGAGGAAGTTTGGCAACAGATGTTAGCTCAGGGACAATCTTCCTCACCAAAAAAAAAAAAAAAAAAAGTAGAATCATAACATCAAAGATCATGTAACACTTTATTTTTCCTTAATTTCTGTATTCCAGTGATATTCAACTCTACTTTCCTTGACCCATCTACTCATATGGTTCAAAAATGGTTTTACTTCAGACCAAAATCTCCTAAATATCTGTATGTGCATCTTTCTTGTTTCTTTAGTTTTCTGATCTGTCCCTAATCTCTGTAGGTAGTCTCTTTTTGGTTTTATCCCTTTCCCCCCACCAGTACCATTACTGTTGTGTTCTCTTACCCTATTGAAATATTAATTCTGTGAATCCCCTAGCCAGTATGAATTTAAATATCTGCAAATTATATAAACTAGTAGACTGGTGTTTTATATATTAAGTTAGGTCCTTAACACAGCTTGGCCATCTTTTAGTCAGATTTCTTTCCTGTTCCTCACATTTGCTATTGTTTTACCTGTTTTAAGCCCTCTGCTGCCCTCTGCTTTTCTCACTCAGTGTTGGCCTTCTGTTTTATAGAACAGTATTATAAAACTTATGTTCCTTGCCATTTCTTTGAGATACTGATACTGGTCCTGGCAAAAGATCCTTCTTTAGTCAAATAAATCTGGGAAATGTTGCAAATTATCTTTCTCTCTTAGAGATTTACACTGCTCATTAGCATATTGAAGAATCTGAAAGGTCCTTCTGGAAAGAAACCCATTTAATTGTAGCACAGCCTCTACCCCTCCCCAATCTCACCAAGATTGCTTGTGATAAGGCCCCAACTAACCTTCTAATGCTTTTTATGTTATTGATAATTACTATTATTTACTTTACTGACTCATCTCCTTTTCCTCTCTAGTCTGTCTTCCTGTTCTGCAGAAGTTAACCTAAAACAGGAATTGTGCCACTCTCCTGCTTATAAATCTATGGCTTCTTTTTGCTAAAGTCTAAACTTGACTTGGTATGCAAATATGTGCACCGATTTATATTCCCAGTTCGTCTCCTATGTTCATCATTATGCATGCTATTTTATGGTCCTGAAAAGCTTCTCAGTGTTTTATAAATACATTTTGTTTAGTACATACAAGTTTTATCTAGTAGGACTATTCCTTCTCACTCCCTCTCCAAAGTGGGAAATTCTTTCTCAGCTTGACTATCATCTCCATGATGAAGGCTTTTCTTAGGCTCTTGACTCAGGGTTTCCATAGCATGTGTAACATAATATTGTCATTATTTGTTTATATGACTATATCCTCTTTTGGACAAGAGCGTATTATTTATTTATCTTTGTGGTCCCAGCTTTTAACCTAGCATCTTATATGTGAATGTGTTGACGATAATCTTTGTTAAAATTAATTCCAGATTTATATTTGTTTACCTGAACAAATACAGGCTTAGCTACATAATTTGCAGTGCCTAGTGCAAACTGAAAATTCGGGGCCCCTTGTTCAAAAAGCAGAAAAAAAGAGCCATTAAAGTTACTAAAATATAAAGCTTTTTCTTTCTTCTGTGATCTTTTCCTCAACTTGTCGTGTTGTTTTTTGTTTACTTTTTAATGTCATTCTAAATAAAGAATTAAAAATGTAAAATTATTAAGCATGAATTTTACTGTTCATCTTTATATTGTGTAATGCCAGTTTTAAATGCAAATATAAGAGCATTTACTCATACAGAATTGCTGGTATTTTATAGCTTATACATATATATTTCTTTCTTACCAGAATAGGGAGAACACTGCACAAAACCTAATTGCTTTTATTTCAGTTCTTACACTTGCACATTCTACCAGCACTCTCTACCTTCAACTTTGGCAAGACTGAAAGGAAAAGGAACTGTGGCTTGCTGTCTTTCGCTTTCCTTCTGTGTCATCACTTTCAGCATAAGTGGTTGGTTAACACAGGGAAGTAGCATGAGTAAGAAAAGATACGATAGGTTTTTTTTTGTCATTCATGTTTCTTAGAATACCATTGCGGTGGTGAACATGATGTAATCTATGCAGAAATAGAAGTATAATGATGTACACCTGAAATTTTTACAATGTTCTAAACCAATGTTACTGCAATAAACAAAAAATTAAAAAAAAATTGTATATAATTGGTAGCAATAAAAATGATTCTTGTCCATAGGCAAGCAAATAAACTTTGTCTGGTGGAGGGGCAATTGATCCCCTCGCCCTCACGGGGGAAAAAAAAAAAAAAAAGAATACCATTGCCTTTCTTCTGTGTTTGAAGCAAGTTATGGTTCAAACAGAAAATGTGGCTTCTTGGGCTGTCAGTACCCCTACTTACTTAGTTGTAGACAACATGCTTGTCTTATACTCACTTTGAGTCTTCCAGAACTCCCACACATCGTGGCTCCACTGGAATTCCGTGCTCTTGGGGCATCACCAAAGCTATATAAGAATGAGGTGGAAAGGAATTGCAGATATGCGTTTTGCATGTATCGCCTCTGCTCATGTGCATGTTCCATTGTCCCATCAGACTTCACTACAAAACAAAAATTTAAAGATAAAATTATTAAGAATTTCGAGATGGTGACAGCAGAGCTTTAAATGAAGCATAGGGTCTTTCTAAGCATGGAGCGCCCTGTGTGACTCCACAGATCACATGTCCATGAAATCAGCCCTGAACAAAAGCATTGGAGGGAAATAGTAACATGCATTGAGACTGCCATATTTCACCTTGTACTGATGTGATAAGCATTGTTAATACTTTCTTATTTTGAGGCCTTCTGAGAATTGTGTATCTTATTGCCTTGAAGTTAGGTGCAGCCATGTGACTTGTTTTGGTAAATAAAATATGAGCAAAGGTGACCAGCACTGTTCCTTCCCCGGTTTTCTAATAGTGGGAAGTAACATAAGATTAAAGCAGCTTGGAATGCTGAGCCAATCAGTAAAGGACAGTTGCCTTGGAGAGTCACCTGAATTCACAGAGGATTTTGCATGAGTTGATAAATCAACTTATGTTGAGATAAACATTGAGTTATAGGGGTTGTTATTTCAGTGTAACCTGGCCCATTCTGAGTGATACAGTTTGTGAAATTTCAGCATCCACCTATTGATAAGGTTTGTTGATTCTACTTCCTTTATATCTCACCAATCTATCCACTCCAGTCCATCTCTGTTACTGCTATCCTCATCTCTAGTTGAGAATATTATTGAAATGGATTCCTCAGTTTCCTGGCAACTCTAATTCTTTGTCCACACTACTGTCAAAGTGATTGCTCCTCTGCCTAAAAATCCTCCAGCAGTGCCCCCAAAATGTTGAGCTATAAACATGGCATATGAGGCCCTACATGATGGATCCTAGGCCTACTGCTCAAGTCTCACCACTACTTCCATCTCATTTTATGCTCCAGTCACATTGAGCTCCTTGCAGGACTTCAGAAGTGTCGTACTCTTTCAGTTACTTGCTGCTCAGTTTGGTAAAACATTCTTCCCCATCTCGCTTAACATCCCTGCCTTACTCATTCTCTCCCATTTCACCTGCTAATTAACACTCATCCTTCAAAATGTCAAGAAATTGTTTTTGATCTCTGTTGTTGGTTTCTGCTTCATCTCGAGCTTCCGTTTATGATAGCACTTATCATGTTGAAACGTAACTATGTCCCCACTAGACTGTGGACAGCTCAAGAAACAAAGCTGTGTCTTGTCTCTTTGTTCTGAGTATGCAGCACTGTGTCTAGTACATGGCTGGTGCTTAAAATATGTTCCTTGAAGGAAGGAAAGAACAGATAAATGAAAAGTCTAAGCTTTAAGCATCTGAAAAATTAACTTGTGTGGAACCAGTTAGTTTCGTGAAAATATGATAAATGTCAGGCAAACAATGAGGTGTCACTTTTAGTCACCTGATGGGACTCTTGGTTGCAACTAAAAACAATGATATCTTTAATCAAAAGACAAAATGTTCAGGATAGCTGGAAACCATTCTTTTTTATTATTATTTTTTTCTTTGTGAGGAAGATCAGCCCTGAGCTAATATCCATGCCAATCCTCCTCTTTTTGCTGAGGAAGACCGGCTCTGAGCTAACATCTATTGCCAATCCTCCTCCTTTTTTTTTCCCCCAAAGCCCCAGTAGATAGTTTTATGTCATAGTTGCACATCCCTCTAGTTGCTGTATGTGGGACGCAGCCTCAGCATGGCTGGAGAAGCGGTGCGCCGGAGCGCACCCAGGATCCGAACCCCGGGCTGCCAGCAGCGGAGCGCGCACACCCAACCGCCAAGCCACGGGGCCGGCCCTGGAAACCATTCTTGAAATATTTTGATAAAAGTATAATTATGTTACAAATATCTCATGCTAATTTAGAATTAAGAACAAAAACCAAATAATAAGTATCACAGAATCCAGTTGAGTTAAAAAAACGTAAAACACTGATTCTAGGAATGGGGCAGGATATATACAAGATAAGCCTGAAGCATTAGTAGTGTCAGAAAATAAAGAAGCATTCAAAAAAAATAAAAGAAAAAAAATCCACAATGATGGGGATATGTCAGTGGGACACAGGAGCCAACTGAAAGAGCTTCCAATGACCGAAGCTGGAAAACTAGCCGAAAGCTAGGCCTCTGGTGCCCAACAGTTAGCCAAGTTGTGAGTACAAAGGAAAAGTTCTTGAAGGAAATTAAAAGTGCTACTCCAGTGAACATGAATGATAATCAGAAAGCAAAACAGCCTTATTGCTGATATGGAGAAAGTTGTAGTGGTCTGGATAGAAGATCAAACCACCACAACATTCCCTTAAGCCAAACCCTGATCCAGAGCAAGGCCCTAACTCTCTTCAATTCTATGAAGGCTGAGAGAGGCGAGGAAGCTGCAGAAGAAAAGTCTGAAGCTAGCGGAAGTTGGTTCATGAGGTTTAAGGAAAGAAGCTGTCTCCATACATAAAAGTGCAAAGTGAAGCAGCAGGTGCTGATGTAGAAGCTGCAGCATGTCACCCAGAAGATCTAGCTAAGATAATCAATGAAGGTGGCTACACTAAACAACAGATTTTCAATGCAGACACAACAGCCTCGTGTTGGGAGAAGATGCCGTTTAGGACTTCCATAGCTAGAGAGGAGAAGTCATTCCCTAGCTTCAAAGCTTCAAAGGACAGGCCAACTCTCTTGTTAGGGGCTAATGTAGCTGGTGACTTTAAGTGGAAGCCAACGCTCATTTACTGTTCTGAAAATCCTAGGGCCCTTAAGAACTAAATCTAAATCTACTAAATCTACTACTAAATCTGAGAGCTAAATCTACTCTGCCTGCTCTCTATAAATGGAACATCAAAGCCTGGATGACAGCACATCTGTTTACAACATGGTTTACTGAATATTTTAAGCCCACTGTTGAGACCTACTGCTCAGAAAAAAATTCATTTCAAATTATTTACTGCTCATTGACAATGTACCTGGTCACCCAAGAGCTCTGATGGAGATGTACGATGAGATGAATGTTGTTTTCATGCCTGCTAACATAACATCCGTTCTGCAGGCCACGGAACAAGGAGTAATTTTGACTTTCAAGTCTTATTATTTGAGAAATACATTTTGGGGCCGGCCCCGTGGCTTAGCGGTTAAGTGCGCGCACTCCACTGCTGGTGGCCCGGGTTCAATCCCGGGCGCACAACGACGCACCGCTTCTCCAGCCGTGCTGAGGCCGCGTCCCACATACAGCAACTAGAAGGATGTGCAGCTATGACCTACAACTATCTGCTGGGGCTTTGGGGGAAAAAATAAATAAATAAAATTATAAAAAAAAAAAAGAAATACATTTTGTAATACATATAGATGTCACCGATAGTGGTTCCTCTGATGGATCTGGGCAAAGTAAATTGAAAACCTTTTGGAAAGGATTCACTATTCTAGATGCCATTGAGAACATTGCATGATTCATGGGAAGAGTTCAAAATATCAGCGTTAACAAGAGTTTGGAAGAAGTTGATTCCAACCCTCAAGGATGACTTTGAGGGGTTCAAGACTTCAGTGGAGAAAGCAACTGCAAATGTCGCGGAAATAGCAAGAGAACTAGAATTAGAAGCGGAGTCTGACGATGTGACTGAATTGCAGCAATCTCACGATAAAACCATAATGGATGAGGAGTTGCTTCTTAAGGATGAGCAAAGGAAGTGGTTTCTTTTTTCTTTTTTTTTTTTGAGGAAGATCAGCCCTGAGCTAACATCCATGTCAATCCTCCTCTTTTTGCTGAGGAAGACCGGCCCTGAGCTAACATCTATTGCCAATCCTCCTCCTTTTTTTTTTTTTCCTCTTTTTCTCCCCAAAGCCCCAGTAGATAGTTGTATGTCACAGTTGCACATCCTTCTAGTTGCTGTATGTGGGACGCCGCCTCAGCATGACCGGACAAGCGGTGCGTCAGTGCGCGCCCGGGATCCGAACCGGGCTGCCAGTAGCGGAGTGCACGCACTTAACCACTAAGCCATGGGGCCGGCCCCAGAACGTGGTTTCTTGAGATGAAATCTACTCCTAGTGAAGATGCTGTGAAGACTGTTGAAATGACCACAAAAGATTTAGAATATTACATAAACTTAGTTGATAAAGCAGCAGCAGGGTTTGAGAGGAGTGACTCCAATTTTGAAAGAAGTTCTACTGTGGGTAAAATGTTGTCAAACAGCATCGCATGCTACAGAGAAATCATTTGTGAAAGGAAGAGTCAATCAATGTGGCAAACTTCATTGTTGTCTTTTTTTAAGAAATTGCCACAGCCACCCCACCTTCAGCAACCACCATCCTGATCAGTCAGCAGCCATCAACATTGAGGCAAGACCCTCTACCAGTTAGAAGATTACAACTCACTGAAGGCCAGATGATGGTTAGCATTTTTTAGCAATAAAGTATTTTTTAGTTAAACTGTGTACATTTTTTTCAGACACAATGCTATTGCACACTTAACAGACTACAATACACTGTAAATGTAACTTTTGTATGCACTGGGAAACCAAAAAATTCGAGTGACTCAGGTTATTGCGATATTTGCTGTATTGCAGTGCTCTGGAACTAAAACCTGCAGTATCTCCAATGTATGCCTGTAAAAAGTTATTTTTTTTTTAAACCTTTAGCTTTTAAAGTGTGATTAACGTTTAAAATTTGAGATTTATGATACTTTATATAAACTTAATGTGCATTATTTTGATTAAACTTTTTTTGAATTTAAATTTTTTTATTGTGGTAAAATATACATAAAATTTACCATTTTAACCATTTTTAAGCGTACAACTCAGTGGCACTAGTACGTTCACAATGTTGTGTAACCATCTCCACTATTTCCATAACTTTTTTATCATCTGAAGCAGAAACTCTATACCTATTAAGCAATAATTCTCCACTCCCCTCTCTCCCCAACCCCTGATAACTTCTGTTCTGCTTTCTGTCTCTATGAATTTGCTTATTCTAAATATCTTATATAATTGGAATCACAATATTTTTCTTTTTGTGCTTGACTTGTTTCATTAGCACGTCTTTAAGTTTCATCCATTTTGTAGCATGTGTCAGAATTCCCTTCCTTTTAGTGGCTGAGTACATACATTGTATGTATATACCACATTATTTTAATCCATTCATCTGTTGTTAGACATCTGGGTTGCTTCTACATTTTGGCTATTGTGACTAATGCTCCAGTGAACATGGGTGTACAAATATCTGTACGAGTTTCCGCTTTCCATTCTTTTGGTTATATGCCTAGCAGAATTGCTGGAGCATATTGTAATTCTATGTTTAACCTTTTGAGGAACTGCCAAACTGTGTTTCGCATTGGCTGCATCATTTTATTCCCACTAGCAAATGCATGAGGATTCCAGTCTTTCTACATCCTCACCAACATCTGTTCTTTTCTGTTTTTTTGATAATCCTAGTGGGTATGAAGTAGTATCTTATTGTAGTTCTGATTTGCATTTCCCTAATGACTAATCATGTTGAGCATCTTTTCGTGTACTTATTGACCATTTGTTTATCTTTGGAGAAATGTTTATTCAAGTCTTTTGCCCATTTGTTAAACAGGTTGTCTTTTTGTTGTTGAGTTGTAGGAGTTCTTTATATATTCTGGATATTAGACCCTTATCAGATATATGATTTGCAAATATTTCTCCCATTCTGTTGGTTGCCTTTTCACTTTTTTTTTGTGTGTGTGTGAGGAAGATCAGCCCTGAGCTAACATCCATGCCAGTCCTCCTCTTTTTGCTGAGGAAGACTGGCCCTGGGCTAACATCTGTGCCTATCTTCGTCCACTCTATATGGGACCCCACCACAGCATGGCTTGCCAAGTGGTGCGTTGGTGCGTGTCCAGGATCCGAACCGGTGAACCCCGGGCCACTGCAGCGGAGTGCGTGCACTTAACCGCTTGTGCCACCGGGCCAGCCCCGGAAGTTTTATTTTTTTTATTGAGATAATTGGCATATAACTATATTAGTTTCAGATGATATTTGTATATATTGCAAAATGATCACTACAATAAGTCTAGTTAACATCCATCACCACATATAGTTAGAATTTTTTTTTGTTGTGATAACTTTTAAGATTTACTCTCTTTAGCAACTTTCAAATTTACAGTACAGTATTATTAACTGCAATCACCATGCTGTACATTACATCCCCAGGACTTATTTATTTAATAACTGGAAGTTTGTACTTTTTGACCATTTTCATCCATTTCACTTCCTCCATCTGTGGCAACCATCAGTCTGTTCTCTGTATCTAGGAATTTAGTTTTTTTTGTTTGTTTTAGATTCCACATGTAGGTGAGATCATGTACTACTTGTCTTTGTCTGACTTATTTCACTTAACATAATGCCTTCCGGGTCCATCCGTGTTGTTGCAAATGGCAAGTTTTTCTTCTTTTTTTTAATGCTGAATAATATTCCATTGTGTGTACTGTGTGTATACATGTACATATATGCATGCATACATGTACACATACATACATGGCCGTATATGCATACATAGACATGTGAGCATATGTACATACACACCACATTTTCTTTTCTTTTTTTTTTTATTGATGTTTTAATGGTTTTTAACATTGTGAAATTTTGGGTTGTGCATTTTTGTTTGTCCATCACCATATATATGACTCCCTTCACCCCTTGTGCCCACCCCCCACCCCCACTGCCCCTGGTAACCACAGTCCAGTTTTCTCTGTCCACGTGTTGGTTTGTATTCCACATATGAGTGAGATCATACAGTGTTTGTCTTTCTGGCTTATTTCACTTAACATAATACGCTCCAGGCCCATCCATGTTGTTGCAAATGGGACGATTTTGTCTTTTTTTATGGCTGAGTAGTATTCCATTGTATATATATATACACCACATTTTCTTAATCCAATCATCAGTCGAGGGACACTTAGGTTGCTTCCACTTCTTGGGTATGGTGAATAACGCTGCAATGAACATAGGGGTGCATAAGCCTCTTTGGATTATTGATTTCAGGTTCATTGGATAGATTCTCAGTAATGGGATGGCTGGGTCATAGGGCATCTCTATTTTTAAGTCTTTGAGGAATCTCCATACCGTTTTCCATAGAGGCTGCACCAGTTTGCATTCCCACCAGCTGTGTGTGAGGGTTCCTGTTTCTGCACATCCTCTCCAACACTTGTTGTTTTTTTGTCTTGGTGATTATAGCCATTGTAACGGGCGTGAGGTGGTACCTTAGTGTTGTTTTGATTTGCATTTCCCTGAAGATTAGTGATGTTGAACATCTTTTCATGTGCCTATTGGCCATCTGTATATCTTCTTTGGAGAAGTGTCTGTTCATTTCCTCTGCCCATTTTTTGATCGGGTTGTTTGTTGTTTTGTTGTTCAGTTGTGTGAGTTCTTTATATATTATGAAGATCAACCCCTTGTCAGATGTATGTTTTGCAAATATTCTCTCTCAGCTGGTGGATTGTCTGTTCATCTTGATTCTGGTTTTGTTTGTCTTATAGAAGCTCTTTAATCTGATAGTCCCACTTGTTTATTTTTTCTTTAGTTTCCCTAGTTTGGGTAGGCATGTCATCCAAAAAGATTCCTTTATAACCAATGTCAAATAGTGTGTTGCCTATATTTTCTTCTATGAGTTTTATAGCTTCAGGTCTCACCTTCAGGTCTTTGATCCATTTTGAGTTAATTTTTGTGAATGGCGATAGCAGATGGTCCGCTTTCATTCTTTTGCATGTGGCTGTCCAGTTTTCCCAACACCGTTTATTGAAGAGACTTTCCTTTCTCCATTGTATGTTCTTAGCACCTTTGTCGAAAATTAGCTGTCCGTATATGTGTGGTTTTATTTCTGGGCTTTCAGTTCTGTTCCATTGATCTGTGTGTCTGTTTTTGTACCAGTACCATGCTGTTTTGATTACTATTGCTTTGTAGTATGTTTTGAAGTCAGAGATTGTGATGCCTCCTGCTTTGTTCTTTTTTCTTAGGATTTCTTTAGCTATTCGGGGTCTTTTGTTGCCCCATATAAATTTTAATATTCTTTTTTCTATCTGTGAAGAATGTCATTGGGATTCTGATTGGGATTGCATTGAATCTGTAGATTGCTTTAGGTAATATAGACATTTTAACTATGTTTATTCTTCCAATCCACGTGCATGGGATATCTTTCCATTTCTTTATGTCATCATGGATTTCTTTCAATAATGTCTTGTAGTTTTCATTGTATAGGTCCTTCACCTCCTTGGTAAGATTTATTCCTAGGTATTTTATTCTTTTGGATGCAATTGTAAATGGTATTATCTTTTTGAGCTCTCTTTCTGTTAGTTTGCTGAGGAAGACTGGCCCTGGGCTAACATCCGTGCCCATCTTCCTCCACTTTATATGGGACGCCGCCACAGCATGGCCTGACAAGCGGTGCATTGGTGTGTGCCCGGGATCCGAACCGGCGAACCCCAGGCCGCAGCAGTGGAGTGCGCACACTTAACCACCTGCGCTACCGGGCCGGCCCCTATTGTTAATTTTTTGACAAATCCCTATACTGTTTTCATAGTAGCTATACCAATTTATATTCCCACTAACCACAAGGGTTCCCTTTTCTCCACATCCTTGCCAACACTTGTTATTTCTTGTCTTTTTGATAATAGCCATTCTAATAGGTGTGAGGTGATACCTCACTGTTGTTTTGATTTTCGTTTCCCTGATGATTAGTGATGCTGAGCACCTTTTCCCGTACCTGTTGGCCATCTGTATGTCTTCTTTGGAAAAATGTCTATTCAGATCCTCTGTGGATTTCATAGGTTGCCTTTTCATTTTGTTGATGGTTTCTTTTGCTCTGCAAAAGAAGCTTTTTAGTTTGATGTAGTCCCACTTGTTTATTTTTGCTTGTGTTGCCTTTGCTTTTGTTGTCAAATCTAAAAAAATCATTGCAAGACACATGTCAAGGAAGAAATTTTCAATTTCGATGAAGTCCAGTTTATTTTTTTTCTTTTGTTGTCTGTGCTTTTGATGTCATACTTAAGAAACTTGCTAAATCTAAGGTCATGAATATTTATAGTTTTTGTATAGTATATTTGTGTGTGTGTGTGTGTGTAGTTTATAGTATAAGGTGTAGTTTTAGTATAGTTCTTAAATTTAAGTCTTTGATTCTTTTTGTTTCTGTTCTTATCTTTCCATTGTTTCTTTCTGAAAATATATTCTCTTCTTTCTTACACAAAATTAGCATGCTGTGCACTCCTATGTGTATTACTTTTTTTAACTTAATAGTGTATCTTCACTATCTATAGCAGATAGAGACTTCCTCATTCTGTTTTACAGCTGCATAGTAATATATTTTACAGTTTTACGATAGCTTTTTTTACCAGTTCCCTATTGAAGGGCATTGATATTTGAGTTTTTTCCAGTCTTTTGCTTTTACAATTAGTGCATTAATTGTAATAAAAAGCACTAATTGTAAACCCTGATTGATTTGATCCATTTTGAGTTAATTTTTGTCACTGATGTTAAGGTCAGCGTCCAACTTCATTCAGCACCATTTGTTGAAAAGACTGTTCTTTCCCCAGTGAACACTCTTAGCTCTGTTGTCAAATCAACTGACCATGTATGTGAGGGTTTATTTCTGGGCGCTGTGTTCCCTTCCACTGATTTGTATGTCTTTCCTTGTGCCAGTACCATACTGTTTTGATTACTGTAGCTTTGTAGTAAGTTTTGAAATCAGAAGTGTGAGTTTTCCAACTTTTTATTTTTCTAGATTGTTTTAGCTATTCAGAGTCCCTTGAAATTCCACATGAATTTTAGGATGGGTTTTTCTATTTCTTCAAAAATATCATTGAGATTTTGATAGTGATTGCACTGAATCTGTAGATCACTTTGGGTAGTATTGGCATGTTAACAATATAAGTTACTGGCAATAACTTAAGTGAAGGAAACTAGTGGGTGAGTATACAGTGGGCTGCACTTCACGAATTCTGTCCAGTCTCCGGCTTTCAGCAGCTCTGGGAAAGCAGCCTAAAGAGTTGGTGGGATTCCTGAGCTTAAGAACAATAAGCAAAGGGTGGAGTGCTTAATCCTTTTAAGAGAATGATAAACACTGTAAAAGGCTTGTCTTCCCGCATTCCACTTCCTTGGGGCTGTAGGTCATGTGACCTTAAAATACTTTCTCTTTCCCAGCCTCAGTTACCACATAGGCAGTGATCGGAGTCTGAAAGGGGTACAGCAAGGAAGAGGTAGGCAGGGAAAACAGACTGGAAGGAACCCATGAACACAGGATGTCATTCCATTTATTTAAGTCTTTAATTTCTTTCAGTAATGTTTTGTGGTTCTCAGTGTACAAATTTTTTGCCTTCTCTGTTAAATTTATTCTTAGGTATTTTATTCTTTTTGATGCTATTGTAAATGGAATTGTTTTTTTAATTTACTTTATGAACTGTTCATTGCTACTGTATACAAATAGACCTGATCTTTGTGTATTGATTCTACATCCTGCAACTTGCTGAATTTGTTTATTAGCTCTGTTTTTGGTGTGTGTGAATTCCTTAGGGTTTTCTTACATATAATGTCACGTCATCTGCAAACGGAGATAATTTTACTTCTTCCTTTCCAATTTGGATTCCAATTTGGATTTTATTTCTTTTACTTCCCTAATTGTGCTGGCTAGAGTTTCCAGAACTATGTTAAATAGAAGTGGCAAAAGCAGACATCCTGTCTTATTCCTGACCTTAGGGGAAAATTTTTCAGTCTTTCACTATCGAGTCTGATGTTAGCTGTGTTTTTTTTTCCTTGTAGAAGGCCCTTGTCATGTTGAACCACCCTTGCATTCTGAAGATAAATCTCATTTGGTCATGGTGTATAACTCTTTCAATATGCTGCTGAATTTGGTTTACTGGTATTTTGTTGATAGTTTTTTGCATGTATGTTCATAGTTTCAGGGTAATGCTGGCTTCCCAGAATGAGTTAGGAAGTGTTCCCTCCTTTTCAGTTTTTTGAAAGAGTCTGAGAAGGATTCGTGTTAATTCTTTTTTTTAAAATTTTTTGTTTATTGCAGTAACATTGGTTTATAACATTGTATAAATTTCAGGTGTACATCATTATACTTATATTTCTGCATAGGTTACATCATGTTCACCACCCAAATACTAATTACAACCCCTCGCCACAGACATGTCCCGACTTATCCCTTTTACCCTCCTCCCTCCCCCCTTCCCCTCTGGTAACCACCAATCCAATCTCTGTCTCTATGTGTTTGTTTGTTATTATCTACTACTTAATGAGGGATATCATACAGTATTTGACCTTCTCCCTCTGACTTATTTCACTTTGCATAATACCCTCAATGTCCATCCATGTTGTCACAAATGGCTAGATTTCATCGTTTCTTATGGCTGAGTAGTATTCCACTGTGTATGTATACCACATCTTCTTTATCCATTCGTCCCTTGATGGGCACTTAGGTTGATTCCAAGTCTTGGCTATTGTGAATAACGCTGCAATGAACACACGGGTGCATGTATCTTTACTCATTGGTGTTTTCAAGTTATTTAGATAAATACCCAGCAGTGGAATAGCTGGATCATATGGTAGTTCTATCCTTAATTTTTTGAGGAATCTCCATACTGTTTCCCACAGTGGCTGCACCAGTTTGCGCTCCCACCAGCAGTGTATGAGAGTTCCCTTCTCTCCACATCCTCTCCAACACATGTTGTTTCCTGTCTTATTAATTATAGCCATTGTGACGGGCGTGAGGTGATATCTCATTGTAGTTTTGATTTGCATTTCCCTGATAGTTAATGATGTTGAACATCTTTTCACGTGCCTGTTGGCCATCTGTATATCTTCTTTGGAGAAATGTCTGTTCAGGTCTTTTGCCCATTTTTTAATTGGGTTGTTAGTTTTTTTGTTGTTGAGGTGCATCAGTTCTTTATATATTTTGATTAGCCCCTTATCAGATGTATGGTTTGCAGATATCTTCTCCCACTTGTTAGGTTGCCTTTTCGTTTTGTTGATGGTTTCCTTTGCTGTGCAGAAGCTTTTTAGTTTGATGTAGTCCCATTTGTTTATTTTTTCTATTGTTTCTCTTGCCTGGTCAGACATGGTGCTTGAAAATATGTTGCTAAGACCGATGTCAAAGAGCGTACTGCCTATGTTTTCTTCTAGAAGTTTCATAGTTTCAGGTCTTACATTCAAGTCTGTAATCCACTTTGAGTTAATTTTTGTGTATGGTGTAAGGTAAGGGTCTACTTTCATTTTTTTGCATGTGGCTGTCCAGTTTTCCCAACACCATTTGTTGAAGAGACTTTCTTTTCTCCACTGTATGTCCTTGGTTCCTTTGTCGAAGATTAGCTGTCCATAGATGTGTGGGTTTATTTCTGGGCTTTTCATTCTATTCTATTGATCTGTGTGTCTGTTTTTGTGCCAGTACCATGCTGTTTTGGTTACTGTAGCTTTGCAGTATATTTTGAAATCAGGGAGTGTGATACCTCCAGCTTTGTTCTTTTTTCTCAGGATTCCTTTAGCTGTTCGGGGTCTTTTGTTGTTCCATATAAATTTTAGGATTCTTCGTTCTGTTTCTGTGAAAAATGTTGTTGGAACTTTGATAGGGATTGTGTTGAATCTATAGATTGCTTTAGGAAGTATGGACATCTTAACTATGTTAATTCTTCCAATCCAAGAGCTTGGAATATCTTTCCATTTCTTTGTGTCTTCTTCAGTTTCTTTCAGCAATGTTTTATAGTTTTTGGTGTACAGATCTTTCACCTCTTTGGTTAAGTATTTTGTTCTTTTTGTTACAATTGTAGATGGGATTGTATTCTTTATTTCTCTTTCTGCTACTTTGTTGTTAGTGTATAGAAATGCAACTGATTTTTCTATGTTGATTTTGTATCCTGCAAGTTGACCCTATTCGTTTATTACTTCTAGAAGTTTTTTGGTGAATTCTTCAGGGTTTTCTATATATAAAATCATGTCATCTGCAAATCGTGAGAGTTTCAATGCTTCCTTTCCAGTTTGAATCCCTTTTATTTCTTTTTCTTGCCTGATCGCTCTGGCTAGGATTTCCAGTACTATGTTAAATAGGAGTGGTGAGAGTGGTCTTCCTTGTCTGCTTCCTGTTCTTAGAGGGATAGCTTTCAGTTTTTCACCATTGAGGTTGATATTAGCTGTGGGTTTGTCATATATGGCCTTTCCTTCTATACCCATTTTATTCAGAGTTTTTATCATAAATGGATGCTATATGTTGTCAAATGCTTTCTCTGCATCTATTGGGATGATCATGTGATTTTTATTCTTCATTTTATTAATGTGGTGTATTACGTTGATTGATTTGCGAATGTTGAACCATCGCTGCATACCTGGAATAAATCCCACTTGATCATGGTGTATAATCTTTTTAATGTATTGTTGTATGCGATTTGCTTGTATTTTGTTGAGAATTTTTGCATCGATGTTCATCAGTGATATTGGCCTATAATTTTCTTTTTTTTGTATTGTCCTTGTCTGGTTTTGGTATCAGGGTAATGTTGGATTCGTAGAATGAGTTAGGGAGCTTCCCCCCCCCCTCAATTTTTTGGAAGAGTTTGAGAAGGGTAGGTATTAAGTCTTCTTTGAATGTTTGGTAGAATTCACCAGGGAAGCCGTCTTTGCTAGTATTTGCTAGTTTGAGAAGGATTCATGTTAATTCTTTAAATACTGAGCAGACTCCACCAGCATAGCTTTCTAGTTCTGGGCTTTTTTTTGTTGGGAGGTTTTTGATTTAATTACTGATTCAATCAATACTTGTTATAGGTATATTTAGATTTTCTATTTGTTCTTGACTCGGTTTTGGTAGTTCACGTGTTTGTAGGAATTTGCCCATTCCATCTAGGTTATCCAGTTTGTTGGTGTACAGTTGTTCATAGTATTTTTTTTATAATTCTTATTTTTAAAAATCATGTGAGGGCCAGCCCCGGTGCTCTAGTGGTTAAATTCGGCGTGCTGTGCTTCGGTGGCCTGGGTTCAGTCCCCTGGCACGGACCTACACCACTCTGTTAGTGGCCATGGGTTGCTGGTGGCCCATATACTAAAAAAAAGAGGAAGACTGGCACGGATGTTACCTCAGGGCAAATCTTCCTCAGGGAAAAAAGAAAATCATGTGAAACATCCCTATATCTCCATTTTTAAAAATTGTAAAATATACATTGTTTTCATTTGTCTCGAGGTATTTTCTAATTTCCTTTGTGATTTCTTCTTCGACTCATTGGTTGTTTGAGTGCAGTTTAATTTTCAAATAATTTGTGAATTTTCCAGTTTTTATTCTGTTATTGATTTGATTTCTAATTTCATTCTGTTGTGATAAGAAACAATAACTGTATGATTTCAGACTTTTTAAATTTATTTAGACTTGTACTGTGGCTGAAATAATGGTCTGTCTGGAAAATATTCCATGTGCACTTCAGAAGAATATGTATTCTGATGTTGGGTAGAGTCTTCTGAATATAGCTGTTAGGTCTAATTGGTTTAGGGTGTTTTTCAAGTCCTCTGTTTCCTTATTGACTTTCTGTCTGGTTGTTCGATCCATTATTAAAAGTAGGGTACCGAAGTCTCAACTATTATTGTAGAACTGTCTATTACTGTTTTTAGTTCTTTTCATTTTTCTGCCTCATTTATTTGGGGCTCTGTTATTAGGTACATATATATTTATAACTGTTATATATCCTTGCTGGATAGAACTTTTTATCAGTGTATAAAGTCCTTCTTTGTCTCCTGTAACTTTTTCTGACTTTAAAGTGTATGTGGTATGGAGTTATTTAGCCACTGAAGCTCTCTCTTAATTACTGCAGGCACACCATGAGGTATTGCAGGTTTGGTTGCAGGGCACTGCAATACAGCAAAGATTGCAATAAACTGAGTCACTCGAATTTTTTGGTTTCCCAGTGCATACAAAAGTTACATTTACAGTGTACTGTAGTCTGTTAAGTGTGCAATAGTATTGTGTCTGAAAAAAATGTACACAATTTAACTAAAAAATACTTTATTGCTAAAAAATGCTACCCATCATCTGAGCCTTCAATGAGTTGTAATCTTTTTGCCGGTGGAAGGTCTTGCCTCGATGTTGATGGCTGCTGACTGATCAGGTTGGTGGTTGCTGAAGGTGGAGTGGCTGTGGCAATTTCTTAAAAAAAGACAACAATGAAGTTTGCCGCATTGATTGACTCTTCCTTTCATGAACGATTTCTCTGTAGCATGCGATGCTGTTTGACAGCATTTTACCCACAGTAGAACTTCTTTCAAAATTGGAGTCACTCTTCTCAAACCCTGCTGCTGCTTTATCAACTAAGTTTATGTAATATTCTAAATCTTTTGTGGTCATTTCAACAGTCTTCACAGCATCTTCACTAGGGGTAGATTTCATCTCAAGAAACCACTTTCTGGGGCCGGCTCCGTGGCTTAGTGGTTAAGTGCGTGCGCTCTGCTACTGGCAGCCCGGTTCGGATCCCGGGCGTGCACTGACGCACCGCTTGTCCGGCCATGCTGAGGCGGCGTCCCACATACAGCAACTAGAAGGATGTGCAGCTGTGACATACAACTATCTACTGGGGCTTTGGGGAGAAAAAGAAAAAAAAAAAAAAAAAGGAGGAGGATTGGCAGTAGATGTTAGCTCAGGGCCGGTCTTCCTCAGCAAAAAGAGGAGGATTGACATGGATGTTAGCTCAGGGCTGATCTTCCTCAAAAAAAAAAGGAAAAAAGAAACCACTTCCTTTGCTCATCCTTAAGAAGCAACTCCTCATCCATTACGGTTTTATTGTGAGATTGCTGCAATTCAGTCACATCGTCAGACTCCGCTTCTAATTCTAGTTCTCTTGCTATTTCCGCGACATTTGCAGTTGCTTCCTCCACTGAAGTCTTGAACCCCTCAAAGTCATCCTTGAGGGTTGGAATCAACTTCTTCCAAACTTCTGTTAACATTGATATTTTGAGCTCTTCCCATGAATCATGTGATGTTCTTAATGGCATCTAGAATAGTGAATCCTTTCCAAAAGGTTTTCAATTTACTTTGCCCAGATCCATCAGAGGAACCACTATCAGTGACATCTATATGTATTATAAAATGTATTTCTTAAATAATAAGACTTGAAAGTCAAAATTACTCCTTGTTCCGTGGCCTGCAGAACGGATGTTATGTTAGCAGGCATGAAAACAACATTCATCTCATCGTACATCTCCATCAGAGCTCTTGGGTGACCAGGTACATTGTCAATGAGCAGTAATAATTTGAAATGAATTTTTTTTCTGAGCAGTAGGTCTCAACAGTGGGCTTAAAATATTCAGTAAACCATGTTGTAAACAGATGTGCTGTCATCCAGGCTTTGATGTTCCATTTATAGAGAGCAGGCAGAGTAGATTTAGCATCCTTCTTAAGGGCCCTAGGATTTTCAGAACAGTAAATGAGCGTTGGCTTCCACTTAAAGTCACCAGCTGCATTAGCCCCTAACAAGAGAGTTGGCCTGTCCTTTGAAGCTTTGAAGCTAGGGAATGACTTCTCCTCTCTAGCTATGGAAGTCCTAAATGGCATCTTCTCCCAACACGAGGCTGTTGTGTCTGCATTGAAAATCTGTTGTTTAGTGTAGCCACCTTCATTGATTATCTTAGCTAGATCTTCTGGGTGACATGCTGCAGCTTCTACATCAGCACCTGCTGCTTCACTTTGCACTTTTATGTTATGGAGACAGCTTCTTTCCTTAAACCTCATGAACCAACTTCCGCTAGCTTCAGACTTTTCTTCTGCAGCTTCCTCGCCTCTCTCAGCCTTCATAGAATTGAAGAGAGTTAGGGCCTTGCTCTGGATCAGGGTTTGGCTTAAGGGAATGTTGTGGTGGTTTGATCTTCTATCCAGACCACTACAACTTTCTCCATATCAGCAATAAGGCTGTTTTGCTTTCTGATTATCATTCATGTTCACTGGAGTAGCACTTTTAGTTTCCTTCAAGAACTTTTCCTTTGTATTCACAACTTGGCTAACTGTTGGGCACAAGAGGCCTAGCTTTCAGCCTATCTTGGCTTCTGACCTGCCTCTCACTAAGCTTACTCCTTTCTCGCTTTTGATTTGCAGTGAGAGATGTGCAACTCTTTCTTTCACTTGAACACTTGAATGGTGTCTAACACCATTGTAGGGTTATTAATTGGCCTAATTTCAATATTATTCTGTCTCAGGGAATAGAGAGGCCTGAGGAGAGGGAGAGAGAGAGAAGGGCATGGCTTGTTGATAGAGCAGTCAAAACACACAACATTTATTGATTAAGTTCACTGTCTTATGTGGGCGTGGCTTGTGGTGCCCCAAAACAATAATAGTAATGTCAAAGATCACTGATCACAGATCACTATAACAAATATAATAAAATGAAAAAGTGGAATATTGCAAGAAGTACCAAAATGTGACACAGAGACACGAAGTGAATTATTGATAGCTATATTAAAAAAAACTTAAGAAAAATGAGGCAATGATTAATTCCAGGTAAAAGTCAAAAGTACACCAAAAGGGAAATGTGATTATAGTATATATATTACTTAAGTCAAAAGGCTAGGCTACTGTGACAGAGAGATCCAGTAATACAGTGGCTTAAAAAAGAGTTGTATTTCTCTGTCATGTAATAGTTGCTAGGTGAGTGGTCACCAGATCCAGACGAGTAGTTTGTTCTGTGTAGTCATTTAGGGGGCCCAAGTTGCATTGATCATGTTTTCCAGCCAAAAGTATGATCAAAGGCTAGAAGCGTGGACTTTGTTTGGGTGTGTTAGAAATGCAGAATGTCAGTCTTCATTCCAAACCTACTGAATCAGAATCTGCATTTAGGAACTAGTTGATTGATTTTTTTTTTTTTTTTTTTTTTCTGGTTGGGAAGTTTGGCCCTGAGCTAACATCTGTTGCCCGTCTTCCTCTTTTTGCTGAGGAAGATTGGGCCTAGGCTAACATCTGTGCCCATCTTCTTTTTTTGATATGTAGAACACCGCCACAGCATAGATTGATGGAGTAGTGGTACGTTGGTCCGCATCCGGATTCGAACCTGTGAACCCTGGGCCACCAAAGTGGAGTGCATGAACTTAACTACTGTGCCACCGGGCCAGCCCCCCTGGAACTAGTTGATTCCTATGCACAAAAGTTTGAGACTCACTGGTCTAGAACATAATTGTTAGCTGTATGATTGAAGATAGATGATTGACAGTTTTCTCCAGTAAGGAGGGGAGAGCATGGAGGTGGAAAGAACTTGATCTTAAGGACACACCTAACTGCAGGGAAGGTTGGGAAATGTAGTCTAGCCATGTGCCCAGGAAAAAGGAGAAAATGAGTTTTGTTGGACATCTAGAAAACTCGGTGCTATATGTTTGGCTTAGCCATGAATAATAGTGGCATGCCATGTTAAAATCATCCTGGGAGGATCGGGGTGGGATGGGAACAAATGTGTGTGTACAATTCTGTCTGTCTCTAGGGGGGCTGTTTGAGATAGCCAAATGCTTTTCCATAATAGGAAGTAAGTAGATAATATCTAAAGCTAAAATAAAATAAGAAGTATCAGTTTAAACATGTAATTTAGAAATATGGAGATAAATCTCAGAAGAAACAACTAAAAGAGTTGAAAGTAGTTGGTTTTGAGGAGATTGGTAGTTGGTAGGAGAATACTGTTTTGCCTTGTAGTACTATTGACTTTTTGAACTGTGTAAATGTATTTGTTTTATAAAAAGCAAATTGGAAAAGCCAATCCCTGAAGTCCAAATAGGAAGTAAATACATGAAAAGTATTAAGTGGTAAGTGTTATGAGAAAGATAAGAGCAAAGTTCAGAGAAGGAGGCATACTTATCTGAGCCCAACCTGGGTGGCAAGTTGGTGGGGGATGGATTGGGGAAGGCTTTCTGGAAGAGAGACATTTTCTAGTTACATATTAGACAATGTAAGGTATAATGCAGTTAAACATCTTTTGAAGTTATTATATTTTGTTTTTAAAGTGTGAACAATTAAAAATAATTTAAGCTAATTTTTCATTAATCCATTTTAACAAATGTATTGAGTGTATACTTTGTATTAGGCACTGTAGTAGGCACTGAAGATTTAATGGTAAGCAGAATCAGAAAGGGTTTATTACCTCTTGGAGTTTACAGTCTGGTGGGGTGACTGACATGAATCAAATTCTTCATTGTGTGTAAGATTGTAGAAAGAGTATGGTTTCCCTTCACTTCTGCTTTCAGAACCACTCCTTAGAGCAGTGATTCTTCAAGTGTAGTCCGCAGTCTAGCCACATTGGCATCACCTGGGAGCTTGTTAAAAATGCAAATTCTCAGGCCCCCATCCCAGACCTACTGAATCAGAAACTCTGGGAATGAGACCCTCCAAGTGATTGTAATGAATGCTAAAATTTGAGAACTACTGCCTTAAACGTAATCAATATTTTAAGCTTGGTTTATTATTGCTAATATTTCAGTGTTAAAAACAACCAACTGCATATGCCGGATTATATAGTTATTAAGCTGAATGACTTTTAAAATGTTTAATAATATATTCATTTAGAAGTTATTTATTAAGCACATATCATGTATATATATTCAGTCTCTGGAGTCCTAGTTTATGTGTATTCCTTCTGTAGCAAGGTTTTTTCCCATAGGAAAGCATTGTCTACAGATGCTGTGTCTTTTTTTTTATTTGATTGAGGTAATATTGACATAAAATATTATGATAGTTTCAGGTGTACAAGATAATGATTCGATATTTGCATATATTGCAAAATGATCACCACAATAAGTCTAGTTAACATCTGTACAAATTCTGTGTCTTTATGGAGCCTGAGGGATTCCTGGTAATTTTCTATAACTTGTAAAATTATCAGAACAGTATAACATTAGCATCACTGTGTTTCAGGATTTGCTTAGAATCGTAACATTTTATTGGCCTAGACTCTAAAGATAGCCTGGTTCAGCCACTCATTTTATAGTTTACAAATCTGTGACTCAGAGAGGGTCAATGTCTTCTTGTTTAGGGTCATTCAATAGCTGGTAGGCCTCAGTGGTTGGAGGCCTTAGCTGAAATTGGTTCATTGTGTAGTTTTTTTTTTTTTAAAAGCAGCAGAAGCTTCTGATAACTTTCTATCAGTGTGCTTTACAATAGTTACCCTGTCTGTCCCATGGAAGGATTACTTGAGCAGTAACTATTGCTGTGATTAGCTTTTGCATTAGTTATGCAAAAGTTATTTCAGTCAAACTTACTCAGCTAGTGCATCTAGACAACTCTTAAGTCTCAGGCCCCAGAACTTGTAGGCTGGTCTGCCAATTGAATGATGGAAATTATAGAAAGGCATCAAAAATTTCTCTTGAAACAATTCCGATTTTTACTAAAGACTTCAGTTGGCAGCAGGAAAAGAGGGAGGTGAAAACATCAGTCTGGAGTAGACATTCTTTTAATTGCTAGTGATTTTGAATGTCTGCTAAGTACTTAGCATTGTGATAGGCATTGTAAGGATTCAAGGAAGATGGAAGACATGATTAGAACTAGAAGTAGAAAATGGGCTAATGTCTCAGTGATTTGTTTTAAAATGTAATGGAATACATTCTAAATGCTACCGTTTTCTATATTCAAACACTTCTTTTAGAAATTCATTAAGCATTCTTTGTAATTTCTTGATAATAATTGGTTATTTATGGTTAGAATCTCATTTAATATTCATTTATCACATTCTAAAACTGTAAACAGGAACTAGAAAGTAGGGCTGACGTTTTTATTTGGTTCAACCAGTTTTGCTATGAGTGTGCACTGGGAAGCAATGAAACCTATTTTCAAAATCTTATCTCCTCAGAGAGAACTTCATTTCTAGGAATTACAACTTTTAGGGGAAAATTTTGTACTGTTGATAGCTTAAAAGAAAAAGTAAAAAATAGCGATTTTGCTATAAAATTACCACACTTTTTTTTTTTTTTGGAGCAGTAGGACATTTGCTACTCTTAAAATAGAAGATGGGGAAGATTAGAAAGTGAGTATAGTCTATTTTTTCATAACACATGACTCCTGTTAAGAATTTAAATGTACTTTAAGTTATATGAAACAAATTACTCACTTAAAGTGAAACCTGGCAATTTTCTGATTCTTGAACTCCTCACTAGCATTTGTCTATATTAAAGTACATTGATTTTTTAAAGTCTTTATAGCTTTTATTTATATATACAAACTTGATTTATAGAGTGTTGATTTTTTTTTTTTGGGTGGAGGAACAGTGAGTCAAAAAAGTTTTATAAACAGAATTGTGGATCACTGTTGCTATATCAAGTCTTTATTGTTTATCAAGTCTTTATTGTTTGTCAGTAACATGACATCTACAAAATTATTAAAGAGTCGTTATTATAGAATAGCATTAGAAAATTTAAAAATTTTTGGCTACTGGATAAGGTAAAACTAATCTTTTAGAAATAGAGCCCATTTTTATTTTTAAAATTAGGAACCTGTGGCAGTTTCTACAAGAATTTAGTTATAGTCATATATTTGACATCTGTTTTGACAGTTATGTAAAACACCTTATCAGGAATAATGAAAGCAGAATGTATTAATTAAATAAATTCAAATATCCAAAAACCAGGAGCAAAAACATTCTTTTATAGATAAAAGTGCTACAGCTTTTTACTGGAAAATAATGTTAGTGAAAAGAAATTAATGGCGAGGGGGCTGGCCCCGTGGCTTAGCGGTTAAGTGTGCGTGCTCTGCTACTGGCGGCCCGGGTTCGGATCCTGGGCACGCACTGACGCACCACTTGTCTGGGCATGCTGAGACGGCGTCCCACATACAGGAACTAGGAAGATGTGCAACTATGACATACAACTATCTACTGGGGCTTTGGGGAGAAAAAGGGAAAAAAAAAAAAGAAATTAATGGGGAAAATCGAGGATGGTTTTGGCTTAAATTTTATCAGAATTTCTTAAAATATTACTTTGTAAAATAATTTGGAAAGAAGCACCTTGTATATTTTTTTTAAATAGAAGACAATATTAATCTGTCTTTAATTTAATCTGAGATTAAGGCAGAGAATATAGAGCACTATACCATAAACAGGAATTATAAAAGCTAGGTCCAAGTTGAGGAACATTTTCAGTGGAGGCATAACTAGGTAAGTTTAATTTATTTTTTTCTTTCTTTTTTGGAAATAAGCTTTGGCATGAACACAGTTGGAAGTAAATGACTTGTGTTCTGAGCTTTTTATTTTAGATAATGTTTTTGTGTTTATGTGATATATAGTTATATGATTAGAGGTGTTCGACTGCCCAAATTTGTAATTTAGTAATTAACCAAGTGAATTCAAAGGTGCTGCATGCAGTTTGCTTTTGCTGACTCTAATTTTTATTCATAGTATTAATCTTTGTTTAGAGACGTAGGTCTGAATTTAAGGCGTACGGGGCAAAGTGACCAGTAAAAACATTCTGATTTCCATAAAATCTGGTATACAAGGTATTTCTGATATAGAAATAATTTAACAAAATGCAGTATTTGCGTTTGTTTATAGTTTGTGCTCTGTGGTAAATGCATAATTGTTCCTATTATATTTTAGAAGAAAATGGGTTCTGACTGATTTTAGTGTTCTTTCTTACTATCGTCTTTTTTTAAAAACATTAGTTTTTTTTGGTGCAGTAATAGTTTCACAGCAGAATTGAGCAGAAAGTACAGAGTGCCCATATACTCCCTTCCCCAACACAGGAATAGCCTCCCCCACTGTCAACATCCCTGCACCAGAGTGGTGCATTTGTTACAATTATCACCCAAAGTTCATAGTTTAATTACATTAGGGTTCACTCTTAGTGGTACATCTTCTGTGGGTTTTGACAAATGTATAATGACATGTATCATATTATAATATTATATAAAATATTACTTTTTAACTTGGGTTCCTGTTGGTTTTTAAATTTTTCTTACCTCAGAAGAATTTAAACTCCTTAAAACTTCAGAGGTAGAGAAAGTCTGTTGACATTGTTTCTCCATGTTTAGAGAGTCAAGTTTGAAGTAGGTTAGTGGTATAAATAGGTAGTGTTTAGTAGGAAAGTCATGTGGGCAAGATCATACCACTTAGGCTTCCATAAACTGTTTCCCTATGTTGCATATAGATTGGAATTATTGTGTTTTCTTTGTTTCGTTTCCTTTTATGTTAATTGTGGTGCATCAATTGCAGGTTTTATTTCCCTTTTAGATGCAATTCTTAGTAGTGTAAAACAGTGTTTCACTTCTAAAATTCCCTTGTTTTGATGTCATATTGCCATAATTACATTAGAACCTCCTTTATGAGCATTTGGCTGTTATTTACTAAGTGGGCTTTTTAACGCCTTTTCATATAGTTTTCAGAGTTTTGTGTTTTAATATTTCTTTAGTTTTGAGAACAAATATTAAAAGTTTTTTATGTTTCACCAATTTTTCAAAAATAGCATCTTAAATAACAGATTTTGCATTTTTTTTTTTTAACCCAATAGTTTGCTTGCCTAAACTGGATTTGAAGCAGTTCAAACTACTGGAGATCTGCCATTTTACAATATCACAATTGGAAAGAAGCAGGTTTTCAAATAATGGAAGAGTCTAAGACCTCTAAAAATGAAAATCATGAACCAAAGAAGAATGCTTGGGCTCTTTCTGAAGAAAACAAAGCAGTTAAAGTTATAACTAATCAAACTTTGAAAGTTAGAAATGATAAATCCATAAAAGAAATTGGGACCAGCTCTCCAAATAGGAATAGTAGTAAAAAAAATAAGCAAAATGATATTTGTATAGAAAAAACAGAAGTTAAATCATGTAAAGTAAATGCTGCCAGTGTTCCAGGCCCTAAAGATTTGGGATTAGTCCTTCGAGATCAAAGTCATTGCAAAGCAAAAAAATCACCTAATTCACCGGTTAAAGCAGAAAAGTTACCTATCTCACAGGTAAAAGTAGAAAAGGCACCCAGTTTACAGGCGAAAGCAGAAAAATCACCAAAGTCACCTAATTCACCATTGAAAACAGAAAAGGCACCCAGCTCACAGGCATCAGCAGTAGAAAAGGCACTTAGTTCACAAAGGAAAGCAGAAAAAGCACCTAGTTCTCAGATGAAATCAGAAAAAGTGCCCAGTTCACCAGCAGAAGCAGAGAAAGTGCCCAGTTTACTATTGAAAGAAAACATGAGACAGACAGAATTACAGCAGATTGGGAAAAAAATTCCAAGCTCCTTTCCTTCTTTGGACAAAGTGAATATTGATGTTGTAGAGGGAAAAAAATCTGCTCTGGAAGACTCACCACGATCTCAGAAGCAACAAACGTGTACAGATAATACTGTTGATTCTGATGATAGTGCTTCAGGAATTGAAGACATATCGGATGATTTGAGTAAGTACAAATTAGATTATCCCACAAGTCATATTTTTGGAGGAATTTTCCTATACTGATGTTCTTTAGGTTATCCCTGGTTTAACTACTTTAATTACAAAAAGGACATTGATAATATGGCGTTTTAAGCTGAAAAAGAACCTTTTGTATTTAGTAAGGTAGGTAAAAAGCCTTTGCAAATATAAATTTAATGGCTCCTGTAGTTGGTATGTACACACACACACACACATTCTCATTCTCTCTTTCTTGTTTTTTTTTTTTTTGTGAGGAAGATCGGTCCTGAGCTAACATCTGCCAATCCTCCTCTTTTTTTGCTGAGGAAGACTGGCCCTGGGCTAACATCCATGCCTATTTTCCTCCACTTTATGTGGGACGCTGCCACAGCATGGCTTGACAAGCAGTGCGTCGGTGCGCGCCTGGGATCCGAACTGGCGAACCCTGGTCCGCCGCAGCGGAGCGTGCGCGCTTAACCGCTCGCGCCACCGGGCCGGCCCCTCTCTTTCTCATTGTAAATGGTCCTGGTAATGTATTGCTCATTCATTCACCAAACATTATGTGTTGAGGTCTTATATGCCAAGCATGTGTTTACAGTAGAAAACAAAAAAAAACACAACCCCACTCCTCAAGGAAGCTTCTAGTTAGATGGAGGTGATACAGATAAATAAAGTGATAATTTAGTTCAGTGCCAGAAACTTAGAGTTGAGAAACTACATGATTTAATTGAGGAATTTAGACTTTGGGTTGAGAAAATGCGTGATATAAATGTGAGACTGTGAGTATGACTGAGATTCAGTATGCCTGCAACAGGGAATTGAGGAGGAAAGTGGTAAAAGATGCAGCTGAAAAGGCACATAGGAAATGGAAAATAAAGGGCCTTTTTATGACAGGATAGACAGTTTGGACTTTATTATGAGTGTTTCGAGAAGCCGTTGAAGAGCTTTAAGCAAGGTAGTGCTATGGTAAAAATATATGGTAAATATATTTTTATATAGTAAAATATGGCAAAAAAAAAATATATGTATATTTTATCTTTTTGGCTGTAGTACAGCAAATTCTTTGACTGGAACAAGACCGGAAACAGATTGGTTAGGATTAGATCACTGTTTTAATTTATGTATTTGAGAACTATCAGTATGAAATTCATTTTCTTCTGGGACCTTGATCTTAGCTTTAATTAATTGTTTATATTGTCCATGTCTTTTGAGTACTTTAATCCTGATTTTGTTTAAATTAATGAATTTTCCTTGGCAATCTTTTTTCCTGATGTTTCTGTGGCTAGAAGAAATAAGGCCTTTCCTTGATGTATAAACAAAGAAAAGCTATTTCTAAATCTTTATTTATCACACTTTGAGAAACATTGGTAAAGAGTTCAGAAATTGCTTCTTTTATTTCTGGTGGTACACAGATGATGGTATATTGACAGACCTTTTTTTTTTAATTTTAGTAGAGTTATCTTTATGTGTATAAGAAAAAATATCAGCTTCATAATTTTATAGATATGGCTTAGGACAAGGCCAAAAAAAAAGTAAGTCAATTTAAAGATAGTATAAAATGAGTAGTACTGGTAGTGTTTAGATATGGCAAATCTAAACATGATAGTACTTAATGATTAAAGTTGGGAAATACTGTGCATAAGATCACTTACAAGGGTGTGATCACTTGAATTACTGAAAAATCTGATTTAAAGATTATTTATTTTAAAAGGCAACAAAATAAATGAGGTAACAGAGTGAGATGGTTGAGTGTGGGCTCGAGTAAAATTGCATAGATTTTGAATCCCATCTTCCCCATTTAATGACTTTGAATTTTGGTTAAGCTTCTTATCCTTTAAAACATGTCTCAGTTTCCTCATTTTTTTTTTTTTTTTTTTTTGGTGAGGAAGACTAGCCCTGAGCTAACGTCTAATGCCAATCCTCCTCTTTTTGCTGAGGAAGATTGGCCCTCGGCTAATAACGTGTGTGCCCATTTTCCTCTACTTTATATGGGACGCTGCCAAGGCATGGCTTGACAAGCGGTGCGTCAGTGCGCGCCCGGGATCCAAACCTGCGAACCCCAGGTTGCCGAAGCGGAGTGTGTGTGGTTAACCGCTGCGCCACTGGGCCGCCCCTGTTTCCTCATTTTTTAAAAAAGTGGAGATGCTGCTGCCTATGTTATGAAGGTTAAGTGAAATAATCCAATAGAGTGTTTCATGTTGTACCTGACACATAGGCATGCAATGGCAATGAGTATTCTTTATTAATTATTTCTCCAGTTAAATGCAGTTTTGTTATTTGTTAACATGGAGAACAAGTTGAACTCTAGTTTAAGGAAGCTGGTAGATCAAGTAGACGTCCTTTTGGGAGGCTTGGTTTTAACAAATTAATAAGAATGATTACAGTATAGTAAAAATTTTTCATAAATAAGTGCTTCTCATATTTTAAGGCATTCTCTTCAATAGGTATAGTATCTGCCTTTAAGTCATGTTCATACATAATTGTTTAGCACTTTTTTCTCATATGAAAAATTCTGAATTAATATTTGAATTAGTGATTTCTCACTAGATTGCCCCTTTGTAAATTAAATAGAATAAAACTTTATATCTAGATCATTGTCTATTTGGACTTACTAGGCTTTATAGAAATTTGATTAATCTCAGACCTACTTGAGATTAGTGGATTAATCTCCATTAGACCCAACTTTAGCTCCCATTTAGCACTTCCGCCATTTTTCCTTTTGCCATTCATTCATTCAATAAATATTCTTTTGGGTGTCTACCATAGTGCCAGGTACTGATCTAGTCACTAGGATATAGCAGTGAACAAAACAGACAACACAGTTCTTATGGAGTTATTATTCTAATGAGAGGAGACAGACAAAAAACACGGTAAATAACAAAAGTATATAATAAGTTAGCTGGTGATAAATTTTATGAGAAAAGCAAAACAGGAAAGATCATAGGGCGTGATGCTCCTGTGTCTGTGGTGGTGTTTCAAATTTAAATTGTCACTGAGAATGTGGCATTAGAGCAAATACTTGAAGGAAAGAGGTAAGAGAGTGAGCCTGGTGAATATTTGAGGGGAGAGTAGTCTATATCTGGGCTTCTCAAACTTTAATATGCATATGAATCACCTGGGAATCGTATTAAAATGCAGATTCTTGGACTCTATTCCCAGAGATTTTTGATTTAGAAAGTCTAGAGTAGGGCCTGAGATATTGAATTTCTAACAAGCTCTGGAGTGAGATTGATGCTGCTGGTCAGGATCATGCTTTTGAGCAGTATAACCTGCTCATCTCCTTTCACTTACGCCATTCTTCATTGTGTTTTCAACAGAGCAACCACAATGATCCTGTTAAAATTGTTCAGATCATGTTACTACTGTTCAAAATTTTTCAGTGGTTACCCATACATCAGAATAAAAGTTAGTATCTTTGCTGTGACCTCTAGGGCCCTACGTGATCTGTAGCACTCCCCGACTTCTCTGCCCTCTTTCGTTTCCTTATCACCCTTTCTCTTTCTCTGCATAGTTTCCTTGCACTTCCTCAAATGTGAAGGCAAATGTCCACCTGATGGCCTTTACATTTGCTTTTTCTTCTGCCTGGAACACTCTTCCCCCAGATGTCCATATGGTGAGCTCTCTTACCTTCTTCACCTTCTCAGTGAGAGCTTTGCTGGGTCACTTATCTGAAATTTACCACCGTCACCTCCATCTCTGACACTCCTATCTGTTTAATTTTTCTCCATAGTCCATATCACCATCTGTCATATTTTTTATTTTTCTTATTTGCCTTTTTTGTGTGTGTGTGTGTGAGGAAGCTCAGCCCTGAGCTAACATCCATGCCAATCCTCCTCTTTTTTTGCTGAGGAAGATTGGTCCTGGGCTAACATCCGTGCCCATCTTCCTCCACTTTATATGGGACGCTGCCACAGCATGGCCTGACAAGCAGGGCATCGGTGCGCACCCAGGATCCGAACCCAGGCCACCAGCAGTGGAGCGTGCGCACTTAACTGCTATGCCAAGGGGCATGTTTTATTTATTTATATATTTTATTTATATATTTTATTGAGATATAATTCACATACCATAAAATTTGCTGTTTTAAAATATACAATTTAGTCTATTTTTATTCTATTCACAGTCATGTAGACATCGCCACTATCTGATTCCTGAACATTTTCATCACCCCCAACAGAAATACCATACTCATTAGCAGTCACTGCTCATTACCCACTCCTCTTAGCTACTGCCAACCACTAATCTACTTTCTCTCTGTATAGATTTGCCTGTTTATATAAATGGAATCATATAACATGTAGCCTTTTGTGTCAAGCTGTTTTCACTTACCCTAATGTTTTAAAGGTTCATCCATGTTGCAGCATGTATCAGTACATCATTCCTTTTTATTGCTGAATAATATTCCATTGTATTGATATATCCATTTTGTTTATCCTTTCATCAGTTGCTAGATATTTGAGTGGTTTTCATCTTTTGGCTATTATGAATAATGCTTCTGTGAACATTTGTTTAAAAATTTTTGTGTGGATGTATGTTTCCATTTCTCCTTGATATTTATGTTGGAGTGGAATTGCTGAGTTGTATAGTAACTCTAACTTTTTTTTCATGGTAAAATGTATATAAGATTTACCACCTTAACCATTTTAAAGTGTGCAATTCAATGGCATTAAGTACATGTACAGTGTTGTACAACCATCATCACAGTTGCAGAACTTTTTCATCACCCCAAAAGGAAACCCTGTACCCATTAAGAGTTACTCCTCATTACCCCATTCCCTAAGCCTCTGATAACCACTAATATGCTTTCTGTGTATGTGCCTGTTCTGGATATTTCATGGAAATGGAATCATGATACGTGTCTGACTTCCTTCATTACATATCATGTTTTCAAGGTTCATTCATGTTGTAGTATATATATCAGTACTTCTTTCCTTTTTAAGACTGATGCTATAGACTGAATTGTGTCCCCTCAAAATTCATATGTTGAAGCCTTAGCTCCCAATTTGATTGTATTTGGAGATGAGAGCTTTTAGGAGGTAATTAAGATTAAATGAGGTCATAGGATGGGGTCCTAATCCGATAGGATTGGAGGCCTTATAAGAAGAGAAAGAGAGAGATTTTTTCTTTCTCTCTGTGTGCGCTAAGGAAAGCCCATATGAGAACACAGTGAGAAGGTGGCTGTGTGCAATCCAAGGAGAGAGCTCTCATCAGACACTGACCCTGCTGGCCCCTTGATCTTGGACTTTCTCGCCTCCAGAACTATGAGAAAATAAATTTCTGTTGTTTAAGCTGCACAGTCTGTGGTATCTTGTTATGGCAGCCTGAGCTGACTAAGACAGCTGAATAATATTCCATTGTATGGATATGCAACATTTTGTTTGTCCATTTATCAGTGATGGATTTGAGTCGTTTCTACCTTTGACTATTGTGAATAGTGAGTGGTGCTATGAACATTCATGTACAGGTTTTTGTTTGAATACCTGTTTTCAATTCTTGTTGTTTTGTGAGAGTGTTAAGATCTCATGGAACTAGTGTTTTGTGAAACAAAATTTGGTAAATTCTGTCTGATGTTATTTTATTTTGATGTTGTTTTCAGAAAATTAAATAATTTCGTTTATTTCTGACTTTTAAAGGAAGATATGTTGCTTTCTCTAATTCTTTATATTGGCAGAAATGATAGTTTTATAGGATTTGCTGATGTTAATTGCCTTGTCACGCAGGGCAAGTTGTACATATAGGAAAGAGAAGAAGAAGGTTAGAATATTATTTGTCTAGCTGCTATCCTTGGTCATGAAATGTAGAAATGAAACTAGGATTTCACCTTTTCTTTTCCATTTCCATCATAAATGGTCACTAAAAAACTAAATTATTTTTCAAAATATTAGGACACAATTGCAAATTGCTCATGGTGCTTCAGTGTTACCCTTAGACTAATTTAAGAAATATTTAGCTAACCTAGCCACACTTCTGATATTCAGATCCTTTTTATAATATCTTTATCTAAGAGTTTGCCTTCCTATTCTAGAAATTTCTGTGCTCTTTTGGTAGGAGACACATCACCTCCCGAGGCATGCTGTTTCTTCTTTGTTCAGAAAATTAGTGCTATCAAAAGGTAGAATTGACTGTCAAGGTTGTTGTAGATGGCATATAGTTGGCTTTTGAGGGCAGAGTGGAGAGATTTGTTGATTATCTATGAGCATTTATTTTTAGAAGTGCTTTTAGATACATCCAAATTAATTTATTTATTCAACACACTTTTATTAAGTGTCATCTCTGCGTTGTATTAAAATCTGAAGGTACAGAGTTAAATAAGACCTGTCATTAGCATCAAGGAATCCATCATCTAATATAGGAAATAGATAAATGAATACAAATTACATGACTATGCAAATGTGAGATAATAGGGGGTACTGTGAAAATATAAAGACTATCAGACTGTCTTCTGAAACAGGTAATGCTTAAGCTGAATTTTGCAGGACAGGTAAACGTTATTAGTTGAAGTAGGGAGGGCCTTGATGGCAGAGGGAACAGCATTTATAAAGGCATTGAGTCTTGAAGTAGCAGTGATCCATTCTAGCATTTTTGCTGTGAATAAAGTAAAAATTGTTAGGGCAGGATATAAAGTTAGAGATATAGATAAATTGGCTCTCTTTCTTGAGGTCTTGGCTTAAAATCTCAGAGAAGCCTTCCCTGATTCCCATATCTAAAGTTGGTCTCCCTCTCAGTTACTTGCTTTTTTCCTTTATAGCACTTACTACAACTTGGAATTATTGTATTTATTCTGTTTACTGCCTTCATGAGGGCAAGGACTGCATGTAATGTGCTAGAGAGTTTAAACTTGATAATAAACTCTTTGAAAGCCTTTTAAGTATTTTAAGCAAGAGAATAACATGATTCAAATTGTATTTGTAAGAGATTACAATCTAGTTAGGAGGCAGAGAAGCAAAGAGAAAATATTGATGTAGTGAGTTCAGTGAAAGCAAAGAAGGAGGAGCCTGGTGTGGGTCTGTGGTCTGGAGTATATATATTTTAGCTGCTAGTGTATAGTGATAAAGTCATTAAAGTGACTTTAGTTCAATGACTAATCTTTGGGACTTAAAATAGCTTTTTATCGTATTTACTTTAGAGATTCTACAAGATGGTTATGTTAGCCTTGTGTAGTGAATCTCAGTCATATATGTCTCTCTTGGTAGGTAGATTGGAAGAACAAGATAGGCATTTGATCTATGAAGTAGATTTTTCTTTGTGCATTTTGACTGTGTATATTTCTTGCTTACATTTTACACAGATATACTAACTTGTGCAACCAAGGAAAATGAAAGAGTATTTTTTCTGTATGCGTATAAATTGAATGTCTGTTTTCCATTAAAAAGTTTTTCAATTTACCAGTTTTGAAGATGATAACTGATTGCTTTCTTTTCTAGGTAAAATGAAGAATGATGAATCTAATAAAGAAAATTCTTCAGAGATGGATTACTTAGAAAATGCCACTGTGATAGATGAATCTACATTGACACCTGAGCAAAGGCTAGGCTTGAAACAAGCAGAAGAACGCTTAGAAAGAGATCACATCTTTCGACTTGAAAAAGTATACCATATTGTTCTAGTTATTTGGAGGAAAATGGCATGTTTCATAACTTTTCTTTCCCAAGTGCAGCTCTTTTTATTTTTCTTCTTCTATTCCTAAGGCAGAGATAGCATTCATCTTTCCTTACTTCCCTCTTTCCTTTCTTGTTCTCCTCTCCCTGTCTCTTTTCTTCCTTCCCTCCCTTTGTTCAGTAAATCCTTATATCTGTGAGTCTGACTTCATTCATTCACCCAAGGGGTCTGCAAACTATGGCCTACCCCCTTGTTTTTTTGTGTGTTTTATTTTTTTAAATTGTAGTAAAATATACCTAGCTCCTTGTTTTTCTAAACAAAATTTTATTGGAACACAGCCATGCCCATTGGTCTACATATTGTCTATGGCTTTTTTTGTACTGCCATGACAGAGTTAACTTGAGTAGTTCTGCAGTTGAATATATGGCCTGTGGCCCTCAAAGCATAAAATACTTACTATTTACCAGAGCATAAAATATTTACCAAAATATTACTTTGTCCATTTACAGAAGAAATTTGCTGACCCTTGATTTTTTACTCATCAAATAGATACTAAGCACTTGCTATGTTTCTAGATACTGTGCTAGGCACTGAGAATATATTGGTGTAAATGGCACAGTTTCTGCCCTTAGAAGTTAACAGTCCATTCAGAGTGATAGAAATAAGTTAGCAGATACTACATGATGTACTAGACTTACTCCTTTTCTCCTTGCTTTTCTTTTCCCCTTTCCTTTTTTTCTCCCATAATTACGGAATACTATGTATTAAGAACTGTTCTAGCCATTGGTATCTTATTCCTGAGTGCTAATTAGTTTCTTAACTTAGAAATGTACATTCCTAGCCTTAACAATAAAAACACTGCTAGGTATTGAAGGAAAGAAGCATAAAGCAATCTGTTCAGAAATAGATACTTGGAATATTTGTAAGTATGCACAGAAGGAACTAGGTCATCATTCTTGATAAATAAGAAAGAAAGAAATGGTACAATTTTGTGTAGTTTAGAAAAATGAGGTCATATCTAGATTGAAGAAGGCAGTCCTGTGTTATTAATAGAATTTATGACATGGTAGTAACCCTATGAAAATAGAAAGAAATATCAAGGAGTAGAGGCCCATAATGTAGGAGAGGGTTTGGGTTGGATACCTAGTCTCACAAGATCCTTGTTAGAAGGAAGTCTTTTTTGCAATTTGCTATTTTACTTAGTTCTGTCTTTCCTTTCACTTTCTCTTTCCTAGGCCTTGAATTAGTAGCTTTTCTGGATCTGTGCACTGTCAAGATAAATATTGAGTGCCTTTCAGGTGCCATGATCTGGTGATAAAAAGTTGAATTGGGGCATGCCTGGCATTTTTAAGAGCATGATACCACTTTTCTAGGAATTTACTAATTAGAGAAAGACATGTAAGCAAATAACAGTATTATTTGAAAATGGGATATTAGACAAAGGAGTGACCAACTTGAGTTGGGGTATAGAGGCATCAATTTGGGGAATGCTTTACAAGGAGGTGACATTGGAACTGAATCTGAAAGAGTGGCTAGGAGTTGACCAGGTGGGTTGGGGAAGGGTTGTACAGGTAAATTATATGGCATGTATAAAGGAAATATGAAAAATGTGTTTTCAAGAAAAATAAGCAGAGGACTGGATGGGAAGATATGTAGGATATGAAGCTGGAAAGGTCAGTTCTTGGAAGAAGTAAGAAGTTGGAGTGGAATGAATATTTGATGGTAGTGGGAAAGAATGACTTGGGGTGAAAGAAAAGCTTGGAAGCGTGGAAAACATTTTATTTGTTGTTGAATTTAGACAGCAATGATGTAAAATCAGTGTGCAAATACCAGCATAGATGTCTGTAATCCCTTTTCTTTCTGATATCTCTTTGTTTCTTGTGTCCTCCCAAACCTCTTATTTTCAATCCAGTGTACTCTTTTTTTTTTTTTTGTGAGGAAGATTGGCCCCTGAGCTAACATCTGATGCCAATCTTCCTCTTTTTGTTGAGGAAGATTAGCCCTGAGCCAACAGCTATGCCCATCTTCCTCTATTTTGTATGTGGGCTGCCGCCACAGCGTGGCTTGATGAGCAGTGCATAGGTCCAGGCCTGGGATCTGCACCCACGAACCCCGGGCTGCCAAAGTGGAGCACGGAAACTCAACCACTGTGCCACCAGGCTGGCCCCAATCCAGTATACTCTTAATTAACATTTTTCTTTACCAACTTCAGACACTCATTAGGAATATTCTTACCAACTTGCTTTTGATTTCATCAGGTCCTGTGGTTCACAGTGTACGCATAGATTATCTAATCAAGGAGTAAAGATGTAGATTTTTAACTTGTACCAAAGAAGGAAGAAATCCAAACTATTAGATCAGAAGGGTAAATTTCCCTATGGCAAGTGTTAAAGGTTGACTAGGAAACACCTAGAATCTCCATGCCCAGAAATCTTTAAAGAAAGTTTATTGTTATGCAGAAACTTTAAAGAAGGTTTATTAGTGTATTTGTTTAATAGTAAAATAAAATATTATAACTATAATAAAGGAATTTTTAAACATTTTTCATATGTCTCTTCAGTGAAACTAGAAGCTTCATGATGGTGAGAACATTTTTGTCTTATTTGCTGTTGTTCCTAATACAATGCCTTGCACTTAGTAGTTGGTCGGTAATTAGAGGTAGTTTGCTTAGTGTTTAAGGGTATGGGTTTTGGAGTGACTGGGTCTAGCTCTGCCAGTTACTGGTTGGGTAATATTAAATAAGTTATTTAACATCCTTAAACCTCAGTTTCTTCATCATTAAAATGGAGTTAATAAAAATAATGACACCTAACTCATTGGGCTGTTAGGATTAAATAAAGATAATACAAGTCAAGTGCTTGGCACAGTGCCTGGTATGTAGTAAGCACTAAATAAAGACTAGCTACTTGTAGATTTGAATTATTTTACCAGATAGGGCAATTTTTATTTCACTTTAAGTATATAAAAACAGGCTCCAGTGTTAGAGATTAATCCAATGTCAATGAGATGTTATCCCAGGCCTTCTGACTCTCAATTCAGTGTTATACCAAGCTTTTCTTACTAAAAAGAATCCATACGTGTCCTTGTCTACTAACATGTTACAGTTGAAAAATTCATGTGATGAGTGATCTCATGGCTCCCTTAGTGATCTCATTAATATTTACGGCTGTAGGTATTCTGTATTTATACTTTTAACTCCTGAATCCAACCCTTGGCAATATCGCCACTCTTAGCTTGAATCAAGCCAACATCATCTCTCTTCTGGCTGATTGCAGTATGCTCATAATGGCAATAAGTTCTTCCTGCTTCTATTCTTAGTATAGAAGGCAAACCATCCCTTTAAAATATAGATGAGATCTTGTAATTCTCTGCTCAAAACCTTTAATGCCTTCCCCTTACACTTAGAATAAAAGCCAGAGTCCTTACAAGGGGCCTTACAATGGTCCCTACAATGGCCCACATTACCTCTTTGTTGCAGTCATACTAGCCTTTTTTGTAGTTTCTCAAACATATTAGGCACATATCTGCCTCAGGGCCTTAGTATTCATATTTCCCTCTGCTTGGAATGTCTCTTCCCACATATCCACACAGCTTGATCCTTCACTTCCTTTAAGTCACTTTATCAATAAGGTCTTAAGTGATTACCCTATTTTTAAAAAGCAGTTAACAACCCCCCCCCCATATTCCTATTTATGTATTTGTTTGTGCATTGGTTTATTACCTGTCTTCTTACACTAGAATGTAAATTCAGAAGGACAGGGATTTTCATTTGTTTTGTTACATTATTATCCCCAGCTCCTAGAAAAATGTTTGTTATATAGTATGAGCTCAGAGGATATTTGTTGAATTAAGAAGTAGTTGCGGTTGGAAACTAGGAGGTAGAAGTCTCTTTAGGGCTTAATTCATTCCCCATTAAGGACAGATTTGAAAGAATTTTTATACTAAAGAATTGGAATGACTAGATTTAACTGAATTTTCTTATTTGCTTGTTGCTTTCGGCAAATTATTTAATCCTTGAAATTTAGTTGCCTTGGTAGTAAGGTGGGGAATCCTCATAGGGTTGTTGTAAGGTTAATAGATACTCTGTAAATGATGGTTATATCTAATTTTGATCTGTGCAGAACTGTTGCTAAATTTGGGGCAAGTTTTCCATTTAAAGAAAATCATATAATATTCTGAAGTAGGAGAATCTCTTTGTCAGGAGTTGCAGCCTGCTGAAGATCAGTCTGAGATAAAAATTAAGCATTGCTGCAATTTCAGTGTAAGGCACTAGAAACAGTGTTTTAATTAAATTTCAATATGTATTGTGTTTTTGTAATTTTTTATTGTATAATCTTATGGGTAGAGTGTTGGCATTGCATTCAGATATACACGAATTTAAATTCAGCATCTCCCACTTAATATTGTTGTATCCTTGTGAAAGTTGCAAGCTCCATGAGCTCTTATTTTCACATCTATAAAAGGAAGATAATACTAATCTAATTGGATTATTATGGAATTAAAATGACAAATTGTATGTGAAGCACCTAGCATAATGCCTGGCACATAATAGGCACTTTGGAATTACTAAGTTTTTTTATTTCAAGAATACATATATAAAGTGTGACTAAATTACTGTGACTGATACTTTTCATGTGTCAAAATTTTTGTTCCCTTCAGAGTAGTTAACTCAAAAGTTTGTACATCTGTTCCCATGAGATTGTGATTAATTGGAATGTTTTTGGAACTCAGCTTTTGGAATTGTCTTCCATGTTTATAGTTCATTCTTTTGAAATCCCCTATTTGAGGGTAGATTTTATTTTTTATAGTAATCAAAAAGACTGAAAGTTTGAAACCAGTTTTGGGGATAGCATTGGAATGAGACTAAGTAACGAGACTGCCTTTCTTATCTTACATTGGATTCTAAAGACTATATTAGATAAGTATTGAACATATTTAGCCTTATGATATTGTTTGAAATTGGTATATGATCTCCTATGAGGACTGTTTGAAAAGGACAACTGTCTCTTGGGTATGTAAGTACTGATTGGTTTATTAAAAACTTATTCCTTCAGTGCTTATTTTTGTCTCTTATATTTACATAATTGTATCATTCACATATATAGTCGAAAATTTACTTCTCTGTTTCCTGAAAAAATGTATTTTTTAATTTTTCGTTTCAGCGCTCACCAGAATATACCAATTGCCGGTATCTATGCAAACTTTGCTTAATTCACATTGAAAACATTCAGGGAGCTCATAAACATATAAAGGAGAAACGACATAAGAAAAATATTTTGGTAAGTTCTTTTTACAAAATATGTACTTATTTTTCAAATGGTAAAACTGTATCAAATACTTTTTATTTATGTAACTAAAAATGAGTTATTTGTCCAGTCTTGTGTTAGTAACTGAAGTGATGGCATTCAAAGCTGTGATTACCCTCCTTATCTTAGGTGGTTAGAAGGGGAACCTTCTCAGAGACCAGTTTGCTTATCCTAAAGTATGTTGATTCCTAAGTTTAAAACTGTCAGGTAGGGCCGCACCCGTGGCTTAGCAGTTAAGTGCGTGCGCTCCGCTACTGGCAGCCTGGGTTCGGATCCTGGGCGCACACCAATGCAGTGCTTCTCCGGCCATGCTGAGGCCGCGTCCCACATACAGCAACTAGAAGGATGTGCAGCTATGACATACAACTATCTACTGGGGCTTTGGGGGGCGGGAAATGTCAGGTATAATCAGTTAGTCCAACTGAGTTCTTATGTGCTAGGTGTAGACAGTGGTGCATAAGATAGTTGTGGTTCCTGCCTGTAGTTTCTGAAGTATTGGTGAAGGCATACACTAAATAAGGATTTAAGTATGATGAGTTTTATTAAAGAGGTAAATGTGGTACTAAGATAGTGTACAAGGATATTTTACTTAGTTTAGAACAGGGATGGTTTCTTTGAGAAAGTGACATTTGAGTTGAACCTTGAATTAGTTTAAAAGGCGAAAGTGTGAGTGGCATAGAGGGGTAAGCTAAGAGCAATTTACACAGAAAAGCAGCATGAGTAAAGGTCTCCAAGACAGGAAAGGACATAGCGTATGAGGAGCTGAAAGAGTCTAGTATGATTGGAGCAAAAAGCTCTAGGAGGAAAATGATGTGAGAAGCTGGAGAAGTCCAGACCATGCAGGGTATTATAAGCTTTAGACTTTGGGAATTCATAATTTTTCAGTTATTTTTATTAGAACATGTAATAGACATAGATGAGTAGAGTATTTTTTTTTTCTTTATTTATTTTTTATTGATGTTTTGATGGTTTTTAACATTGTGAAATTTTGGGTTGTGCATTTTTGTTTGTCCATCACCATATATATGACTCCCTTCACCCCTTGTGCCCATCCCCACCTCCCACCCCCACTGCCTTTGGTAACCACAGTACAGTTTTCTCTGTCCATGTGTTGGTTTATATTCCACATATGAGTGAGATCAAACAGTGTTTGTCTTTCTCTTTCTGGCTTATTTCACTTAACATAATACGTTCCAGGCCCATCCATGTTGTTGCAAATGGGACGATTTTGTCTTTTTTTATGGCTGAGTAGTATTCCATTGTATATATATATACCACATTTTCTTAATCCAGTCGTCAGTCGAGGGACACTTAGGTTGCTTCCACTTCTTGGGTATGGTGAATAACGCTGCAATGAACATAGGGGTGCATAAGCCTCTTTGGATTATTGATTTCAGGTTCGTTGGATAGATTCTCAGTAATGGGATGGCTGGGTCATAGGGCATCTCTATTTTTAAGTCTTTGAGGAATCTCCATACCGTTTTCCATAGAGGCTGCACCAGTTTGCATTCCCACCAGCTGTGTGTGAGGGTTCCTGTTTCTCCACATCCTCTCCAACACTTGTTTTTTGTCTTGGTGATTATAGCCATTCTAATGGGCGTGAGGTGGTACCTTAGTGTTGTTTTGATTTGCATTTCCCTGATGATTAGTGATGTTGAACATCTTTTCATGTGCCTATTGGCCATCTATATATCTTCTTTGGAGAAGTGTCTGTTCATTTCCTCTGCCCATTTTTTGATCGGGTTGTTTGTTGTTTTGTTGTTCAGTTGTGTGAGTTCTTTATATATTATGGAGATCAACCCCTTGTCAGATGTATGTTTTGCAAATATTCTCTCCCAGCTGGTGGATTGTCTGTTCATCTTGATTCTGGTTTTGTTTGTCTTATAGAAGCTCTTTAATCTGATAAAGTCCCACTTGTTTATTTTTTCTTTAGTTTCCCTAGTCTGGGTAGGCATGTCATCCAAAAAGATTCCTTTATAACCAATGTCAAATAGTGTGTTGCCTATATTTTCTTCTATGAGTTTTATAGTGTCAGGTCTCACCTTCAGGTTTAGAACATGTAATAGACATAGATATGAGTAGAGTATTTTTCTTTTTAAAATTTACTAGTATATTAGCTATTTAATTTTTTCAAAGTTATAACATTAATACTATGTAACCTCTTATCTCTGTTTCTGAGCATAGATCTTCTCTGAGAAATAACTCTTTTACCTGACTTTCTCAACAAGTCTGGGTTAGATACTCCTTCTCTGTGCTCCTGTAGCAGCTTGATCTGAAAACCTGATAACACTGTATTATAATTGTCTGCCTTCTCTCCTCTTTTAGATTTTAGTATTAATATTTTAGAGGACAGGTTGAGTTTCTTATTTATTTTTGTTTCTGCATTGCTTAGGACAGTGTCCTACACATAGTAGGTGCTCAATACATTTTTCTTGAAAAAAATAAATGCACTGAAGAAGATCAGAAACTTAGAAGGAAAAGATATTGTTCAAATTTTACCATGCAATTATTTTGATTTAATTAGAGCTTCAGAAGACTTAATAGAACAAAGTGGTAGTTTAGGAGGTAATAACTGAGAAATTTCAAGAAATGTTGAAAGATGCTGTCATTACTTCCAGGGACTCAGGGAATTCCAAACAATAAACTTAAAAAGAAAGCCAATACACTTTATATAGATATGTAATGTCTATATACATTATATACAAATTTTAGAATGTTACAAAAAACAAACAAAAAAACCTTAAAAGCAGCCATACTGGACTTCTGCTTTTGTTGAAGTTGGAATAACAGGGACTGGATTTATCTTCTCCTTGAAATAACCAAAAAAAAGACAAAAAATAGCTAACAATGGTTTTTAGGCAATGAAGGACAGAGAGTGAATGGAAAACAAGTGAGATGAGCCCAATGATTACTCCAGTTTGAAAGAGTTTGCAGACTGCACTATAGAGAGGGGAACCCAGTGGACTCCCAGAGTTGAGGAGATGGGCTTCAGTCCAGGTAGTCCAAGGTGGCTAGAGTTTATAGGACACAATAACAAAACAGAGAAAGTTATTCAGAGAGAAATCCTGAGATTGATGGACAGTCCTCTTACAGTATTCAGCATGGTACTGGTTGGTTCATGCGTGTGAGAAAGCTACCTGAAGCCAGGGAAAGAACCACATGAGGGAATTAGAACAGTGCTTGGTGCTCACACGGGGCTGGGAATAGTACCTTTCCACTATCTAGACTGGAAAACCTCAGATTTAATGGGGCATTGGGTAGAGTACTGAGAAGGATCCTGTTTCAGGAGTGGGGAATATTTAGATGTAAACTAAATGCGGTCTGGTCCTGACTAAAACATTTAAAAGACAAGACCAAAAAGAATAAACTGTTTCCAAGTATTTAATGTCATTACAGAACAAAGCTTTAAAATATTTATAGAAATACAAAATATTTGTCACCCCAAAAAAGTTCACGTTGTCTGACAGTCAATCAAAGATTAATTGGTATACAAGGAAGCAGGAAAATACAAACCATGATGAAGAGAAAAATCAGCCAATCAAAACTGACCTTGAACTGATACAGTAGAATTAGCAGAGAGGGACATTAAGACACTTAACATTAACTATATTCCTGATGTTCCAAAAATTAAATAGAGACATACAAGATATAAAAAAGATTCAAATCAAACTTACAGAAATGAAAACTACGTCTTAAGATGAAAAATACACTTGGCAGGACTAATGGCGGATCAGACATCACAAAAGAAAAGGTTGGTGAAGTTGAAGATATAGCCACGGAAACTATCCAGAATGAAACAGAGAGAAAAAGAATTTGAAAAAAAGAAAGAAAAGAGCATCATTGAGCTCTGGGATAATTGATGTATGTGTACCAGTTCTACACAAACTCTTCCAGAACATTGAAGAGGAGAAATGCTTCCCAACTCAGTCTACGAGGCCTACATTACTCTGATACCAAAACCAGAAAAAGACATTACAATAAAAGAAAACTTCAGACCAATATCCCTCATGAACATAAATGTAAAAATTCTAAACATAATTTTAGCAAATTGAATCTGACAGTATATTTAAGGAAGAAATATATCGTGACCAAGTGGGACTTTATTCTGAAGTGCATTGATAGTTTGTCATGAGAAAACCAGTCCATGTAATTCATCATGTTAACAAACAAAGAAAACTATATGATCATCTTGGTAGATGCTGAAAAAGCGTTTAAAAAAATCCTGATAGTCTCAGCAAGCTAGGAATAGAAGGGAACTTGCTCAACATGATAAAGAATATCTACAAAAAACTTACAGCTAACATTATGTTTAATGGTGAAAGACTGAATGCTGTCTCCCTAAGGTTAGGAAAAAAGACAGGTATGAAAATGGTATAGCTGCTTTGGGAAACAGTGTTGTAGTTCCTCAAAAAATTAAAAAAGGAGTTACCATGTGATCCAGCAGTTACACTTCTGAGTATATACTTAAAAAAATTGAAAGCAGGGTCTTGAAGAGGTATTTGTACAACCGTGCTTATAATAGCTAAAACATAGAAGCAACCCAAGTGTCCATCGACAGATGAATGGATAAGCAAAATGTCATATATACATAGAATAGATTATTCAGTCTTAAAAAGGAAGGAAATTCTGATAAGCTACAACATAGATGAACCTTGAGGACATGATGCTAAATGAAATAAGCCAGTCACAAAAAGACAAATGCTGTATGATTCCACTTATATGAGGTACTTCAAGTAGTCAAAATCATGAAGACAGAAAGTAGAATGGTGGTTGCCAGGGCCTGGATTGTTGGGGGAATAGGGAGTTATTGTTGATGGGTATAGAGTTTCACTTTTGCAAGATGAAAAAATTCTGTGGATGGATGGTGGTGATGGTTGCACAACAGTATGAATGTACTCAATGCCGCTTAGTTGTACACTTAAAAATGGTTAAAATAGTAAATTTTATGTTGAGTATATTTTATAACAAAAAAAAAAGGAAAAAAAAGATATGTCCACTCTTACCACGTCTATTCAACATTGTATTAGAGGTTCTAGCTAGTGCAGTTAGGCAAGAAAAAGAAATAAAAGCCATCACATTGGAAAAGAAAAAGTAAAACTATATTTGTAGACAATATGATTGTGTAGAATTTTTGGTGAAATCTGAAAAAAGAGTTACCAGAACTAATGAATGAGTTTAGTAAGGTTGCAGAATACAAGATCAATATGCAGGGCCGGCCCAGTGGCTCAGCGGTTGAGTGTTCGCGCTGCGCTGCTGGCGACCTGGGTTCGGATCCCAAGTGTGCACCGCTTCTCTGGCCGTGCTGAGGCCACGTCCCACATACAGCAACTAGAAGGATGTGCAGCTATGACATACAACTATCTACTGGGGCTTTGGGGGAAAAAAATAAATAAAATTATTAAAAAAAAAAAAAGATCAATATGCAAAAATGTATTTTTATATACCAACAATAAACAGTACAAAATTGAAATTAAAAAAACTATTTATGATAGCATCAAAAATATGCAAAACTTGTGTACAAAAAAGTACAAAAAATTACTGAGAGAAATTAAAAACGAGTTAAGTAAATGGAGAGATAAACCTTGTTCATATGTTGGAAAAATTGATATTGTTAAATGTTAGTTCTTTCTATACTGATCTATAGATTCAACACAATCCACAATCCCAACCAAAATCCCGAAGTGAAAACTGATTCTAAAATTCCTATGAAAATGCAGAGGCCCTAGAAGATGCAAAACAACTTTGAAAAAGAACAAAGTTGGAGGACTAACACCACCTGATTTCCAGACTTGTAAAGCTACAGTGATCAAGACAGTGTGGTATTGGCATCAAGTAGACAAATAGGTCAGTGGAGCAGAATAGTGAGTCTAGAAATAGACCCACATATGTATGAGCAACTGATTTTTGACAAAGATTCAAAGGCAATTCAGTGGAGTAATGATAGTCTTTTAAACGTATGGTTATAGAATAATTAGATATCCATATGCAAAGAAAGAACTTCAATCCATACCTTGCACTGTATAAAAAAATAGCTCAAAATGAATGACAGACCTAAATGTAAAACCTAAAAGTATAAAATTTTCAGAAGAAAGTATCAGTGAAAATCTTTATGACCTTGGATTAGGCAAAATTTCTTAGATATGAAACCAAAGGAAAAAAATGGTTAATGGGACTTCCTCAAAATTATAAACTTCTGCTCTTTGAAAGATACTGTTTAAAGAATGACAGTATTAGCCACAAACTGTGAGAAAATATTTGCAAATCATGTATCTGGTAAGTGATTTCTATCTAGAAGATATAAACAACTTTCAAAACTCAGTAATAAGTAAATAACCCAATAAAAATAATGGGCAAAAGATTTGAACTGACCATTAAAGAAGACATACAGATGTCAAGCACGTGAAAAGATGCTCAACGTTATTCGTCATTAGGGAAATCACTATACTTATTAGAATAGCTAAAATTAAAAAGACAGACTATACCAAGTGTTGTCAAGGCTGTGGAGGAACTGCAAGTCTGAAACAGTTCTGGTGGAAATGTAAAATAGTACATCCACTTTATTTCAAGGTTTATTTACAGGCATACCTCGTTTTATTGTGCTTTGCTTTATTGCACTTTGCAGATATTGCGTTTTTTACAAGACCCTCCACCAGCAAAGAGATTACAGCTCACTGAAGGCTCACACGATGGTTAGCATTTTTTAGCAATAAAGTATTTTTTAATTAAGGTACGTATACTGTTTTTTAGACATAATGCTATTGCACACCTAATAGACTACAGTAGAGTGTAACATAACTTTTATATGCACTGGGAAACCAAAAAATTCATGTGACTCCCTTTTTTGCGACATTCGCTTTGTTTCAGTGGTCTGGAACTGAACCTGCAGTATCTCTGAGGTATGCCTGTATTTTTAAATTGAGATATAATTGACATATAACATTACATTAGTTTCAGGTGTACAACATAATCATTCAATATATGTATATTTGTGAAATTATCACCACAATAAGTCTAGTTAATACCCACCACCACATATAATTACAGAATTTTTTTCTTGAGAACTTTTAAGATTTACTCTCTTAGCAGCTTTCAAATGTACAATACAGTTTTATTAACTATAGTCACCATGTTGTATGTTACATCCCAGGACTTATTTATTTTATATAACTGAAAGTTTGTACCTTTTGACCACTTTCACCCATTTAACCCATTTCTCACCCCCTGCCTCTCACAACCACCAGTCTGTTCTCTGTATCTATGAGTTCAGGTTTTTTTCTTTTTTAGATTCCACAGATAAGTGAGATCATAAGATATTTGTCTTTCTCTGACTTATTTCGCTTAAGCATAATGCCTTCAGGGCCCATCCGTGTTGTTGCAAATGGCAGGATTTCCTTTTTTATGGCTGAATAATATTCCATTGTATGTGTCTGTGCGTGTGTATGCCACATTTTCTTTCTTTTTTTTAAAAATATTTATTTATTTTGTGTGTGTGTGTGTGTGTGTGTAAGATCAGCCCTGAGCTAACATCCATGCCAATCCTCCTTTTTTTTTGCTGACATCCGTGCCCATCTTCCTCCACTTTATATGGGACGCTGCCACAGCATGGCCTGACAAGCAGTGTGTCGGTGCATGCCTGGGATCTGAACCCGGGCCACCAGGAGCGAAGCACGCGCACTTAACCACTGTGCCACGGGGCTGTCCCCGACACATTTTCTTTATTCATTCATCCACTGATGGACTCTTAGGTTGATTCCATGTCTTGGCTATTGTAAATAATGCTCCACTGAACATAGGAGTGCAGATATCTTTCCAAGTTAGTGTTTCTGTTTCCTTCAGATAAATACTCAGAAGTGGAATTGCTGGAGGATATGGTAGTACATCCACTTTTGAAAACAATTTGGCAGTTTTTTTAAAAAGTTAAATATATGCCTAATATACAATTCAGCCCTTCCCTTCCTGTATATTTACCCAAGATAAGCGAAAGCATATGTCCATACAAATACTTTGTATATGAATGTTCATAGCAGCTTTATGTGTAATAATTAGCCAAAAAGTACAAATAAGCCAAACGTACATCAGTAGATGAACGGATATACAAATTCTGGTATATCCATAGCACTTTATGCTATTTGGCATAAAAAGGAATGAACTGTGTTGATGTATACAACAACATAGATAAATCTTCAAATAATTATCCTGAGTGAAAGAAGCCAGACAAAAATGAACATATACTGTGTGATTCCATTTATATAAAACTCAAGAAAATGCAAACTAATCTATAGGCATAGAGAGCACGTCAGTGGTTGCCTGAGTATGGATTTGGAGGGGGGAGGGATGATTACAAAGGGGTGTGAGGGAATTTTTATGTGATTGATATGTTTATTATCTTGACCGTGGTGATGGTTTTATGGTTGTATAATCATGTGCTGCAGAGCAACGTTTTGGTCAACGATGTACTGCATGTATCCTGGTGGTCCCATAAAATTAATACCGTATAGCCTAGGTGTGTAGTAGGCTATACCATCTATGTTTGTGTTAGTACACTCTGTGATGTTCGCACAGTGATGAAATCGCGTATTGATGCATTTCTCAGAACATATCCCCATTGTTAAGCAACACATGACTGTATATGTATGTCCAAAATTAACCAAATTGTAAACTTTAAATACGTGTAGTTTATTGTATGTCAGTGATATCTCAGTAAAGTTGTTTTTTAAAAAACCAGCCAAAAAGAAAAGGTCAGGAGGTAAAGAGTGATGGAATTCAGAGCATGTTGTTAATCATGAATTAAAGAGAGAATTTCATTATGTTGGACAGGAAAGACATTAAGAAGGCTTCACTGAATATTTGATATTCAAGCTGCATCTTCAAGGATTAGAGTTTCACCAGATAGATACAAGGAAGAGTATCAAGGGCCTTTTAGGCGTAGAGAACAAAATGAGTAAAGACATGGAGGTCCAATAGCACATATAATGTTTGGAGGCTGGTGATTATTTAACTGTGGATATTTGTCAGAAATGTTGGACGGAGTAGAGAGAATGGTTGGAGGAGGGCCTAAAAAGGCAGGCTGAAACTAAATTGCTATATATTCCATGTTAAGGAGATGGTGCATTATCTTATTGGTGCCATTGAAAATTAAAATTTTTTTTTATCGCGGTAAAATATATAACATAAAATTTACCATTTTAACCATTTTTAGGTGTACGGTTTAGTGACATTAAGTACAGTCACATTGTTGTACAACCGTCTGCGCTATCCATCTCCAGAACTTTTTCATCACCCCATATTGAAATTCTGTACCCATTAAACAATAACTCCTCATTCCCCTCTCCCCCTTGCCTCTGGTAACCACTGTTCTACTTTCTGTCTCTATGTATTTGACTATTGTAGGTACCTCAGATAAGTGGAATCATATAATATTTGTCCTTTTTTGCTTATTTCACTTAGCATAATGTCTTCAAGGTTCAAGCTTATTGTAGTATATATCAGAATTGCCTTCCTTTTTAATGTTGAATAGTATTCTATTCTATGTATATACCATATTTTGTGTATCCGTTCATCTATGGATGGATATTTGGGTTGTTTCTACATTTGGCTATTGTAAATAATGTTGATATGAACAGTGGTGTAGAAATACTTGTTTGAATCCCTGCATTCATTTCTTTTTTATATATACCCAGAGGTGGAATTTCTAGATCAAATGGTAAATCTGTGTTTAATTTTCTGAAGAATTGCCGTGCTGTTTTCCACAGCAGCTGCACCATTTTACGTTCCCACCAGCAATGCACAAGGGTTCAATTTCTCCACATCCATAAAACTCTTTTTGTTGTTGTTGTTTTGATAATAGCCATCCTAATGAATTGAAGTGGTATCTCATTGTGCTTTTGATTTGCATTTCCCTAATGATTAGTGATGTTGAGCACCTTTTCGTGTGCTTGTTGTCCATTTGTATATCTTCTTTAGAGAAATGGCTGTTCAAGTCCTTTGATTACTTTTGAATTGGGTTGTTTTCTTGTTGTTGAGTTTTAGGAGTTCTCTCTATGTTCTGAATATTAATCTCTTATCATATATGTGATTTGCAAATATTTTCTCCCATTCTGTGGGTTGCCTTTTTACTGTTAATAGTGTCGTTTGTTGCACAAAAGTTGTTAATTTTCATGAAGTCCAGCTTGTCTATTTTTTCTTTTGTTACCTGTGTTTTGTTTCATATCCAAGAAATCATTGGCAAATCCAATGACTTGAAGCTTTTCTTTTCTGTTTTCTTTTAAGAGTTCTATAATTTTGCTCTTACATTTAGGTCTTTGATCCATTTTGAGTTAATTTTTGTATATGGTGTAAGGTAAGGGTCCACATTGCATGTGGATGTCCAGTTCTCCTAGCACCATTTGTTGAAAAGACAATCCTTTCCATATCAAATCGTCTTGACACCCTTATTAAAAATCATTTGACTGTGTATGTCAGCGTCTATTTCTGGGCTTTCTATTTTATTCCGTTGGCCTATATGTGTGTCTTTATACCAGTACCATCCTGTTTTGTTTACTGTGGCTTTGTAGTAAGTTTTGAAATCAGGAAATGTAAGTCCTCTAACTTTGTTCTTCTTTTTCAAGATTGTTTTGGCTATTCTGGGTCCCTTGAGATTCCATGTGAATTTTTGGATCAATTTTTCTATTTCTGCAAAAATTGTTGTTGGGATTTTGATAGAGATTGCATTGAATCTGTAGATTGCTTTGAGCAGTATTGACATCTTAACAATGCTGAGTCTGCCAATCCATAAATATGGATCTTTGTCTTTATTCGTGTTGTCTTTAATTTCTTTAAGCAATGTTTTGTTGTTTTCAGTGTATAAGTCTTTCATCTCTTTAGTTAATTCCTAAGTATTTTATTTTATTATGGATACTATTTTAAATGGAATTGTTTTCTTAATTTCCTTTTCAGATTGTTCATTGTTAATGTATAGAAATGCAGCTGATTTTTGTGTATTGATTTGTATCCTGTTGCTTTGCTGAATTTGTACATTAGTTCTAACAGTTTTTTCATGGAATCTTTAGGGTTTTCTACATATTAGATTATGTTATCTATAAATAGTGGTAATTTTATTTCTTCCTTTCCAGTTTGGATGCCCTTTATTTCTTTTTCTTTCTTTTTTTTTTTTTTTGTGAGGAAGATCAGCCCTGAGCTAACATCCATGCTAATCCTCCTCTTTTTGCTGAGGAAGACCGGCTCTGAGCTAACATCTATTGCCAATCCTCCTCCTTTTTTTTCCCCAAAGCCCCAGTAGATAGTTGTATGTCATAGTTGCAGATCCTTCTAGTTGCTGTATGTGGGACGCGGCCTCAGTGTGGCCGGAGAAGCGGTGCGTCAGTGTGTGCCCTGGATCCGAACTGGGCCACCAGTAGCAGAGCGCGTGCACTGAACCACTAAGCCACGGGGCCGGCCCTATTTCTTTTTGTTGCCTAGTTCCTCTGGCTAGAACTTCCAATAATATGTTGAATAGGTGGTGAAAATTGGCATTCTTGACTTGTTCTTAGAGGAAAAGCTGTCAGTCTTTCAACATTGAGTATGATGTTAGCTCTGGGTTTTTAAAAATATGTAGTCTTTATTGTGTTGAGGTTGTTTGCTTTTATTCTTAGTTTATTGAGTGTTTTTTTTTTTTTTTTTTGGTGAGGAGATCAGCCCTGAGCTAACATCCGCCAATCCTCCTCTTTTTTTTTTTTTTTTTTGCTGAGGAAGACGGCCCTGGGCTAACATCAGTGCCCATCTTCCTCCACTTTATATGGGACGCTGCCACAGCATGGCTTACCAAGCAGTGCGTCGGTGCGCGCCCGGGATCCGAACCAGCGAACCCCGGGCCGCCGCAGCGGAGCGCACGCACTTAACCGCTTGCGCCACCAGGCCGGCCCCTATTGAGTGTTTTTTTTTTACCACAAAGGGGTGTTGAATTTTGTCAAATAGTTTTTCTGCATCAATCGAGATGATCATGTTATTTTTTTCTTTTCATTCTGTTAAGGTGGTGTATTACATTGATTGATTATTGTATATTGAACCATTCTTGCATTCCAGGGATAAATTGTACTTGGTCATGGTATATAATCCTTTTAATATTCTTCTGAATTCGAGTTGCTAGTATTTTGTTGAGGATTTGTTGAAGGATTTTAGGTAGGAAAAAACTGGTGGAAATATGGGGAATGGGATGAAGGGCCAGAGACTGGAAATGGGAGACTAATTAGAAGGCTCCTGCCTCTTAGGCAAGTTTTCCTAGCCTAAACTAATTTTTTCCAGAATTTACCTCATTGCAGTAGAAGACACCACCATTTACCTAGTTGCTTAGGACAAGCACTTTTGAGTCATCTTTGATTCATCTCTTTCTTTTACACCCCACGTTCAAATCATTAGCAAATTCTATAGAAATTACTTTCAGAATATTATGTATCCCAAATTTAGTCATTTGTAACACACCTGTACTCTTTCTAGTTTAGTCTGAGCTACCACCATCTCGCCTGGACTATTTCCAACTTACCCTTCTTCATGTCCCCCCCCCACCCCCAATCTATTCTTCATTTAGCTGCCACGATTGTTCTTTTAAAATATGTCATATCATGTTACTTCCTGGTCATAGCCCTTCAGTGGCTTCCCAATTTAGAATAAAATTCTAAGCCCTTATCAAATTTCATTAGGTCATACAATATTTGGCTTCTAGTTAACTTTTCAACCTCATCATCTTCCACAGTCACCACTTTGTTACTCAGCTCCAGCCGCATTGATCTCTTCACATAACATTAAGCACTTTCTTGCCTCTGAGTGTTTGCATTTACTGTTCTCTGTGTCTGGAATGCTCTTCCCCCAGAAATTTAAATGTCTCTCTCCTTCACTTCCTTCACGTCTTTGCTTAAATATTACCTGTTCAGAGTGGCCTTCTTTGTCCACTCTATTCTAAAATAATAACCCCTTCCCATCAGTCTGTAGCCTCTTATCCTGTTTTATTTTTCTTCATAGCACTACCTGACATGTGATTATATATTTATTTATTTATCTGTTGTCTCTTTCCTCTAACTAGAATGTAAGTTACATATGGGCAGGGACTTCCTTGATTATATGAATGACAGAGGGTATATGAGGCTATCAGGAGGATATGAGGATGATCAGTGATAGGAGGATATCAATGAGAATGTTTTGTGGAACAGTATTCTAAAGGACGTAAGATAGGCTTATTAGTAGCATAGGTAGAGGAGTGTGTTCATTTATTGTCTTTTATCTTCTTATTTCCATGACAATATAGCAATATAATATAGAGCATTTTGTGGTACTTCTATGTATATAAAGATAATTTTGTTGCATGTTAACGTTGTATTATTTTTTCATTAAGTATGTTGCTATTAATACCTTGGATGAATCCTAAAAAAATTAGTCCTGAAAATTTAGACACTCATCCAAGACTTAGATTATAATTAAGATTGCAGAAATAGTCACAGAAACTTATGAAAATGAGATTGTCTTAGCTCCTATGTTTGATTATTCTATACCTTAGGTGAACTTTACTTATGTTAAGACTGAATATGGTAACAATTAATAAAACTAGGAATAGTTCAAAGTCTTTGTTTAACTAGATTGGCGGGGGGGGAGAGCAAACTACTTTTGATTATCAGATTTGTTGGGAGCTCCATGTCTCAAAAAATAAGAGATTGTTTTTTCACTGAAATGTGGTAATAGAAAATGCCTTTGTAATTATTAAGTAAAAGAAATGGTATGGTCTCAGTTATGTTAAAAAATGAAAGATGTGAGATTGTGTGTGATTTTCTTCTTTGCATTTTCCTATATTTTATGTAGCTTTTGCAGTTAGCATGTATCTTTTTAATCAAAATAATAAATTAATTTTAAAAAGTCATTGTGCATATAGTCCCTGTTTAGCTTATTGGTTTAAATTGGCTTTCAGACTTTTAGCAGAGTAGAGGTTTTTTTGAACATTTTGCCTGGTGTTGGATAAAATAACAGAGAGAAATCAATTGTAAATGGTAGGCAGTATATCAAATGTGATGATAGTGTCTAGGATGTTTTCCTGTGACCATTTACTCTGATACTCTGTATGCTGATCAGAGACTATTCAAGACCTTCTGCTACATCTAAGGCAATATCTCTTTGCTGCAACAAAATTATCACCTGAGTGTTGTACTTAAGGTATCTTGGCTTTGATGTAGCATTTCAGAATTAATGCAGACAGTAAGGTAGAACAAGTTTTATTTTTTTAATGTTTAATAGCAACCTTGTCAACAGCGCCCTCTTATTCTTCCAATCCAGCTTCACAAAGGCAGAGGTCTGTCTCTTTTGTTCACTTCCATATCCTAGGTTTCTTAAATCTGACACATAGAAAGTGAATATTTGTTGAGTTAATATATTTCTGTCTTTCCCTCCTACATATAAGGACATTAAAATAGAATTCTTTTTTTTATGTTGTTGTTGTTAAACATTACACTAATAGGAAAAACAAGAAGAAAGTGAGCTTCGATCTCTGCCGCCTCCTTCCCCTGCCCACTTGGCTGCTTTAAGTGTTGCAGTTATTGAATTAGCAAAAGAACAAGGAATAACAGATGATGACCTCGGAGTCCGTCAGGAAATTGTGGAGGCAATGTCAAAGGTTATAACAACGTTTTTACCAGGTATAAACACTTTTATACTTAATTTTTTAAATTATACAACTGTCTTCTCCTTGCTTCTTCTTGAACTTAGGGTAAATTACTTAATGTTTTCCTCTCTCTTTTTTTCTCCATCTTAAAAGTAGGTGAATTTAATTGTTTTATAAATGACTTTTTTTTTGGAAATATTTCAGAGAAGGAAAATGGAGAGTTATGGCACAGTATAATTTTTGTAATAATAAAAAAAGATATAGGATAATTTCTTAGTGGTCAAATATTACATTTTATATTAATTTTTATAATTATATTAATTTTTTAATATCATTGACTTCTGAATGGACATTTTAGTTATACTGTTTTCAGTATATACATTTCAACCAGTCACTAAATAAAATGCCTATTGCCTGATGGTGGGGAAAAATTAATTTACTTTAAGTAGGGATGTTGGAGGTAAAATCTGCACTTTTATTTCTTTTTAACTCTGCTCTTTACAGAAAGCTTGTGTTTTTGGTGCAAGAGGGATTCAGGCCAGATTTATTGTAGACATTTATGTATAGATTATTTTCTTAGCCCTCATTATTTTCTTATATCAATATTGAATTTAAGTAAATGTATATTAAATAAGACTGACTTCTTACCACCTAAGGCATTTTGGACAGTTGATAAATTATAGTTTCACATAGAGTCATTGTGATATTTATAAGCAAGAATATAAGATTGACATTTAAAAATGGAAAACATTTTCATTTCTGTTTATTTCTATAATGTGGTTTTCTATCTAAAATACATTGAATACTAATTTAAATTATATATAGAAATAATTCACTATTATTATAAGAATTTTCTAAGAATAGAACTGACATTTTTATGATTTTAATGACTTGGATGACTTTCAGACATTTTGCGAACTTGGAAAGTAGACTTTTACATATAGAATAGTATGAACTTATACTTTCTAAGAAGTTAAACCTGCCTGATCAATCCTAATCATGTTATTTTTTAACTTGCTGTCTGGTGAGATCCTTTTAAAATTGGCCTTATTATGATTTTTGATAAAACATATTTGATAGTCTGAGAAAGATGTAGGTATTATGTTAATTGTTCCTATTTATTTTGTTCTATGAACTCTTGAAAACCACAGAGTTTCTTTGGTTTTAGGTTTGCAGTATCAATTGACTTGACTTGACTTTGTATTTTTAAAGAGCATTGGCATTGAATGTCTGTGATCCCTTCCCCATTTAAAGTGCTACCTCTTACATTAATATAAATATCTAAAAATAAATGCAGTTTGTGACGGTAGCTATAGCTAAGTTAGTATATTCTTTACTGTTTTGTTTTTTTTTTAATTTTTTTTTATTTATTTTTTTCCCCTGAAGCCCCAGTAGATAGTTGTATGTCATAGCTGCATGTCCTTCTAGTTGCTGTACGTGGGACTCGGCCTTAGCATGGCCGGAGAAGTGGTGTGGGTGCGCGCCCGGGATCCGAACCTGGGCAGCCAGCAGCAGAACGCGAGCACTTAACCGCTAAGCCACCAGGCCGGCCCTGTTCTTTACTGTTAACATGTTAAATGCTAACCATACTTCTAGTCATTCCTAAATGAACTATTGCTAGAATTTTGTTTAAACACTGAACTTTTATGAGTAATTTCTTTCTTCTCTGTTCCTGAACCTCATAACTGAGAAACATTTTTATTATTTTGTAGATCAGTTAGAAAGGATGTCATTCTTCTATAATTGTTGTACTACAATTGGAAGACATAGAATTGAAATATATGTAGTTTTCCTACCACTGTTTTTTAAAGTTCCCATGTTTGCACACTATTTCATGCTTTGATGTTTTTCTTTTATTTCCAGAGTGTTCACTTAGGTTGTATGGCTCATCTCTAACTAAGTTTGCTCTGAAAAGTAGTGACGTTAATATAGATATAAAATTTCCTCCCAAGGTAAGTAATTAGAAAAGAACATTTCCTGTGTGGTTTTTCACTAGTACTTTGTGTTTTTTATTGATTATCTTTTTAGAGCAGGTGTAGGGGACTATAAAACTTTGGCTTGTAGAGTGTTACCATTATGATTAAGCAATGCTTTTGAAAACAATATTAGGTGTCAACATAGGTAGAATAAAAGAAATGAGGCAGAAAAAAAGGAAGCACGGTAAGGCAGTCAAAAAAAAAAAGAAAAATGCTTATGTTTGAATATGTTGAACAGTTATTGCTTATGGTAAGCAGTATAGAAAATGGAAAGAACTTTTGGAATCATATATCTGTGTTCAAATCTTGGCTGCAATGAGCAAGTTACTTGACCTTCTCAACCTCAGTTTCCTAATTTCTGAAACAGGGATAACAACTTTTATATTAAATACGATTAGATTAAATAAGATGATATATACTAGGGATGTTTGTGTAGTGCCTGGTACATTATGGGTACTTTTAATAAGTTGTAGCTAGTACAATTAGCAAAAGTACTGATACTGTTTAGCACTGCTAACGTTGCTTATTTATTGACATATCAAACATTTAAAATAATCAGTTGACATTTTGTGTGTTTTTAATTTTAGTTTATGCTCAAGGAGGTTTGAGTGAAAATTTGATGTTTTAATTTCTAGTCTGATACAGTCATTTACTTACAATTAATGTATGATTATTAAATACTTTTAAATAATAGCAAAATACACATTAAACTAAACATTTGACAAGCTTATTATTTAAAGTAGTATTTTAATCTAAGCCTTTGACCATGCTGCCAGTTGTCAGTATCCCTTAAACTTCATATCTCAACAACTTTTCTTTAATAGTCATTTGGTAAACTAATTTCTTTTCCATTTGTCTTGCTGTGAAATTTCAAAATCTTTTCTCACTCTAAGAACTCATTAATTCTAGGAATGTTGCTGGAATAACAGCACTACATGATTTATTAGATTGTACTTCTGTTAACAAGATTTGTTAACATAAAAGTAAAACACTGTTCTGTTTTCATTATTTTGAAATACAGAGTATGATTTAATTTAACTGTTTAATGAAATTGAATTCTTTCTAAAGTTTGGCAACTTGAACTTTGAAATTAGTATATTTTGAAACTTTTTTAGATGAATCATCCAGATCTTCTGATACAAGTGCTTGGGATTTTAAAAAAAAGTGGTGAGTTTCTTTTTTAATTTGTCTTTCTAAAGAAAATTTTTTAAAGGTACATGCATTGTGTTATGTATGGCTAACCAAGTTAAACCGAAACTCCTAGTGTATTTGAGTCATAGTATTACATATGGATATATACATTTATATATGTATTTGTTTAATAGATGTACTAGAAAATTTACATATTGGTTAGATCAAAAGTATCATATTTAAAATTGATATGTAAAAAACTACTGCCTTGTGGGTAATTAAAAAATGTTAGCTTTGAATCTTGACATTGCTTGTATAAAGGAAGACAGAAAAACTTGTCATCATTAGGAGATCATTGACGAAGGAAGATTTAGGGAGAGATTTGGGGAAAAAATGTGTGCATGCATTGAGTAAGTTTTTTTTCCACTTTAACCTAATTTAATCATTTATATTACATCAACGAAATCATACCTAGTAAGTTTTTCATATGTGCCTCGTCTCTCTGGATTGCTTTTGATCTAAAAAGGACATTTGTATAGATAAAAGTACTTTTAAAATAAAAGTTAAAAAAAATACAGCTGTCTCAAACCGGGCCCCAGGTCATGTAGTACAATCTGGCATATTATTTTCTTGGTTTTTATTTACTGCTTTTCTTGTTATAAAGTAAATGCTTAAGAGCTCAGGATCTCGAGCCAGACTTTCTGGGCTCACGTTTTAGTTCTGTCACTTATTGGTTGTGTGTCCTTTGACAAAGTATTTAACGTTAATGGTTCAGTTTTCTCATCTGTAGAATGACAGTAATATAGTATCTTTTTGATGAGAAGGTTGTTGTAAGGATGAAATGGGTTAAGCAATAGCTTAGAAAAGTGCCTGATATATAGTAAATTCTTATTAAATTTCTGCTGCTGTGATTATTATTATTACTATTGTCATCTTAAATTTTATTAATCAGAAGTATCTGGCAAAAATACTTGCAGTTTGGCTTAGAAGAGATAGCTTATTGACCTTAGCCTTACCCTCTCTTTTGCTCTACTGTCAGTTCTAAACTTTCTTTCCCTTTCTGTCTGCCCCATCAACTCTCCATTATTTATCAGCTTCTTGTTGGCCGTTTTCCTGGGAAATTAGTTTTTAAGAGGTTAATTTGGTGCAGTTTATCCTGTAAAGGGATTTTAATATCATTTTCTTTCTTAATAAATACTTGTCTCTAATTGCACAAAAACTCTAAAGCATATTAGAGATAAGACGTAGATATAGAGCTTTTGCCTCTTTAGACTCACTAGACAGTATCAGCTGGGCAAAAATATTTAAAATCTGTCTTTTTCACTAAAATATGTGAATAGATCATGTTAAGTCATATAACATAGGTTTGTAAAATTCAGTCTGACTATAAAATTGATTATTCCCTCATTGTACTCTTTAAAGACCTCTATCCTATCATCTACAGGATTTTTTTATATATTTGTTTTCCACACGCCTAATTGAGCTTTTTGTGTCTTATTCATTGTCATATCCACCATGCATAATGCAATTCCTGACATATAGATCTTCAGCACATGTTTTTCAAATAAATTAATAATTCCAGCAAGTACTACCAAGAGATTTTCTTTAAGCTTCGAATGAAATCATGTTAATCCATCTATTTTTATTTAGATTAGACATTTATGGCATGGGGCCTACCTTGGAGATGTAGAGAAAGATTTCAGTGTGGAAGTGTGCTTCACACTGTTAGTCTTTTCTTAGGTGTTTTGATTGGGCAGACTCTTGATATACTAACAGGAAGTGGGGCCAGCAGAGTTAGCCTTTTACTTGCATGGATAATTTATAAGAACTAAATTGTGAAAACATTGTAGGTTCTTATTTCCTGACTCCTGTGGAAATAGCCCTCAGAAGTAAGTGATGTCCTCTGTTTGCTATATCTATGAAGGTTTAACACTTTGACTAGATTATATACTTACTTGGAAATATTCAAACTTTTAGGGATGTTAAAACCTTTCTTCTTAAGGTGATTATAATTTTCAGAGAGTATTTGGGACTGTACCTGTGGTTTGTGATATACAGCAAATGACAGCAAAAGAGGTAAGAGATTCTGTTGGGTTGATGCTCATAATGAGGAGAGTGGATTATCCCACAGAAGCAATGAGAGTGATTTTTGGAAGGAAACTATTACTTAATGTTTACCATAGAGTACACATTCAAGAGATGTTGACATTAGCTTACTTGTTTTATTTTTTTTCCTTATTAGTATTATATGTAGATGTGGAATCTGATTTTCACGCTAAAGTTCCTGTTGTGGTGTGCAGAGATCGGAAAAGGTTGGTAACAATGAAGAGGAAATAAAGTGTTTTTTAAAATGACAACAACAACCACATATGCAGTGAACATCTCCAAAAGAGAAAATTTTTGTTTTACATTTCTACTTGGATTGATAGGACTAAGCTAGTTTCTGTTTATTAAAAATAGCAAACTTCTTAAATCCTGTGAACAAGAACTAGAATTACCAGACATTTAAAAGTAAAACACTCTAAGGTAGAACTTTGCATTTTTTCCCTCAAGTTCATTCACCCAACAGTATTGAGCATTTACTGTATGTTAGGTCCTGCCTTGCTGTAGGGGTACAAACATAAATAAGAAATCGCCTCTCTTCTCAAGGAGCTCAAAGTCTATTAGAATCTAGTTCTGAGTCCACTGAAATTTAAAGAGTCATTGAAGAGTAATCTTGCCTTTCTAGTCACTTGTCTAGAGGACTGAGAGAGCAAAGTGCCTTTGAAATAGGAAACTAAAATGATCCTGTTTGAGATCAATGTGGGAGACATGGAAACAATACAGAAACAGTAAAGTGTTGTTTTATTGATTATTAACCTGTATTTCTTATATTTTAAGATTACTGTGTTTTCTTATTCATAGCTAGAAGATCTAGTTTAACTTACTTTCTGAATTAGAAAATTGAGACCTGGAGAGATTAAGCAGTTTGTCCAAATTCACATCATTTAGGGGAAAATCAGATTTAGAATTATTAAATTAGAATGGAGGTATTCTGATTTCCAGTGTTTTTTCCACCGCATTGTGTCAGATTGCCTCTGTTTGGCAACCCAGATACATTCTTTTCCCTGCCACTAAATATCTCTACTACAATTCTGTCACCTGGTTTGAGGTAGCCCCTGTTTTCACTTATATATAAGCTTATTTGTGGGTTAATATGTAAATCCCTTCTAATTTCTAATCTGAAAATAGCATATCAATAAAATCATGAAAGCTTGGGTTGGAAAAATTAGAGTGAAGTAAAGCTAGTCAGTTCAGTATTTCATTTTTTGTTTTTATCATGTGCAAAGCAAAAAGAATGAACTAGGAAGGTACATTGCATGATTTGACATTGACAAGATCAATGTCTTTTTCTCATATAAATAAAATTTTGGTGAATCATAATGCTGCTTTTTAAATTAATTTCTCATGAACTTAAATACTAAGTGAGGCTGAAATTTGAAGTACAGATGAACATTTAAAACATCTTTAGTTTATATGAAACTCTAGTGATGGAAATGATATGTAGTTTTCAGTTAGCTCTAAGTTTATTAAAACATTTGTTTTTATTATGACTCTTAGGTATTAAAATATGGTGACTGGAAAGGATAGCCACAGGATTTGAAGGATTCTGGTTTTTAAGGTATTAATACAGTGAAATTTGTTTCTTTCTCATTCATAGTGGTTTACTTTGTAGAGTGAGTGCAGGAAATGATATGGCATGCCTCACTACTGATTTACTTGCTGCTCTTGGCAAAATGGAACCTGTCTTTACTCCCTTGGTGTTAGCCTTTCGCTATTGGGCTAAGGTAAGTGGAACAGAAGAAAAAAGTACCTAATCTTTAAGATAACTCAGGCTTTTCTGTACTGTCATGTATTATATGTACTGTAATATGTGGGGACAAAATAGTTATCTGTGCTAGACAGAAAGTGGTGTGGCAGGCTCTGATTATGGACATGAAAATAAAGTTTCATAGACATATAATGTTACTGATAGATTTTGGAATTTTTAGTTATCATACTTTATTTTCCTTTTATGTAGTATAGAAACATTCACTTTCACATTTTAATATATGAGACTCAAATTTTCACTCTTGTTGCAGGTTAAAGTTGTAAGATATGATTATACAAGTTAAGGTTCTTTTGATAGCATGTTTTTTTTACCAATCTCTGTCTTAAAACGTTATTCTCTTTCTTCTAAATTATTGATAACCTGCAGCAATTTCTGATTGGGCAACTGCTAAGGATTAGTTATCTAAGTTTCCTAAATTAGAGTTAATGTATGTTATTAAAGGCTGTCATTCCCCTGTACTCATTTCTTTGGTATGGAGGTAGGGAGGAGTGGTAAAGTAATTACCAATATCGGTCCAAATGACTAGAGAGAGAGATTTTAGCTTTTCTGTGTGTGTTCTTATCAATATAGTATTCATCAGTTGTCAGACTAGTGATGAGAAAATTCTCAGTCTTATACAAAGAAGATGGATTAAGGGGATAGTGTGGTGGAGTGATGACTTGAGAGCAAAAACAGAGAATTCTTTTTGGAATTTTTTGTCTGGACTCTGATTAGAGGATTGTCTCCATGGTTGGGGCAGAACTAGCTGGCTAAAGAATAGCTGGAAAAGTAAGGAACAGTCAGAAAGCCTATGGGGCCGGCCCCGTGGCTTGGCGGTTAAGTGGGCGCACTCCGTTGCTGGCGGCCCGGGGTTCGGATCCCGGGCGTGCACCGACACACTGCTTCTCCGACCATGCTGAGGCCGCGTCCCACATACAGCAACTAGAAGGATGTGCAGCTATGACATACAGCGATCCGCTGGGGCTTTGGGGGGAAAATAAATAAAAATCAGAAAGCCTAAGATTGGGGCTTCTTCATACTTCAGGCCTTTGTGTTTGCTGTTCCCTTCATCTAGAATGTTCTTACCCTACATATCCAGAATGGTTCACTCTTTTACTTTTTTCAAGTTTTTGCTCACATTTCACCTTACTGGAGTTTCCTGGACCACCCTGTATAAGATAGCATTGCCTCCATCATTCCCTTTGCTTTTACCCTGCTTTATTTTTTTCATTACACTTACTACCCCCTGCCATACATATTTTCATTTGTTTATGATCTGTTTTCTTCCGTGAAATTGTAAACTCTGTGAGGACAGGGATTTTAATCTGTTTTATTTATTCACTGCTGGTCCCCGGTGCTGCTGCTTTTACTGTGCCAGCACGTAGTAGGCATTTAATAAATATTGTTGAATACATGGCCTAGTTTCTTCAGAAAGGAGATTTTTGACCCTTGGAAGTGACTGGGAGACGTGAACCAGGCTGAGGGAGAGAGTACCTCCTCTTCTTAATCTCATTGTTCTCTGTGCCTAGCACAATGCCTGGCATACTACAGAAATTTAGTGCTACAAAATGGTATAAACCAATTCCAACTGTAAATTTTTTTTTTTTTTTTGTGAGGAGATCAGCCCTGTGGTAACTTCTGCCAATCGTCCTCTTTTTTTGGCGAGAAAGACGGGCCCTGGGCTAACATCCGTGCCCATCTTCCTCCATTTTATATGGGACGTCGCCACAGCATGGCTTGCCAAGCAGTGCGTCGGTGCGCGCCCGGGATCCGAACCGGCGAACCCCGGGCCGCCGCAGCGGAGCGTGCGCAGTTAACCGCTTGCACCACCAGGCTGGCCCCCAACTGTAATTTTTATGCTAAGTATTTATGTGATTTTGAGCAAGGCACTTCACCTCTCTGAGCCTCAATTTTTCCATCTGGAGAGATTATTTCAAAAATGATATGCGATAATGCATTAGAATATACTTGGAACTCTAAAATGCTGCACAAATTGTTTTTTTCAATTGGCAATTGAGATTATTTAAACAACGATGAGTCATCAGGAACAGAAACTGGTGCAACAACCCTGGTGACCAAGGTTTTTCAGAGTGTGGGATGAGACTGGTAGACAAGTCCTAGCCATCACTCAGGAGACTCAGTCTATCAACTCCAGAAGGTTAGTAAGGGATAGAAAGAATAAAGAGCTACCTGTGGGATGGTACTTCTTAATTACGCTATAAATTTTTAGTGGTCATAAAATAGTATCAGTTTTCTCACAGATGTTCTTTTATTCTTTTAGGCAAGAGACTATATCAGAAGAGTATAAATGGTACTCAAATAAGTTTTTTCATTTGGGAAAAAAAAATATGACCTATAAACTTTGTTTCCTAAAGTGGCTCTTAGACAGATTTATCAAATTTGCATGGATTCTAAACATACTAGTCAATGAAGGACACTAAAAAACGTGTATTACAAAGCTGGTTGCAGAGTGGTTCCTTTCTATTTCCAGCAGAACAGTGTGTCTCATTTTTGGCAGCTGTGTTAGTTGCAAAGTGCTTTTTTCATGTTTTCATTTTCTGAGTTTATTGTAAGAAACCTAGAAATAATTCCTGGTATATTTTTCCTCTCAAAGATTTTTTTTAAACAGCTTTATTTATCTTGAAGTTTTAAGCCACATTGCACGTTATCTAGTAAAACGCAGATTTTCCATGATTTGAGAGTTCAGAAAAATTCTAGTATATGAATATAATTTATTCTTGTTAAGTGATATCATGAGATTGCTGTTGTCTGTTCTCTGGCTATCTCTTCTCTTAAGTGGCTTTATTGTTAGCATTCCAGTAATAGGAAATAGTTTTCTCGTAAAGACTCGTAACTCTGGGGGCTGGCCCCATAGCATAGCGGTTAAGTGCGCGCGCTCTGCTGCTGGCGGCCCGGGTTCGGATCCCGGCCGCACACCGATGCACCGCTTGTCAGGCCATGCTGTGGCGGCGTCCCACATAAAGTGGAGGAAGATCAGCACAGATGTTAGCTCAGAGCCAGTCTTCCTCAGCAAAAAGAGGAGGATTGGCATGGATGTTAGCTCAGGGCTGATCCTCCTCACAAAAACAAAGAAAGATCTTAACTCTGGATGGCAAAACTCTTTTTAGCCTTTTCAGTGTATTATAGTCAAGTTTCCTGACTCAGAACAACTTTTTGTGGTTAACATAAGAATTAATTTCATCCGTATTTGACATCTAAAAGAGATCCCTGGGTTTTTTATTTTCTTTTTATTTTTTGTACGTATTTAAAATATACAACTTGATGATTTGATATATGTAAGCATTGTGAAATAATCACCAATCAAGCTAATTAACATCTCTTACATAATTACCTTTTGTGTGTGCCTGGTGAGAACACTTGAGATCCACCCTCTTAGCAGATTTCAAGTATACAATACAGTATTGTTACCATGCTATACCTTAGATCTCTAGAACTTATTCATCTTGTGTAACTGAGATTTTCTACCCCTTGACCAACATCTCCCCATTTCCATCTACCCCAGCCTCTGGTAACCACCATTCTACTCTCTGCTTCTGTGAGTTTGACTATTTTAGATTCCACATATAAGTGAGATCGTATAGTATTTGTCTTTTCTGTGTCTGGCTTATTTCACTTAGCATAACGTCCTCTAGGTCCATTTATGTTGTTGTAAATGGCAGAATTTCCTTCGTTTTTAAGGCTAAATAACATTCCATTTAATATATATACCACATTGTCTTTGTCCGTTTATCTGTCGATGGACATTTATTTTGTTTCCATATCTTAGCTATGAGATCCCTGTGTTTTAAGAGCTCTCTCTTAAACTGCCTTAATGTTATTCTTCTGTGAGATGTCTGATAGTGTTAACACCATACATGAGCAGTTCTTTATAGTTGCAAAGAAGTTTCTGGTGAACTTGACTTATTCATTATGCCGTATACTCTGTCCTAATAGTCTGGATAAATGAGAATTTATTCTAGTGAAATATTTGAAGCTCTTTTGATAAGTGTTTTTTATCCTCTCTTATTTTTAATTGTATTCTTAAGTTTACTAAGCCATTAAAGCTTCAGTGATTATGCTAAGTCTTTATTATCTAAAGAAGAAAATAATAATAAAAAAAAATCCAATTATAGACGGATCTTATTTATGTAGATGCAAAAGTCTAAATAAAATATAAGCAAGTGGAATATATGAGTGTATCAAAAGGTAATATGCCATGATCATGCAGGGTTTATTTCAGGAATATAAAAATGGTTTAATATCAGGAAATATGTTAACGTAATTTATTACATTAACTAAAACATAAAATACATCATAGATGCTGAAAAGGCATGTTCTACCTAAAAAAACTCTTAAGTAAACTAGAAAGTTAATGTGATAAAGACTATATACGCAAAAACCAAAAGGAAACAATAACAAACATCATTCTAAACAGTGAATTGCTCAAGCCATATATTTAGGAATATTACAGAGATGTTCACCAATGATGTTGTACATTGTCTGGGAGATTTAAAAACTGCAGTAAGAAAAGAAAATGAAATGAAATAATGAATATAAATATTGGAAAAACAATAAAAATTTCTCTTTGCTAATGATATGATTGCATACCTATAAAACTCTAGTAAAAAACTACTAGGATTAGTAAGAAAATTTGTAAGATGACTAAATACAATATAAACCTACAAAACCAGTTGCTTTTCTCTGTCATAAAAGTAATCTTGTAGAATAGAAACAGGGAAAAATATTACCTTCATGACAATGACACAAATTATAAAATACTAAGGAATAAATTTAATAAGAAAGGTACAGGAAGAAAATTCTATTACTGAAAGGTGAAAATGAAATCTGAACAAATTCATTCATTCAGCAAATATTTGTAAATGCTTTCTATGTGCCAGACACTGTTGTAGGTGCTGGAAACATCTCAAGACATACAGAGTCCTGTTGTCATGAAGCTTACATACTTGTGGAAAAATCAGACAGTAAACAAGTATATAAGTAACACAGTATTTGGTAGAATTTAGTGCTATAAAAATGAGATGATAATTTGTACAATGTTATAAACCAATGTTACCACAATAAACAGAAAATAAAAAAATTTAAAAAAAAGATGATGTGATAACAGATTACGCTGGATGGTCCAGAAAGTCTCTTTGAGGAAGTAATATTTATTTATTTTTTTGTGTGTGAGGAAGATCAGCCCTGAGCTAACATCCACGCCAATCCTCCTCTTTTTGCTGAGGAAGACCGGCCCTGAGCTAACATCTGTTGCCAATCCTCCTCCTTTTTTTCCCCTTTTTCTCCCCAAAGGCCCAGTAGATAGTTGTATGTCATAACTGCACATCCTTTTAGTTGCTGTATGTGGGACACTGCCTCAGCATGGCCGGACAAGCGGTGCATCGGTGCGCGCCCGGGATCCGAACCTGGGCCACCAGTAGCGGAGCGCTCGCACTTAACCGCTAAGCCACGGGGCCGGCCCCGAGGAAGTGATATTTAAACTCAGACCAGCAGTAACGAGCCACTTGAAAGTCTAAAGGAATAGCATCCAAGGGATAGCTACTACAAAGCCTCTGAGGTGGGAGCGAGCTCATGAGGAGCAGAAAGGAAGGCAAGAGTGACTGGAATGAAGTGAGTAGGAGATAACGTTAGACAATTCCTGTGGTAAGGAGTTTGGATTTTAATTGCAGTGAGAAAGGACAGGAAAAGTTTTAAAAGCAGTGTATGACTTGATGTGATTTATGCTTTGAAAAGATCTTTCTGGGATAAAGAGTAGAAATAGGGAGCCCACTGAGCAGTTTGCTGTAATAGATCAGCCAGAGATGATAATGATCTGTGCTCGGTTAGAGTGAATATGAAGCAAAGTAGACAGATTTGGGTAAGTTTTAGAGGTAGGACTTGCAGAGGTATTAGATATGAGAGTTGAGGGAAAGTGAGTAATTGATGACAACTAAATTTTTGGAAAATACAAAGATACCAAGCTGTTGGATAGGGAGATGGTATTCCCTAAAATATAAAATCGCATAAATTAACTTTCACATGTACAGTAATCTCAGAGTTACTAAGTTTTAAAAAAGATTGATAAAATGGTCTTAAAGTTATAGAAGAATAAATGTTTGAGAATAGCTAAAAGAATTCAGAAAGAGACGACTAGTGAAGGGGGACCTACTTTACCACTATAAAACTGCTTTAGTCAAGTGTATATATCCTTTGCATAGGAATAGACAAATAGATCTGTGTGGAACAGAATAGAAAGCCCAGAAGTAGATCCTAGTATAAATGAGTTTTTAATGTATGAAAAAATAAGAGATTTCATTTCAGTGATAAAATGATGGTTTATTTAATAAATGGTGCTCTCACAACTGTATGTTTCTTGAAGAAAATAATGTTGTACCCTTATGCAAAAGGGTTGGACCCTTATGCAGTAATGTTGGACACTAAATGTGAAAGTAAACTCCACTTAAATGAAAAATCAAAAATTTAGAAGAAAATTTAAGTGTGTATATGTAACCTGTGGGTTAGGGAAACCTTTTTACCGTGATAAGAAATCTAGAAGCTATATAAGATAAGCATATTTAACAATATAAACATTAATACATTTCATATGATAAAAGGTACCATACATAATGTCAAAAGAAAAACAGATTGGGAAAAATAACGTTTTTCAAATGCATATATCAGATATAAAGGGTTACTATCTATAATGTAAAAAGAACTCATACAGATTTGTATGTAATGTATCAAAATAGAAAAACCGGCAAAATATTTAAGACAGTTCAGAAAAGAACAAATCCAAATGGTTAGTAAACACGTGAAAAATTGTATAGTCTCTTAGCATCAGGGGAATGGAAATTGAAGTCACTGGTATTACATCTCACCCATCCCATTGACAGTTTTTTAAAAGGGTTAATACCTAGTGTTGAGAAGGGTGTGTGTACACTCATATGTTACTGGTGAAAAGAGAAATTTTTGTAGTGATTTTGGAAAACAATCTTGTTACCGCACCAGGTCCGTTTTTGCCCGCCACCCAGAAAGCCAGTCACAGAGACGACGAGATTGCAGAGAGAGAGGGTTTAATCACAAGGCAACCAAGTGAGGAAAATGGGAGAACAAGTCTCAAATCCGCCTCCCCAAAAATAGGGACTCGGGTATTTATGGAGAAAGGGGCAACGTGGTCTGAAATGCTTGGAGGTGAGGAGAGATGAGTTAATTGATGATCTGTGCAAGCGTAGTCAGGCTTCATGTTTCTTCGTAGGACACGTCTTCACAGAATGGCAGCATTAGCATGCCCTGAGGGTGGAGTTCCAACCTCTTGCCATCAAAAGGGCCCAGTTGATGGGTTAGTGGTCTCAGTCTGGCCTGAAGTGGACAGGGGCTCGGTTCCTGTAAAAATACCTCAAACACCCATTACTATAGTAACCCAGGCTCCAGGGAGATGTCATCTATAGGAACCTAGTGGGAGTCCGACAGCACAGTTAACAATGAGTAAATTTATCATGCAGATTTAAGTCCTCGCCTTCCATTCTGATAAGTTTCTAGGTAAGGCCATCCCCCCTTCTTCCTGGTGCAGGGGAGAAGATACCTTTACGAATGGAGATTTTCTTTACAAATGTAAATGTGTCTCATAAAGGGTAACAATCACTAAGAATGGGTTTAGCACAACCCGCCCAGGTACCCAGAGATGTCTATAGTAATGGCCTTTTCTGGGGGCGGGCCTCCCATCCTAAACTCCTTTGGTCAGTTAGTGGGGGTGGTGGTCAAAATGTCATTCAGGCAGAGAAATATTTTGGGTTCGCGGATTTTAATCCCCCATAGTTACTAGCTGTTTAATCATCAATGTCTGTTTGCCGGTTTCAATCTTATAATATTTATTAAAATTCAAATATATCACATATTTTTTAATCCAAGAAATACATTCCTAGGAATGTAGCTCATAGAAATAAACATATCCTTAGGAAATATGTATAAAGATAAATATTATAGCATTGTTTAAAGTGGCAAAAACTGGGAACAAAGTGTGGATGTCTTTGCGTGGAGGAACTACTGAGTAACCATCCAGATCATAGACTATAATTTAACCATTTAAAAGAATGTGTTAGATCTGTACTAATTGACTTAGAGGGACTTTCTTGGTGCATTGTTAAGGGAGAAGAGCAGTATACAAGAGAGATGTCTACAATATACAATTTTGGTAAAACAGTGACCAAAAACATAAAATCCTTCCTGTATTTATATAGAAAATAGAAATGTATGTATGTTTGTATATGGTTATTTGAGTATAAAAAAAGCATGGTACATAGAAGATTGTTAACATTTAGGCAGAAGTAGAAGCAAGATAAGAAAATAATATACTGGGGCCAGCCTGGTGGCGCAAGCGGTTAGGTGCGCACGCTCCGCTGCAGCGGCCTGGGGTTCGCTGATTTGGATCCCGGGCGCGCACCGACGCACCGCTTGGCAAGCCCTGCTGTGGCGGCGTCCCATATAAAGTGGAGGAAGATGGGCATGGATGTTAGCCCAGGGCCAGCTTTCCTCAGCAAAAAGAGGAGGATTGGCAGATGTTAACTCAGGGCCGATCTTCCTCACAAAAAAGAAAATAATATATTTTGTGTATGTGATGGAGATTGTCCCCGAGCTAACATCTGTGCCGATCTTCCTCTATTTTGTATGTGGGATGCCACCACAGCATGGCTTGATGAGCAGTGTGTAGGTCCACACCCAGGATTCGAACCTGGGAACCTGGGGCCGCTGAAGCGGAGCATGCAGACTTAACCACTATGCCGCTGGGCTGGCCCCAAGATAGTAATATTTTAAAAAGGTGTCCACAGTAGAAGCACTATATATGATATGACTCCATTTAACTAAGATATATATGTGTCTTTATATGCAATAGAGAAATGAATGGAAAGATGGTCACTAATATGTTAATAATTATTTCAGAGTGGTCAGATTTCAGATCATTCCTTATATTTTTCATTATTTGAACTTTTTTACAATGACTGTAGTAGGAAGAACAAGTTACTTTTATTGTGAGGGGAATAGAGAAAATTAAAGAAACCTAAATGGTGGTAATTTTTTTCCTCTTCATTTTGCAGTTGTGCTATATTGACTCCCAAACTGATGGCGGAATCCCTTCTTACTGTTTTGCTTTAATGGTGATGTTTTTTCTACAACAAAGAAAACCCCCTCTTCTTCCTTGCTTACTTGGAAATTGGGTAAGCATGAGTTTTTGATGTATGTGTGCATGTATATATGTAGTTTACTCTTGCAAAGTGCTCTGTTCAAACATTTTAAGCTGCAATTCTGGTCTGTCTATTTGTACATCTTTTTCTTTTCTTTCTTTTTTTTTTTTTAATAATTTTTCCACTACCAATTTGGAATGCCTTTTTATATAGATTGAAGGCTTTGACCCAAAAAGAATGGATGACTTTCAGCTGAAGGGCATAGTAGACGAGAAGTTTGCGAAGTGGGAATATAATTCAAGTAGTGCAACTGAGAAAACCTCAATTGCTGAGGAAAACAAAGCTAAGGCAGACCAACCAAAAGATGATACCAAGAAGACAGAAACTGACAACCAAAGTAATGCCATGAAGGAAAAACATGGCAAAGTAAGCTTTTTTTGTTTTCGTTTTTGGCTTTTCTATCTGTAGAATTTGTGACGCCTTCGATTGAAGCTATTTTATTAATAGATTGACTGACTGACCTTGAGTAAGCCTCTTGGCCTCATTTTCCTCATCTGTGAAGTGAGGGGTTGATCTGGTTTAGTTTTTCAGTACTGAGATTCTCTAATGAATTTATACCTCATTTTGGAAGACTTGTATTGTTTGAATCATGTCAAGGTAATTCTTTGTATCTTTTTCATTTAGACAAGGAAAATTTCCCTCAGGAGTTGGGCTGACCAAAACTTTAGCATGTGGGAGTTATGTTGCCAAACTGGTAGAAAAATAAAGGCCCTGTGCTCCTTTAGGGGGTAACTTGCTTATTTAATTATTCAACATTCATTTATTAAGGATCTGGTATGTGCTGGGCATTATCTTCAGTGCTAGAGAACTAAAGATGAATGTCCATCAGTTGTGTCTTCCAGAAGCTTGTAGTCTTCTGAAGTAGATAAACATGTATTACAGAAATGTGACAAGTACTGAAGTCATTGCTCTAGCCACACTGAATTATATGTGGTTCCCTGAACATATATTCATAGTCCATTCAGCTCTCTCACTTTTCCTAGACTACCTTCTACCTTCTTCTCAAACCACCAATTCTCTCAGCTAATGATCTTGCTTCTTACTTCACTGAGAAAACTGAAGCAATCAAAAGAGAATTTCTGTGTACTCCCACCACCATCTACCACTATCTGCACTCACATACTCTGCCTTGCTACTTGCTTTTATAAAGGAACTTCCCATGTTGCTATCGAAAGTCATTTTCTCCACTTGTTTATTCAGTCCCATCCCTTTTTGTCTGTTCTAGAACATTGCTCTAGCATGGCTTCTCTTTCCCTCTTAAGGTACTAACTTTTCATTCTCTACCTAATCAAACATGCTTTTATTTCTCTCATTTTAAAGAAAAATCTTGACACCACTTCCCCTCCCAGCTATTCCTATGTTCCTTTTTGCAGTGAAACTTCTTGAAAGAATTGTTTATATTCGCTATTGCCAATTTCTGTTTGTTCTTAACTCACTCTAATCAGACTTTGACCTCTATCAATCTGCCAAAACTTGTATCATCAATATTGATATCCTCCACATTGCTAAATCCAATGGTCATGTCTCAATTTTTATCTTTTTTGGCTTATCAACAATATTTGCCAGTTGATTATTTCCTTCTCTGATAAATTTCTTAACTTTTAGGATACCACACCCCTAGCTGATTATTCCTTCTCAGTCTCTCCTGCTGGTTCCTCTTTTCCTCTCCAGTCTCTTAAAGTTGGAGTGCTCCAGGGCTCAGTCCTTTATCTCCTTTTTTTTCTGTATCCGTACTCTCTTGGTGATCTCATCCAATCCCATTGATTTTAAGTACCGTCTGTATGATAATGACTCTCAAATTTAAGTCTTCAGCCACACCTCTCTCCTGAACTCTATAATTGTATCTCCAACTGCCTGTTTAATGCCTCTACATAGATGTCTAATAGATGTCTTAAACTTAACATATTTACAACTGAACTCCTGGTCTTCCCCTTGCTCCACATGCAATTTTCCCATCTCATTTGATGGCACTCCATCCTTTCAGTTGCTCAGTCAGAAACCTTGGAGTCATCCTTTACTTCTCTCTTTCATACCCCATACCAAGTCTGTCAGAAAATCCTGTCATCTCTACCTTAAAATATATAGAGAATTTGACCACCTCTCACCACTTCCACTGTTACTATCCTGGTCTTAGCCACCATCATCTCCGGCCTGGATTACTACTATAGCCTCATAAGTTTTCCTGCATCTACCCTTGCTCCTTATAGTCTCTTCTCACGCAACAATCAGAATGGTTCTTCCAAAACTTAAGTCAGATCATGCCATTCCGCCTCCCCACACTCAAAAACGCTTCAGTTGCTCCTCATTTAATGTGGAATAAAAGCCAATGAATTCTTACCGGCTAGCTCTTTGTTTTCCTCTTCTCTTTACCACACTAGCTTTCTTAGTTTTCTTTTTGAAGTTAATCACATTCCTACCTTAGTGACTTTGCTCTCTCTGTTCCTTATTCCTAGAACTCTTCTTCAAATCCTGTCTTCTCAGTGAGTCCTATCCTGACTACTCTGTATAACACTGAAACCTTCTCCTGCTCCCATATTCTTATCCCCTTTACTAAACTTACTCAACTTTTTCTTATTTCCACAGCACTTTGCTTCTTCTAACTTACTATGTAATTTACTTATTAAGTTTGTTGTTTATTGTCTTCTTCCCCTAGAAAGTAAGCTCCACTAAGGCAAAGATCTTTGGTTTTTTCCCACAGATATATCCCAAGTGCCTGGCACTTAGAAGGCACCAATGAATAGTTGTAGAATTGAATGAGTGAATGACTGTTTCATGCCTCTATGCTCCTTAGTGGTCACTTTTAGCCAGTTTTCATGTAGCTAATTCCTTTAGAATTCAGGTATTACCTCTTCTGTTAAGACCTCCCTGATTTAGAGGCCCATATTAGCATGTAGCCTTTACTGTAATTGTTAAATTTTTTCTTCCTTTCCTAATAGTCTATGAAGTAGGACCTCACCTTATTTGAGTGGCAGTATGGTAGAGTGATTAGCAACATGGACCCAGTAGCCAAGTGGTCCTGAGTCAAATCCTTGCCTATAGTATCTACTTCATAGAATTTTTAGAATTAATAGTTATTATAGGTGCAGCACTTAGAAGAGTGAATGATGCATGGTGAGCATTATATATAAGTGTGAGCTTATTATTTTTTTGTATTCCTAGCACATTGCCAGGGGCATAGAGATTCTAAATAAATGTTTTCTGAATGAAGGAATTAGCTTTTGAAAGCCCAGGGCATTAACTTAGATTTTAAGAGTAATTACTGCAATGAGGAGCTGTCGTGATTGTCATGCAGTGGTTTGCAATCTTGCCTACACAAGAAAATCACTTAGGGAGCTTTAAAAATCCCAATGCCCTGGCCATAGCCCAGGTCAATTAAATCAGAATATTGGGAAGGGCATGGGAGGTGGGAGTGGTGTGGAACTCAGATATTTGTGTATTTTAATGTTCCCAGTGTGATTCTAATGTGCAGCCAAGGTTGAGAATCACTGGTTTAGTGGAAAGAACACAGAATTCTAGAAGTCAGTAAACTGGGAGTCTGTTCCCAGCTGTGCCACAAACTGCTTTTTGGCAAATTACTCCTTTATGCCTCAGTTTTTGAAAAGGTGATCTCTAAGGTCTTTTTAAATAGAAAATTAAATGATTGTATAGTTTTGTGCAGCTTAAATGAAAAGTATTTTTTCTTTTCCAGTCTCCTTTAACATTGGAAACACCAAATCAGGTGTCCCTGGGACAGTTATGGTTAGAGCTGCTAAAATTTTACACACTGGATTTTGCTTTGGAGGAATATGTCATATGTGTACGGATACAAGATATTTTAACAAGAGAAAACAAAAACTGGCCTAAAAGGCGAATAGCCATTGAAGGTGAGATGATACGTTATATTTCATTTGGAGAATACTTTTTTGTGTGTCACTCATCGTCTGTTTCTAATACAGTGTTATAAATTTTATCCCTTTGGTTTGTAGCACTGTATATGCCACTAGGTTGTCATTATATACTTTAGATCAAGTCTTTATCAAGTTTATTATATTTTTATAGGATTAATACTTAACGGTTTCCAATCTATAGATATTATATTGGTTAGGGTTATTAGCTTATTTACATGCCTTTATTTTTATTTTTAATTATGAAAAATTTCAAAAATATAAAAAAAGAATAGTTATATGAATACTATAAGATCTTTTTGAATAAATTTGTGTCATAAAATTATCTTAAAGTATAATTTTAAAATCCAGTTTTTCATTATTGTCGTCGTTTTCTTTTTTTTTTTTTTGTGAGGGAGATTAGCCCTGAGCTAACACCCGTTGCCAGTCCTCTTTTTGCTGAGGAAGACTGGCCCTGGGCTAACACCTGCGCCCATCTTCCTCTACTTTATACGGGACCCCACAGCATGGCTTGACAAGTGGTGCATCCGTCTGCGCCCGTTATCTGAACCCATGAACCCCGGGCTGCTGAAGCAGAGCGCGTGAACTTAACCACTTCGCCACCGGGCCAGCCCCTCGTTGTCTTCTAAAGTACCTCACCTGGGGCCGGCCCCGTGGCTTAGCGGTTAAGTGTGCGCGCTCCGCTGCTGGCGGCCTGGGTTCGGATCCTGGGTGCGCACCGACGCACTGCTTCTCCGGCCATGCTGAGGCCGCGTCCCACATACAGCAACTAGAAGGATGTACAGCTATGACATACAACTATCTACTGGGGCTTTGGGGGGAAAAAAAATAAATAAAATCTTTAAAAAATAAAAATAAAAAAAATAAAGTACCTTGGGACCGGCCCGGTGGCGCAAGCGGTTAAGTGCACACGTTCCGCTGTGGCGGCCCGGGGTTCGCCGGTTCGGATCCCGGGTGTGCACCGACGCACCGCTTGTTAAGCCATGCTGTGGCGGCATCCCATATAAAGTGGAGGGAGATGGGCATGGATGTTAGCCCAGGGCCAGTCTTCCTCAGCAAAAAAAGAGGAGGATTGGCATTGGATGTTAGCTCAGGGCTGGTCCTCCTCACAAAAAAAAAAAAATAAATAAAAATAAAGTACCTCATCTGTTCAATGTGTTTAAGCTAAAAAAAAAAAAAAAAGAAGAAATAAAGAACAACTGATGTTGACAAACAAGATTTCACACCAAATCTCAAAAACATTAAGATCTTTTTTTAAAAATTTTTATTTATTTATTTTTCCCCCAAAGCCCCAGTAGATAGCTGTATGTCATAGCTGCACATCCTTCTGGTTGCTGTATGTGGGACGCGGCCTCAGCATGGCCGGAGAAGCAGTGCGTTGGTGTGCACCCGGGATCCGAACCCCGGCCGCCAGTAGCGGAGTGCGCGCACTTAACCACTAAGCCACGGGGCCGACCCAACATTAAGATCTTTAGAGATACAGAAATTGATAGAATGGCTTCTAAATTCTTCATCAAAAATTTAAATTCCACAGTATTCCACTCACTTTTTATAGATAGGAAATTGAATTTCTGTCCATCATTTTAGTCTGTTTAGACTACACATTCTTCTGTTCCCTTAGTCCTCTGCTGGCCTTCTCTACTGTGAGTTGGACCCACAGACATTCTCACACACTCAAACATGGACTCACATCTTGCACTCTCTTACGTATAGTAAATAAATGAGCTCTGAAGCCTGTAGCCATCATAATTCCTCTTCTCCTCTTTTTTTTTTTCTTTTTCTTCTAGAAAGGGGAAAGAGGCTAGGAAAAGCTTTTTAAAGCCTATGGATTTAGCTAACAGCAAGAAGTAACAGATGCCCCAACCATAACAATCTGAAACCTGGCCTGTAAATCCTTTTACTTAATGATCTTCTGTAGTGGAGAAAATGTGTATTGTCTTTTGGGTGGCACCGTTCAGTGAAGATCTGTTTGTGTAAGCTTGGAAATGTAGTTTGTTAGTAGATACTTAGCAACTGACCATTTTCTTTTTTACTAGATCCATTTTCAGTCAAGAGGAATGTTGCACGGAGCTTAAACAGCCAGCTTGTTTATGAATATGTTGTGGAGAGATTTAGGGCAGCTTATCGGTATTTTGCCTGTCCTCAGAGGAAGGGTGGAAATAAATCTACAGTGGACTCCATGAAAAAAGAAAAGGGGAAAATAAGCAATAAGAAACCAGTGAAGTCTGATAACATGGCATCCAATTGTTGCATTCTACTTGGGGAAAGCACAGAAAAAATAAATACAGAAAGAGGTCAACCTGATAAATATGATGAAACGGAATGTACATCACAGAGATGTATTACTAAAGATGACAGTTTGTTGGTAAATGAACTAGATTTGGCTGAACATGGACAGGAATCTTCATCTGTTTCTACTAATGAAGGCAGTGAATTGGAGCCAAAATCAATTAAGAAACAAGATGATGTAGTGCCTTCAGAAACTTGTTTAAAAAAGGAGTTCAGCCAGTGTAATTGCATTGATTATAAATCCCCTGACCCAGATGAATCTGCTGGTACAGACTGCAGGTCAAATTTAGAAATAGACAGTTCACATCAGATTGTGAGCACCGACATATCTGCTACCTCTTGCAGCTGCAAAACTACAGAAGATGCTTCTGACCTTAATGATGATGATAACCACCCCACCCAGGAATTATATTATGTGTTTGATAAGTTTATTTTAACCTCTGGCAAGGTAGGATACAGTTTGTAAACAATCTGTACGATTTTGTGGTGGTTGTATGATTCTGTATTTATAGTTTTTAGATTCAGAAATGTAAAAATAGATTCTGTGATGGTAGACTGTTGTTTTGGAATGATATTTTGGTGTATATATGTTTTTTACTTTTTGCGTTTTTGCTTATGGTTGCCTTTAAAGAATGTATGTAAAACTCTAAAAGGTTTCATCACTACTGTATTGCTAGTTGGTTTGCTTCACTTTCTCGTATATGAAAGGATTCATCAGATATTTTATGAAAAGCAGTTTGGCAAAGGCAGCATATATTTTAAATTTTGCTTATTTTTTATACGTATGATTACTTTTTTTCTTCCACAGAGGAGAATATAGGGTTTGTAAACTCTAAAGTATTCTATTTTAGAGTTTTTTGGCTGGGGGTGGGGGGCCATGATTAAAAGTATAAACTTACTAAAGGTAGTTGAATGAAAACTAAGATCAGGAACCAAAAAAATGAAGAATCCACACTCTGTCTCTGCCACTGAGCTTCTCTTTGGATTTTGGCATATCCCTTATAAATTATAGGAGTCTTAACATTTCTACTTTTAAAGCAGGATAGTCTGAACTTTAACTCAATAAATAATAGAAAGTAAAGTACCCCAGTGAACAGAAAATAAGCAATTACTACTTTGGTAATAAAAGAAAGTTTTAGCTGCGTCACATTGCTTCAAGTGCAGTCAGTGTACGTAAATGAAATATTATCAGTGTCCAGGATGAAAAAATGATTATATAGATCATGTGTAAACCAAGTAGAATATTTTTTTAAAAACCTGGAAAGTCATCCAGTTTTATTGTTTTATCAATAATTATGTATTGACAAGCTTTAAAATTTTTAACTTAATTACTAAAATGTATTTCTTCACTTTTTGTAAGGCTACACCTGGTGCATTTTGTTTAGGTTGCAGTATTTAGGACATATGGACTATTGAAAGGGTGAAATCAATGGCAGATTTTTAGAAAAGCCTCTTAATTATATAACTGCAGTTTACATTTCTTATACTTCATACTGTTTTTCTCCTGGAAACTTACCTTAGGTTAACTATTTCTCCAATTTAAATTTTTTCTAGTTAACTGTAACAAATTTCTAAGATTTTATGATAAATATGCCATTTTTTTTTAAAGCTTTGAAAAGCTGATATAAATTCCTATGGTAATGTTAATTAGCCCACAGCACAGCGTTCTCACAAATAGAGGTTTCGGTATATAATTTGCATCAGAGTTCATGGCTAGGTAAATGTTCAGGCTAACCCTGGAGGAAGAAGCTGACTCCAGGATCTAGGCATATTACAGTAAAGAAAAGAGTAATGCTGTTCCTTAACCATATGTGTTTTGTCTAACTAATTGGGATAAGTTTTTACTGTTTTAGCTACTTGTCTGGTAGTCTATTGGAATACATTTAAAAGGTGGTACAGGATTTGAAATTAAGTTCCTTGTGTGAAGCTAATTTATTTTTTAGAGCTCAGCCCTGCAGTTTGGTTTCTTGAGTACCATGCTAATGTAATAAATTGAACCAACTAGCCAAGCAAGGGTTCTGTAATTGATTGATTCAGAAGATAGACAATGTTTAGATTGAAGTGAAAGATACCACTTGAAATTTCTTTATAATCTACTTTGTTAAAGATCTTCTTAGTAGATTAATATGTAATACATATATTTCATTTTGGGAATTGATCAAACTGAATTAACCCATACATTTTGGATCTCCTGGTATTTCTTGTATCTTACATCTTCAGGTAAATCTAATCCTTGACAATATTTTAGTGGGAAAGAAAGTTGGTTAGCTCAAAATATGTTTTTTACATTTAACTCTGCATTTCATTAACATGCTTTTTTGTTTTGTTTACCTCCTGAAAGCATAGGTTATCAGAACTGAGTTACATAAAAGATTCTTTTTGGACCCACTTTCTAAGTAATGATGAAGTCCCTCACTAGTTTATTAGATTATTAGATTATTTTTTTACCTTTGTGTAGCCGCCAACGATAGTATGCAGCATCTGCAAAAAGGATGGCCATTCAAAAAATGATTGCCCAGAGGATTTCAGGAAAATTGATCTAAAACCTCTACCACCAATGACAAATCGATTTCGGGAAATACTTGATTTAGTATGTAAAAGATGTTTTGGTAAGTCTTTTATTACTAGAACTGTTGAGACTAGATTATTTCTTAGATTTTGAATATTTATTTTCTTATTTAAAAACAGTTTGCTTATATTTTGTTTTGGTAGAGGTTTTTGAATAGTCTAGAGACCCAACCACAGATATTTACTAAATGCCGACTATATGCAGGGCACTGTGGTAAATGCCAAGGGGAATACAGAGTTCGTATTTGTTGCTTTTAAGGAGCTTCGACTCTGGATCTGTGCTGTCTGATAGGATAGCCACTGCCATATGTGGCTATTTAAATAAAAATTAATTAAAATTAAATAAAATTAAAAACTAAGTTCCTCAGTTATACTATCCATATTTCAAGTACTACGTAGCTACATGTGGCTAGTGGTTACTGCACTGGACAGTCTAGGTAGAGAACATTTCTATCCTTGCAATGCTCTTGCATAGTGCTACTCTAGATGGATGTATAAAACATGTAAGAAAATTGCCATAATTGGAAGCAGAATATGTTACATGCTTATAGTAGTGGTAAACAAAAGGCAGTACAAACACAATTTTGACTGGGGTGGATCAGAGGAATTGGAGTTAATAATGTGGTATTTGAGATGGACTTTGAACTGCAGTTTTGGATATAGGAAATTATGCATAAAAGCATAGGATGTATAATTAGTTTGGGAGAATATTTACCTTAGATTTGGTAAAGTATAAGAAAAGCAATAGAGAGAGATAAGGCTATAAGGGTATTTTGGGGAAAGCCTTACATAGCTTTATTCAACAAACATTTATGGTATACAGGGATAAACTCTCACTCAGCACTTGCTGTGTCCCAGGTAAGAGAAAATTCCTGATGTCATAACATTTAACATTCCTTCCCTATCCCCACCTCATGCCAGGCAACCACTTAGCTGCTTGTTGTCACTGTATATTAGTTTGCATTTTCTAGAGTTGTATATAAATGGAATCACATAGAATGTATTCTTTTTATTTTGGGGTCCAGCTGCTTTCATTTAGCATAATTATTTTGAGATTCATCCATGTTGTGGTATGTATCAATGATTCATTCCTTTTTATTGCTGAGTTGTGTTCCATTGTAAAGATGTACCACAATTTGTTTATCAGTCACTTGTTGATGAATATTTGGCTTGCTTCTGAATTTTGATTATTACAAATAAATCTCTGCACGTTCATGTAGTATGAGTCTGGATATGGACATACGCTTTCATTTCTCTTGGGTAAATACCTAGTAGTTGAATGGCTAGATCATGGCACATTTTTTTTTAGCAGCTTTTTTAAGATATAATTCACTACATTTGTTTTTATTTATTCAGTCATTTATTTGTCTCAGTATGGACTCATGAATATTTTATACTTTCGGTTATAATCCAATACTATTTTATGTTGTTGCTCAGATTGTTCCAGGTTTGGCTATTGGGAGCTCTTTCAGTTGTGTCCCTTTGATATATCCCCATCAGTGTGTGTGTAGGTTTTTTTGTTTGTTTTTTGGCACTTCCTTACTTTCTGACACTATAAGATGCTCAGCCTCATCATGTATATTTCCTGCCCCAGTCCTAGAATTAGACATTTCTCCAAAGAGCCCTGGTTCCTTTTATTGCAGAATAATATTAGAAACCAAGATCTGGATGCTATAGTGCTTGTTATTACTGAGTGCTGTTGCTTCTAGGCCTTCTCTGAGTAAGAAAATTTATGTGCGTATAGTAACCCATGTATATATGCATATCTATAAATATTTCTATATGTGACCATCTTATCTATATTAAGCTGAACATGATTTTATACTGATATCTCCAACTCTAATACATTACCACATGGCTCATTCTAGCCTCTTTTTCCTGCTTATCTGTAAATTTCCCACTCCAACAGTGAGAAACCTGGCTCCCACCATTTGCTAGCCATTTATTTAATTGTTCCACTTAAGTACACGTGCATTATCAGAACTGCTATTATAGCATTATCAGAACTGTTATTATCTTGTACCCCTTTGGGAAACAACTTTATCAGTTACAGTGCTTATGTCCATTTCCTTTTGCTCTTAGTCTTGTGGACTTCACTCATTTTCAGAGTTACTTAGGTTAGTACCTTTTCTCCTACTCTCTTGAGTGAAGTTGTCTTACACATTTATAACACAATTAGATTCTTTTGTTATAGCCTACATTCCATCCTGAGATTCCTTGATCTCCTAGATGATTTTTTAAAATTTGCATACCGTAAAGTTCACTCTTTGTGCTGGGAAGTTCAGTGGGTTTTGACAAGTGCCTTGTGTCATGTATTACCATTATAGTATCATACAGAATAGTTTTACCACACTAAAAAAGTAAGCCACCTGTATTTCAGCTATTCAACTTGTAACCACTGATGCTACATTTGTTTTTCAAAAGCTGAATGCTATTTTATTTTATGGTTGTTTTTTTTTTTTTTTTGGTGAGGTGATCAGCCCTGTGCTAACATCTGCCAATCCTCCACTTTTTTTGCTGAGGAAGACTGGCCCTGGGCTAACATCTGTGCCCATCTTCCTCCACTTTATATGGGACACCGCCACAGCATGGCCTGCCAAGCAGTGCATCAGTGTGTGCCCGGATGCGAACCGGCGAATCCCGGGCCGCCGCAGCATAGCGCGTGCACTTAACTGCTTGTGCCACTGGGCCGGCCCCTTATTTTGTTTTTTTTGTGAGGCAGATTAGCCCTGAGCTAACATCCAATGCCAATCCTCCTCTTTTTGCCGAGGAAGATTGACCCTGGGCTAACATCCGTGCCTATCTTCCTCTACTTTATATGGGATGCTGCCACAGCATGGCTTGACAAGCGGTACATCGGTGTGCGCCCCAGATCTGAACCCTTGAACCCTGGGCCGCCAAAGCGGAGCACGCGCTCTTAACTACTACGGCAGTGGGCTGGCCTCTGAATACTATTTTAATTCATTACAGTAAATTACTGCTGTGTTCCCATTACTGTATTAACTCTTGGGGATGAGTCTAGAGGAGGAGATAGAAAAAAATAAAATAAAAGACTGTTCTTAAGGAATGTATGGCCTTATTTGGAAAAAGAAGATGAATATAAATGAAATACCTGGAAAACTAAAAGGACAGTATAAACTAAACTGGCAAGCAGTTTGGAGAACTAAGGAAATACAGTTAAGGAGAGGTCGTTGAAGTCTGTGGTTGGGCAAAGCAGCTTATAGGGGAGATATGAATCTTGACTAGGCATTTGGGGAAACTGGTAGATTTGAATGGGTCACATGCCTAGCGTAACAATATAAGTATAGTCTTAACAGGAGGGAACAACAAGCATGTATATGGGAAAGAGAGTATATGGGAGAGAGTATATAGGAGAGAGTATATGGGAGGAAAACTATTAAATAATTTGTAGAAGTAAATATATTTTATAGATATTTCATAGGGAAAATGATCATGTGAAATGTACATAAATTTATAAAAATTATTTTTCTGGTCTCCTTCTGGCCCTTCCTTCCCCAGTAAGTTTTATGATTTTAAAGTCAGAGAAGTCAACAAATAATGAAAAAATATTAAGTAAAGTTTTTAGGTAAAGTATTGAAGACATTTTCAGATTCCATTTTTCTTACTTTCTTTTTCCTTTTTCTTTTTTTAACTTAGATGAGTTATCACCACCTTTCTCTGAACAACACAACAGGGAACAAATTTTAATTGGCTTGGAAAAGTTTATTCAAAAAGAATATGATGGTATGTCATATGTTAAAAATTGATTGCTTTTGTTATTATAGTCACCTGGTCTGTTTCATTCATTTATTGAAAAAGTATTTATTGAATGTTAGTTGTAGGTACTACTCTAGGTGCTGAAGATACAGTGCTAGTAAAAGAGGTGAAACCTCTCATAAAGTTTATATTAAGAAGAGGAGACAGTCAACTAACAAGTATATAATGTAATATCAGGAAATAATAAATGCTATTAAAGTGTAGGAGTTAAAAGGATAGTGATGGGGTGTTATGATAGTTCTCTCTGATAAGGTGACATTTGAGCAGAGCCATGAATACTATGAGGGAGCAAGTTCTATAAATATCCAAGGAGAGAACATTCTAGAGAGAAAGAGTAGCAAGCACCCCAAGACTGGATTATGTTTGGCATGTTTGAAGGCTAGCCAGGAAGTCGTTGTGGCTGGAGTGGAGTGTGTGAGGTAGACTGTAATAGAAAGATGAGGTCAGAGAGGTAGTCTAGAGACTGGATCATTAGGATTGGTACAAGGATTTTGAATTTTGAGTGTTTAATGAGAAGCTTCTGGAGGGTTTTAACACTTAAGTGACGTGATCTGACAGAATAGAGTATAGGTCCATAAGAATAGAAGCAAGCAGAACATTCAGGAGGCTGTTGCATAGGTTTAGATGAGACATAATAGTCATTTGGTAGAGTAAATGAGAAGTGGTCAGATTTAGGATATATTTTGAATGTAGAGCCAATAGGATTTGCTGTTGCAGTCCGTGTTAGATGTGAGAAAAAGAAAGGAGTCAAGGATAGTTTCAACCTAGCAGGAGTGGGTTTGGGGTATGGGGGTGAAGAATCAAGAGTTCTGTGGCCAAATATTTTAGAAAAGAGTAAAGAGTTGATTTATAATCAGAATGAATTTGTACTTTTAAAAGATGATCTGTTATGTGCTATAAGATTCCATTTTTTGTTATATTTGCTAGTGTATAAAGTATTGACCAAATCTAAGTCCCTGTTTTGTTAAACTTATGCACATTTTTGTTTGCTTGTGAACACAGCTTCTTTTATGTCTCAGTTGTTATTGACATTTCAAGTAGAGCATCAGAACTGAACTGGAGGATTAAGTTTTGAAAATATAGAATTTGTTATCTAAATGGGTAGTCTGCAAGAATTAATAGGAAGGAAAATCCAGTCCTGTTAAGCCACAGCTTGTTTGAAGTGGCACCTGTTATTGAATGACATTAAGTGTGAAGGGATAGCCCTATCATAATTTATATCAAATGGATTAATCACTCACTTTTGGAGGAGAATTAATTCTGTGTAGTAAGGTGATATTTATAAAACTGTTTGAATTGTGCCCTGAAAAAACTAATTTATTTTCAAGAGATAAATCTCTAAATATTGATCTTAACTATTGGTAGTGATGTTGAGAATGAATAAAAGTACATGAATTTATGAGATAGTTAAGTTGGAAGAAATGAAATGACTTGATTGTTTGGAAGTGGAAGTTGAGAGAGAAGTGTTAAGAACCACATGTGTATTTCTGACTTGGGCAAGTGAGTAGATGATACTATTTGCTGAGAATAGGGCTTACAGGAATAATAGTGGGTTTGAGGTAAAGTTGATAGTTTAGTTTTGACTTGTTGAATTTATGATGTCTGTGGAAAAATGGAAAAAGCAGTTAAATACATGGATGTGGGAACTTGTGCAAAAGATCTGGGCTTTAGATGAGTGTTTTGGAATTTCTCAGTATATCTACCAATGGTAGTAATTTAAGCCATAGAAGTGGATAAGATCATGTTGTATTAGGCCATTAGTAGGTAATAGAAGTATCGTCTTTCCTGCTAATTGTACAACTCTTGAATTTTGTTTTCCTTTGCTTAGAAAAGGCAAGGTTGTGCTTATTTGGCTCTTCTAAGAATGGATTTGGATTTCGTGATAGTGATTTGGATATTTGTATGACCCTCGAAGGCCACGAAAATGCAGAGGTAAGAGTTAGTGTTTGGAAGGGAATGTGGAAGTTTTTCTTCCAGTGATGAATCTATTTTTAATTTTGTATGTAATATTGATGAAAATATATAATGTTATTCTTTGTATAAATATATTACCAATAGCAGTATTTGAAATGTAAAAGCATTAGCATTACCATTTTAGAAGACATTTAAATATTTAAATAAGTAAATTTACTGTTTCACTAATTTTATAGTGCAAAAACCATGTCACTGAAAGTCACAATTGCTTTGTAATGAATTTTTGGAAAAAGTTAATATACTATAGAGTTGGAATTTTTTTCATTAGAACCATTGAGAAGCTGGTGCTTCAGTTTGGTAATGAACACTGATCTCACTTGCTCTGTCTTTTCATATCTCTTCCGTTAGATGATGTCTTTGTATCATTAAAGATAGGAAATAAAGATGGACATCTAATTTATAAATGAATTGTGTTCTACAAATTAATTATAATTTTTGGGCACTCAGAACACATGTTTTCTGTAGAAGCAATATTATAAATGATGTCTTCTAGGATAGCTTTTAGAAACTCATTTTGGGTGGGGAGGGGAACTAACTTATTGAGTCCCCAATATACACTTTTACATACATTATTTCATTTCACTCTTACAACCACCTTCGAGGTAGATAATTTCCCCCATTTTACAGATGAGGAAACTGAGGCTTTGAGAGATAAACTGACTTGCCCAAGTTCACACAGCTAGTAAATGTTGGAGCCGGGATTCGTACCCAGGTCTGTCTGACTCCAGAGTTCATGCTCTTTCCATTGTATCTCACTGCTTCTCTGTAATTTATTTAACCCATAATGTAGCTAAAATATAGTACTAATAGTACTGTAGAACCTAACCAGTATCTGAAATTGAAAGCTTTCTGAATTCCACCGTGAGATGCCAGGAGCAGACCTTCCCCCAGAGCAGTCTCAGCAGTGCGAGTGGGTACTTATGCTTTCTTTCTTTGTGTATCAGGCCTCAACAGTGGGAATGAGATTGTCCAAGCTCCAGTAAAGAAAGGGATTGATTGGACAGGGAAGAAGTGTCCCAGGCCTTCCTAGCAGCAACTAGAAAAGGAGGGGATCCCTGTAGTTGCTCATTCTTTTACCAGCAGAGCTGTTGGTTTTAAAATCAGGGACTGCTTGCAAGATTGGGGTGAGGCCAAGCTTCTGGCATCGGTAGTGGTGTCAGCATAGCCTCTCTTGTATTATAAAAGAATTCGACAGGATAGTGTACCTATGCGTTTCCGAAATAGTTTTTTCAAAACGTGGTTTTTAGATTATTGGGACCATAGTGAAGATGGCAGTGATGTCTGGTAGATCCTTATTTCTGGCCCTAAGAAATTGCTTCTGGCATTAATGTCTTCTTGTTCTATAAAGAAACTTAAAATTTGTAAATATTTTAGTTCTCCTTAACTAACTATACTCAGTGCCATCTACCTGGAAAGAGGCTGCTTCTCTCCATTTTGAAGAGCAAGAATTGAGGGAATAGGAAATGGTTTTTACCCAGGGAGAAGGTTAGGATTTTAGATACCTTCTATCTAAAATTCAGTAATCAGACCTCTAATCATTAAGGGTTTGTATATTATCTGTGCCATTCACAGTGGAAACTTGAAACAGTGAAAAAAAATAAATTATTCTCTTCCAGGTGAGCCATAATTGAAACTTATAATTTAGCATAAGTTGTACCCTTGCCTAATAAAGAGAAAAATAACATCTTTTATTTTATTATGTGTTAATTAGTAACAAAGATTCCCTTGAAATCCCCAGGTTAAGCTGCAATGGCTACTGCTCTCCTGTAGCTAAAAAGAGCATGTTGGGGATTTGCAAAAGTGGTGTTAGTAGTAAGTGTGGGCCTTGATGTATATACCCTTCAGTTTAATCTGTATAATACCATTATCTTCCCTGTTCATTGTATTATGGTTATCATCATAATATCAACTTTGCTGTCTCTAGTTTTTAAAAAACCAACACATTTAAATTTGCAGAGAATTTCCTTGAAGAAGTAGGTGCTGGTAATAATAGGATTATTTTTCTTTTCCTCATCAACATAATAATAATAAATAGCTCACAGACTTGAAGTGCTTATTTTGTGCCAAGAGTGCTGCTGAATATTTTACATACATGTCTCATGTAATCCTTCCAACTACTCAATAGGGCAGGAGTTGATGGTTATCTTGATTTTATAGAATAGTAGTATGAGGCTCAGAGGGGTTAAGAATCTGGTCAAAGTCACACAGCTAGTCAATACTTAGTTCAAGATTTGAATCCAGGATTGTATAAATTGAGAGCCTATGTTCTTAATCACTGTACTATTTTGCCTTTACCAAACCCATCTCTGGTTGTTTATTCATGTATTTGAAAACATTATTCTCCTGTCTTGGTGCTTCTCAAACTTTAATGTGGATGTAAATTACCTGGGGATCTTGTTAAAATACAGATTCAGTAGACGAGGGTGGGGCCTGAGATTCTGCATTTCTATCAAGTTTCCAGAGGATGCTGATACTGCAGGTCTATGGACCACATACTTTGAGTAGCAAGGTTGTATAGAGCTTATGGTTGGAAAGTTTAAATGCTAGTATTAAATGCTTAGATTAAAGTAGAATTTGCACAAGACCAAATCAAGTCAGATAAACTTGAATTTATTATTTATTTCTTTTGTTTTTTAGAAATTAAATTGTAAGGAAATAATTGAAAATTTGGCAAAAATTCTTAAGAGACATCCAGGTATGAATTTTAAATTACAACTTTAAAACAACAGAAAATATTTTTTAGTTTTATGAAAATTATTTAACCTAGTGAAGTTTTTTTTTTAAATCAGGTTTAAGAAATATTTTGCCTATAACTACTGCCAAAGTGCCTATAGTAAAATTTGAACACAGACGAAGTGGTTTAGAAGGCGATATCAGTTTATATAATACATTGGTAAGTTTCTCTTTCTGTGTAGAGCCAGGTATGTTTACACTTGTCATTTTAAAAGTTTACAGATCGTTGACTATACTTTTATGTTTAAAACTTTCAAATGTGAGCAGTATAAGGAAAAAATATTTTATCAATCATCTTGATATTTCCTTCAGATTGAAGATTAGTTTTTGTTTGACTCATTTACAGGTATTTTAAGTTTTATATTTATATTCTATATTCATTTGGAGTGTTATATCTTTTTATCTGATTTGTAAATTTAATTTTAATAAATTTGAAATGCTTTCAAATATGTAATTATTTTTCAGGCTCAACATAACACAAGAATGCTAGCTACTTATGCAGCTATTGATCCTAGAGTGCAGTACTTGGGATATACCATGAAAGTGTTTGCTAAGGTATTGATGAAAAAGTTAATGATCTACTTTGTTCTAGTACTCTTGATAGTTAAAGTGAAACATAGTGATGTCAGACTTGTGAAAAATATTTTCTCAGTTTTGTTTACCTGAGCATTTAAAAAGAAACACTCAATATTAAATGGTTTAAATTTATACCTATTAGAGTAGGGTGATTCTTAGTTTTTTCCTGTGTGTGCTCTATTCCCATGTGCAACACACTAGTAAATATCTCAATAGTAAAATTTCTCAATGCAGTAATGATTTTCAACCTCAGGCTTGGGAGTTGGCATACTATCCTAGTTAAGAATCTCTGGGTTAGGAAATCTGGTATTTGGGTTTAGTGATAAGTTTTTCTGGCCAAGAAAACAAAACAATAGCAATAAAATGTTATGTTTATCCTATTATAACACTTATAATACTGAATTCTGTTTTTCTGTTTTTTTGCTAAGTGTGTAAACTCCATAACGGTGGAGACCTCTGTATCCCTAGTTCAGTGTGGTGCCTGCTTTATGGTAGTTTCTCAATAAATAGTTAATTTTGTGAATGTGTTGGTGGAAGGGTTTTAGTAGGGGAGTGATTTGGTCACATTTTCATTTATTAAAGCCCATTCTTCCAACAGAAAGACGTATTTGTTTAGATATTCCTATAGATGTCTTTGTAGACAAAGGTCATCTTAGAAAAGAAAGATATCCAGCCACATACTCCAAATCATATTTGATCCAGCTGCTTTTCTAGATTCACCTCACAAAATAACTCCAACATGATGGTTCTGTACTCCCTTTTGGTCATGAAACCAAGTGGTCATGTCAGAGAAATCATTCCTCTCCCTTCATTAGCTAAAGCCTTACTTAAGGGAAGTCTCTGAGGATTCTTTTAGGTTTTCTTTTTTTTTTTAATTGAAAAATTTTTTTGGAGTAGCCAACATATTCATGTGATTCGGAATTCAAAAGGTCTAAAGGGGTTTATGGTGAAAAATCTCCCTTTCATACCTGTCTCTCAGCCAACCAGTTCTTCTTGCTAGAGGCAACCAGGTTCCTCTGTATGCTTCCAGAAATATATTATACCAGTATAAGCAAATACATGAATTTCCTACCTCCTTTTTGTTACAAGTATAAACACACTGAAAACATTGTTTGTTTTTAATAACTACATACTGTACCACTGTGTGGGTAGTCATCAGTTTCTTAAACCTCTGCTTTACTGATGAGCCTTAAGTGTTTCTGATTTTTTGCTATTAAAACAATGCTACAATAAAAAACTTTTTATTTAGTCATTTCACATATTTTTTGGCATATTTGCAAGATAAATTCTTAGAATAGAATTGCTAGGTTTGGGCCGGCCCCGTGGCTTAGCAGTTAAGTACGTGCGCTCTGCTGCTGGTGGCCGGGTTCGGATCCTGGGTGCACACTGATGCACTGCTTCTCCGGCCATGCTGAGGCCGCGTCCCACATACATCAGCTAGAAGATGTGCAACTATGACATACAACTATCTACGGGCTTTGGGGGAAAAAAGGAGGAGGATTGGCAATAGATGTTAGCTCAGAGCCGGTCTTCCTCAGCAAAAAGAGGAGGATTAGCATGGAGTTAGCTCAGGGCTGATCTTCCTCACAAAAAAAAAAAAAATTGCTAGGTTAGGGGAAATGTGCTTTTGTTATTTTAATATTGCCAAATTATTCTTCATAGAGTGTATGCTAATTTATACTCTCATCTGTGATATATGAGTGCCTGTTTACCCACACCCTCTATAACAGTTTGTTATTGAACTTTCGGATATTTGCCAGTTTGATGAGTTAAATGGTGTCTCAAAGTAGTCAATACTTCTGCATGGATAAGATTTTAAAATTTTATTTTTAGTCATTATATTGTGTTTCTTTAGCGATGTGACATTGGAGATGCTTCCAGGGGAAGTTTATCTTCATATGCTTATATCCTTATGGTGCTGTACTTTCTGCAGCAGCGAAAACCACCTGTTATCCCAGTTCTACAAGAGGTAAGTGTTTAAGACAACTGTTTAGGAGTTTCTTGTGAAAACAGTTAATCTGAACACAGTAGATCTTGCTCAGTTCATGAGATCATGAAGGATTTTCCATCATGGACATCCTATGGTATAATCAAACAGTGAACCTTTTTGAAAAGTTTGTTTGGGAGAATATAAACTACCAAAAGAATATTAGCTGACAGAACTATTGAATATCTTTTGCAGCATTTTTGTATTTCACAGTCTTAGAATGCTGCAGATGATTATGAAATTCTTGTAGCCATCTATGAACTCATATATTATAGTCTCTCAGATGCAACCACGTAAGTTTTTTCTCTCCCTCCTCCTGCCTGGGAATGAAGTTTGATTTATTCCTGTGTATAGTTCAGTCAACTTTGTGAATTTGGTTGAGAGAAAACCCAAGGAAATTCTTCCTCATCTCTGTAAGGTCATGTTAATTGCATTAAACATAAGAATTTACATCAAAAGAAACAGATTATACTCATATTCACTCAGATTTGGTGACTCATAGGGTCTCTTTTTGTAGCCAATTTAGGTACAAAGGAGTTCTTAATCATCCATCTGTTCCTCTTCATTCTTGGCACAATGTGGATTTGCAAGCATTAGGGAGGATCCAGTTCTAATTTCTTAGAAAGGTGGTTATTTTGAGGTAGGAGAGAAGCATCAGAATTATTTGGAAAATTACATATTCTGATTTCACGTAAACTTTGATAGTCATGGCAAAGAAGAAAATCACAAAATAGCAAGCCATATGGTGGGTGTCAGATGGCCTTAGTAAGTTTTTAAAAGCTCTAATGAATGCCATGTGGTTTTAGCAGTATTTCCTTCCCTCTTAAACAAACAGTGGAAGAAAAATAAAAATTTTAAATATCTTTTCCTAGCAGAAGATTTTAAGTCACTGAATTTATGTTGAGTGATGTGTTTTTTAATAAGGTTCTTCACTGTAGGATATTTAAAATTTAGCATGAATTAATTAGGCCTTCCAAGGCCAAGATCATTCTCTGTATTAGTCTAATTGTTGTTAGGCTTTAAATTTGGGGATCTTATGCATAATTTCCTCAGTAATATCATAGCAGCTGTTTGCCACTTTGACAGAATACTATCCTTAACCAAAATGGTACTATGATTAACCTAAAAATGAAATGCGAATTTTGTTTTCATGGTGGTTTGTGTTCTCTCATTATATTACCCATGGATGAGGAGCCATTGAGGCAGCATGATATAATGGAAAGAGCAGGGCATGATTTTGGAGCCAGAGATAACTGGTCCGAATCCTAATTCTGTCATTGTGGCCTTCAGCAAACTGCCTGACCTCCACTAGTCTGAGTTTCATCCTCAGTAAAAATGTAATGATAGGGCCGGCCCCGTGGTGTAGCAGTTAAGTGCACCTGCTCCGCTGCTGGCGGCCTGGGTTCAGATCCTGGGCGCGCACCGAGGCACCGCTTGTCAAGCCATGCTGTGGCGGCGTCCCATATAAAGGGGAGGAAGATGGACACAGATGTTAGCCCAAGGCCAGTCTTCCTCTGCAAAAAGAGGAGGGTTGGCATGGATGTTAGCTCAGGGCTGATCTTGCTCACACACACACAAAATATATATAATGATAGTATTATTATTTCAGTGTTGATATAAGGAACAGTGACATTGAATGCCTTTGCATATAGTAGGTGCTAAAGTAGGTGTTCATAAATGGTGGTTGCTTTTATTGTTATTTTTATTGTTATTATTATTAGAAAAATGTAAGTAGGATTGCCATAGCCAACTTCAAGAATTCTCCCATTATCTGCTTAACAGACAGTGATTGATGAAATGAGAGACAGTCCATGGAATGTTTTCCATCATAATGAGCTCTGATTGTGGGGGGCTTTGTGATACATATGAACTGATAATATATGGATTTTTGCTTCTGGCATTTTTTGCTTGTCAAATGGGACCCCATTGTCCATTGCTCTGGCATCATTTAAGTATTGGTCATTGGCATCAATCAACTTGTAAGGGTAAGGATTGTTTAATGAAGCTGATGATCTTTGACTCCATTTGTAATTGAACCTAGACTTTGAGTGACTGGGTAATAAGTAAGGCTCTGCTAAGAGTATTTTTCAAGGTCAACAATACACAGTTCTTTAGGTCAAAAGGAGTTTTTCTAAGAATGATTTTGCTGTATTCTAGCAAATCATCATGAATAACAGTAAATTTTTTCGTAAAAATTAATACTAAAAGTGGATTAGGGAGTTTTATTTACACTGGATATTATGATCTTTTGTGTTTTCTAGCTTATGTCAGCTTAAAAATTGCAGTTGAATGGATCAACCTGAGGACATTATGCTCAATGAAATAAACTGGTCATAAAAGGACAAATACTGTTTGATTCCACTTATGTGAGATACCTTGGGTAGTCAAATTCATAGAGACAGGAAGTAGAATGGTGGTTACCAGGGGGTAGAAGGAGAGAGGAATGGGCAATTATTGTTTAATAGGTTCAGAGTTTCATTTTTGCAAGATGAAAAGAATTCTGTGGATGGATAGTGGTGATGCTAGCACAACAGTGTGACTGTACTTAATTCCACTGAACTGTTCACTTAAAAATATTAAGGGGCCAGAACTCTTATCACTACTAGTTAATATTTAGCATAGTACATGGACTATGACAATATTCATTTAAATTTAAAATTTCTGATAAAATATTAATCTTAGTATTTTGAGAGGATGCTGCATATAAAATTGATTTTCTTATTTTGCAGCAACACCCTCACATACAGTTGCCATTTGACATTTGTGATGTTAGGTTTAGAGAACTTTTTAAAATGCTGCTTAAATTAAAATTTTAATGCCTGAAAAGAAAAATATTACAGTATTCTAAGATAAGGTATAGAAAACAAAATATGACATCAAAACCTATCAATAATGCTTTCTTTTTTGCAGAATAATGTGTTTTGAACAATACAAAGAGTCACAGTTCATAAGACTCAGTTCTTACCTTAGCAATAATCCAAATTACTATATCTTTAAAAGACTAAAGGTCACTCATGAATAATCAAAAGCATGACTGCAATGAAGGTTGATTAAAATAATAGAAGAATAAAATAGTACTATTGTAATCAGTAAATCCAAAATCTCAGTGACTTATCACAACAGAAGTTCTCAGTTACTGCCATAGGGAAAAGGCATGCTGGCAAGGGGACTCTACGCCACACAGTCATTCAGGAACACACCTTGAAGGAGACTACAGTAAGCAATATAGGTAGAGTTGCCAGAATTCACAAATAAAAATACAAGACACCAAGTTAAATGTAAGCCTCAGGTAAACGGTAAGTAATTTTTTAATATAAGTATGTCGCATACAATATTTATATCACACTTATAGTAAAAAATTATTTGCCGCTTATCTGCAATTCAGATTTAATGGGGTGTGCTATATTTTATCTGGCAACTCGGACACATGGCTTTCAATGTTTGCTGAATGCCAATATCCAGACAACAGAGAGGAGAAAAAGGAGTAGAAAATCACATGGTTCCAGGTTGACAGGAGGAGGCAGGTTCTAGTTCAGTCCTAGAATTAGCATGCGTTACTTTTTCCCACGTTCCATTAGCAGAACATGGTATCGTGGTCACACATATGAAAACTTGGTTGAAAATGTGCACTGCCGCTATGCTCAGAAGAAAAGACAAAGGTATTGATGAGCAGCAAATCAATTTCTGCCATACCAATGGTTCATGATACATTACCTCACAATAAGTAGTCCTCAGCAGTATGGAATGGTATTTAAGAGAAAAGGCATTGGAATCAAGGAATTGGGGACTTGCAGTATATGAAAAATTATACATGAAGACATCTCAGCTGTCTTGCTAACGTGGTACAGAGGTAGCATTACTCAGTATAGAAAACAAGGAGATTTATGACTTAAAATAACATCTGTTATATAGTAACAAAATTGTTACAAGATGATTTGCCCTGCAGCTAAGATATGCTTAAAAAGAAAAACAGGGGCTGGACCAGTGGTGTAGTGGTTGAATTTGCATGCTCCACTTCAGCGGCCTGGGGTTTGCAGGTTCAGATCCCAGGTGTGGACTGACACACCATTTGTCGAGCCATGCCGTGGCGGCATCCCATATAAAGTAGAGGAAGATGGGCACGGATGTTAGCCCAGGGCCAATCTTCCTCAGCAAAAAGAGGATTGGCACTGGCACTGGATGTTAGCTCACGGATAATCTTCCTCTCTCACACACACGAAAAGAAAACACAAAAAGAAACACAATGCAATAGGAAATGAAAGACTATCTCTGATATATATCATTGTATATATGTATATAAAATGAGAGGATTATGAGGCTTATGAAGAACATCACCTAGATGGCAGTCGCACACTAAGGACAGAATTACAAAGACACCCTGAAGCCTTCAAACATCTGTGGACCATGAACATATCTCAGGAAAATTTCTCTGTTTAATGCTACTAATTTCAGGGTTCAAAGAATAAATGGCTTAGAAGTACTGTAGCTTGTAGAAACGGTACGAAATCATACTGACATATGGCTTTAAGCAAATATATGTTTAAAGTGGAAGTATGTTTTAATCTATGTTTTTTAGAATCACACATATTAGAATTTAGTCTTCTACTATGAAATCTTTATTTTGAAAGTGAATCCATGGCTCAAATATAACTTTATCATGTGGTAGTTACTTATTAAGAAAATGGAAGGAATATTTGGAAAGCTATAAACCTTGTTGGGAGTGTTTGTCATGAAAATCGAAATAAAAAAAAAAGTGACATGAAGTGTAGGAACATTTTTCCTTCAAGAAGTCACCAATATTGCCCTTCTTTTCTTGGTCCTCCTCTTAGTCCTTTCTAGACCTTGGTAGCCATTACACAAGGAAGTAGCACTGAAGGGACTGAATTCTTTCTTCTCAGGTTTGATGTCCAGTGCAAGTTGCAATGTGTCCTCTTCTTTGTATTTCTGGTGATCTACATGACCCCCGTGGTGGGTAATATTGGAATGATCCTACTCATCAGGACAGATTCCAGACTTCAGACACCCTAGAACTTTTTCCTACAACATTTTCCTTTTTTTTTTGATATGTATTATAGGTCTGCTATCACTCCCAAGATGCTGCAAAATTTGAGAGTAGAAAATAAATCAATATCGTTCAGGGCTATGTCATACAATTATTGATTTATGCCACATTTGCGACCAGTGACTGTTTCCCTGACTGCTATGGCAGTGGACTGGCATGTAGCCATTTGTAACCGACTTTGCTATCCCATAGTTATCTTTCCAGGAGCCTGCATCCATTTGGTAGCTTGTTCATAAGTCATGGGCTCGATAAAGGCTTCTGTACACACAGGTTTTACATTTTCACTGTTTTTCTTCAAATCCAATACTATCAATCACTTTTTCTGTGATGTTCCCCCAAATCACACCCTTTCGTGCTCCAACATTGACATTAAAATCATGCTGCTTGTTGTCTTGTGTGATTTAACTTAATGTTCACTGTGTTGGTCGTCATCTTTCCCTAGGTTTATATCATGATCACCGTCCTAAAGATATCATCTACTGCAGGGAGGAAAAAAACCTTCCTTACGTGTGTCTTCCACCTGACAGGCGTTGCTATTTTCTATGGAAACCTGTCATACATGTACTTATAGCCTCATTCAGTAATCCCCAGGAGAATATGAAAGCGGCCTCCATATTTTATGGCATCTGATTCATTTAAACAAATTTCTAAATCACCTACAGACTCTTCATATGTTCTATTCCAATTATTGCATAAACCTGAATGTAGAGTAAAAACACTTCTTTGAAAAACATACACACACACACACACACACACACACACACACACACACACAACATTAAGGGGCCAGCCTGGTGGCGTAGTGGTTAAGTTCGAGCGCTCCACTTAGGCGGCCTAGGGTTCACAGGCAGGTTCGGATCCTGGGTGTGGACCTATGCACCACTCGTCAAGCGATGCTGTGGCAGCATCCCACATACAAAAGAGAAGAAGATGGGCGCAGATGTTAGCTCAGGGCTAATCTTCCTCAGCAAAAAGAGGAAGATTTGCAACAGATGTTAGCTTAGGACCAATCTTTCTCACCAAAAAAAAAGATGGTATATTTTGTTACATGTATCTTACCACAACTAAAAAATTGCAATTTAAATATGGCAGTAGATGTTAAAATATTACAATAAAATAAGAAAGCAAGTATGGAAATGTATAGGGTCACTCCTTGTACAAATATGATTGACTTGTTTGGTGAGGTTTTAGAGGGAGGGCTGAGTGCTTAAGTGGAGGACGATTGGTGTTGAGAGAAAGAGAAAAGAGAGTGAAGAGAGAAACAGAAAGAAAGTATGTGTGTGTGTGTGTGTGTGTGTGTGTGTGTGTGTGTAAAAGAGAGAGGATAGCGTTAGTGCTTCTAAAGGCTGAACAACAGAGTGGAAAGTTAGTCACTGTGAAACATGAGAGTTCATAAAAACTGGCAAAGCAGTGATTAAACACCCACTAAGGCCCACATGGCCACTTTACTATGTTATCAGCTAACATAGTTGAGTTTGGATCATGGTTGTTACTCAAAAGTAAGAATTCTCTTAAAAAGAATCAAGGTCTAGGGGGCCGGCCCCGTGAGGTGGTGGTGAAGTTCGGCACATTCCACTCTGGTGGCCTGGGATCCCAGGTGTGGACCTACACCACTTGTCAGCCATGCTGTGGTGGCAACCCACATACAAAATGAGGAAGATTGGCACAGATGTTACCTCTGGGCTAATCTTCCTCATGCAAAAAAAAAAAAAAAAAAAAGGAGGAACAGCGGCAATAGATGTTAGCTCAGGGCGAATCTTCCTCACCAAAAAAACAAGGAATCAAGGTGTAAAGAGGTAGCTTGTATTATTTCCATGTAATACCAATAATAGCATCCTAATCTGTAAGGGTAAAATATGATACTTTGGCCTCTTTAAAACCTATTTTTCTTTTTTGAGGGCAGGATCCCATGTCTTTTGTTTTAGATATTAATATCTGTAATTGCTAGGCTCTCCCTTTTTTGTTTTATGAAATGTTGGAATTTATACTAGATGATTTTTGGTAGCTGTATTTAAGTTATATGTAAGTGTAAAAAACAACTTACTAGCTTAAGTCCCTGGAAACTTGATCTTTATGTAAACATGCTTACAGAGTAAATATATTCATTCAACAAACATATATTAAGTATTCTCTATATGGCAGGCTTTGATGTAGAGGAATTTTGGCTCCAGAGATAAGTTATAGTCCTTGCCCACAAAGAACTTAAACCTGAGAGTGAAATTAGAGGGGCCAGACATGTAGTTAATTTTGTAAATCACTGTTCCATCTAAAGTGGAAGGGGACATGGGGACCACCTTATCTAGTAGTTTTAAAGTATATTCTGGTAAGCTCTGAGAAGCTCATTAGTATATCTTTGAGAAGTAAGGTAAGGAAGAGGTGGGGTATGTTTTCTTCATTCAGTCTTCTGTCAGGGTACCTCTGCTTTTATCTGTTTTACATATTGAGCTTCCAGGAAGGTTCCATTTTAGGAAAGAGTTCTGCAGCTTAAAAGAAAAATAAAATTTGAAAACAACTGACCTAATTAATCTAATCTCTCATTTTCATTGGGAAAACTGAGGATTTAGGAGGATTCTTGCTCAGAATCACTACTTGACAGGTCTAAGACTAGAAATAAGGTCTGCTGACTCTAAACCTGTTGCAAAGCATCTCTTAAAACAGAAAATAAGTCTCAAAATTGCTTGTAGAGCCAGCCCTGATGGCCTAGTGGTTAAAGTTTGGTTCCCTCTGCTTCGGTGGCCTGGGTTCGGATCCCAGATGGTGAACCACACTACTCGTCTGACAGTAGCCGTGCTGTGGTGGCAGATCACATAGCAGAACCAGAAGAACTTATAACTATACACAACTATGTACTGGGGCTTTGGGGGAAAAACAGAAGAAAAAAGGAGGAAGATTGGCAACAGATGTTGGCTTAGGGCAAATCTTCCCCTACAAAAAAAATTTAAAAACTTTATAAAAAAAAAATTTGTTTGGAGGCCAGCCTGGTGACGTAGTGGTTAAGTTTGTGCACTCCACCTCGGCAGCCTGGGGTTTCGCAGGTTCGGATCCCAGGTATGGACCTGTGTGCTGCTTCCCAAGCCACGCTGTGGCAGGTGTCCCACATATAAAGTAGAGGAAGATGGGCACAGGTGTTAGCCCAGGGCCACTATTCTTCACTAAAAAGCGGAGGATTGGCAACAGATGTTAGCTCAAGGCTAATCTTCCTCACCAAAAAAAAAAAAAAATTGCTTATAGAGGTCAGTTTTGCCTATACAGTCATCTTAAGGGATACTTTTCTTCTAGTGAAGTAGCATTATTACCCACCCCTTCCTTAAGACAGTGAATTGTAATTCATAATTAATCATGAAGATTTTAACGATCTTTATCAAGATGTCAGAGAAAACTACCTAATTTTCTATTTAAAAAAATCAATGTCCAGGGGCTTTTCAGCCTCATATGATACAGATAACTGATTAAAGGTACTAGAGCTCTTCCCCTAAACAAAGAGTTCCATTAATTTTTGGGGGGTGCACAATCAATAGTTATTATCTATTCTGTATCTCTGTATCTATGATATTTTGATGAAAATGCCTCTTTTTTTAGTTTTACTTCATTAATCTTGGGCTGGATGTCTTTTGATAGGTGAAATAGGTAACAACAAATAACATCAAATGTGTCATTTGGAGAGTCTGATGCTCTTAAGATATTCTTTCTGAGTTTGGTCTTTCAGATATATTTTATTCATTAATAACTTGGCATCACGGTATGCCATCCTGACATGTTTGTTTTGGAAGAAGTATTTCAGTATATCTATTATAGGTAAATTCTAAAATGATATGAGGCTTTTTGGAAAAAGTTGGATGACTTGAAATCTAATAATAAAATTAATTTTTTATGCAGATCTTTGACGGAAAACAGATTCCACAGAGAATGGTTGATGGCTGGAATGCTTTTTTCTTTGATAAAACAGAAGAGCTGGTAACTTTTTCATAGTCTTTGTTATAAAATGCTCACTGATACATGTTAGGATTTGCATAATTTAGTTTAATAATTTTAGTTGGATTTGGGGTTCATGTTTTGGATAGGTGTAGACGTTTCTCTCTCTCTCTGTCTCTTTTTTTCTCATCTGTAGAAAAAGCGTTTACCTTCACTTGGAAAGAACACAGAAACATTAGGAGAGCTTTGGTTGGGACTGCTTCGCTTCTATACTGAAGAATTTGATTTCAAGGAATATGTAATTAGCATTCGGCAGAAAAAGTTGTTGACAACTTTTGAGAAGCAGTGGACATCCAAATGCATTGCGATTGAAGGTAATCATTTAGCTGATATTAAATCAGGAACAAAAAGACCCAAAAAGCGAGAATTTCATTTGGCCAGGTAAATTGAGGGGAAAACTGAAACACATTAGAATTTGGAAGATTCTTCCTCTTGATTTTTATCAGTTTCCATTCTTTAATCCGTAATTTTAAAAGAATAATTTGCTGACTTGGATGACTTGCTGACTCAGTTATATAGTATTAAACTCTTCTTATGGCTACTAAGTATATTTTATGTTACAAAGAACATAATTCTTAAAATATGAACATAAGTCTTTTTAAGAACATAATTCTTAAAATATTAAAAAATAAAATATTTCTTTTCTAGACCCTTTTGACTTGAATCATAACCTTGGTGCTGGAGTTTCTAGAAAAAGTAAGTTTTAAATATAGAAGTCCCCTGCTTTTAAAGCTCTTACATGTTAAGGTCTGCATCTTTTATTGTTTTCTTCTTTCTTCACTAGTGACCAATTTCATCATGAAGGCATTTATCAATGGAAGGAAACTTTTTGGTACCCCCTTTTATCCACTCATTGGCAGAGAAGCTGTAAGTTTATATAATTTGAATTCTGAATCTTTTCTTTTTTCTTATAAAACTTTTTTTGTGTGTAGTACAAGAAACCTAATTCTGTTTCCAAGTTGGTGTTAGGAATAGGGAACGAGATGGTTATAGCTTCCTGTGCTTTTTCTTATTGTACTTATCATAGTTCATAATGAGATATCTATTTGCTAAATTTTGTTTATCTCTTTCTTAAATTCTGTCTCCCCTATTAGACTATATAGCTCCATGAGGACAGAGTCCATGTCCATGATGTTCATCATCATATCTCCAGTGCCTATCGTAGTGTCTGGCACATAGGATGTACCAAATATGCATTTGTTGAATGAATGAGGGTGGTTAGTCAAGACTCAGGATCCTTAAATTTTGAATTTGAGGTGCTACCCAGTGCCCCTCTTCCATCGCTAGAATTCTTGATGAAAATGTAAACAGAGGGGACAACACCAAAGAAATATTTTATTGTTTGCTGAGGCTTCTGCTCTAATTTTGGTGTAGCCCTAGTAAGCTGAATTAGCTGGCATGGAACTGAGAGGATTCCTTTTGCCTGAACTGGATGGCATAGTGTCCTCCGTTCCTCTTGGTCTTACTCTGGTTTTTGCTTGCTTTCTACTGGGAGGAGGTCTCAGTTTCACTTCCAAGGGAAGAAATCTATTATTATATAATGTATACAATCTATTATTGTATAATGAAGATCTTTGATCTTGTTCAGTCCAGCTTTTAACACTCTTTTTTGGGGATGTGTCATAAGAAAAGTGGAGAGAAGTTTAGAGCTTTTTTCCCTTGGAGCACTGGTTCTCAAACATTTTTGATTGTCCTGCCTCTTAGCAGGGTGATAATAAGTAGAATGGAGAGAAGTAAAACAGTAGAATTTGAAACAACACAGAAGTTGTACAAGAACAAAATGTCTAACAAAAGGAAAATCCAACAATAATTTTACTAACATATTAACTAAAATAGCAACAAACGAAAAGCATAGATCAAAACAAATGTGGTGATGCCCTCACTGATCAAGCATTTTACCTGAAAATTGTGGGAATTCCAGCTATTAGTGTGTATAGGTACATATGTTCATTAGGAACCTAGCAGTTTCATACAGTCAGACTTTTTAGTAGAATACCAAATTAAAGTCCTCAATAAATTGGAAATGTGCAATTTCAGATTATGAATACAAAATTTTAGTAACTCATAATATCTCAGTATAAGTAGTTCTAATAAGGATATCAAAGTCTTTGATCTTGAATATCATTTGATATAAGAGCCAGACATTAGTTTGGGGCCTATGAGAAGGAGCCTATGAGTTGGCTGGCCATTTTTTGATCTACTTTATTCTGTTATAAAAGTCAATATACAGGGGCCAGCCCCGTGGCTTAGTGGTTAAGTGCGCGCGTTCCGCTGCTGGCGGCCCCGGTTCGGATCCCGGGCGTGCACCCACGCACCGCTTCTCCGGCCATGCTGAGGCCGTGTCCCACATACAGCAACTAGAAGGACGTGCAGCTATGACATACACTATCTACTGGAGCTTTGGGGGAAAAAATAAATAAAAATTATTTAAAAAAAAAAAAAAGTCGATATACAGTATTCTATAGTTTGGCTATACCAGTTTAATTGTCTTCCTTATATGGACATTTAGATTGTTACTACAGTGTTGCAACTGATATTGTAGAAAATATCGTTGTTACATAATCTTTCATGCTTTTACTTTCCGTGGTAATGTTTATTCTTTCAACATATCTTTGTTGAATTCCTACTTTGCACCTATTTGTCTACTATGTACAGGCATACCTCACAGATATTGTGGGTTCGGTTCCAGACCATGGTAATAAAGCAAATATCACAATAAAGCGAGTCATATGAATTTTTTGATTTCCCAGTGCATATAACAGTTATATTTACACTATAGTCTACTAAGTGTGCAATAGAATTATGTCTAAAGAAACAATGTATATACCTTAATTAAAAAATACTTCATTGAGGGGCCCGCCTGGTGGTGTAGTGGTTAAGTTTGCCTACTCCGCTTTGGCGGCCTAGGGTTCGCAGGTTTCGGATCCCGGGCGTGGACCTACGCACCGCTTATCAAGCCATGCTGTGGTGGTGTCCCATTAAAGTAGAGGAAGATGGGCACGGATATTAGTCCAGGGCCAATCTTCGTCAGCAAAAATGGAAGGATTGGCAACAAATGTTAGCTCAGGGCTAATCTTCCTCAAAAAAAAAATACTTTATTGCTAAAAAGTGCTAAGCATCATCCGGCCTTCAGTGAGTTGTAATCTTCTTGCCGGTGGAGGGTCTTGCCTTGATGTTGATGGCTGCTGACTGATCAGGATGGTGGTTGCTGAAGGTGGGGTGGCTGTGGCAATTTCTTAAAAAAAGACAACAATGAAGTTCGTCGCATCGATTGACTCTTCCTTTCATGAACGATTTCTCTGTAGCATGCAATGCTTTTTGAAGCATTTTACCCACAGTAGAACTTCTTTCAAAACTGGAGTCACTCCTCTCAGACCCTGCTGCTGCTTTATCAACTAAGTTTATGTAATATTCTAAATCTTTTGTTGTCATTTCAACAATCTTCACAGCATCTTCACCAGGGATAGATTCCATCTCAAGAAACCACTTTCTTTGCTCATCTGTAGGAAGCAACTCCTCATCCATTAAGGTTTTATCGTGAGATTGCTGCAATTCAGTCACATTGTCAGGCTCCACTTCTAATTCTAGTTCTCTTCCTATTTCTGTGACATTTGCAGTTGCTTCCTCCACGGAAGTCTTGAACCCTTCAAAGTCATCCTTGAGGGTGGAATCAACTTCTTCTAGACTCCTGTTAATGTTGATATTTTGACCTCTTCCCATGAATCATGCGATGTTGTTAATGGCATCTAGAATAGTGAATCCTTTCCAAAAGGTTTTCAATTTACTTTGCCCAGATCCATCAGAGGAACCACTATCTGTGACAGATATATGTAACCTTACGAAATGTATTTCTTAAATAATAAGACTTGAAAGTCAAAATTACTCCTTGATCTGTGGACTGCAGAATGGATGTTATGTTAGCAGGCATGAAATCAACATTCATCTCATCGTACATCTCCATCAGAGCTCTTGGGTAACCAGGTACATTGTCAATGAGCAGTAATAATTTGAAATGAATTTTATTTTCTGAGCAGTAGGTCTCAACAGTGGGCTTAAAGTATTCAGTAAACCATGTTGTAAACAGGTTATGTCCAGGTTTTGTTGTTCCATTTATTAGAGCACAGGCAGAGTAGTTTTAGCATCATTCTTAAGGGCCCTAGGATTTTTCGGAATGGTAAATGAGCATTGGCTTCAGCTTAAAGTCACCAGCTGCATTAGCCCCTAACAAGCGAGTCAGCCTCTCCTCTGAAGGTAGGCAATGACTTCTCCTCTCTAGCTATGGAAGTCCTAAATGGCATCTTCTCTCAACACGAGGCTGTTGTGTCCGCATTGAAAATCTGTTGTTTAGTGTAGCCACCTTCATTGATTATTTTAGCTAGATCTTCTGGGTGACATGCTGCAGCTTCTACATCAGCACCTGCTGCTTCACTTTGCACTTTTATGTTATGGAGACAGCTTCTTTCCTTAAACCTCATGAACCAACTTCCGCTAGCTTCAGACTTTTCTTCTGCAGCTTCCTCGCCTCTCTCAGCCTTCATAGAATTGAAGAGAGTTAGGGCCTTGTTCTGGATTAGGCTTTAGGTTAAGAGAATGTGGTGACTGGTTTGATCTTCTGTCCAGATCACTACAGCTTTCTCTGTATCAGAAATAAGACTATTTCACTTTCTTCTCATTCGTGTGTTCACTGGAGTAGCACTTGTAATTTCCTTCAAGAACTTTTCCTGGGCCAACCCCGTGGCGTAGCAGTTAAGTGCGTGCGCTCTGCTGCTGGCGGCCCGGGTTCGGGTCCTTGGCGCACACAGATGCACCGCTCGTCAGGCCATGCTGTGGCGGTGTCCCACATAAAGTGGAGGAAGATTGGCACGGATATTAGCTCAGGGCTGATCTTCCTCACAAAAAGAAAAAAAAAAAAAAAAGAACTTTTCCTTTGCGTTCATAATTTGGTTAACTGTTTGGCGCAAGAAGCCTAGCTCTCCGCCTATCTTGGCTTTTGCATTCCTTCCTCGCTAAGCTTAATCATTTCTAGCTTTTGATTTATAGTGAGAGGTGTGCGACTGTTTCTTTCACTTGAACACTTAGAGGCCATCGTAGGGTTATTAGTTGGCCTAATTTTAATATTGTTGTGTCTCGGAATAGGAAGGCCCGATGAGAGGGAGGGAGGCGGGAGAAGAGCCCATGGTTGGAACAGTCAGAACACACACCTTTATCAATTAAGCTAAGTCTTATATGGGTGCGGCTCATCGCACCCCAAAACATTTACAGTAGCACCATTAAAGATCACTGATCACAGATCACCATAACAAATATAATAATAATAATGAAAAAGTTTGAAATGTGAGCATTGCCAAAAAGTGACACAGAGACAAGAAGTGGGCAAATGCTGTTCGAAAAATGGGATCAATAGACTTGCTTGACACAGGGTTACCACAAACCTTCAATTTGTAAAAAAATGTAATATTTGTGAAGTGCAGTAAAGTGAAACGCAATATAATGAGGTATGCCTGTAGTGGGAAAATAGATGTGTTTCATTCCCTTAGACTCTAATGAAAATGAAGACAAGTATATTTTTTATTTTTTCACCTTTCTTGCTCACTCAGATATTCCCAGTTCAACTATACTTCTACATCATTAGGTCCTCTGATATATTGACCCATTTTCTCCAAATATATCAGCTATCTTCTGGCTTTATCTTTCTCCCCATTTAACTTAGATTCCCTGGCATATACTTTAAATTCTTTTGCACTGTTGTCCTTCTTTTGTACTCTTATGTGTTCAACCTTACATGAATTCAGCTATCTACCATCTGTCTATGCTTGGGTGGCAAAGCACAAGTGGAAAAAAGTCATAAAGCTAGCTAGTTTTATTTATATAGTAAAACTATAAATTAATGTTCATCAACCTCAACTGGACTTTCAGTACTATCTGACATTCTTATTACATTTCTTTAGTTACCTATATCTCCCATTCAAATAAGAACTATTTCAGATTTTATTTGTTACTCAAAATTTAATACTATTGCGCTTTGTCCCACCTTTCACCTCTGCCCTTCTCACTCTTAGATATTTTCCCTCTGAGACAAAAATGGTATCAGATAAATATTGCTTTAGCATTCTGCTACCAGATCTACAAGTCTGCCTGCATCTGAAGATATCTCTTCTTTAGCAGAGACTAGTCCTTCTATATGCACTCTAGATCCATTTGTTATTCTCTTTACCTTGAATCTTCAACCTCTTCATCTGTGAAAAACATTTTCAAAGATGAAATACATTAAATGTAATTGCAGATTAGCATTAACAGATGAACATTTGCCATCAATTTTTTCTTTTTTTTTTTTTTTTTGTGAGGAAGATCAGCCCTGAGCTAACATCTGATGCCAATCCTCCTCTTTTTTTGCTGAGGAAGATTGGCCCTGGGCTAACATCCGTGCCCACCTTCCTCTACTTTATATGGGACGCCACCACAGCATGGCTTGACAAGTGGCACATTGGTGTGCGCCGGGGATCCGAACCTGCGAACCCCGGGCCGCCAAAGCAGAGCACGCACTTAACTGCTTGTGCCACTGGGCCGGCCCTGCCATCAATTTTAATGATAGGAAATACTAACATTGAGCCCCAATTAAGCAACATGTCTCCTCCAGAAAGAATTGCACTCTTCTAATTAGTAAACTTATATTACAAAACATTATACTCAATTATTAGTAGTAGTATTTTTTAAATTCTTTAATAAAAATTTTGTGGAAATTTGCTTTCTTTCTTGTTATATAAGTACCTACATAATGTCTTCAATTCTGCCACAACACCTAAAATATTTACTGTCTGGCACTTTATGGAAAAAATTTGCTGACCCCAAGTCTAGGCCACCTTAACTGGGGTGGTGGGATGGAGAAAAGTGGATTAAAGAGATACTCAGGAATAGAATGAATACAGCTTGGTGATTAATTAGAGGTGATAGGTGAAGGAGAACAAGTTCAGGATGATTCCTAGATTTCTGCCTTAAGCAACTGAGTGAATTGAGAAAGGGCTTCATTTTGTCCTGGCAGAAAATATGATGATGAAAATTTTAATTAGCTACATTGGTTTCATTAATAGTAAATGTGAAGAATTATATCTCTTATACTTTTTTAAAAAACAGCTTTATTGAGATACAATTCACATACTGTACAATTCACCCATATAAAGTGAGAAATTCAATGGTTTCCAGTATATTTACAGGATTGTGCAGCCATTCCACAGTCTAATTTTGGAACATTTTCATCCTCTCTCAAGGAAACCTCCTGTCCCCATTAGAATGGAATCATAGAATATGTAGCTCTTTGTGACTGGCTTCTTTCATTTACTATAATGTTTTCAGGGTTTGTTCATGTTGTAGCATATATCAGTACTTCATTCCTTTTTCTGGTTGAACAATATTTCATTGTATGGATATATCACATTTTATTTATCTATTCATCAGTTGTTGGACATTTGGCTTTCTACTTTTTGGTTATTATGGGTAATGCTGCTGTGTAGCATTACATATTTGTATAGAATATACAATATTCTATACAAATATTGTGTAGAAATATCTGTGTAGAAATTTTTGTGTGGATGTATGTTTTCGTTTCTTTTGGGTATATACCCAACAGTGGAATTGCTGGGTCATTTGGACGGATTTGTGTTTAACTTTCTCTCTCTCTCTTTTTTTTTTTGGTAAGATCAGCTCTGAGCTAACATCCATGCTGATCCTCCTCTTTTTGCAGAGGAAGACTGGCCTTGGGCTAACATCCGTGCCCGTCTTCCTCTACTTTATATGGGACGCCGCCACAGCATGGCCTGACAAGTGGTGCTTCGGTGTGCTCCCGGGATTCGAACCCAGGCTGCCAGCAGTGGAGTGTGTGCAGTTAACCGTTAGGCCACGGGGCCGGCCCCCTGTGTTTAACTTTCTGAGGAGCTGCCAAACTGGTTTCTAAAGCAGCTGCGCTATTTTATGTTCCCACCAGCAGTATATGTGGGTTCCAGTTTTTCCACATCGTCACTAATACTTGTTATTCTCTGTTGTCGTTTTTTTTTATTATAGCCATCCTAGTGAATATATGTCTTATACTTTTATCCATGACTTTAGATAGGTTTGAAGAGAGCTAAGTGGGCACGTTCTCTTGCTTCCAGAGATAGGGGTACTTTCGGAGAAACTAGTCTTTGGAAAGTGCAAACCTGAACTAAAGCTTAGAAGGATAAACAAGGTGCTAAGATAAAGCAAAAATGAGCCTGGTTCTTCTAAGATTTGGAAAAATGATTTGCTTCTTATTGGTTCCCTACCTTCTCTTTAGGTAAACCCTACTTTATAATAATACATGTTGTATGTTCTTGAAATGTTGTATGCGAATACAATCATATTTTGTATAAACCAGAAGATTGCTTTATTTACATAGAGCTCTTTTGTAAAGAGAATAATTCCTTTCCAGAGGTAGCCTGGCGTAGCAGAAGGCATGAGCTTTGTATTCAGACAGACTTAGCTTTAAATGCTTTATCTGCTATTTATGAGCTTTTTTACTATGGGCAAACGGCTTGAACTCTTTTAAGCCTCAATTTCCTCATCCATAAAATGAGGATGAAATAGTATCTATTTTATTGCAATATTATGCAAAGATGCTACAAATGAATGAGAAAATAACACATGTAAAGTGGTTAGTACATGTTAGCAACTGTGATATTAATGATGATAATTCTGAATCTTATTTTCATATCATGGTTTTAGTTATAGTGAAATATTTGTTGATATTTCTTTCTTTTTTTCTTTTTTAAACCACTTTTGCATTTTGGTCTCCTTTTTATTTGGATTCAGAAGTTTATAGTGATTTTTTTCTAGTAAAGTTGTATTTTCTCCCTAGGAGTACTTCTTCGATTCCAGAGTATTAACAGATGGAGAACTGGCTCCCAATGATCGATGTTGCCGTGTGTGTGGAAAAATAGGCCACTACATGAAAGACTGCCCTAAAAGGAGAAGGTTGGCAAATGATTATGTATCAACATTACAGGGAAGATAAATGTGAGGCCAATTGTAGCTATAATTATGTTCGCATACGTTTTAGTGAGAAAGTTCAGGGCTTTAAATTGGACCTTAGATAAATGTATATTTGAGTGGAATTTTGTAATACCGTGAGATTTATTTGTGATGCAGTGGTGTCTCATAATGTTCATTTGTTCATTTATTCATTAATTCACTCAGGGTTTTTTTTTTCTAATTGAAGAAGCATTTATTGATGCCTACTGTGTGCTAGGAACTGTGCTAGGAGCCAAGAAAAAATAATGACCGAGACGGGGGGTTCTTGCTGAGGACCTCACAGTCATGCAAACCAGTAATTAAAATATGATTAACTGAATCTTGAAGGTATATGCTGTGAGATGTACCTTTGTGATATATTCCTTGAGGAGTATATATCCTATGTAACCCCTGAAAATATGTCTATGACTTGTACTTTCCTGTATTCTATATACTATGTTTTAATAGACCAGGAAAATCCCTTCTTTAGTCATCAAATCTTGCCTAATATAAAGAGCTTAGAACTCTTTAGACAGAACAAACTCCTAGTTTCCATCACTGCTCTTTACTGAGCAGTGTTAAATTTAGGCAAGACACTGACTAAGCCTCAGTTTCTTCCTCTGTAAAACGGAGATGATAAATACCAACCTCTAAGAATTGTTACAAGATTAAAATTTGATACTAAAATTTTTTTTAAATTTAATGTTGTATTATAAAACTACTAGAGTACCCAGTTTTTGCCATATGAGTAGGTGTGCTATAAATATGAGTTCCTTTGCCTTCAAAAAGATGCATGAAACAATGGGCATGTTAGTCACTTTATTGTGAGACTGTTGTATAGTTTAGTTTATTCTGTGACTCAGTTTACAAGTCCCTAGCCCCACATTATTGGTATCAGCAGTTTACTGTTTAGACTAAAGAAGAAAGACAGTGAAGAAGAGAAGGAAGGGAATGAAGAGGAGAAAGACTCCCGAGACCTTCTTGACCCCCGAGACGTCCACGACACTCGAGACTTTAGAGACCCCAGAGACCTCAGATGTTTTATATGTGGAGATGCAGGACATGTACGAAGGGAATGCCCGGAAGTCAAGCTGGCCCGTCAGAGGAATAGCAGTGTGGCAGGTAAATAGAAAAGGCCAAAAATAGATTCTGGTAGGAAAAAAGTCATTTATGTTGATGTCATTCTAAGGATCCTGATTCCTCTCTATTCCAAACCTGGCCGTATGATTTTGGACCTCATAATTTCTTAAAGAGATAAAATTTAGACAGACAGGCTTTTAGTTTGAACAGTAACTTGGATAATGTTCACTATCAAGGTCTTAGCAGTCTGTTGTATTCAAGCGACTCCAAATATTCTTCGCCTTTGAGTCACACTGTTTATTTCTCTCACTATCAAAAGTTAACAGAAGTTAACTTTTTTTTCCCAAAAGTTAACAAGAGGTTTTTTTTTCTGGGAATATATAGGAGAAATTTTATCTCTTTTCACTGATGTTATGAGAGAGGGAAATCTGTTCCTGTTATATTTCATAAGGAATTTTAAGAATTAGAAACCCAAATGAGAGTTTATTGAAAGAAAAAAATAGAATATTTTAGAAGTGATGATCTCCAGTTACTCAAATTTTTATTGCAGAAGATATTTTCTTAAATATATTTTCTCCTTTAGAAAGGCAGTTTGAGATTTGTTCTTGTATCCAGGACCAGTGTATTTTTTTAATGATCTGCAGGATTGAAAAATGGCTTTAAAAAAAAATTAGTTGTTACAAGTCCTTCACTATAATCATAGTTTAAAAGTCCAAGTTATAAAATCTCAGAGATTTGAGACTCTTTTACAGAAAAAAGGCGTTTATTGATTGTCATTTCTCTGCTATTTTCTTTATCTGTTGATTTTCTTTCTGATGTCTTCTCTTAGCAGCCCAGCTGGTCCGCAACCTTGTAAATGCCCAACAAGTGGCTGGTTCAACCCAGCAGCAGGGCGATCAGTCCATAAGGACTAGACAGTCCTCAGAATGTGTAAGTCCTCTGCCTGCAAATGGGTTAGTCTTGGCAGGAAGATAGCACTCTCTTTGGCGGGTGATAGGGTTGATCTTTGAGACTGGCAAATGCAATCTTCCAGATTACACACTGCTTTATAGAGGTGCCCTTGCTAGGCACATGAGGTAGAATGAGCATTGCTTTTGGAGTAATGTAGATCTGGGTTTATATCTATGGGCAAGCCACTTAACTTCAGTGAGCCTCCTCCTTTATGTGTAAAATAAGATAACAATTACCTAATAAGGTTGTTGGTTGGATTAAAATAGGGTAATGACCTTGAGGTTTTAGGCTTTGCCTAGTGGAATTTATCAGTACCATTTTTAATAAAAATAGAGACAAAAATTGAAATGTGTTTGGGGTTTAGTACTGTTAAGACAGTTATGTGCATAGTATTTCACTTGCTTGAAACTTTTGTGTGTCTTCTCATAGCTGACATGGATACCTAGTGAAATATACCCTGTAAAAGAGTATCAAATTAGAATTCCAATTCACAAGTTTCATATTAATTTTGCTGAGTTGCTCTTAACGTTTGTCTAAATCTGTACTCACCTTGCACTTCTTAATTAATTCAATACTAATTGAAGGCTTGCTGTAAACCTGACGCTGTGTTAGTGCTTCACACTTATTATCAAACTTAATCCTTTGAGTGGCCATGTGAAGAGGTAGGTATTAGTATGATCAAACCTTACAAATTGGGAAGCTGAGAATAAGAGAAATTAAAAGGTTGCAACCCAGGTCTATGTAGTTTCAAAGCTGTTATAACTATTAAACATGCTATATCTGATGTGATCTGTGTTTTAGAAAAAATTCTTCAAGCATTTGAAGAGCAGTAGTAGGAACGTCTTAGAAAAACATTTAGGAGCCCACTAACCCCACCCCAAATATTTGAATACCTACTTTGGGCTTGACATTTTCATAAATGTTATATAACAACAATAATCCTAGCTAACATTTGGTGAGTGGTATGTGCTATATATGCATTCTTTCTTCCTGTTTCTTATTATAAAATAATTTAAAAATAATGAAAAAGTATAGAAAATAATAAACATCTGTATACTACTACCAGGCTTAAACAGTTCTTAACATTTTGTTATTTTGATTTATTAAAAAATTACCCACATGAGCCAGCCAGGTGGCTCAGTGGTTAAGTGTGCCGTGCTGTGCTTCGGTGGCCCGGGGTTCGCAGGTTTGGATCCCGGACACTCACCGATGCACCACTTGTTAAGCTGTGCTGTGGCGGCGTCCCATATAAAGTGGAGGAAGATGGGCACGGTTGTTGGCCCAGGGCCAATCTTCCTCAGCAAAAAGAGGAAGACTGGTATCAGATATTAGCTCAGGGCTAATCTTCTTCACCAAAAAAAAAAAAAAGGCATGTGTTTTCGTTCCTTTAGACCTTCAATCATGTTTTCCCCTCTGCCTGAAACACTCTTCCCTTCCCCTTATTCCTACCCTCTTTTATCAGACTGGTTTCTGTTTACCCTTGAGTCTCAGCTTGAAGGTCACTTCCTCTGGGAAGCTTTCCTTGATTTCCACTTTCTTTCATCTTATGTTCCCTCTTTGCCTCACGTGGATTTAGGTATTCCTGCTCTGGGATATCATTATACAGTCATGTGGCACTTAACATGGGGATCCTGAGGAGTGTGTTGTTAGGTGGCTTCATCATTGTGCAAACATCATAGAGTGTCCTGAAGGGGAACAAAATTTGCCACCCCAAAATGTGTATCTCTTTAACATGAGGATTATTTTAGACTGATTATTTTTAAGAAACAAAAGACTCCCAGTTTTTCTTGTTACTTCTCCCTTAACTGCCTGAAAGAATTCAGATTAAAGATTTATTTATTTATTTTCCCCCCAAAGCCCCAGTAGATAGTTGTATGTCATAATTGCACAGCCTTCCAGTTGCCGTATGTGGGACACGGCCTCAGCGTGGCCGGAGACGCGGTGCGTCGGTGTGCGCCCGGGATCCGAACCCGGGCCGCCAGCATCAGAGAGCACGCACTTAACCGCTAAGCCACAGGGCCGGCCCAAGAATTCAGATTAAAAACACCTATCTTGGGCCGGCCCTGTGGCTTAGCGGTTGGGTGCGCGCGCTCCACTGCTGGCGTCCGGGGTTAGGATCCCGGGTGCGCACCAGCGCACCGCTTCTCTGGACATGCTGAGGCCGCGTCCCACATACGGCAACTGGAAGGATGTGCAACTATGACATACAACTATCTACTGGGGCTTTGGGGGAAAAAATAAACAAATAAAAAAAAATTATTAAAAAAAAACAAAAAACATCTATCTCAGGAAGTGAGCTATCATCCTAGCATAACATGAACTAGGTGGTAGACAGGGAGGAACCTAGAAAAGCCTGTTTGTTGCGCTTCCCTCTGTGATCTCTATTTCTGTGTGACCAAATATTTGTTTTCCAAATGTTGCTCCTTTTCACCTACCTGTGAATTGCCTTCCTTCCGTTTGAAGTCCCTGACTCTCCCCACCCCCAGCATATTCTTGTGTCTTTAGCTGAGGATGGTATTTAAGGTGAGGGCTTTGGCCATTTTGGCGAGTTACTCGGTTTTCCTAGGTTTCTCCCATGTATACATGTTATTAAACCTTTGTTTCTTTTTCTCCTGTTAATGGGTCTCATGTCAGTTTAATCTTTTAGACCAGCCAGAAGAACCTAGAAGGGTAGAGGAACATTTCTCTTCCTCTCCTATAGTACTTTACACAAACGTAGATGGTGTAGCCTACTACACCCCTAGGCTATAGAGTACTAATCTTATGGGACCACCGTTGTGTACGCAGTTCATTGTTGACTGAAATGTCATTCTGCGGCGCATGACTGTACACTATACATTACACATTCTTTATCATAGTAATCATTGTACTTTATTGTGATTGCTTATGTAATCTTCATCTGCTCCTCCTCCTTTCCCCCATAAACTTTAAGCTCCGTGAGGGCCTACGTTTTAGTATTTTATTTTTAATACCTACAATAATGCTCAGTATATAATTAACACTCATTAAATTCTTGTTGAGGGACTGAATGAAAGCAACTGTGAGTTATTTAGATGTAAGTTTCTAGTTACAATTGGAAATTTGGGTTCTGCATGATGGGAATGATGTCTGGGCTCTCTCTTCTTTTGACAGTAAAAAGGTTTATGAAGTAATACCTATGTGAAAGAGAGTTTGAGGACCTTGGGAAAAATTCTACCTTCATGTAAAATGAGGTTCTATTATTTGTTATTATGCACATCATAGAATTCTGTTTATAATGTTCTAATGGAATAACTCCATAATTTTGTATTTTGACAATCTCTGCTTTTATAAAATTAAGATGTTTGTAAATTAGTTTTAAAATATATCTTTTTTTCTCTGCAGTCTGATTCACCATCTTATTCTCCTCAGCCCCAGCCGTTTCCACAGAACTCTTCCCAGTCAGCTGCCATTACCCAACCTCCATCCCAGCCAGCATCCCAGCCTAAACTTGGCCCACCTCAGCAGGGAGCCCAGCCTCCCCATCAAGTCCAGATGCCTATGTATAACTTTCCTCAGTCACCACCAGCTCAGTATTCTCCCATGCACAATATGGGATTGTTGCCAATGCATCCCCTCCAGATCCCTGCCCCATCCTGGCCTATCCATGGCCCAGTGATCCACTCTGCACCAGGCAGTGCCCCCAGCAATATTGGTCTGAATGATCCCAGCATCATCTTTGCACAACCTGCTGCCAGACCTGTGGCGATCCCTAGCTCGTCTCATGATGGACACTGGCCTCGTACTGTGGCTCCAAATTCCCTGGTGAACAATGGTACAGTGGGGAATTCAGGTAACCTTTCCTTTTCTTCTTTTGTATCTGTCTGTCTGTAGAAAGGATGGGTGATTGGTGTTACTGGTTGAACCTGGGGAAATAAATGTAAGGAAAGGATGGCAAGTGCTATTTGTGGAGGGGCAGTATAGGATTAGGTAAAAATAAAGAGTATTGCCTGTGGATTCAGACTGCCTGGATTTGAATCCTGGCTCTGCCATTTATTATGTGGCATTGGGCAGTTGCTTAATCTCTTTGTGTATTGGTTTCATCTGTAAAATAGGAGTATTAATAGCATCTAACTCACAGGGATGTTGTGAATTTATATATATTATATATTATTAAAGTATTGTTATAATTAATTATACTATATTATAATTATTAATATTAATATATTATATGATATATAATAATATATATGTTTTAGTTGTTATTTTATTATTACAATCCTGCTTGGTATAGATATTACTAGCACTTATTTTATAGTTGAAGAAATTGAAGGGTTAAGTAACTTAACTATCATGCTATCATAATTAATCATAGTAGATCCAAGATTTAAACCAATTTCTTTCTTCAAAACCTCTGCCTCCTTGCACTAGACTCTATCTCCCAGTAAGGAGCAATTCTTTAAAAATAAAAAGATAGGGGCCGGCCTCGTGGCTTAGCGGTTAAGTGCGCACACTCTGCTACTGGCGGCCCGGGTTTGGATCCCGGGCACACACCGATGCACTGCTTCTCTGGCCATGCTGAGGCCGTGTCCCACATACAGCAACTAGAAGGATGTGCAACTATGGCGTACAACTATCTACTGGGGCTTCGGGGACAAAAAAAAAAAAAAAAAAGAGAAGGATTGGCAATAGATGTTAGCTCAGAGCTGATCTTCCTCAGCAAAAAAGAGGAGGATTAGCACGGATGTTAGCTCAGGGCTGATCTTCCTCACACACACAAAAAATAAATAAAAAGATAGGGGCCAGCCTGGTGGCATAATGGTTAAGTTTGTGTGCTCTGCTTTGGCAGCCTGGGGCTCGCTGGTTCGGATCTCAGACGTGGACCTACACACTGCTCATCAAGCCATGCTGTTGCGGCATCCCACGTACAAAATAGAGGAAGATTGGCACAGATATTAGCTCAGGGACGATCTTCCTCAAGCAAAAAGAGGAAGATTGGAAACAGATGTTAGCTCAGGGCCAAGCTTCCTCACCAAAAAAAACCAGAAAAAGATATTAGTAGCACTTCGTAACATTAAAAAATAGTAGTTTTTTCTGAGATCTAAGTAATATAATTCATTATAGAACATTTGAAAAAGAAGAATGTCATCCATAATCTCAATTCCTAGACATAACTGCTAAGTAATATTTTGGTGTATTACCATCCAGTCTTTTTTTTTATATTTGCATATTTAAAAATAGTTGAAATATATGCCATAAATCTAGTTTTATATCCAGATTTTTAGAGATTATTTTTATTTTAAAAACTCTTATGGAAATTTTGAAATGTACACAAAAGGCAAGAGTAAAGAATAATGAGCTTCCCTCATTACCCAGCTTTAACAGTTATCAGTATTTGCTGTTCTTTTATCTGACCCCTTCACCCCATTTAAAAAAAAAATTTGACTCACGTATTTAATCAAATCTCAGACATGGGATCAAATTTGTTTATAAACTTCGGTTTGTATCTCTTAAAAAAATCACAATACCATTACCATACCCAGTATTATCTAATACCCAGTCCTGGATCATTTTTCCCTATTTCTCTAAAATTATTGTTCTTGTTGATTTATTTGAATCAAGATTCAAACAAAACCCATACATTGTATGTGTTTGTTATATCTCTGAAGTCTCCTCTAATTTATAACAGTTCCCCCTCACTGTCTTTTCCCTGATAGTAACTATTTATTGAAGAAACATTCTGGTCATGGCTGATTATATCTTTGTAGCATCTTTTAACACATGCCTCTGTCCCTATATTTCCTCTAAACTGGCAGTTAGGTCCAGGGGCTAGATTAGATTCAGATTTTTCCTGTTGGCAAGAATCTTGCTTCTTGATTGGTCCTGTATGTTTGCTGTTCTCTCACTTCAGGGGGAACTTACTGTCTAGTTGTTCTTCTTTTAGTCGCTTAAGATTGATCAATGAGTTAGGTGATGTCAGCCTGTTCTATCCATTATAAAGTTCCTCATTAATTTTTGCATAATAGTGTTAGCCACCATTGATCATTATTGCTGATATCCATTATTTCACTAGGGATTATAAAATGATGATTTCCTGTTTATTATTTGTGATTCTTTTATAAAGAAGAACTTTTCCTTATTAACTACTTGGTTATCCTGAAATATAGTTTATATAGGAAATGTAAACTAAAAGTTTGATTCTTTCCCTTTATCAATTTTCAAAAGAATTTTAGTGATAATTTTAAACGAAAGTATGCTATTTGATGGAGGAGGTATCTCTGACCTCTTTTGGAACAATAAAGATAATGTATTTTGTTGAGGAGAAATGCCAGAATGTGGGAACTCATTTAGATTTCCAAGATCAAAGAATATATGGCATACATGGCCATTCTAATGTGGTCTCTGCTTCTCTCATTCAACAAATGTTTATTGTGTATGAATATGCCATGACATGCACCATGATAGTCACTGAGTTACATAACCATGAAGACAGACCTTGTGTGTGCCCTTCGGTATATCGGCTCAGTTTTTGCAATTTAAGGTCCTCCTTTTCCCCACCTCTAGTTGATCTCTGTTTCAGCCTTGATGAACTAATTAGCATCCCACAAACATGCCGTACTGTCCGTTATCCCTGATTGTTTACCTAAGTTGTTCCCTCTGCCTGGAATGTCCTCTCCATTACCTCTCCTGCCCACTCTCACCTCCTTCTGCTTTGCTCCAAAACTTAGCTAACTCACTCATCCTCCATTTTTAAAATTAGATCACTTTCTTCAGAAAGCCTTTAACTCTTGTTGATTCCTCCAATTGTATTAGGTATTCATTCTCTCCTCCATGTTTCCTTAATATCCATATCATAACACTTGTCTTACTGTGTTGGAATTACCTGTTTACTTGTCTGCATAACCCATTAGACCCAACTTCTAGAGGCTATGAATTGTTTCTTGTCTGTCATTGTCTCCCTAGCGTCCACTGTAGTGCCTGATATGTGGTAGATACATTATTTGATTAATATATAATAAACTATTGCTCACTAAATATTTATTATTTTTTGGATGAGTGTACAACTCCTAGTTAATATTATAGCTAAAATTACTATTATGTTAAAAATGGAAGGACTGGATGGGAATATATTAAAATGATAATAGTGGTTGTATTAGAGTAGGAGATTGTGTGAATTTTTTCCCTGTTTTTGAAATTATCTTTAATGAGGTTATATTACTTGTATTATGAAAATATTTGGTTTTGAAAAATGGCCAAGGGAGATTGGAATATACTCTAAAAAATACCATTTTATGTTAAAGCATCGTTCCTCAATTGGTCAGGACCTCAATATGTGTACCCAGTCTCGTTTATTTTTGTAAACTCTGAGCCCTTCAGCTTCAGCACTTAGTTGTAACTTGAGTTTATGAACTTGCGGTGAACCAGCTGCTTTGTTTTCCTGGTTAACTCCTGGGAATGCTGAGCTTGTAAGAATGTGGCTAGTATGGGATTTAGTTTTCTTGCTCCCTGCTCCTGCCTATCACACACCTCCTAATTTGAGTTCCTGCTAGGAAGTTTAGTAAATAAGGGCAGTGTTTTTTCAGATTATTTCCTCCCACATTGCGACCCTGAATGAGAAAATCCACTAAAAATGATCCTGACGATTTAAGGGGTACTGCACTTTGAAAGATGTACTTAAAGATACATCTTAAAGGGAAGTAGGTTGGTGGGGATGGTTTGCCATAGAAAGAATAGGACTCATATTTTTTGAGTTCCTACTTATATGCCAGAACTTGCAAGCCACTTTATTTTTGTTATCTGATTTAATCCTCACAACAACCTGAGATTCATAATTGAACCTTAGTAATTTTTGGAACTGGGATTTGAACTTAGACCTGTTTGGCTCCGTAGCCCAAGTTCTCAGCCATTATACCACAGTGCCTCAGCTTCTAATAGGATCTCCGTCCAGGCCAAGATATAATTGATTCTAGGATAGTTGGCATTGTCTTTAGGATAAAATGTAAGCTCCTTAATGATGTACTAAGGTTCTTTGAAATATAGATCCTACCTACCTATCCAGCCTTTTTTCTTACCACTTCCTGCCTTCACACCCTATTTCTGTATTTTGTGTGTGTGTGTGTGTGTGTGTGTGTGAGGAAGATCAGCCCTGAGCTAACATCTATTGCCAATCCTCCTCCTTTTTTTTCCCTTTTTCTCCCCAAAGCCCCAGTAGATAGTTGTATGTCATAGTTGCACATCCTTCTAGTTGCTGTATGTGGGACGCCGCCTCAGCATGGCCTGACAAGCGGTGCGTCAGTGCGCTCCTGGGATCCGAACCCGGGCCGCCAGTAGGGGCGCATGCACACTTAACCGCTAAGCCACGGAGCCAGCCCTCACACCCTATTTCTATATTGCCAGTTGTTTTGCAGTTTCCCAAACTTGCCGTACTTTCCTGCCTCCTGGCTTTTGTACATGCTATTCCTTCTGTCTAAAATGCCCTCTTGACTTGTTTTGCCTGACTGACTTGTTCCTTGTTCTTTAAACCCGATTTAGTCAGTCATCTTAGGAAAACTTTCTCTATTCTTGACAACTGGGTGAGCCTCCGCTTTAGGACAACTTCCACTGATCTGTTATAGTAATTACAAAATTATTGTGTATGTCTTCTTATGTGTCTCCTTTATGAATAATTTGAGCACAATTACAGTGTTCGATTCTTTAAAAAAATTTTTTTGGTATCCTCTGATTTAGCATAGTTCTTGGCCAGTGGTAGGTACTCAGTAAATCTTTGTGGAGTGAAGGAATATTTGAATGAACTAACTGATGTTTTAAAATGTGTCTTTCCTTTCTTGTTGAAATGCAGAGCCAGGCTTTCCAGGACTAAATCCTCCAATTCCTTGGGAACATCCACCACGTCCCCATTTCCCTCTTGTCCCAGCTTCGTGGCCTTATGGTTTGCATCAGAACTTCATGCATCAGGGAAATGCCAGATTTCAGCCCAACAAACCTTTCTATACTCAAGGTACCATTGCTTACAAATTTGTTAACAGGCTGGGTGGGTTTTGTTCTGGGACAAGGAGCCGTTGTGAAGGCCAGGATCTGGGAGTGAACGTTCATGCATTCAGTAAACTTTTATTGAGAGAGCATGCTTTTATTGAGAGAGTGTCAGACGGTGCTAGGTGCTTATTGCTTAAGCAAGAATTAAATAAAACCACCACATTTAATGCATATTTTATTAGGAGAGCCAGACACGTAAAATAGATAAGAATGGGAGCATAGAGGAATCAGGTAATGTTGCCCTAGCAGAGAAAGGAGGATATGGTCACCAGGGATCAAATCACACAAGATTTTGACATTTGAAATAGATCTTGAAAGAGATAGGATTTTTTTCCCTAGAGATTAGGGGAGGAATGTTCTAAGCTGAGGGAATAATATATGCAAAGTCACTGAATTTTGCTTGGCATAATGAGGAGAAAAGAGAAAAGGAGAGAAAATAATAGGATTAGAGGATGAGGTAAATTTAGGGCAAGATGTTTAGGTGATGAGACTAGAGAAAGCAGGCTGAGGCCATAGTATGAAGGAGTTTGGACTCAGTTTAGTAAGCAGTAGGGATCTAAGAGAAGTTTTTGAGTCCAGTAGTGACATAGTCAAATTTGTTTAGTAAAACTAAGACTTGAATGACATTAGAATTTATTATATTCTGTTGGTGCTGATGTACCAATAATGACTTTGATCTAAGTAATGAATATTACTAAGGAGAATTCCAAGGAACTTGCAGCATTTTATCTAGCTTACTTGCCTTAAAGGTATCTCAATTCTAATAGGGAATGTCTGAGTCTGGCCTTCAGCTCTTGGTTAACCTATGAGTTCAAGAAGGTAAAAGAAAGGCACTCAGGGGGCCGGCCTGGTGGTGTAGCGGTTAAGTTCGCAATGTTCCGCTTTGGCAGCCCTGGGGTTCACCAGTTCGGATCCTGGGTGCGGACCTACTCACCGCTCATCAAGCCATGCTGAGGCAGCATCCCATATGGAAGAGCTACAACTCTACAACTATGACACACAACTATGTACTGGGGCTTTGGAAAGAAAAAAGAAAAAAAAAGGAAGATTGGCAACAGATGTTAGCACAGGGCCAATCCTCTTCAAAAAAAAACAAGAAAAAAGAAAGGCACTCAGGAAATGTTGACTAAATGAAATGATAACTTTAAGAGGAAGCCTGGGATATGTATGAGTCTCAGGCTTGATACATTTAAGCTTTCCTAAACTATTTATGTACTGCTGGGTCATCCCTGTATTATAAAGTGGCAGATTAGATTGTGGCTGGTTTCGTTTTCTGAGTGAAGAATTAGGGTTGAGGGAAGTTATTGTTGGTCATATAAGCCCTTTCAGATGGGGAGAGTCTGAAGTTCCTCCCTGGTGGGTTTGTTCCCCTTAATTCCTCCCCTCCATTTTTCTTTTGTCTTCCCTCTTTACCCACTTTTTCCTTCCCTCCTCCTCACCTCTCTCAAATGTTTTGATATGCTTCATCTCCTCTTTACTACATAAATAGAAAAAAAGAGAACTAGCTACAGGTTAATTCTAAGGGGTTATCAGATAAATAGGCACAAGACTTTCAGTTTCCTGTCTGTGTTGTGTCCAACAGACAGATGTGCCACCCGTCGGTGTAGAGAGCGTTGTCCCCACCCACCAAGAGGAAACGTGTCGGAGTAATGCGAGTCCATTTTCTTTCAGCTGGTCTACCGATGCACAGCAACCAGCCAATCCTCCTGTCTCAAGGGTATCCGTACCTCAATGTCAGTTACATTCAGCAGAAAAAGTGACATTTAATGGAAAGCAAAACAAATCAGGTCCTGATTTAAAATTTTAACACGTTTAGATAGCTTATTTAAATCCTAAGACTGTTTTTAAAGACTGTATTATTTGTATATAAATATGAACTATAGTTTTTACTAGTATCACCAAATTGAGTGATACAAATTTCATCTATTTTATTACCCTATTTTTAAGGGAATTTTATGTTTTGTTTAATCTTGATGAATTGTAAAAAGAGAGAATTTTAAAAATTACATTCTTTATTTTCTATTAGCTGTATTCATACTTTGGTTGCTTCAGACTTTATATATATTGTTCTTAAGAATTAGGAAAGACTTTCATGTGTTTTAAATTTGTCACTTCTATTCTTTACAGAACCTTGTAGTGCCAAAAACTTTTTAAAAGGTAAAAAAAATAAAATAAAACTACAACATGAAGATTCAGAATTTTTTCTTCTACATTCTTGTATATTGAAAATATTCAAACTTGAACAGAAAGTTGCTTTTGTCTGTATTTGAAGTAATTCTATTTTAAGTTAATAAATCTTTTTGATAAGAGTCAAATTTGGTTAATTCATCTGGTTGTTTAGATGATGGAAATAAAATGTAACAATTCAGAGATTTGTTTTACTCTCAGTGAATATAGTATTCTACCACAGACTTAGTTTTAGAGATCCAAGGATCTTGTCATGTCCTTTATCGGCTCTTCACAACATCCACATGAAGTTGATAGAAGCAGATGCTATCTCCATTTTATCATTGACAAAACTCAGGTGCAAAACAATAAATTGAATTCCAAAGGTAGCACACTCACATGTTGGATATACAATGGAAACAGATCATTTTAAGGAGAGTTTTTAACCACTGAGACTGATACTGGCAATTAGAGTGGAGGGAAGATAATTCTCATTTACTAAGGAAGTAGTATGTGCCAGATTTTCCATGCTGAGTCCTGTACTACTACCTGGAAAGCACACTTGCCAGGATGGTGTTTACCAGTAATGCTTGTGTCGGTGATTATAGTTAGAATTCAAACTTATGTTGGTGGTAGATTTTTTTAGCTGTGTTGGTTCTGTACATTGAGGTGAGGTCATTTTGTCTAAACCCCTCAATTAAAGAGATTTGCCAGAAATTTTAGGCTAAATGATGCTGTAGGTTTATTTGGAAATCTGCAGACTAAGTAAATACAAATGTATTTTAAGGACAGTGTATATTATCTTTGTTCTGCTTCCTCAGATATGCATTACTTAAATAGGAGTCTGCCTGGGCTTTTGCCATATTTTCCAACATGGAAGATGCTTGAAATCTATTGCAGGAGATTGAGGGCTTTCCTGCCATCTTTAAAGCCCTGAAAAGGTATTTATTAAATGTTAAGATCAGGTGTATTTGCTGTTAGTTTTTCATATTAAAGCTTCAGCGGCCCTCAGAATCCTACCAAGTGGTGGAGTTAGCTCATTTGTTTTGTTAATGAGATACCTGGCCCAACATATGCTTTTGTGTTAAAATATGACTAGGAGAATTCAGGATTTTCTTTTAGTGTTCAAGCATTTCATCTTCTTTCAAATCTTGGAGAACAGGTGATGAGGTGTACAGGGCATTCATTATACTGTTCTACTTTTATATATATTTGAAATTTTCATTAAAAAGAAAATCTGCAACAAGAGACTGCCCCCAGCTCAGCCTTCCTTCCTAAAGAAAGGCGGTATAACACCTGGCAAAGGTATTTATGGGGCAAAAAACCCTAGCTTTTAATTTACACAGTAGTAGCTCAGTTTTATAAGTCTGTAAATTTTTCAAATTGTAAACTTAAAAAGTTTGATTATGAATTCAAATTCATTGTAGAGCCAATTGAAAAGTGCAAAAAAATTATCAGTCTTAACTATAGAGAACATACACATTAAGGTCATATTGTTTTGTATAATGTTTAATGACATGGAGAGATTAATATTTTCCCTTGCCATCAAAGATTATTCAAAAATATGAATATTAATGATGTACCAAATAATTTATTTGTTAAATCCCCTACAAATGGACATTTTTGCTATATGCAGTTTTTCTCATATATAAAAAAATATGTAAAATGAAGATGCGATAAAGCTATTTTTGTGTATATTTAATTATTCTGTTATAGTGAATTCCTATAAATGGGATTATTAGGTAAAAAGGATAAAAGTTGTAAGGTTCCTGCTACATACTGCCAAATAGCCCTCCAGAAAAGTAGTTACCAATTTGCACTTGCAACAAACAATATATACAATGTATATATGTTTGGTAAGCTTATAAAAAAGCTTTAAACTCCAAACAACTCATTTTTTCCTTATAAAGGATAATTTAATTTAAATGTGTTTATTAGAAAAGGAGCATCCAGTAAAAGAAGAAAGTATTAAGAAATCACTCAAAAGTCCATCAACCAGAAATAAATACTGTTAATATCTGGTAAACTTCATTCATTCCAACCATTTCTCTTAAATACACACACACACAAATGGTTTTACAAAAGTAGGCTCATATGCTATATTTAGTAAATATAGCAAAATAATTTTCCTTGGATTTAACAAGAGAAAATGTGAAAGTGAAGAAATGCTTGACTTACTTTAATAAGAGAATCTAGTTTGTTTTTTTTTTTTTTGAGGAAGATCAGCCCTGAGCTAACATCCATGCCAATCCTCTTTTTTTTTTTGTGCTGAGGAAGACCGGCCCTGAGCCAACATCTATTGCCAGTCCTTTTCTATTTTCCCCCCTTTTCTCCCCAAAGCCCCAGTAGATAGTTGTATGTTATAGTTGCACATCCTGCTTAGTTGCTGTTATGTGGGACGTCACCTCAGCATGGCCTGACAAGCGGTGCGTCAGTGCACGCCTGGGATCTGAACCCGGGCCGCCAGTAGCGGAGCGCACACACTTAGCCACTAAGCCATGGGGCTCGCCCCACAAGAATCTAGTTCTAAAAGATTTCTCCTAAAATTAAGGACAATTATAGAAAACATTGAAGGGCTGAAGTCATTTTTTTCTAGTTTCATGTATGTTTTAATTAGAGACAGTATATGAGTCCTGTTGTGAAAAATGAAACCAGCTCACTTAAGAGTTCCTCTACTTCCTGGTTGTATTATTCCTATATAGACAATATTCAAATATTTAATTTGAATCTTATAATCATTTCCCATTATTTTTATTTAAAGTTCCTAAAATGTTTACTACCACTCCTTTTACTGCTTGTTTCCTAAGTCCTTAGTTTGATTCATTTCTTGTCAGATGAATTTCATTATCAGGCAGTTTTTTCCCCAAGTGATTGTATACTTTTAAGTTCTTGCATACTTGAGAATATCTGTTCCCTTTATATATATATATTTTTTTGTGTGAGGAAGATCAGCCCTGAGCTAACATCTGTGCTAACCCTCCTCTTTTTGCTGAGGAAGACCGGCTCTGAGCTAACATCTATTGCCAATCCTCCTTTTTTTCCCCCAAAGCCCCAGTAGATAGTTGTCATAGTTGCACATCCTTCTAGTTGCTGTATGTGGGACGCGGCCTCAGCATGGCCGGAGAAGCGGTGCATCAGTGCGCGCCCAGGGTCGGAACCTGGGCCGCCAGTAACGGAGCGCGCGCACTTAACCGCTAAGCCATGGGGCCGGCCCCTGTTCCCTTTATATTTTAAAGACAGCTTTGGCTGAGTATAAAATTCCTGGCAACTTCATTTTCCTCAGACCTTTGGAGCCTTCTGCTTCACTACCTTATGAAGTGCTCTAAGATCTGAGACCGTCATTTTTTCCCTCACTGTACATGACTTGATTTCTGTTTGGATGTCCATATAATTCTTTCTCTCTTAAATTCATCAGGATATTTCTCGATAGATTGCTTTTTATTATTTCAGGAAATTTTTTTTGAATTTTTTAGTTTGATTTGCTTGTCAGGAATGTCAGTTATGCATATGCAGGCTTTCTTTTTATGTGTTTTATTATCTCTGTAGCTTTTAATTTATTATGTTCCATTTTTTTATTTCCTTCTATGCCTTCCGTTTATATTGTTTTCAAATGAGGCTTTCATTTCTTCAGTTTTTCAAATCTTCATTTCTTTAAGTTCTGCCAAACTTATTTTCCATCCTTTAACCTCTTCTTTGAACTTGTATACTTGCATTTTTTAAAACAGATCACTTTATCTCCTATGTCTCTTTTTGAGTCTGTGGAGAACTTGTTACTTTAACCTCTTTAGGGGAGTGGCCAGCATCTGTGATCATTCCTTTCTGATTAATGTTTATTTAAACTTAGGTCAGTCTAGTGAAAATACCAGAAAGTGGCTAGGGGAATGAGCTTTAAGTTGGATTGTTGTATTGGAAGCCTCTCACCAAAACCATTATGTATTTCCTTTGCCCCTGAGAACACATCTCCCTTCATTTCTTAGTATTTAAGAGGTCTTTGTGCCCTATGGCAGTATAATTCAAATAGTGAGAAGTGAAATCAATTTAGTGGTTTGCATCCAACATCAAAAACTGTATAGAGGGCTAGCTCCAGTGGCCTAGTGGTTAAATTTGGCGTGCTCTGCTTTGGCGGCCTGGGTTCAGTTTCTGGGTGCAGACCTACACCACTCGTCTGTCAGTGGCCATGCTGTGGTTGTAGCTCACATACAAAAAGAGGAAGACTGGCAATGGATGTTAGCTCAGGCAAATCTTCCTCAGGAAAAAAAAAGACCAAACCTGTATAGGAAATATTAGAATGCATTTTGCAGAAGGAATAAGAATTTTTTCCTGAAATTTGTTTCAGTACAGAACATATACTATGTGTACAGAGGTAAGATGTAAAATGTGTTTCTTAATATAGGCTGCAGTCAAAAAGTTATAAGGCTAGTTCCAAGGCCTCATCCAGTAGGCTAGCACATAGATGACAGAAATGGCCCTTCAGCAAGGTTCATCCTTGAGCTCCATCTCCTGTGCAGTTCTGTAATTTATCAAAACAATCTCAAGAGCAACGTTCAATGTGTCCCACTCACTCTTATCTCTTTGTACTAATGAAAGAATAGGGACAGTCTGCTTCCTGCTATATATAGGTTGACTCTGCTGCCCCACTGTGGTCCAGATTTTACCATATGCCTAAGTAAGTATGCTTTAAGTTTATAGTTTATGTTTGGGGAGGTTAAATTGTTGGTTTTTTGGGGGTGGGTTTTAAAATTATTGTCAAGTATACTTTACTTTCCAATAAAATTTTTATTTTAACAATATACTGGATGATGACTTGGTTGGTCCATAGGTCATTTTAGCCAGAAGACATTTCTTTCCACCTAGATCACTTTGGTAAAGAAACAACTGCTAGGACTCTATAACAGATGTAAATAGAGGTGCTTATATTTAATTTTTAAGGGCAGTCCTATATATAGTTCTATGATAAGCCATAATAGCTTTTATGGACAACTTTTATTAGCTCAAGTATTATCAGGAGAGGAATCACTGAAGAATATGAAATCTCAAATATGATCCCAGAATGCTTTAATATTGCTACAAAAGTCCTTTAGTTTAATAGCAAGCAATAGGATGTTTATCCTATGACCAGATAACGGCTTCCCAAGAAACTGGATCCTGTGAGGCAGTTGGGTCTTCACAATTCTTGCTGGAACCAAAGCTCCAGGAAGTCAATCAATCTCTTTTTCTGTTTTTAAAGGAGGAAAGGTAAGTACAGGTAGACGGAACTCTAGCAAAGATCCCAATGCCCTCTTGCTGATCAATGCCCACGGACACTTTTCAGTCCTTATTTTGCTTCTGCATCCTTAGACCCTTGGCTGCTTTGACCTACTCTCTCCTAATTCTCGTACCTTTCTGAATGGTTCATTTCAGTTTTCAATCAGTGATTACACTTCTCCCTCTCACCAGTGTTGGCTTTTCCTACATACACACACACTCCCTGGGCACTCTTCATTTAATTCTACATCTTCCACAATTACCTAATCATTGTCAATTCAGGGCTAGATCACTATGTTCAACTCCCATCCCTATTTCCAACTGTCTGGGCTTTATCTATATATACCATAGCTATCTCAAATTAAACTTTAAGTTAAACTGATGCATCATTTTCACTACCACCACAACTCTTAATACCTGCCCCTCTAAAACCTGCTCTCTTCCTGCTGTATTTTCTGGCTTTGTGAATGGCACTACTGTCCAACAATTCAGGTCAAAATTCCAAGTGGTACAGATACTTTTCTCTCCATCAAACCTTTTCAATCTTTTTGCCCTAATACTACTGACTAGACTTGGATAATGTCAATGCGTGTGGGATAAAGGCTGAGCACCTTAACCTGGAATTCAAGGCTTGTGGGGAAGAAGAAACAAAACTATATAAAAATGCCATATAAAAAGCGTTCCAGGTTTTACTGTTTGTTGAACTGTTCAATGCAACTAGATTAAATGATCCAGAAGAAGCCTTACACTTAAATGCATTCTTTTCTCACAAAGCTGCGGCTAAGCAGTAGGTTTTCATGTTTATTACCACTTGCTGCTGCTGGACATAAAGCTGGAGCTAATATGTTTTACTGATTTGATCTTTGAATGTAACAGCAGCAGCACAAAACTCAGGATTCTCAGAACAGTTCCAATCATGGAGCAAACGAAAAACTAAATCACAGGAAAATGGGAAATGAGCGTGTCAAATTTAATAACAAAAGTGGCACCAGGCAGCCACTTCCTCTCCTTGTCCTTCATACCCTCCGCCCCTCAAATCCTTTCTATCCTCATAAATTTGAGTACAGTCAAGGTTGGTGGCACAAAGAGGTCAAAAGCAACTCCTGGGAAGCATTATCCCTCAAAGGTGGATTATGATTCAAAAGGAGGTACAAAGTTCAGCATCTCTTTCATTAAAAAAAAAAAAAAAAAAGGTGGAGAAACTTGGTAAAAAAAAAAAAACAAACAACAACAACTGAAATATTCTCATAGCTGCCTGGGGAGTAGATCTTAATCTTTCTACATAGACAGACGCCTTCATATCCACAGGAGGCCATTTGGACTAAAACCATACTGAGTCCATTACTCATTCCCTCTCCGGCTCTTCTTGTGGCTCTTCTTAGATCTGAAATGGCAACACATACAAATCATTAAATTTAAGAGCTGTTCAAGGAGCTGGGCCAGGACTTTCCTCTTTCTTTTTTTTTTTTTTTTTGAGGAAGATCAGCCCTGAGCTAACATCCATGCCAATCCTCCTCTTTTTGCTAAGGAAGAGTGGCCCTCAGCTAACATCTATTGCCAATCCTCTTCCTTTTTTTTTTTTTCCCCCTTTTTCTCCCCAAAGCCCCAGTAGATAGTTGTATGTCATAGTTGCACATCCTTCTATTCTAGTTGCTGTATGTGGGACGCGGCTTCAGCATGGCCGGACAAGCAGTGCGTCGGTGCATGCCCGGGATCTGAACCCAGGCCACCCATAGCAGAGCATGCACACTTAACTGCTAAGCCACGGGGCCAGCCCTGAGCCAGGACTTTTGAGGAAGACAGGGGTATGCTGACACTGATGGGGATGGAGATGATACCCAATACTCATTAAATGTGCTTGGTGTCTTTATGTCTCAGAGCAACACCCCGAATCAGGCATTACTATCTAAAATTTTACCATTGAGGAAATAACCTCAGAGAGGTTAAGAGTGCACCTAACAGTATATATAGCATGTAGAGGTTTCTAATGAAAGCTTATCAAATGAAAGTGACTTGTCCAATGTCATTCAACTGTTAAGTATTAAAAGTTGGGACTTAACCCTAGGTCTCCTGAAACCAAAGCTCATGCCCTTACCACTATCCAAAGCTGCAGTCCTACAAGGAAAAACAAAAGAACACCAGACAGATAAATAATTCTAGTAATTCTCAGGGCAATAGGCCAATTTTGTCCTGTAATGAAAGAGAATTCCTAAGTATCCCTATCAAAATAAGAAAATTTCAGGTCCAACTTAGTTGTGATTAGGACTTTAATTTCTAAATAATGAAATTCTTAAGTCAAAATAGAGGTCAATCAATACCTTTCAGGAGACTTTGAGTGGCTCCTGTGTCTGTGACTACGGTGATGACCTGGGGGAAAAAAGGCCATTGGATGAGTGCGATTCTACCCTCCTACTCTTCCACTGTCACTTTCACTTCACCCAGTCCCTTCCATTGGCCTGTGCTAGGGACACCTCTTGGTGGTAGCATCTCTCTGAACTGGTGTGGAGGTGTGCGTGTGTGCGCAGTTCAGAGGAGAACTGAACCCACTTGATATGCATTCAGGGCTTTATGGCTCATTTCACAAACGTCACATTGGGTATTTACCACTACTCTGTTAGGTCTTACTCCTGTAATTTCAGATGAAAAACCTGAAGCTCATCATCCTATCAGCAAAGCTTATAAGTGAGAGTCAAGATGTGAACTCTTAATTTTCAAATTCTAAGTCCATTTCCTTTTTTTCTAGGCATTAATACAGTCAGGCATTCCTGTACTGCAGGAGACTAACTGCTCCTATTACCTTTTTTTGTTAAGACAACCAATATCAAATGGCCCAAATACTATACCTGGGGACTTGGAGCGAGATCTGTGCCGTCTGTCTCGGGACCTGCTGCGGTGACGTCTTGGACTCTTGCTCCGATGCCTTTCTCGGCGAGGGGAGGGGCTGTGGAAATGAGTGGTCAGACTTCCATATCTGTCTGACAGTATACTCACAATGGCACCCCTCTCCCCAAATCCCTATCCTTTATCACAAATCACTGAAGGCCTACCTCCTCCTTTTGGGAGACCGACTCCGTCTATATGGAAACAAAAAAGAGGAAGAAGAGCCTTAGTAAGTGCACTGGATGTTGCAGATAGCAAAAATTGCCCCAATTCTTCACCCATCTCTGTTATCCACGTCCTTTGTCATGTAACTTTTCAGCACCCTCCCAATCCAAGTCTGAGATTGGCCATGTGACTTGCTTTGGCCAGTGGGATATTTGCAGATGTAATACAAGCAGATACTGGAAAAATACCTGCATGACTGGGCTTGTTTGCTCTTGAATTCTGCCATTTCCTTGAGAACATGCCTAACCTAGCCTAGAATGAGACACACACAGAGATGTGTTGCTCCAGTCATCCTAGCTAGGGCCATCCTATACTAGCCAACAGACTGCTGACCGCAAAACAGGTGAGTGAACATAACTTACTTATACTCAAAAAACTGCCTATCCAAGCCCAGCTTAAATCACTGACCACAGACTTGTGAACTAAATAAATGGTTATTGTTGTCTGCTACCGAGGTTTTTTGGGTGGTGGTTGTGCAGCAACTAATACATTGGACAAACAAACATTCTCCACAGGCTGGCATTTTCCCTTCCCTGAAGTCGAAATTTCTACGCTACAGTGCTAAAGTCTCCCTGGAAAAGGCCAAAGACTAGGGCCTTACCTTCTGGGAGACCGGCTCCTACTCCTCCTGTAGCGTAATGTGGGAGAGCGACGGGGCTTGTCCAAATCTCGGTAGCTTCTCCGGCGGTGATCAGGTGATGGCACTCTCTCCAACTGGAAATGAGATGGATGGGTCAGTGATGAGCTCAGGCTTATAGAGAGCCATCTAGGAACACTGTTTACACTCCCCTCCCCAACCTGTCCCAAATTCCACCTCCAAGTGACTTTAAAAACACAGTAATTTGAATACATAGAGGCATAACCCTAAGAACAAAAAAAACCTACCAAATAAAAAATTAAACTGTTTCCAATTATCCCATTATTGTTCTAGTGCTGGTACCATTATTCTGGGACTGTGAGAGTCCAGAGAGAGAAGTAAGTAAATATGCCTATCTCCTTAAGAAGTTGCATTTCCAATGCGAAAGAGATACAGATATAAGATCAATAAGGTTAAAGTACAAACTCCCGGTGTACTTTAATCTTAAAGAAAATTTCCCCCTAACTCTGCTAACTATAAAGGACTAGAAACACCAAACCCACAGCAATAAGCACTTACAGTGCCCAGATTGTGGCACTAATCTTGGTCAGGGGCAGAAGCTAACAAGACATAACTAGATATACATCATATCAGAAAGCAAGGAGGCTGAGACTACTATAATTGTTATCAAAAAGTCTCTCGAGTCAAGTTGAGGGGTCCCCATTGGCCCAAGATGGGACAATTTGAGCATCAAGAAGGATAATAATGGTTTGAAACACATCAAATATGCTTAAATTCATGAGTTCACAATGTTACCAAGGACAAAAGAGCATTCATCACCCTGGGAAGATACTATAGAATCAACTCATATTTTAAAAACTTGATAGCAAATGGAAATAAATATTTATCTTGCCTTTCCTATATAAACTGTACTTATGAAAAACTAAATGTTGATTTAGGAGGTTTCTCTTTATAGCAATGTTACAGGTGACAAATGATGAAGAAATAAAGAATTATAACATCACCATTTTATAACCCCCAATGGATCTGGGCAGAGATCATCAGTGGCTCCTAATGCTACAAAAAGAGACAGCTAGACTTTGCTCATCCTGGGGGAAGTACACACTACTACCTATGAAGTAATGTTGCTCCACTCGAAAGGGGATAAAAACCCCAAATCCAATTAAGCCTCTAGATCTAAAAACTAGTTTACAGGAAATATAAGGGATAAATGAACATGTTAAGAGACACCCCAGAGGGACAATCAGAAAAACAGATTGTGAAAATCTGTATTGAATAATATAACCTGATATATTTAAAAATTGCAAGAGAGGGGATGGCCCAGTGGCGTAATGGTTAAGTTCGCGTGCTCCGCTCGGCGGCCCAGGGTTCACAGGTTCAGATCCCAGGCACGGACCAATGCACTGCTGGTCAAGCCACACTGTGGCAGGCATCCCACATAAAGTAGAGGAAGATGGGCACGGGTGTTAGCCCAGGGCCAGTCTTCCTGAGCAACAAGAGGAGGATTGGCATCGGATGTTAGGTCAGGGCTAATCTTCCTCACCAAAAAAAAAAGAATGATGGAGGGAACTGAAAGATTACAGATACTTAAGAGATAAAAAAATGTCCATTACAATTTATGGACCCTTGAATACTAATTCAAATTATTAAAAAATATAGGCCAGGGGCCGACCCCGTAGCGTAGCGGGTTAAGTGCACGCACTCCGCTGCTGGCGGCCTGGGTTCAGATCCTGGGCGCGCACCAATGCACCGCCTGTCAGGCCATGCTGTGGCGGCGTCCCACATAAATTGGAGGAAGATGGGCATGGATGTTAGCTCAGGGCCAGTCTTCCTCAGCAAAAAGAGGAGGATTGGCATGGATGTTAGCTTAGGGCTGATTTTCCTCAAAAAAAAAAAAAGGCCAGTTGGGGAAATGTGAACACTGAATATTTGATGATATTAAGGAATTATTGTTGATGGGGGGGTGGTGATGGTATTGTGGTTATGCTTAAAAACGGAGCCTTTGTCTTTTCTGAAATATTATGGATGAAATATATGATGGCCATGATCTGCTTCAAGATAATGGGGGCGGGGATGGGAGGCAACTGGGTAGAGATGTAGAGGAAACAAAATGGCTATGAGTTGATCATTGTTGAAGCTAGGTGATGGGCAAATGGGGGCACGTTCTCTCCACTTTGGTATGTGACTGAAATTTTCCATTAAAGAAAAGGAATGCCTACTTCTGGTTCACTCACCAAAGAAGAGCACCTCAGACTTGCATGGCTCTCAATTCATGCATGATTGCGCTTCCTTTTACACTCACCTTAAAGGGAGCCTGCTTGGCTCAGAGCTACACTTCCATATGCACAGTATCCATAAGCCAACATTTCTTGTACTTCCCCCTAGCCTTTTTCTATATATATTGTTATTTATCATTTTAATCACACGTTTTAGAGCCTCCTTTTTTAACTCACCATAAGCATTTCCACATTATCATATACTTTTCATAACAGTTTCAATGGTTGCCTAATAGTCTGTTGAGGTGATATAAGAATTTACCTGACCTTTCCAATGCTTGGTTGTTTTCAATTTTTCAGCATTACAACTAATAGTGAAAGAACATAACCATGCAGTAGGCATTTTTTTTTTCCCCTAAACTAGGCTTACTTCTTAGGATGGGTTCAATTATGAACAGTACTATTTTTGTCCCAAAGTATTTATTTTAATAGCTACCACTTATTAGGCAATTACAACACCCAAAAGTATGCTAAGGGCTTTATGTATATCATCTCATTTAATACTTAACAGGAGTTGTAAGAGAAAGGTATCATTATCCTTGCTTTACAGAGGAGTAAACTGAGATGATGTAACTTGCACAAAATTATACCACTAGTAAACAGCAGAGCTGAGATATGAATCAAAGTCTATTTAACTCTAAAGCCCATACTCTTCATGACTAAATATTATATTTTTTGGTTAAAGAAAATTAAAAATTAATGTCTAAAAACAAAACAAAAAAGGACCATTCCCATCCCCTATAACTATCCCTCCTCCAACCCTTAAGTTCCCAGGTGCCTGACCTTCTCATCCTCCTCTTCCTCCTCTTCACTGGACTCCACGTCATCCATGTCCTCTTCTAGAGCGCTAACTCGAGGCTCCAGTTGCTCGGCTTCCTCTAGCACGTAGCGTTTCTACAGAGAACATAACGAGAGTTAGGGAGCCTTGCTATCTGCTCTAGGTCCTAAAGTCCCAACATTAGGCTTCTGGGATTGACAGAAAAACTATGGAGCAACAGCTGAGGCAATTTCATTTCAAAGACATTCTAGACACTTCAAGATTTTCCTAAGGATTTTAACATACTGGAATCTATACACTCTTTAAAGTTGCCCTGTAAACAGATAAATATAAAGCTGAAGGGAACATCTTCATTTTCTACTGGCTCTATTCCCTGTGATCTTATACGCTAAGGTCACTGGAATATCAACCAGTATAGGTGTAGCCTTGAATAAAAAATATGGGCTTCATATACAAGGGCCAATAAGTTTGTAGCTGAGGCTGTGTTGGCTGGTATTTCTGCCAGAAGAGGCTCAGACCAGACTCTATCCCAACAGATCCATTGAGGCTCAGCCTAGTTTGGGGGCTGAAGAGTGCCTTGGGTCATGCTCTAGAGTAGCACCAACTCTCTACTAGACCCGGGATTTAGGGAGCTGTCTAGAGTCATGCATTTTGAATAAGGCACAGGATATAAACCAACAATCCATCTCCTTGTTCCATTTTCTTCTGAGATGTGGCTTAGCAGTGCTTATCAAGTGACTAAGAACCTGAAAAGCAAAGGTGAGTATAAAATTGCCAAATGGACTGGCTGGGTCATAAGACCTCTTACCATTTCCTTGTGCCAAGGACATAAAGAATGTTGGATAGCCCTAGAATAAATAGTAACATTTGTATGCTACTTAGCTCTCACTCATCCCTAACAAAATGCTATAAAGGTTGGGAGAAATGAGACAAAGCTGTCACTCGGTGAAGTCAACCTTTCAGAAAAGAGCTCCCTGGAAAAGGGCTCTCCAGTCACAGCATCACCACCATTTGGGATCTAGGACTGCATCAGACAGGGGATCCAGAATCTCAAATGCTTGTGTTTGATGAAATTAGAATTCATTCCAGAGCAGCTCCTTGTCAATGTCAGGGCACATCAGAAGCTAAACTGATGACCTAAAGGTTGCTTAATAACAACAGAATCAGAGCAAAATGTTGTCTTAAAGGTCACCAGGATATATAGAGACCCACACCAGAACACACCTCTTGGTGATATGATAACATATATTAGATTTCAATTTCTCTCTCCTCAGTGAGGCTTGTTTTGTGGTCTTTCCTTCTAGACTCCATGCATACCACCTCATTTACATCAATAGGCTTGCTTAGAGCTGAGTGGGCTTTGGAACCCTTAGCTACAACCTGATTGCACTTCCAAGTATGCCATTTCTTGCAGTATTCTAAAAATAACAGCAGCTAAGGATAATATAATAATAGCTAATGTAACCCACAATGAGTTAGTGTGAGAACTGGGACCTGAAAGCAGGTTTTCAGATTTTAAATCTCATTCTCTTCACTACAGCCTAGAGTAGCCAATATAGAACAGGAGATATACCACACTCATTTTCAGGATTTTTATTTTATTGGATTTCCTGTAACTGATCACTATGGAGGAAGAGTTGGTTCATTGCATTTAAGTGTGAACACTCATCTACCAACAACTTTTATCTAGCTAGTTTGCTGCCTTGAGCAAATTTATCTCCCCCATTTATCAGATATCTGCCATCTATTCTATTCCTTACTTGGAAGTTTTTCAGATCCCTCTGATCCGTTCTTTATTGAGGTGAAATTCACATAACATACAATTAACCATTTTAAAGCGTACAATTCAGGGGCCAGCCCGGTGGCATAGTGGTTAAATTCACGCGCTCCACTTTGGCGGCCTGGGGTTCGCAGGTTAGGATCTCGGGCGTGGACCTACGCACTGCTTATCAAGCCATGCTGTGGTGGGCGTCCCACATATAAAGTAGAGGAAGATGGGCATGGATGTTAGCCCAGGGCCAATCTACCTCAGCAAAAAGAGGAAGATTGGCAGCAGATGTTAGCTCAGGGCTAATCTTCCTCACCAAAAATAAATAAATAAATAAAGTGTACAATTCAGTGGTCTTTAGTGTATTCACAACACTATACAACCACCACCTCTCACTAGTTTAAAAACTTTTTTATCACACCATAAAAATACCCCATACCTATTAAGTGATCACTCCATATTTTTCCTTCCCTACATCCCATAGTAACCACTAATCTGCTTTCTATCACTATGGATTTGCCTAGTCTGGATATAACATATAAAAAGAATCACACACTATGTGACCTCTGATCTTTAAATCATCCCTTTTGGTTTATATGTAGCAAGGAAACAATCACCTCAGAGCAGACAGGATACAGCAAATTGCTTCAGAATTATTGAACTGTAGTAGCATCAAAAAGGAAACCTGAAGTAGTGGATCCTTCCAGTTGGGGTTTCTGTGGTTGCTTAAAACATGTAAGAATCTGCTCCAATCCACCATCTACATCACCATCTCTGGGACCCACCAATTCTTACACAGACATACAGCATCAGAGAACAGCAGAGCACTAAGAGCCAAAGGCCCTTAGTTTACATCTATTGCAGTGATTTTTGCAATACTTTTTATAGTTTCATTGAGGTATAACTAACATACAATAAACCGTACATTTTTAAAGTGTACAATTTGATGAGTGTTGACGTGTATTATACACAACTATAACACCATTACATCAACATAATGAATATATCTACCTTGCCCAAAAGTTCACTTGTGCTCCTCTGTAATCTCTCCTTCCCTCTCTTCCCCATTCCCTCCTCCTGCACTCAGGCAACTAGTTTGTCACTAGTTTTCATTTATTAAAATTTTATATGAATGGAATTATACAGTATGTACTGTTTTTTGTCTGTTTTTTTTTTACCCAGCACAATTATTTTGTGGTTCACTCATGCTGTTGTGTATCAACAGTTCATTTTTACTGCTGAGTAGGACCACTGTATGAACACACCACAATTTATCTGTTCACTTGATGGACATTTGGACTGTTTCCAGTTTCTGGCCATTACAAATAAAGCTGTTATGATTATTTGTGCATAAGTCTTTGTGTGGACATGTGCTTTCATTTTTCAAGTAAACACCTAGGAGTGGAATGGCCAGGTTGTATGGCTGCTTTTCAAGAAACTGCTAAACTTTTCCAAAGCAGTTGTACGGTTTTATATTGTCACCATTGGTGTACAGAGACTTGCAGTTCCTCTATATCCTCGCCAGCACTTGGTATGGTCAGTCTTCCTGATTTTAGACCTTTAACAGGTATGTAGTGTAAATTACTATGATTTTAATTTGCATTTCCCTAATGACTAATGGCATTGAGCATCTTTTTATGTGTTACTGGCCAACTATATATTTTCTCTGGTAAAATGTCTGTTAGAATTCTTTTATTCATTTTCCCATTGGGTTGTCTTCTTGTTATTAAGCTCAAGAGTTCTTTATATATTCTAGATTCAAGACCTTTGTTGGATATATACTCTTATTCTTATAGTCTATGGCTTGCCTTTTTACTTTTGTAATAAGTGTCTTTTGAGAAGCAAGTTAATAATTTTTATAAAGGCCTATTTATTAATTTTTATTAAATAATTCATGCTTTTTATGTCCTATATAGAAATTTTTGTCAAACCCCAGGTCACTAAGATTTTCTCCTGTGTTTTCTTTCAGAAGTTTTATAATCTTAGCTTTTATAACTAAGTCTATTATCCCCTTCAAGTTAATTTTTATATATGATATGTGAGCTAAGGATGGAGATTCACTGGTTTCCATATGGCGATTTAATTGTTCCAGCACTATTTGTGGAAAAGATTATCCTTTCTCAATGTTATTGCCCTGACATCTCTGTAGAAAACCAACTGACCCTATATATATATGTACATTTACTTCTGGTCCTGTTATTTTGTTCCATTGATCCATTTGTCTACTTTTATGCCAATATAACACTGTCTTGGTTACTATAGCAAGTCTTGGAAACAGGTAGTGTTTCATCTCCCTACTTTGTTCTTTTTCAAAGTTGTTTTGGATATTCTAGGTCCTTTGCATTTTCACATCAATTTTAGAATCTGCTTGTCAAGTTCTACTAAAGTCTATAGGGATTTTGGTTGAAAGTATAGATGGAATTTGGGAGAACTGACAACAATTCTAAGCCATGGAATAAGATATACTATGGCCATGATATATCTTTCCATTTATTTAAGTCGTCTTTAATTTCTCTCAGTAATGCAATGTTTTGTAGTTTTAAGTGTGAGTCTTGCACATCTTTTGACAAAATTATCCTTAATTATTTTATATCTTTTGATGCGGTTGTAAACAGTATTTTAGTAAAATTTCAAATTCTAATTGTTCATTGCTAGTGTATAGAAATACAACTGACTTTTGTAGATTGACCTTGTATGCCACAATTCTGCATAAACAGATAAATGAGTAAACAAGTTGTGGTATGTCCATACATTGGAATATTATTCAGCAATAAAATGAAATAAACTATTGATAGATGTAACATGGATGAATTTCAAAATAATTATGCTGAGTGAAGAAAGATAGACAAAAAAGAGCATGTACTGTATTAATTCCAAAATGCAAACTAATCTATTGTAACAGATAGCATATCAGTGGTTGCTTAGGGGTGAGAGAGAGAAGTAAGAGGGAGGGATTACACAAAAGGAAAGGAGGAAACTTTTTGCGGTGACAACATGTGTTCATTATTGCTGATGGTGATGATAGTTTCAAAGGTGGACACATATGTCAAAACTTACCAAACTGTACATTTTAAATATACATAGTTTATTATATGTCAATTATACCTTAATAAAGCCATTTAAAAGAAAAAAAGCCTTTGTTCCAACAAAATCTCACTCCTAAGCCCAATATGTAACTTAGAGAAAAAAGGAGCTGCCCTGGTTAGAATATGTGGGGCTGTCTCCTTATTCCTCTCAGTAATCTTAAAACAGTCCCACAGGGCAGTTTAAAGACCACTGAGGTAGTCTTAATTTCCCCATTTTATAGATGGGAATATAAGACCAGGTCCCATTGCTAGTCACCTGTAATAATAACCCAGAAACTTAGGTTTCCTACTTCACTGTTCAGTCATCTCTCCACTACAGACCATTCCTATTCTCTTTAGGGCACCTACTCTATCTGTTTTCTCTTTGTATTTTGCCACAGTAGTTTTAAAATCGTACTCTGTAAAACACATTCCCGAAAGGTGCTTCATGGACGATCATTTATCACTAGGAAAGGGAGGCGGATGATAAAGGTGATATTTAAGGGGTTAATGTCTCAGTCTCCCACTCCTGACCCTCGTTTTATCTGTTTTATATCATGGATCTTTATATGAAGATAAATTTGAAAAAAGCTGCTCACAAAGTTTAAAAACCTACTCTAATTTCCTTGATGTAACATTTTAAAGAAAAAAGTTTTCTTGTGTTAATTATTCACTTTTAAAGCCCTACCCTTCAAATACTTTATCTGTTTTCTTCTCACTCCCAATCCCCTATCTTTTTCATAGACATTAGGACTACTTATTAAGAGGACCTCTGTGATCCATGGGCTTCAGTGGTTTATTGTGTATGTCTGTCTGCCTGCCTGTTTTGGCCAGAAGGGTGACTCTGATATGAGACCTTGATCTCTTACCTGTAACCGGGGCAGAATGATATCACAGACTCTCTCACTGTGCAGTAGTTCATCAATAAACTCATCTACATGCATCAGTTCAAACTCTGAAAGAAAAATCATAAGCTCAAGCAACTTGGAAATAAATTTAGATAGCCAAAAAGTAAAAGAAGTTTAAGACTCTACATGTAAAATATCTAAACGAGTACTTGGTATAGAAAGTGTGAATTCTCTGCTGCTTCCCTTTCCCTGCACATTCACTAGGAAAGCTATTGCACTGTGGCAATTACAGAAATGGAACTATTGTCAAACCTGGGCTCAAACTACAGCATTTCATAGCCTTCTCATCACCACCTATCTTCATTCATTCAACTCACCTTTACTGAGGCCATCTTTGTGCCAGGCCTCTTCTAGGAGTTGGGGATACAGGGATGAATGAAGCTGTCCCAATCAGCAGGAGAGACAAACACAAAATCAAGCACAAATAGTCCTGAATTGTACAGGGATGATGTTCTTGAATAGATCATATAACTAAAGTGCAATTTCTCATGTGAACCCACTATGTTTCTGAATATAGAACATGTATCTTATATGGTAAATGGAGCAATAGCTTTTCAGAATTTCTACAGTAAACATTACCTTAGTTCAGTGGTTCTCAACCTCGGGTGATTTTTGCCCCCGCAACTGGCATCTACTAGGCAGAGGCCAGGGATGCTGCTAAACATCCTACAATGCACAGGATAGCTCCTCACAGCAATGAATTATCTGGCCCAAATTGTCAAGAGGTTGAGAAACCCTATCTAACATAATATAATCACAAATAAGGGGGCCGGCCCCGTGGCTTGGCGGTTGAGTGCGCGCGCTCTGCTGCTGGCGGCCCGGGTTCGGATCCCGGGCGCGCACCGACGCACCGCTTCCCCGGCCATGCTGAGGCTGTGTCCCACATACAGCAACTAGAAGCATGTGCAGCTATGACATACAACTATCTACTGGGGCTTTGGGGGGAAAATAAACAAACAAAATCTTAAAAAAAAAAAAAAAAATCACAAATAAGTAATTCCATGATGGCCATGACCACATCCATCTTGTTCACCATGTTATTTCCATTACGTAGCACACTACCTGGCATGACCTTGGCACTTAATATGTATTTATTCAATGAATGAATGAATAAGTTAATAAAAGTTTAAAGTATAATACCAAATTCTTAACTTTCTACTGCTTAATGATACATGTAGAAGGGAAAGGCAAATGTTACTAATCTTTTATTATGACGCTAAGTGAGAAATGGTTTTGATTGCATTACCCCAAATCCCACTTTACCACAAAAAGTGTCTCTTTGTAAAACGTATGGAGCTACCCCTTTTAGATATATTTATTCTTTTTCAGTGGGATTCCTACATAAGTATAAATACATTTAGTCCATATACTGCAGTGTAAAGTACAGTGCTAGAAGAGAGGCCAGTAGAAAGAACCGTGAAGATGTAACATATGGAAAACTAACTTTGTCTGGGAGGTTTGGGGAATGCTTTTATGGAGAAGGTCATTCTGGAGCTAGATGTTGGGCGATGGAGCACATGATGCAGGGCAGGAATTAATATAAGATGCAGTTGGAAAGGTAGGCAGACAGGGGTAGACTGGGTAAGGCCAACAGGAAGCTAGTAGTCTAATGGAGTACTCCCCATGAGGGAGCTGGAGGGCCTGGATGAAGATAGTAACAATATGGATGAAGAGGAGCACCCACAATGTATGTGACAATGTGAGGGCAGAGATACTGGTGAAATACAAACTGGCTCAGGCATGAAGGTCCAGTTACTTGGCACCATACTCACCCCCATTTCGGTTCTGGCTCTTGATTTTTCGATAGTCATTGTACAGAGGTTCCAAGTACTTGTAGCAATCAATTGCAGTGCCTGTCAGCCTCATGTAAAGTGCTCCCAACATGCGGACATACCTGACAGATAGATGACAGTGAAACAACAAGCCATTCTGAAAAGTTCCTGAGTTTTATAACTTGCTTTTCTCATGACAGTAATGAATAAACAAGTTCTTTCTTCTCTTTGGCAGATGAGAAAGCTGCAATTTTAGAGGCAGCATGGGGCGGTAGAAAGATAGCTAAGAATATGGAGACCTGGGTTCAAGTTCCTATTCTACCTCTTACTGGCTGTGGGCACTTGGGACATGTTGCTCAACTTTGGGAGTCTATTATATCATCTGTAACACTAAGTTAGAACATATTCACCTCACAGGATTATTGTAAGAATCAAATGAGATACTGATTTTAACAAGAGAAGGTATAAGATACATTTATTAACAGTACAAGAACTAATACACATAGTTGTGAACATGTAAATCGTGGCTAGGCAGCAGAATGCTGGTTCTGGAAAAAAAAGTCAAAGTCATCTGGGTTCAAATTCTGACTCCATTATTTACTAACTTAGTAACACTGGGCAAGTTACTTGCTTTCTCAATCCTTATAAAATGGAGAATAGCACCTAACATGCTGGCTTGGTGTATTAAGTAAGAAATGAGTGTAAAGTGTTAAGCATAGCACACAGCACATAGTGAAGTGCCTGATAAAAGTTAGCTATTTCTAGCCATTAATATTTTGTAAGATTCCTTCCTTTTCTCTTTCTCCTATATCCAACTACCCTCTCAAATCTCTACTTGGATAACTAGTAGGGATTTGAAACTCAACTGTTTCTTTATATGACTAACAGAATAGAGTAGTGAAGAATACGGATTCTGAAGCCAGCTTTGCCACTTACCAGTTATTTGACCTTGGGGAAATTAATCTCTCTGTGCCTAAGTTTCTTCTCCTGTATATTGGGAATAATAATTTTACACGGTTGTTGTGAAGGTTAAATAAATTATTATATGTAAATCCCTCAGACTAGAAGGTGGCACATGATAAGTTATGTCTGTCTCCTATACTTGTCTGTGACCTCACTGAGAATGGATAATAAGGGCCGGCCCTGTGGCTTAGCGGTTAAGTGCACGCGCTCTGCCACTGGGGGCCGGGTTCGGATCCCGGGCGCGCACCGACGCACCGCTTCTCCGGCCATGCTGAGGCCGCGTCCCACATACAGCAACTAGAAGGATCTGCAACTATGACATACAACTATCTACTGGGGTTTTGGGGGGGGAAAAAAAAAAGGAGGAGGATTGGCAATAGATGTTAGCTCAGAGCCAGTCTTCCTCAGCAAAAAGGGGAGGATTAGCATGGATGTTGGCTCAGGGCTGATCTTCCTCACAAAAAAAAAAGAATGGATAATAAAATAATAAGAGCAGCTGACATTTTTGAGGTGTTTACCATGTACCAGGCACTGTGTTATGAGATTTACCGTACTATCTTCTTTATTCCTCACAACAAGCCTGAGTTGGTATTACTGTCTCCATTTTACAGGTAAAGAAAGTAAGGCTTAGAAAATTAAGTAACTTCTCCAAGGTCACAGTTAATAAGTAACAGAGTCTGGACATGAATCTACATCTAACATCAAAGTTTTCACTTTTATCTACCACACTCTGTTGTTTTCTTCACTGTTGAGTATCCAGTGCTCCCAACATGTTAGGCACTCACTTCTGCTTAAAATATGTTAAGTGAGTTTGTGAAATACTTTTTGGTAGGAAAAATTACCGGGACGGAGAAAGTAAAGGACAAGATCAATACAACCAGAACAGACAAAATACAAACTCAAGAGCTCAAGAGCAAGATCCTAGAGTAGAACTCTCAGTGCAAAGGAGACACATTGTTTTCACTCCTCTTAAGCAAGGCCAAATTCTGGACCACCAAAATTGAAGCTTTTATATTAGCTAGTCAACATTTCACTCACTTGAAATCTTCATTTTTGATAAACTCTACAATGATATCCTTCTCGGGTTGAATTTGAAGCATCTTCAAGGTCAAACACAGAAAGGGAGTTGGCTTTATGTTGCCACCATAGACACCACCCACAAACCTTAACTCCATGGCTTTATCGACTACAAGTTCAGCTAAAAAAACAAAAACAAAAACAAATAGAGTGGCATCTCAGACATATTAGGGCTAAGCTTTTCCCGGTTTGAAGTGGAGAGAAGTTAGTTCAAGGTTTGGTCCTCCTGAATACTCATCAACAGTTTAAGATTAGGAGAACAAGTGTGTATTAACAATAATAGTAATAATAATAATAATGATAGCAGCTAGTATACACTTAAGGATTACTATATGCCAGGTATTCTGCTAAGCATTTCATATTTTCTCATTTAATCTTCACAGCAAGCCATGAGGTAAATTCTAGCACTGCTTCTGCTTTTAGCTAAGGCAAATGAAGGCTAAGAAAGGTTAAGTGACTTGCTCCAGGTCCACAGCCAGAAAGTAGCAGGGCCTGGATTCAAATCTAAGCAGTCTAACTTCAGAGTCCCTGCTTGTCATCATCATGTTAGGGGAAAAATGGCCAGATTAGGAGCTAAAAGAAACAAAACAATAACAACAAAAAACTCCTCAATAGTTACATAACCTTGAGCAAACCTCTTCTCATCTACAGAATGGGGATAATAACCTTTCAACGTTTTTGTCAAAATCAAACATTAGCAGTGTGAACTAGGGCAAGTCATTTCACCTCCCTTTGAGTCTGTCAGTTCAAATTTGAATAATAAAGGTACAAAGTTTAAGGGCTACAGTGAGAATCAAATGAGACAATACAAATAAATGTTAATACCTACCTGTCACATAGCAAATAATAGATGTTAGCTACCATTAATGGGAAATCATTTTATAAATCAGACTTCAAGTTCCTTTAGGATAAATTCTATATTAATTCATTCAAAATTACAGTTGACAACTTATAGCTAGGTGCTAGGTACTAGAGATACAGGTAGAGGAATAAAGAAGAGGGACACGATTACTGCTCTTAAGGAGTTTATAGTCTAGCAAGCCAGAAAGCATTGAAAAATAATTCAAAGTGTGACGAGTAGTTGAAAGAAGAGGCAGAATGCAATGAAAATACAGAACACGGGAAGGTAACCTGGTACTGGGGGGAAAAGAGGTCATGAGTTCACTTTTGGACATACTGAGTTGGTATTCCTGGAATTAGAGATTTAGATCTCAGGGTTGGAGATCTGGGTTGGAGAGAGAAATTTGAAGGTATCTACGTATAGGATGTAACTGTGGTATGGAGGAGATCTTCCAAGGAGAGAACTATGGAATGTGAAAACGGCCAAAAGTAAACCTTATATGACTTCAAAATTTAATGGCGACTCAGAGAAACAATATGACTTGTCCATGGACAGACACACAGCTAGCGGTGGTGGCAGCAGCAGTAACAGCACAGTAGCAGTTAACAGTGGTAACAACTAGCACCATCACTACCACTGATTACTGAGTACTTTTTATTAATATATATTTGTGACCATACCATACACTTTTAATACATTATTGTATTTAATCCTTAAAACAACCCTTTGAGGTGGGTATTACACTCGTTTTAAGATAAAGGAAGCCATGGTTCACTGGGGTAACACTGCTACTAGAAGAGCCAGAATTCAAAGATTGAAAGACTAGCTGGAAGACGTTTTTGAAAACCGACATTTACATTAGGACCCGAACGTGGATATACTGCAAATGGTCCAGATTTAGGGATAGTAAGATCATGAATTTGGTTTCCGGTATGTTGACGTTCCTTTAAGACCTTCAGGGTCTCTGAACTTAACACTGTTTGGAACCCAGCAGGTTATCATTAAACATGGAATGACTCAAAGAACCCAACCGAGACACCTTTCCGAATAAGGCCCTATCAGATTCATCTGTGTCCCCCAAAGAACAACACAAGTCTAGGCACATAGTAGGCGCTCAGATTTTTCCGAATGACTGACAAATTTCCCTCCAGTCTCACCCCCACGGGGCAAGTCTACCCGCGCCCAGTCAGCCGAAGTGGGCCACAAGTCGGCCGAGGGGCGTCGCGCGCTCCCGCTCACCCGTAAGGCCAAAGCACTCCTCTTTCCAGTACTTGGACTCATAGATTCGCGTCCGAATGATCTTCTCCACCAGATACTGAGGGTTGGTGCCGTGGATGCTATGCGCATCCTTCACTGTTCTATTCGCCATTTTAGAACGCCTTCAGTTCTATTTCCGTCGGGTCCTTGAACGCGTCACATCCCGGTTACAGAAAACCCGAGACGGATGGAGAAAGGTGGAGGAAGTCTCACTACACAGCTTAGGCGACCGTCTGGAAACCGGAAATGCTGCAGCGTAACGAACTTCCTTCCGCGAACGGCGTCGGCGACCGAATCAATGATGGCCACCGCACGTTGGCCGACTCACGTCATACGTCCCCTCCCAGTGGGCGGGGCGGGTGATGACGGAACGTTTGGCGCGAAATTTTCTTTTTTCCACCTTCTTTCCATCCCTGGCGAGCAGCTCGCTACGGCTCGGGCGTGCGCACGGCGCCCTAAGAGGAGCCCAGCTGGGGTGGGTTAGAGTTGCTGCAGCTCCACGAGCTCTTGAAGCGGAGACGGTGGGAAGCAGAAGGTTCGCACCTACTTCCAGGAAGCTTCCGGGCCCGGTGAGTGTGGTGTCCCGCGGGCTGGAGGGCGGCGACCTGAGCCGCGGGGACGGAGGAAGTTGTTCTCTGTAGACTCACTCAGTCGTTGATTCAATCAGCAGATATTTACTAAGCGCCTGTTGAATGCCAGGCTCTATTCTAAGCCCATTAGGAGCACGACTCTTCCACATCCCTATTTCTCAAAGGCTTCCCGCTCCTCCAGGGACTGCGAGTTTGCGGTGGGGAAGCCGGAAGCCAACAGCAGAGAAGCCTGAACATTCGTGTCCTCAGCGCCCTGAGACTCTCAATAATGGTCTTAACCATCCCTTCTGTCTGCATTGCGTTTGTGAAGCATTCGCATCTTTTCCTCCTTTGAGCTGTAGTGTAGCAAGCACCACAGGGAAGTCGGAGCCGCAGAAGTTATCATCCCATTTTACGGTTGTAGCAAGTGCGCAGAGAGAGAGACTTGCTGAGGTCGCTTTTCGTGACTCTGCGGCCTGGGCTCCTTTTTCCAGATGAGCTGCTCTTAACTGCTGGGCTCTCATTCATCCACCTTTTCAGGAGAGAAGTCTAATAGCATCTCTTCTACCTCCTCTAGTCTAACCCTAGAATAGAAAGTCCTTCTATTTTGACAGTTGGAAAAAGCACTGGACTTAGAGGCATGAGATCCGAGATTCTTATCCCGGGCTTCTGTCTGTGAAACTGCAATGAGTAGATATGTCAGATTTCGATTTTAGTTGTTTATAAAAATGGTACCCTCTTCTCTGCTGTATTGGGTTCTTGTGAATGCCGATGGAGGTTTCTGATGTGAGAGCATAGTTTTACTAAGTCCCTTTGCAAACAGTTTTTAACTGTAACAGAGGGCAATATGTGGACTTTAGAAGGTTTATGAAACTCCTGAAATTGAATGCAAAATTTTGTGTGAGTTGTATATGTTTCATAACATTCATCGAATTTGTAAGGGGGAAAAAAAAGTAGAACCACTATCCCTTACAAATAAATGCAAGGGATTAAGGGAGTAGGGGAATGAATTTACCATTTTGCATTTTCTCGCTTAGTCCTCAGTAATCCTAGAATAGTGCCTGGCGCACAATTGGTGATCAATAAATATTGGTTGAATAAAAGGAAGATTCAATTATTATTCCCATTTATGGGTAAGGAAATTGAGGCCCATTTGACCTCTCAGTCACTGGGAACCCTGACTTGCTGAATAAGCACACCAGAAGCAAGCTCTCTCAGTCATATGTTAGCATCTACTTGCACACAAGGTGCTGTAATGTGAAGTGGTTAAGAGCACAGTCATTGGAATCAGGGTTTAAATTAAGGCTGTGCCGTCCTGTATAACATTGGGACAAGTTATCATCTGGAAGTGATGATAGCATCTACCTTTCATTCAGCAAATATTTATTATGAGTACCTACTATGCGCTTAGTGTGTACTAGTGCTGTTCTAGGATTATTGTGAGGATTAAATGAGATAAATATATCATGTATTTTGGCTCCACCTTCTGTCATATTGGCTCAATAAGTATCTGCTATCATTATTTTCACCGCAATTCCCTTATCTGTTTTCCTTGGGTGTGGCCCCTGGACTGGATGGTGTGTATGTTCCAGATTTCTGGTATCTGTAACTAAGAGAGCCTGTAGTTGGTCGGGCCTGCCATTCTACCCCATTCATCACCCCTCTTGGGGATTCTCTCTGCTGGTGGTAGATTGAGGGTGAGAAACTGGGGTGACAGTCCAAAGAGGCCTGACATCTACTATGATTTTCTTATGCTGCCTCTTCAGAAGGACTCCTGATTAATTTTTTGAACTTTTTATTGAAAAATAACATACATACAGAAAAGTGCACAAATCATAAATCATCAGTGAGTTTTCTTAAAGAGAACATACCCATGTAACCAGCATCCAGATCAAGAAACCACATGACCTCACCCCAGAAGCGCCCCTTTTCCCCACCATGCTCCCTTTTAGTCACCTCGGTTACCTTCTATTCTGACTTCTAACACCATAGGTTACTTTAACCTGGTTTTGAACTTCATATAAATGGAATCAATATAGTGTGTATGCTTTTGGTGTCTGATTTCTTTAGCTCATTGTTATTTTGTGAGATTTTTTTCCCCATGTTGTATGCAGTTGTAGTTGGTTTCGTTTCATTGCTGTATAGTACTGCTATAAACATTCTGGTTCATGTTTTTGATGATATGTATGTTTTTGTGTAGGGTATATTCTGTGGGAATTGGTGGGTCATAGGATATGTATACGTTCAGTTTTACTAGATACTGCCCATTTTCCAAAGTAATTTTACCAATTTACATGCTCTTCAGCAGTGTATGAGAATTCTGGCCATTCTATATCCTCACCACATTTGGTGTTGGCCTAATAATTTTTAAAACCTGTTCATTCATTCATTCATTCACTTATTATGTCTCAGGCCCTGGGGATGCAGTTATGAACAAGATAGACAAGGTCCCAAGATCTCTGCTCTTTTGGAAGTTAACATTCTAATGTGGGAAGCAAATAAATAAGAAAGTAATATAATGGTTGTTGCTTTGATAATAGGGTGGTATAATGGAACATGACCCTAAGGGGCAGTGTAAGGGGGTGGGAGGGTAACTTTCATTGGCTATCAGTGAAGGCCTCTCTGAGGAAGTTTCATTGGAGCTGAGATCCGAGCCATCCCTGTAAAGATAGGCAGGAAGAGAGAACAGCAACTGCCTAAGTCTGAGGGCACTAACAACCTTGGTCTGTTTGAGGTTTGGAAAAGCAGGTCTGGAGCAGAGTGATAGACCAAGGTGAGGCAGGTTAAGTGGTCCAGGCCCAGATGGCCTTCCTCCCAATACCCCTGCCTGCTCAGCCTAGGGTGAATCCCCCACCCTTGCACTCATATAAGCATATACTGGTCTCATTGAACACAGCTCATGATCTCTTGGAAAAGAAATGTTAGATTTTATCTTGGCTTGGTTTTTGAAGGAGGATGCCTGCTTTAGTAAGCTGAAATACGGTCTGGATTTAAAAGAGTTGAGAGCATGGGTTTTGATGCCTTAGGTATACATGTATCCTTATAGGTACAGAGGCAGTCCTTCTGTATGCCAATTTTTAGTTTGAAAAAATGAGATCATTGTGCCAGTGTGATCAAATATTATAGTCAAAATGACAAATCAGACCATTTATCCTACAGTTAGATTATTCAGGAATTGTAGAAAGTTTGCTGGAGTTACCAATTTGCTGCAAAGCACTCTAGGATAGTCCAATTTTTTTAATGACAGAGTTTAGTGTGAGTACTGCAATTTACTTGCATCTTTGGTCTGTGTCTCAGTAGCCTATTTTGCCTGATTTCATTGTGGAAAGGTGAAAAGTTCAAGTTTACTTCGGACAGTTCTGTGTTACAGCATCCATTATAAGGAACACATATTGAAGGTAAGTTAGTGTGTTATATATTTCCTTGAACATTTATTGAGATTCAAACACTTTTACTAATTTTCACCAAAAGATTATTGGATATTATGAATATAAGTTCATTTTAGATTGATTTTAATAGTACTATGTTGTGAATTATACTCTTAATATTCTTTTTTGTGTGTGTGTGAGGAAGATGGGCCCTGAGCTAACATCTGCCAATCCTCCTTTTTTCTTTTTTTTTTTACTGAGGAAGACTGGCCCTGGGCTAACATCCGTGCCCATCTTCCTCCACTTTATATGGGACGCCGCCACAGCATGGCTTGCCAAGCAGCGCGTTGGTGCGCGCCTGGGATCCGAACCGGTGAACCCCAGGTCACCGCAGCGGAGCGCGCGCACTTAACCGCTTGTGCCACCGGGCCGACCCTCCTCTTAATATTCTTAATAGGAATCATTCAGGCATCATTTCTAAGCTGTGTATTTACTAGTGGCTCAATATCTTCTCTTCTTTTTGCTAAATAGTTTCCACAAAGTATACTAAAAAATACCTTTTTTAAAAGCAGAAAATTTTATGGGTCAAAATGGTCCCAAGTAGAATGTAGAACGTAATGCCACTGAACTTTAGGAAGCCAGCTTGTTTACTCAGGATGTTAATGTACAATTCTAACTCTGTTGTTTTCAGCATAGACTTAAATTATTGGTCCCTCTATCAGTAATTCAGAGTAGTTCCATCAGACTGGATTTAAAAAAAAAATTTTATCTTAGTTTCATCACATTTTAGCTCCATAGGAAAAGCATTGAATTTAAAGGGAAGATTTATTTTATTTTTTTAAAAATTTTTCTTTTTTAGGAAGATTGGCCCTGTGCTAACATCTGTTGCCAATCTTCCTCTTTTTTTTTTTCTCCCCAAAGCCCCAGTACATAGTTATGTATCATAGTTGTAGAGTTGTAGCTCTTCTATATGGGACACTATCTCAGCATGGCTTGATGAGTGGTGAGTGGGTCCGCGCCCAGGATCTGAATCTGTGAACCCCTGGGCGCAGAAGCAGAACATGCAAACTTAACCACTATGCCACTGGGCCGGCCCCCAGGTTTATTTTCTTAATTACTTAAACTTAAGATAATGGATTGGCATTATTGTTAGAACTAGTCGATTGCGGTTTCCAAATTATAAAGAGGATTGTCAGATATGTTTGGATTTTTCATTCACATTTCTGTTTTTGTCAGTAAAAATCTCTTTTCTTCCCATGTGCTTTAATACAAACATTTCTTTTCAGCTATTCACAATACTTACATTTAGGACCTGTCAGCTGCAAAGAAAAATACCTCACCCCACTGCCAGAGCAGTACAGATTAGTGACACTGTTTTTTTCTCTTTAGTGTAAGTAAAATGATATGATATAATTGATAAAACCCATTGCCATTCCCTCAAATGCCTGTTGCATATTTTGCCTCCATCCCTTGGAATCACTCATTTCATTTCATCTTATCGATAGCTACTCATTATTCAATATTCAGTTCAGGAAACCCCTGTAGGAAGCCCTTCCTCCCTGAACAGCCACAAGACCAGTCCTCTAACTTGCAGTAGTCTCTCCGGCTCTTTCTCTTAGCTCTTCACACTATTACTTCACACTATTACTTAGTGCATTTATATTTTATCCCTATCTAGATTTGAAGTGTTATGAAGACACTTACCAACCATTGTATCACCACTGTATCTTTTAGTTTCAAGTTGTTAGATGTTTCATACCTTTCATGGTGCCATGTACCTAGTAGGTACTTCTAAAGTACTTATGAACCTTTATAGTTTCTTTTCTTACATACTGACCCTCTTATTTCCCTAGATAGGAAGAGATAAGTCTTAGTACACAAATAATACTAAATTGCCTATGTTTGATCTTCATAGAGCTTGACTTTTTCCTTAAAGAAAATATTTTTAACTTTAAAATGTGTGGGAGTGTAGCAGGGGCAGAAAAGAAGGCTGAATTCGTTGAACGCAGGGACTGTGTCCAGAATCCATCAGAGTGTTGTCATGTTAATGTAGAATTAGTGACTTTTACACAGGAGCCATGGCCTACTACTCTACAAGGCTGAAGACCAGACAAACCTATTCATGGGTTGGCAGGCCGTTGCTGGATCAAAAACTACACTACCAAACCTACAAGTGAGTGATGGAGTCTTTTGATTGTCCTGGAAATATAGCTTCTCCAAGCTAAACTGTTAATAACTTGTATCTACTCTGTTCTAGTTACTATAGGTTGAGGATTGAGGGGCAGTGAATATGAATTGATTGTAAGGAGAGGTTTTTTTGTGATACAAGAAGATGGTAGCATAAATATAGCAGTTAGTGATAGAGGAAGAAATTATGTCAGGTTAATAAAATTTATTAAGTATGATAATGTCATATCTGTTTGAGGTGGGTTCTGTGTGATTCTGCATAACGGGGTAGGATTAGATGGTCTTATTATGTCCTTCCCAGCCCTAGAGATCTCTGAACAATTTGATACTGTTATTCGGCAGCCTTCATGCCTTGGGAAAGACTTTGTTGGTCTTTGTCAATAACTGAGAGAAGTTAGGGTTCATATTAAGTCCTCTGGATTAATTGTTCATGCTAAAACAATTCATTCAATCCATTTCATCTACTCTTGCATATAACTGGGTGAACTAGTTTCCCAGTAGTGTTGGTCAGCAGAGAGAAACTATTTAGGGGATTTTCCAGTTGGAGAGCACTTTCCTCTGTGCCCAGAGGTTCTATAGAGATTGGTCCCCCCCTAAGTGATTTCCTAACATATTTCTCTGTTATTTCCTAGAGAAATGAGTGTGAAAATAGAAGGTTGTTCAACTGAGATTCACTTCCAAGTTGGACAGTTCGTGTTGATTGAAGGGGATGATGATGAAAATCCATATGTTGCTAAATTGGTTGAGTTGTTTGAAGATGGTGAGTTTGGGGCTGGAATGAAAACCATTTCTTGTCATGAATGATTGGGAAGTGCTAGGTGGTAGGGAAGAGAGGTGGTTGCTGATTCTTCTGTTTACAGCAGCATATCGGGTGTGAACCCTGGATTCTGGGGTGGGGTGACTTAAGTGCTAGCTGTACCCTCTTCCATCTAGTGAACTTTACTCACTAGAGCAGTATTGGGTAAAAATGGGGTCAGGGGGCTCAAGAATTTAGCTTTTCCATTATTTTTAGCAGTAGATAAGAATGGTTATTAAGGCAAGATTTTTGGAATAGAGAGAAAGGATGAATTCAGGAAGAAGAGGGGAGAAAAAATAGGTGATTTGCACTCTAATAGAGATGTATCCTTGAATTTTGGCATGAGGAAATTAGTAATGAATTTTGCAAATGCAACTTCTTAATGAGGGAGGAGTTAAGTTGGATTGGGGAGGTGTATCGGTTGATGTTCAGTCAGGAAAACAAAAACACTTTATGTGTTTTACCCAGAGGGACTTGTGTATAAATGTTGAAAAGGCTGGAGGAACAAAAGGTGGTGTTTCCTAGAGATCAGTAAGTGCAGAAAGCCACTACGGCCCTAAGACTGGCGGAGCAAAAGGGAAGGCAGTGTTAACCAGAGCCTGCAAGCCCGCACTCACAGCCTCACTGATTTTCTGAGCTTTTAACCCTCTGCAACACAGAGCAGAGTACAGAAAGGTGGGAATGGGGCAGAGTTCTAAAAGGAGGATTAAGAAGAAAGATAGCAATTTGAAACAACACAAAACTGCCTCTTCCAAGAGCTAGAAGCAGAATGACATGGTAGGTAGTCCTGGGGCAGTTTGTATGCCTGAAAAAAGGAACTGATAGAGTGAGTGGATAAAGATGTTTTACATCACAGAGAAAGGAAGGATATTTGACCAGGACGGAGGAAAACTTCATCAAACCAACATTCACTAGGGGGAGCTCATCAGCAGTACGGGCTTTTGTATCAGAAAGCCCAAAAGGGCTTTGTGTACAGATTTTAGAATCCTCATGCCTGGGTCTTTGTGTACAGATTTTAGAATCCTTGTGTAGTGCTCCAGTGGGTAGCTTCAATCTTTCTCTGAAGAGAGCTAACGAAGAGAGAGGCGATGGTGATGATGGCACTAATGAGTGTATGTCCTTTCACATGGAGCTCATGCTGGTATGGATGATATTAGTGATGTATTATCATGATAAAGCTAAAGATTGCAAGCATATGTTTGCCAGGCGTCATCTCAGTGGCCGATGCTCTGATTCTTGCTGGGATTTTTGTTTTTCTGTTGTTTGATGGCTTCTTTACAATCACTGTTTTGCGAGTTTTGTTCAGTGCCTGTGATCAGAATTGCTGCTCTTTTGTAGAATTGTACAATTTAGAACTACCTTTTGTGGTTTCTTTGATGACTGATAGCACCAATAGAAAGTGGATCAAAGTGAAAAGAACGTGGGTGCGGGGTGGAGTCAGATCGCTCCTGATTGGTCCTATGACCTTTGACAAATTCCTTAAGGTCCCTGAAACTTGATTACTTAGCATGTAGAAGGGAGATAGCCATAGTACCTACCTTGTAGGGTTGTTGTGAGATTAAGGATAATGTGTTAATCAAGTATTAGCAAGTGCTCAACACAGTGTCTGGTGCATCAGAAGTGCTTAATAAAATGTTTTCTGATTGTCTTAACCTTACCTTTCCCACCTATCCCTCCTAGGTTCTGAACCTTATTCCAGGAAACGTGCTCGAGTACAGTGGTTTATCCGATTCTGTGAAGTCCCTGTCTGTAAACAGCATTTGCTGGGCCGGAAGCCTGCTGCCCAGGAGATATTCTGGTACGATTATCCTGCCTGTGACAGCAACATTAATGCCGAGACCATCATTGGCCCTGTGCAGGTAGGTGATGCCGTGATCCTCAGTTCTATCTTGAAGCTTATTTCTGGCTGCCTCCTAAACTGCATGGCCTTAAAGGTATCACTGGCTCTATTTACCCCACAGAAATGAATTTTTTCCTGTTTATCGTCTTCTCTGCTTGCTTGTCTACTTCACGTCGCGTGTATTTATTGAGAACACTTACCAGGTGTGAGGAGCCTCCTGGAGGAAGTGACATTTAGGTTGTGACCTGAGGGATGAGCAGGAATTAGCAAATGTATCTCATTGGGAAATTATATTTAGCTATGATTATGGCAGGCATAAAGCACTGTGAGGCTGAATATGCTTGCTTAAATGAGGATTTCACCTTGACTAAATCAGTACAAAGAGTGTGAGTTGGTAAATTTGTGTTATGGGATTTTTATGATAAATCAGTTTCCAATGAGTCGTGGATAAATTGAGACATTGGTTTGGAGACTAAGATATGAGTTATTTCTCAAGCTCCTTGAGGCCCTCCAAAAGGGGATTAGATCCTGATGTGAAGTGTGGTTGCATTGTGATTAGGTGGTTGGCATGATGGTAGTGCAGAGAGACTTTGGTCTGGCACGACTGTCATCAGATTTTTCCAATTTGTGGGCCCAGCATAACACATGCCACAAAATAATTTATCTCTGAGTTCAATGAGTGAAGGAGTGAAAGGCAGATATAGAAGTTGAAGTAGGAAGATGAGTAGATTTGGAAAGGCAGAGAGGGATGTGGGTGTTTAGGCAGGAGCACAATGGTGGGAATGAGCAGAACTGTGACAAGCCAAGCTCCACTAGTGATGGAAGGCCATTATGAAGAGTATGGAGCACTCAGGAGGTAAAGTGGGGCCAGATTTTAGAAGGCATTGAAAATTAGTTTAAGTAATCTGATTTTGCTATAGTGGGGAGCCATTATAGACTACTGAGGAGGGGAGCATGTTTAGAGAAGTTTTTGTGGGGAAATTTGGCACATCTGGGTGAATAGAATGGCCCAGAAAATAAAGCAATGTGGGGTATGGATATCAGTGAGGAAGAGTCTGGAAATATGCTCTGCCATGTCTGTGCCTCTTTAGTTTGGAAAAGTAACGATCCAGGTAAGGGTGCAGATTTAAATGCTTTTTAATCATAGCTCTTGTGGAGCATTCTTTGGCTCTTTTGATCTCCATTTCCTCCTATTCACTATACTTCTTACATTCAGGTAGTAGCTTTAGCCCCAGATGCAGTGATACCTACGGATCTGAAAAATGAGAAGACACTCTTTGTGAAACTATCTTGGAATGAGAAAAAGTTCAGACCACTATCCCCAGAACTATTTGCAGAATTCGAAAAGCTACAAGAAGGCAGCCCTAGATGCCAGAAGCCCGTGGAAGCCAAGACTAAGAGCATAGAAAGCCCTTCTTGGACCACAGCAGAGCATGCGGTCAAAAGGATTGAATCGAGGCACTCCACCTCCAAATCTCGCCCAACGCCTACCCATCCTGTCACCCCAAGGGCAAGGAAGAGGCTGGAGCTCGGCAGTAAGTGTGGAATGGGCCACAGTGAACAATAGTGAGGCTAAAGGAATATGATATTAATAAGATATTAATTCATGCTACAGTATTGAGTTAGTGCAGCAGTGGGTCAGGTACTGATTGGACACATATTGAAATATATAAAACATAAAATTTACCATGTTAATCTTTTTTAAGTATACAGTTTAGTGGCATTAAGTGTATTCACATTGTTACACAACCATCACCATCATCTTCCAACCATTAAACAATAACTCCCCATTCTCCCCTGCCCCATCTTCTTGCAACCACGATTCTACTTTCTGGCTCTGAATTTGACCACTCTAGATACCCCATATAAGTGGAATCATACAGTATTTGTCTTTTCTGACTAGTTTATTTAAGTTAGCATAACGTCCTCAAGGTTCATCTATGTATTATGTGTCAAAATTTTCTGTCTTTTTAAGGTTAAATAGTAGTCCATTGTATCTATATACCACATTTTGTTTATCCATTCATCTGTGAATGGACACTTCGGTTTCTTCTACCTTTCGACTATTGTGACTAATGCTGCTATGAATAGGGAGCACAAATATCTGCTTGAGTCCCTGCTTTCATTTTGGGTATATACCCAGAAGTGAGATTGCTGGATCTTATGATAATTCCATTTTTAATTTTTGAGGAACCACCATACTGTTTTCCATAGCAGCTGCACCATTTTACATTCCCACCAACAGTTTACAAGGGTTCCAGTTTCTTGACATCCTCACCAACAGTTGTTATTTTCTGTTTTGGATAGTAGAGCCATCCTAATGCGTGTGAGATGGTATGTCATTGTCGCATTTCCCTAATGATTAGTGATGTTGAGCCCTGTAATCAGCTATTTCTTCAAGAGCTCTGCTACTAAGGTGACATTGCTTTTAGATCCCTAGTGCAAGAGCTAAGAAATATATATGTTTTAAAACTCTTGAATTCATACTGATTCTTCTAATCTATACCACAGGGTTCTCCTCCTTCCCATATTCCATAATTGTATCTCCCTTCTCCAGGAAGAAGAGCCCTGGTTCCCACAAGCAATCCTGATACACAAAATAGTTTCACAATTGCTCTACCAATACTACTACCAGCAGTAAACTTACCAGTAAAGTTCAAACTTTATTTGCAGATCTTTACGCCTTTAGAATATATTCTACTAAGAGAGTCAAGTTCCTTTGATTAAATTTTTTCTTTTGATGGTTATATTATTGGTGATATACAGTTAGGTTCTTTTATTTCTCTTTAATTTTAGGGCTTTTCCCATCTTTGATTTAATTTTTCAGACACGTGAAACATTAACATAGTTAAAGAGTCGAAATTATTTATAACAAGTGTGCTCACAGAAGCCCCACCCTTTCTTTACCCTGCACCCTGTTTCTACCACATCTTTTGTAGATAATCAATTTTATTAGTTTCTGGTTTATTTTTCCTGTTTTTTTTTTTGCAAAGATCAGCAGATATATATATAAATGCACACACTCACATACATATACGCAAACATGCATATAATTTTATTTCCCATTCTTTCTTACCCAGTAGGGTAGCATACTGGATATGTTCTTTTCCATCTTACTTTTTTCACTTATAATGTATTTGAAAGCCACTCTGCGGCTGTTCTAAGAGCTCATCCTCATCCTGTTATGTGTCATTAGTCCTTTTGAATTTTTGTGTATGTGCCAAGTTTGTTGGGTGTAAGTTATTTGTATTCTTCATAACTCCTTAGTACCATGTGTATTTAGGAGCTGAAAATAGATGTATAAAACATTTGGGAAATGCAGAAAGATCACTAAAGAAGTAATTTGTAATATCGCCATTTAGAAATAATTGCAATATTTTTTGACTGTTGATTTTGGAGGACCTTGAAAGTTAGGGTAAGAAATTTGGACTTGATACAGTGACATAATTAGAGGAGGGAGGATATAATGAAAATATTTTGGGTGGATTGTTTTTGACAGAAAGATAGGAAAATGAGGTATGAAGAAGACTGGGACATTGGGGCATTTTTATGTTAATCTAGACAGGAGTTACCCTTATATTTAGCACACAGGTACTAGATGATTCTTCTGGCCTTATCTGCAGCTCTTCCCCACATACCACATGCTGTGACTGAAGTGAACTCCTCTATGCCCAGTGCTTCCCTGCCTCGTTCCTTAGCTCACATTCATCCCATTTATTGTCATCACGTATCCCTGTCCTTCCCTTTTCAACTCTGTTGAAATGTTGCCTTTCTTTCAAGGTCTATCTCAGAAGCCATAGTTATAAGCACTTAGGTGCTTGAGGACAATTATTTTCCTTCACATTATAAACATTCACGTGTATCATCTCCCGTGTTAGACTAGATGTCTTGTGCATGGGGACCAGGATGAAGCCTCATTCAGCTTTGTTTCCTCCTAGCACCTGCACGGATCTTTCCATTTTAACAGCTCAGTTGATATCTATGAATGAATGGCTGGGATTCTTGGTGCCTTTGGTCACGGTGAGAGAGGAGCAAATCCAAACGTGGTTCTGTGTATTCACAGAACCCAGTTGACTGCCTCCAGCAATCCATCTTTTCTCTATTGGTAGATACAATCTGGGTTAAGAAAAATCTAGGCCTTGGTATTACGCAACAGAGCCACTGGTATAGATTTTTTCAAAAGCTATTGACTAGGGGCTGAGGGGTGCAGTATCACCCCTGGTTGAGAACCACTGTTCTGGTAGATTACTTCAGGGAAATTGGATTGCTGAACATTTATCAGCAAAATCTGACTTAAGAGTTGACTTATGGTTCTAACAAGGAAACTCACCCATGGAATTTAGGAGAGAGACTAAAAATAATAAGAGCTACCTGGCCTGGGGAAAGAAAGCATGGAATAATTCAAAATATGTGTAACTCATGTCTTTGTATAACTTCAGTGAATGAATTTATTTATAAAGAGACTGGGGATGTGTGTAGTGCCAGTTATAAAATTCACACATTGTCTATGGTGATTTCTCTTGGGCTTAGGTTCCCCTAGGACACCTAACACTAGGATTTCCCAGCAGACTTCACGGGCCTCGCTGGATTCTCCCAAAAGAACTAAACGGAAAGTGGCCTTCTCTGAAATCACCTCACCTTCTAAGAGGTCTCAGCCTGATGGACTTCAGACCCCGTCTCCAGCTCTGAAAGCCCCAGAGAAAACTACAGAGATTCAGCGACGCTCTTGTGCCAAGGATAACAAGAAAGCTTCACCTGAACGCCACGTGACCCTGAGAACCCGAGTCCCAGCTTTGAAAACCACAGTGATTAGTGAGGGAAGAAGACTTACCCCTGTCAGGGGGGGACAGAGCTCCTCGGTGGTGCCTTCTGTGATTCTGAAACCAGAAATCGTCAAAAAGAGGTGACCAGGGACATTACCCTGCCTCCCACAGAAGAAATTGAGATCCTTCACATGGTGTGAAATGTGTGGGTCACAGTTGATAAAGTTAGAGCAGTGGGTCACAAATGTGTGTCAGCAATCACTAGGAGCTTTTCCAGAATACATATTTCTGACACTCTTCACAGACATAGTGAATCAATCGCTAAGTGTTGGGCCTAGGAACCTGCATTTTTGAAATGCTCTTTGGATGGTTTCTGATATACGCAGCTGTCTGTTAGGCATCACTGTTCTAGAAGATAATTTCCCACACCTGAATTGCTTTACAGTCCTGGATTTCATTGCTTGCTGTGGCTCTTTGCCACATTTTAACAGTCATTTTCTTAGATTTTTTTTTTTTAACTGGAAGCCGTTTTCAAATACATATAGTACAAGAAGATAATGCATCTAGAACAAACTTTGCAGTTTGACGCTAGATAATGTTTGTAAATAAGGGGCTGCACAAATAATGTGACAAGCCAGAAATTACACATTTCGATGCTTCCTGCTCAGAAACTCCAGCACCTGGCCCTTAACAGATCTGCTTGATAAATACTTTGTATTGAATATATAGCTGCATTTCTGCTAACCTTGAGCCTGAGCGGACAGTAAACTCATAGATGGGTCAGAAACAAAAAAGGACAAGAAACGCTGCCTGGGATCAGTATATTCTGCTCTCTAGTTGGGGAGGTGGGAAATCTGATTTAAATTATAAGCTTTAGGCAAACTTTGATCTCTGGCTTTGAGTCAATATAAACTTTTTAGCAAAATGTGATTAGCTCCTTCCAAAGTAGCTGTGAAAAGAACAGGCACCCATCAGGCCACCTGACTGTCTTCTAGTGCCTGATCCCTAGAGCCCCCAACTGCTGCCTGTAACTTTGCTGTTATCCTGCAGGGAGGCCAAAGAACCGGAAGCTCAGGATGAAGCTGCCTCTACTCCCCGTCGTACCCACAGGAAGAGTTCCCTCTTGACTTTGAATCGGATTAGGCAGCAACTTTGGTAAGACTGCTCCTTGGCAGGTGGAAAAACGCCTATCACTGCCATCTCTGAGATCCATAATCTAATTTCTTAAAGCATCTTATATTTCTCATTTGTTATTTGCTAATCCACTGAAATTCACCTTTTACCTGGTATGTCTGGAATTATATTAATTTCACATAAATGTCACAGTTTGAAAGGGGCAAGAAATACCCACCTGGGCTTAGGTGGCTCCCAGGTCCCCATAAGCATCACACCCAGCAAGACTGTAGTGGGGTGCCTAAGAGCATGAAGTTTGATTCTGATAGACTTGAATTTGCACCTCAGCTTTTTCATTTACTATCCGTGTAACCTTGGGTAGGTTATTTAACCTATCTAAGCCTCAGTTTCCTCATCTGTAAAATGGGAATAATAATATACAAGTCACAAAGTTGTTGAGGGATTTAATGAGATAATATAAATAAAACCCCTAGCAGAGCATCTCAATAACAAGGGCCCCAGGAGTTGGGCACATCCTTACTGCTTGGTCGCAGGAAAGACTCTGCAATACCTCTAATCCACCATTCAGGTTTTTAGGTAATAGTAAAAGTGACCAAGACGATGAAGAGTTTCTGCCAGCAGCAGAGATTTCAGACTCTAGCAGTGAGGAGGAAGAGGCTTCCACACCACCCCTTCCAAGGAGAACACCCAGTAGTGTGTCCAGGAACCTCTGTTCTTCCACGACGTCATCCCTACAGACCCCCTCCAAGACACCAAAGAAAACTGTAAGGTTCTTTTAGGTTTAGTTTCTTAATTTAAAAATTATGATGGCTCTTAATTTACAAATTGTAAATTTTAGTTTATAATTTTAATTTATTTTAAAAATTGTGATGGCGGAGTTCACACAATTAGTAATAGCTGGATTCTGAGCACAGGTCTGTCATATTCAAAGCTATTCCACTTGGAATATTCATGGAGGAAAGGATCTAAGTGAAGCCTAGGACTGAAAATGAATCCAGTAGGCAATGCTTTTTGAGTCCAAGTTCCTTTTAAGATACAGAAGCAAATGGCCAAGAGCCAAACTTCGCAAGGGAAGAGCAAGAACTGACTCCTCGTCTTTGCATTTCCCACGAAAGCTAGCAGAGTGCTTTGTGCATAACCAGTGCTCAGTAGGTGTTGAATCCAGGGCAGCCAGCCATGTTGGTTTTGTTGTGCTGCTTGATACACCTGAGAAACAGGGAGTACTACTTGGAGATTGGCAATGAATTGTGTAATGGTAAGATGGAAGAGACGAATGGACGTGTCTTCTGTTTCCTGTGGAACTTCAGCAGAACGTTGAAAGCTATTAAGAAAAGACGGTCTTCCCATGTTCAGATTTGTTTGAGAAATGTTGGGATTAAACAAAATTAAACTGGTTTCATTATCACATGGCTTCTCAAGGCCAATAATTTATTAATGTTGTTGTGACCTTCCAAGAGAGCATTAGTGTATGAGTCTTTGACCAGGAAACATTTTTCGTGGAGTATCTTGTTCTTTGGAAGACAGTTTGGAAATGCCTAATTAGGAGACTTTTTCTAAAGCTGATCTCCTTTTTTCCATATCAAGAAAAATGTGATTGGGCTTGGATCTATCCAATAGCTCATGTTTGGACTAGAGGCAATCAAGCCTGGAGTACCTTATTATGCAAACAGCTCACCAATGTTCTGGTTTGATTGCATCTCCTGGGCCCTACCCAGAAGAAGAAATATAGGGTGGTAGGGTTCTTTAGCATAATTAAAAAGATGAGAAGTCCACCAAGTTTTTTGATAGCTTCTCAGAAAGGTTTTGTTATTCCTTTCCTGTTTTCTCCAAAGTTAATAGATATAAAACCTTTAAACAGACAGGGTCTGAGTGCTTTCTGTCTGAGGAAGAAGTGGAGAGATTATCAGTCTATAGCCAGGCTGGAAGCAGAGGGTGGGGGGCAAAATGCCCCCCGAAAAGGGAGTGCTTTGTGGAAACATGAAGATGGGATAGCAGGCCTGCTCTAGTGAGCCAGTAACAAGGAAAAAGAGAATAGGACTGTTAACCTAGGCTGAGGAGTGACCCTGGGGTTTGGAATGGGAAAATCTGGTGAGGTTTTTCCAAGTATAGTCATGTGTCACTTAACGAAGGGGATATGTTCTGAGAAATGTGGTGTTAGGTGATTTTGTCATTGGGCGAACATCATAGAGTGAACTTACACAAACCTAGATGGTACAGCCTACTACACACCTAGGCTGTATGGTGCTAATCTTATGGGACCACCGTTGTATGTGCGGTCTGTCATTGACTGAAACGTTGTTATGTGGGACATGTTTATTGAATTGTGGATTGCGGAAGTTCTGAGCTACAGTTTGACCGTATTTTCAAAGAAATCTAGAGGAGGATCCTGTGAATCAAATTCAATTTATGCCTCCTATTCTACCCTGGATTTGGGCAGAGTAGTTAGGATTTCTTAGTAATTTCTTGTCTTTCAAGATAATATTTTACTTTTAAATAGTATTTAATCCATACTTATATTCATTCTTTGCTCAGATTGACATTGTTTTCAAATCCTAATACTGTATATAAATTAGAAATAAGAAATCTTGTTTGGACTATGAACAAAGTATATGTGTGATACAAGGAGAGAAAGGGAGAATCTTGGTACTTCATACAGTAGAGAACTAAGAGGAATTCAGTACTTCTCTTTTATCAGATCATCATGAATCAGATGTGCTGATGTGTCCTGGATGGTGTTTTGCTTTATTTTTTCCTTCTGAAATTCGTTCTCTTTTCTGAATACAGCCTGAGTCTAGAATGCCATATCATGCCACTCCACGGATCCGTAGCCGCAACATGGCTGCCCAGGAGCCGACCAGTGTGTTGGAGGAGGCCCGGCTGAGGTGATACTGCTCAGTTATGCAGAAATGGGGCCTCTTCTTTCATTCACATGAAATGGGAGTAATTTGCAGTCATTTGTGTACATAATAAAAGATGAGGGTAAAATGAACGTGTGTGTATAGAAAGAAGAAACTTTTGAAGCACTGACTGGGGGAGCTACGAGGACAGGTTCTAGGAGGAGTAAATTTCCAGATGACTGCCACCATCTTCTCAGGGATGGGAGGTGATTAGTCAGGATACTGCTTCTCCTTTATGGTACCCTTTAGAACTATGTGGGGACTTTTCAAAATGCGTAAAGCCTAGATCCTGCCTGAAATCAACTGAATCAGAATCTCTTGTGGGATGAAGTCCACCCATATGATTTGGGGAAAGCTCCCTAGGTGATATGTACCCTTGGTTAGAACCACTGAGTTGGGTGATTTGGGTAGAGAAAGGGATTATGAGGCCAAATGAAGAGATTTGAGAATGAAGGTATTCCCTTGGATTTATGATTGAGGATTCATATAGAAACTATTGATAAGTCTTTCCCATTTATTATTGAGTAGATGGTGAAATGCTTCTAAAGTCCTCCTTTTCCCTCATTTACCACCAACTGTAGGCTGCATGTTTCTGCGGTACCTGAGTCTCTTCCCTGTCGGGAACAAGAATTCCAAGACATCTACAACTTTGTGGAAAGCAAACTCCTTGACCGGACTGGAGGGTGAGTCATGCTGAGGCAGGCAGGATGGTCAGGGCGGAAGGCCCCTGCTAGTACACCACCTCAGGGGTTATAGTTCAACCAAAGGGTCTTTCTCTAGTGTCAGAAAGGCAGGCAAAATCATTGCTGAAGCCTAAAGCTTCTGGAGCAGCTTTTGTTGTCAAAGTAATTCTACAGGAACAGTAATTCTGTCTTTCAGAGAGAATGAAACTGGCCTTCTTTGGCTAGGCAGTTTGCATATAGCATTGCTTATGGAATGAATGATTCTATATAAACAGTTCCTGCTCTAAGCAGCTTCTGAGGATGGCCCTTACTGGCCCCACCTCCACATTTCAGGGGTCCTGGTCCTTCCTTCAGCACACATTCCCTCACTCCTGACTGGTGATTTTGTGAGGCAGCTGGCACAGACCTAGCCCACAGGTCTTCCCTTCTTGCCTAGGTGCATGTACATCTCCGGGGTCCCTGGGACAGGGAAGACTGCTACTGTGCACGAGGTGATACGTGGCCTGCAGCAGGCCACCCAAGCAAACGATGTTCCTCCCTTTCAATACATTGAGGTCAATGGCATGAAGCTGACAGAGCCCCACCAAGTCTATGTGCAAATCTTGCAGGTAAGCAAAGCTATTTGGGCTTTTTGGAAAATACAGTTTCTTGGTGGCACATGATAAGGGAAATGTTTATTTAATTTTGTGTATAATACATGTTTATGACATGCCAGGCATTGTTCTTTGTGTAGAGGTAGCAATGGCAAGGAAGGCAGAATTCCTACCCTCAAGGACCTTAAGTTCTAGGAGCTGGATATGAGTTACTAGAAGCCAGGACTTACCAACATGATGAAAACCACTGGTACACAGGAGGCAGTGTGGCAGACTGGAAAAGGGGTTAGAGGTAGGCCAGAGAGGGAACTTCCCTCTTCCATTCATTGGCTGTTATCTTGGAATAAGTAATGTCCAGTTCTAAATAGAGTCATATAGTAATGGTTTTGGAGGGGCTTCTGGGGCAAGTCTGTGGCTCATTTGCATTTCAAACACACACACTTTTTATCTTCTATTTTGGTGCCTTCTCCTTCCAGGATCATAGCGTGGAAGACAGTATGGGATACTCAAGTCCTCAGACTAAATGGCTTCCTCTATTTGCAGATTTAACTTTAAGCCCAGGGGAGTAAAATCCTTATGGTTTACTTGTTTGTCCCCCCAATGCAGAAGCTAACAGGCCAAAAGGCAACAGCTAACCATGCAGCAGAACTGCTAGCAAAGCGATTCCGCACCCAAGGGTCCTCTCAGGAAACCACTGTGCTGCTTGTGGATGAGGTAGGGGGCGCCCGTGGGGGGACTGGAGAAGTGGTGTAGTTCTTGACGGCGATGATCTGGGAGCAAATAGTGGGCAGGAGGGAAGTCCTGGCTCCCTTATTCATTTATCTGAGCCCCTTCTCTGGTGGGGAGATGCATGTGTCTGTTGACTTCCTTGCTGCTTTGGTGATGTGACCTGAGACGTACATGCAGCTAAAGCAGTGGTAACAGGTCTTCACTCTGGGTCCTGGCTCCATCTCTGTGGTTGACCCTGCATCTCTCTCCATTTCCCTGGCAGCTCGACCTTCTGTGGACTCAGAAACAAGACGTAATGTACAATCTCTTTGACTGGCCCACTCACAAGGAGGCCCGGCTTGTGGTCTTGACGATTGCCAACACTATGGACCTGCCAGAGCGCATCATGATGAACCGGGTGTCAAGCCGACTGGTAGGTCCTCAGGCCATTCTCAAGCTGTTCTTATGGATCCATAAGCTGGGCCAAGGAGTTCTGCAGAAATGAATACATAGGAAACTAAAATAAATGGGAAAAGTAAGAAATGTGATTTCTGAAATTCTTAACATTTCTTAGTTGGAATTAAATATGTCACCATTGCATGATTTTCTGCAAACATCTTAGTGTTCTGCTACCTGTGCACTCTTAAACGGCACAAAGCCCTGGAGGTTTAATTTTTTCAAAAGATATTTAAGCACTTGCCAGGCAGCGTTACATGCATGGAGTATCGCAGTGAACAAGGCAGATGCGCTCTCTGCCCTCGTGGACCTTGTGGTTCAGCTAGAAGCACAACATCAAGTACATATAAGCATGAGGGGGGAAGCCAGGAGCTGGGCCTGCGCATGACGTAGAGCTGAAGATCCTGCCATCCACTCTAATTAGGGCACCTCTGCTTCTATCTACTTCTAATGATTCTGATGGAATAAAAAGTTCTTTTAAACTAAAGGAATAATAGTTGAGAACTACTGCCCTGCAGGATACCACTGGCCAATGTCAATAACAAAAGGAGCTGGAAGCAGTGGCAGTCCTGGAGTGAAGTGTGTAAATTGTTATGCGGGACTTGGAAATTGGGTTTGGGGAATTGAGGGTGGCTTTCCACCAGGACGATCAGAGTGGGCAATCAATGAACTTGTTCCTCTGTCATCTTGGCTCCCCAGGGTCTTACCAGGATGTCCTTCCAGCCCTATACTCACAGCCAACTGCAACAGATCCTAGTGTCACGACTCAAACATTTAAAGGCCTTTGAGGATGATGCCATCCAGTTGGTAGCCAGGAAGGTAAGTCACCCTTGGGGAGCCCCTAGCCACACCTACAAATCAGTTGGCAAGTCTTTGCTGAGCACCTTTCGGTGTGAGGCCCTGTGCTGGGTGCTCTGGGGATGGAGAGAAATTCAAGAAGTCCTGTTAAAACAAACGCAAAAAGTAGAAACAAAATTCTGAAAAATTCCTTAGCCTTCTTACCGTATAATTAATTAGAAAGCTATCACAATGGTGGGTTTATGTACAAATGAGGATTAATTGATTCAGGGAGCTGGCAGCTTTGTATAGTGAAAAGGGCAGAGTAGACAGACCTGATTTGAATTCCAACTCTAACACTTACTAGGCATGTGGAAGATTATAGGAAAGTTACTTTAAAACTTCCTGAGCCTCAGTTTTCTTCTCTGAAAAATAGGAATAATAATAGCAACCTCACAGGCTCATTGAGGGAATTAAATGAGATCATGTCTATGATGTGCCTAGCAAGACACACTCTCCATGGTGGGTATGAGGTGCTGGATGACCTACATCCTCCAGGCTCACTAGGGGCGTGCGACTGAGAGTCCACTGAGACTAGTCTCTGAGGCTGCTGAGGAACAAAATGGGTTAAATATCTGCCTTGAGCTGAACGCAAGAAACCACACATCCACAGTATTTTGGCATTTAAAAGAACTGTAAACGTATTCTAGTTTCTTGCCTGCAACAATGTGAACTCCAAACGCCTATAGCAGCAGCACGTGTCTGTAGCCCCTGCTCACAGCTGGCTACTCTATTAATTAGGTCCTGGGTCAGGTGAGCCAGATATGGTGCTCATCTTTAAGCTTTGCTTTCTAGGAGAGATCCTCAAAGTTACCATCTAACCCTTCTATTGAGTAGAGGTATTCACTTCTATCATGCAATTTCTAAAAGTTCTTTTTTTTTACCTCTCTCTGAATGGTCCTTTTTTATGCCATCCTATTTATTTATTTATTTATTTTTGTGAGGAAGACCAGCCCTGAGCTAACATCTGCCAATCCTCCTCTTTTTGCTGAGGAAGACTGGCCCTGGGCTAACATCCATGCCCATCTTCCTCCACTTTAAGCGCTAACTTTTTTTTTTTTAATTAATTATTTATTTATTTATTTATTTCCCCAAAGCCCCAGTAGATAGTTGTATGTCATAGTTGCACATCCTTCTAGTTGCTGTGTGTGGGACGCGGCCTCAGCATGGCCGGAGAAGCGGTACGTCGGTGCACGCCTTCCCGGGATCCAGGCCTGGGCCGCCAGCAGCGGAGCTCGCGCACTTAACTGCTAAGCCACGGGCCGGCCCATCTTCTTCCACTTTATATGGGACACCGCCGCAGCATGGCTTGCCAAGCAGTGCATCACTGCACGCCCGGGATCTGAACCGGGGCCGCTGCAGCGGAGCGCGTGCACTTAACCGCTTGCGCCACCGGGCCAGCCCCATGCCATCTTATTTATTTAGGTTGTCTTCTCCCTTTTCCTCCAAGATGCTCTTGTCTATTGGTTTTGTTCTCTATCTTGCATTGTTACTTTCCTCAGATGTCTTGCTTCTCTACTTAGGCATAAAAGTGGAGATTACAGAGCTAGTCCAGAGCTCTGAGCACATGGGGGGTTTTTCACTGAGAGCTTCACTGTGAGATAATCTGATTGGGCCAATTTCAGGATCTTCAGTTCTTCCCAGATCTTCTTCAGATCTTCCTCAGTTCTTTCCCATTGGGATAGTCAGGTTTCTCCGAGTAGGCTTCCCGTGTCCTGCCTGGAGGACAGTGTTCTGGGAGTGGGGGAGGTGGGCTGGAGTCAGAGAGGGTGGAGGTCTTCGAATCCAGCATGCAAATAGTAACCATCTGTATTTAGTAAGGGACATCCCCTCCCCTGCAACAATACCTAGTGTCCAGGGTCCAGAGCCTTTTTGTTTATCTCTGCTTGAGAGTAAATCTCTGGTCTCCTGCCTTGGTAGGAGAGGGATAATCTCCAGGGCAAAGAGTTTTATGGAAACAGTACAAATTACCAAGACATAAAATTTTCTCATATGGGGCTGGCCCGGTGGCACAAGCGGTTAGGTGCGCACGCTGCACTGCGGTGGCCCAGGGTTCGCTGGGTCGGATCCTGGGCGCGCACCGACGCACCGCGTGTCAAGCCATGCTGTGGTGGCGTCCCATATAAAGTGGAGGAAGTTGGGCATGGATGTTAGCCCAGGGCCAGTCTTCCTCAGCAAAAGGAGGATTGGCAGATGTTAGCTCAGGGCCGATCCTCCTCACAAAAAAAAAAAAAATTTTCTCACAGAGCCCTAAATAGTCCCTCACTGGCTCTAATGTTCACCCAACAGCATGAAATGGGGGAGGATCTAAGGCAAGGGTGGGCAAACTTTCTCTGATAAGGGCCAGGTAGTAAATGTTTTAGACTTTGTGGGCCAAAACAGTCTGTCACCTCTATTCAGCTCTGCTCTTGCATCAAGAAAGCAGCCATGCACAACATGTCATGAATGTGCATAGCTGTGTTCCAATAAAACTTTATTTATTAAAAAAAAAAAAGGGTGGGTTGTACTTTGGTGACTCCTGATCTAGAGCATCAGTTTCTTAACTTTTAATCATTCCTCCTTATTTTAGCCAAATATCCCCCTTTACCTCCTGTTCCAGTACCACTAACTCCTGAGAACTTTGAAGATTTTTAGTGTAACTTAGATTTGTTCTTGGATTCCTCATTACTGGCGTAGGAATTGGCTTTCTCCAATCTGCTAAGTCAACCAGTACTCGACCACTTCTTTCAGCTTGCAGAATTAGATGTTTACTCCTCTCCCATTGCTTCCCTTCCTTTTCTTGGTCTTTTAATAGGTTTCAGAAGGCATCAAATTTCAATGCTGTTTCTACCCAAAACTCCTGCCTGTAATATCAAACCTTCTTTTATTTCTTTACATAGAAAGAAACATACCTGTTTTATATTTTTTATCTTATAATTACAATATCTGAAGTCTTCATGGGTCTAATTCTATTGATTGCTAGTTCCTGTGCATTTATGGCCTTGTTTCCTTGTTTTTGTGTCTTGACTTTCTTGGTTATTTTATATTTTTTCACTGTATGCTTATGTTTCTTAGAGCTTTACCTGAGAATTAATTGAGACCTGAGTTGAAGTTGAGTTCATTTAGAATTTGTTTTTGCTTTTGTCAGTTACTGAGGGACACTACCAATGGGGACCATTTTTTTTTTTAATTGTATTTATTTATTTTTTTCCCCCAAAGCCCCAGTTGATAGTTGTATGTGACAGCTGCACATCTTTCTAGTTGCTGTATGTGGGACACGGCCTCAGCATGGCCAGAGAAGCGGTGCGTCAGTGCGCGCCGGGGATCCAAACCTGGGGCCCAGCAGCGGAGTGCGCACTTAACCGCTAAGCCACGGGGCCGGCCCCAGTGGGGACCATTTTAAAACAAAATTCTCCACTGGAGGTTTTTAAGAGACACAACATGAATTTGGCTACAAATCCATATGAGGGCTTGTGGTTGCAAAGACTCAGTGAGTTTTTTTATCCTGCACCACGCAGCACCAAGGTCAAAACAGGCCGTTTTTCTTATCCTTTCTGCAGGATGGGTCTCTCATTCACTCTCATACTGAGGTTGTTGTGAGGGTCAGGTCCCAGTTTATGCAAGATTTTCTCCTAGATTCCATGTTGGGTGGGCCCTAGCTTATTCTTTTGTCTCCCTCACCCCAGCAGCAGTCAAAAAGGTGCTTATGGTTGCCAGGGTTCATGGATACCCTCAGGGTGAGAACCGCTTTGGGTGTTTTCTTGCCTCCCATGGTCCCCTGCTCACTGTTCTTAGGCTTCTGCAGGAGCTCGAGTCCACGCTGTTAACAACTTCACGTTCTACTTCACAAGGCAGTGGTAATGGTGATCGGAGGAAAGAAGGGATAGGGCGGAAACAGCCACAGGACAACCTCACCAACTGGATGTGGGAGATTAGAGAAAGGGAAGAATATAAGCTGATACTGCTTTTTCTGTCTTGGGTTACTGGAAAAGTGATTTTTGTTTTCAATGTCTTAAATTTGGATTCTGAAAACAGAAATATACACAAAACATTTAAAAACTCCTGTAATCCCACTTCCCAGAAATGACTACTTTTTTTTTTTTTGCTGAGGAAGATTCTCCCTGAGCTAACATCTGCAGCCAATCTTGCTTTTTTTTTTTTCCTTGAGGAAGATTAGCCTTGAGCTAACATCTGTGCCAGTCTTCCTCCACTTTGTACATGGGGCACTGCCACAGCATGGCTGGTGAGTGGAGTAGATCTGCGCCCGGGATCCGAACCCATGGACCTGGGCCGCTGAAGCAGAGCACGTGGAACTTTAACCACTTGGCCATGGGGCTGGGCCCCAGAAATGACTACTTTTAATGTCTTGGTGTGTTGTGTATATATATATATGCCTGTACAGTTTGCTTAATGTAGCATGAATTTGGGAAGGAAATAATTATTTTGGGATGTTGTCGCTTGTGATGGTTGTCAGGCAAATGGTGGGGATTGCTGGCAAGTACTGAGAATATAGAAACAGAGATCCTTGAAGGCCACAGTGAGTCTAAGAATTCCCTCAGTGAAACTTAAGAATCAAGCGGCCTTCTAAGTCAGCCTTGGAGAGAGTATAGGATTCCTGTGAAGGGAGCTCAGGAGCCCCTTGGCCTCTGCACACATGGAAAGGAAGGAGCCACAGCGGAGCCGTTGGCATTGTGAGTTGGTCTGATTCATCTAACCACAGATTCCTCTGGGTCTTCCAGCTTTGTGGCTTCCTTCCCTCTTGATTCTGGTCCGTTTAGCCATTGACCAGGTGGTCTCCAAAATTCACCACACGCTGTGAGGGAGGCTCAGGCTGTGGCTTTATCTCCAAAATAGGCTCCACCTCAGCCTCTTGGCTTAGGCTGGCTGCTTCTGGGGGCACATTTCTCTCTTCATGCCAGGAATGAGAACCCTTGTGTTTCCAGATGGTTAATAATGATCTCAGGCCAAGGGTCTCTTCTTTTAAATTTCATTTCCCTAATATTAAATAAAGCTAAGAATTTCTGCCTTTTCATTGTAGAGTTACCTGTAAAACCAAAACAAAGGTTTGGACTTAGGGAAAAGTCTCAGGCATAGTAGAATAATTTATATCTGGGCTTCCAGGTTCTCAGCCAGGGCTAAGTACTTAACTTCAGACTTAAGTCCATTCCCAGTACCACCTTTCCTTTTTAGCTGAAGATAAAAATCTGTGTTTCTCCTGGAATCAGCCACAAGGGGACCTCAAGGAATAAAATGTTCCCTCTTGTAGGTAGCAGCCCTCTCTGGAGATGCACGACGCTGCCTGGACATTTGTAGACGTGCCACAGAGATCTGTGAGTTCTCCCACCAGAAGCCCGGCTCCCCTGGCCTGGTCACTGTAGCCCACTTACTGGACGCAGTAGATGAGATGTTTTCATCGTCGTACATCACTGCCATCAAGTAAGATGCTTCTGCTTCCTGAACCTGAACCTTCCTTGGAAGACCACTGGGGAGGGCCACAGTCTGGGAAGGCCATGGGAGCATTTCCCTTTCAAAGCTTTTGCTCATTCAACCTGCATTTACTGAAGACACGGTCCTTTTTCTTAAGGGGCATGGTCTAGTCAGGGAGACAGAAATGTGAACCTAGAAATGATAGGAAAGTAATTACCATGTATTGAATTACACTATGGGTGTTCAGTGAAGTAAAGTGCTGTGGGAGCAAGGAGAGGGAAGCAGCCACTTTTCTCGTGTGGAATGATATACTCAGCTCATGAAATGGGGGTGCTGGGACATTTCCAGATGTGGTTGCTGTGTTCCTGCACTTCTTTTTTCTATATCATTTTGAGACTTTGAGGGGTAGGGGGTCCTTGCTAAATAATGTGGGAAGAAGTATTCCCCAGTTTTTTCCTCTCTTTTCTCTAAAGATGCAGAAAAGCTTTATTTGGCTTTCCTCTAGGCTGGTGGCACAGCTGCTTATGAGAATTCATGTCTCCTCATTTTCTTTAAGAAATTCCTCCGTTCTGGAACAGAGCTTCCTAAGAGCCATCCTTGCAGAGTTCCGTCGATCAGGACTGGAGGAAGCAACATTTCAACAGGTGATTGATCTCCTTTTTTCAAATCCTTCTAGATTTTGGTCCAGTGCCTTTCAAATAGGTGGGAATTTCAATCACTGTGTAACAGTTTATCTCTATTTTGTGCCAACCTGATTATGCTAAAGAATATCAGACCAACACCTATTTTTATGTGATATTTTATTGAGTTGCATGAGAAAAGACCTTTAACAATTGGTTTCTGCATATTAGATTGAAGGTTTACTATATGCCAGATACTATTCTAGGAGTGAGAGATCCAAAGATGAACAAGATAAAAGTTACTGCCCTAATACAGCTTATGGTGTAGTAGGGGCAAGACTTGCAGAATGAGCCATGTTTAAAAACAAATCACAAAGATCAACCTGAACACTCTTTGAGCATAGTTTCAATTATATCACGTAAAAGGAATCATTAGGGCTCGTGCCTTAGTGGTTTATTTAAAACTGGTACCCATAGGTAATGAGCTGCTGTAGATGAATTGTGTACCTGGGAGTATATATGTCTGTGTCTGTGTATGTTTTAGACATACAAATAGATCAGGAAAACATTTTCCTTCCATCTACTTTTTTACTTCCTTTCAGCTTTTCTTCTTTAAATATGTAGTTGCTGGTCATGTTTTGCCTGTTATTGTTCTCCTTCTCGAGCCTGAGACAACTCTTCTGCAGAGAGAGACTATCATTTTAGTTTGTAAACATTTTCTAAACATCTACAGTGTGCCGTTAACTGTGATGTGTGCCAGGAACCCTGAGCCGAATTGGCTAATATCCCTGCTCTTGACAAGCTCTCAGTCTTGGTGGGGGATGCGGGGAGACAGACTTAGAGTGAGAATCGAGAGTGACCAGAAAGTGCTGCAGACTTGCCTGACCCACTGGGGGGCTTTCGGAATCTGTTTCCAGCTGTCCTTCTGCCTCTCTCTATTCAGTATTTTCTCTGGGCCTTTGTGCTTTTTCCAAGGGTCATGCCTTGGCACCTGCATGCTGTATCTGCTAAGGAAAATGCCCTTGTAGCAAAATTTGACTTGAATTATGACAGTCTCAACTGTGGAACTCTCTGGAGTTCCTAGAGACTAGGACTGTTCGTATTACAGTGACAGTTACTAGACATTTTATATCATGAACTCATGAGGGATACTGCAGTACATTTAATACATAAAACTGAAGCTCAAAGAGTGAAATAACTTGCCCAGGGTTGCATATTTAGGTAGTTGGTAGAACCAGGATTCAGACCAGCTGTTCTCTGGTTCTGAGGTCACTATTGCATTCTGCCCCTGCATTTGTGCCCCACTGGGGTTCCCATTGACGCCTTCTGGGGTATTGAGTATTCTGAACCAAAGAAGAAATAAATGATCATAACAGACCCAGGACTACCTTTCCTCTTAACCTTTCCGGCAGCTGACCTCAGATTTGCTTTTTGTCTCTAGGTGTACAGTCAACACGTGGCACTGTGCAGGATGGAGGGACTCCCGTACCCCACCATGTCAGAGACCATGGCCGTGTGCTCTCACCTGGGCTCCTGCCGCCTCCTCCTCGTGGAGCCCAGCAGGAACGACCTGCTCCTTCGTGTGCGGCTCAACGTCAGCCAGGATGATGTGCTCTATGCTCTAAAAGAAGAGTGAAGGCTTCATGAGGAAGGACTGCTGGGGGGTTTGGGTTTGGGTTTGGGTTTGGGTTTGTTGTTGTTGTTGTTGTTTTTGATCTGCTCTTTTTAAAGAGCCTGATTTTCTTTTTCTAAGCACATGGAATTGTTGTAGCAAAGTATACTCAATGGAAATGGCTGTCATGTATTTTGGAATTTTCCATTAAATAATTTGCTTTTCCCAGAATGTCTGGGAAGTTTGTAGTCATTACAAACATCAGATTATAAAACCAAACCATCCCTCCTACCACAGGAGCCTCCCTCTGAGTTTTATTTCTGTTAGTAGCCGTGCCATTTATTTAATGGTAACATATCATTATGTAAATATATGCACACAATTACTTGTATCTATATAAAATAGTTCTGGGAGAAATATGTAAGAAATTGGTTACAGTGGTTGGAAAGAACTGGATGGCTATAGTCAGGGGTTACAGGAAGACTTTCACTGTATGTCATTACATATCTTTTAGCTTTTGAACAATGCGAATGTAACAAACTTAGTTTATGAGAAAAAAACTGTTTGAAATAATGTCAGTGATAAATAATCCCTAGCAACAAATAGCTAGGAAATGTAATTTTTAAAAAGGTACCATTTATCCTAAAACAAATCTTTAAATAAAAAAGACTTAGATGGCACAGAAAATATAAGGTACCTAGGAATAAATTTAATAAAGAGATGTAATTAATCTGTAAATACAAATTGATTCCAATCAAAATCTTAGGGTTTTTTGTATAACTTTGCAAGTTAATTTTAATATTTATATGGAAACCAACAACGGAACAAACGGACATCCCAAGTCTCCTTATGTGAGGCACTGAGAAAAACACATCATCCATGCAATAGTCCTGCCAGAAATGTTTGACCTGAATCTACTGGTGAGAAAATTATCAGATAAATCAAAATTGAGGGAAAAATATTCTGCAAGGTAACTGCTCCTCTTCAAAAATATTAATATCACAAAAGACAAACAAACATGGAGGAACTATTCTAAACGAAAGGAGAATAGAGAAATGAGAGCTAAATAGCTAAATGCACTGTGTGAACCTTGTTTGGGTCATGGAATTAAGAGATACAAACAATTATAAATATTATTGATTATTCATATTAGGTAATAGTACAATGTAAATGTTCAGTTTTGTATGATAAATTATTGTGATTATGTAGGAGAATGTCCTTTTTAGAATCATGAAGAAATATTTATGACCATATAACATCTGCAACTAATTCTCAAATAGTTCAGAAAAAAAATGCATGTATTTCTAGCTGAGTAGAATAGACTGAGGATCAGTATCAGAATATTTTAAAGGATTACACAATAAGAAAAAGGAAAAATGGGTAAATAAGTCATCCACAGAGTAAGAAACATGAATGATCAACAAAATGGAAACATAGTAAAAGAGGCCTGCAAGTTAAAACCCTGCACATCTGTTAGAAAACCTTTCCATGGTGATGTTGAACAATTGGAACCCAAAGGCCCCACTGAGGGAGTGTAAACTGGAACAACTACTTTGTAGATAATTTGGTAATATTTAGTTTGGAAAATGCAGAAATCTATGAGCCAGCAATTCCACTCCTAGGTATATATCCTAGAGAAATATACGTGTACTAAGAGTTGTGTACAAGAATGTCCACAGCACTGTAATGGCAAGCCATTGAAAAAGTGAATTATTTTCATACTATGAAATACTATACAGAAATGAAAAATAATAAAGTATAAGTATCAATGTGAATGAAGCTTATAAACAGGGTTGAGCAGAAAAAGTTGAAGAATACATGCAGTGATACCAATGATATAATGTAAAAGCTTGCAAAAAATACTATGGATCGCTTAAGGGTATATACATACAGAGAAATAGAAAGAAATGCTCAGGAATAATAAACATCAAATTCAGGAAAGTGGGTATCTCTTTGGGAAAGGGTTGCAACATGAGAGGTGTACAGGTTGCTTCCACTATAACGTACTGTTTTTTTTTAAACCTGTGGTAGGTGGCCGTGTATTTATGCTAATTTACACAAGAAATAGGAGCTATTTATTGAGTGCCCACTATGTACCATGCACTGCTCTAGGCACTGGAAATAACCTAGAGAACAAAAACTGCCTTTGTGGAGCTTGCATTCTAGCAAATGTGAAATATTCTATATCTTTCTGTATATCTTAAATATTTCATTATAAAATTAAAAAAAATTTTTTAATGAGAAAAAATATTGGAGTGAAACTTCAATTTTAAAATAGTAAAGTCGCTCTCTGCTTTGGGAAATCACTCAAAAGCAATGAGATGGACAAGCTCTTTGTCCAAGGAAATTGGAAGATCTTTGAAATCGCTGAATACAAAACGTAGTAATAACTTAAAAGTGTAGGGGATAGGCAGGAGTAAGTGAGTTGCAAGGTTTATTTTAGGTGAGATTCTAACGCCTGCCCCCCCCCCCAATTGCCCTGCAGGGTAAGGGAGTAAGAACTCGGTGTTACACTGTGTGAAGTGACTTCATGAAGAGGGGCAGTGAGCACTGCCTGTCATATCTTAAGTATTCAATCCGCCTTCTGATGGCAAAAGTTACATTCGGGTCTTGAATGATTAAGAAAAAGACGGTGAACCCCCACGCCCATCTCCCAGAGACTCCAGTTACACAGGACGCTGACGAGGAAGGTGGCAAACAGAGAAGCCCCACCCCTAGGGCGGAGCCTGCGCCAGGCCCGCCCCCACGCCGAGAGGGGTCCGACGAGCGTGCGCCCAGGAGCCTCGAGCCGAGAGTGAGGAAGGAAGCTTGGCGGGGAAGTTGCAAACGGACAAGGCCAGGGGGCGCACCTACTGCGTTTGCGCAAGCAGCGAAACACCCCGGAACAGCCTCGACGAAATTTGCGCTACCTGCCGGAAGGCGCCTGCGCGCTGAGAACCGCACCCTTGGAGTCACCTGTTGGAGGGCCACGCCCTCTTCGACCTGCGCATGCGTGTGCCGCGCCGCACAGGCCATGTAGTCACGTGTTAGGGCGCGAGCTCTGCCCCGCGGGGGCGCTTCCTGCCACGCCCGCTGCCGCGGCCCGGGGGTGCCGGAGTCTTGGGCGGTCCCGGGCGGGAGAAGGCCAGGGCTGGTTTCGGATCCGCCGCGAGGTATGCCGCGTACCCGCCCCCCGGCGTGGGGAGATCTGGGAACGGCGGGGGAGATGGAGGCGGCTGGGGCAGGGCAGGGCGGCGCGTCCTGCCGCGGTGGAGTGGGGTTCCCCGGCTTCGCCTCCTGCGCGCTCCGCCACCCGCCTCTCCTGAGACTGGGCCCGGGTCCGGCACGATGCCCCCAGCCCGGTGTCTCCGGACCCGCAGACGTGGCGTGTCTGACCTCGTCTTTTCCCAGAGCCCGCTCACTCCGTGCCTCCGGCTCAGTGGACGGCCTGCCATTCACCCAAGTCTCTGAAATCTGGAGCCTGGAGTCACCCTGAGCGCCCCCTCCCGTGCGCCCACATCCAGTAACCTTGGAGCCCCGTTGGTTTTACCCCGTAACCCTGGAATCCATCCGCCTCTCCACCCCCGGAGCCGCCCCCGCGCTCCCTCACCCGCCCCTTTCGCCCTGATCGCTGCAAATGCTCAATCCTGAGAGGGCTTCCAGCCTCTCTTCTCTAGAGGGATATTTCTGAGTCGCCGACCCGATCCCGTCACGTCCCTTGCCCAAACTTCTTGAGGCTTAAAGGTTTTTCTCTTTTGCCCCCTGCTGACAATTTCAGCTTCGCTTGTACCGTTCAATTTCGTGTCTCGCCACTTTCTGCCCCAGTAATCCCAGGTCTTCAGTTTCCTTGTGCGGGTCAAACTTTCTCACCTCAGAACCATTACAAGGTTGTTCCCTGTTTGAAATCCTATTCCCCTTCCTTCCCCAACTTCTTCATGACTCAGCACAGGCATGGCTTTCTCCAGGAAGCTTTTTTTCTCGGTACTGGGTAAGGGGCCGCCCCGGGGCACCCGTGGGCCCTGGAGCAGCCCTTTCTGGTTTCTGTGCAATGATGAGGCGACCTCCACCGTGAAAATGTTCTTTGAGGGCTGAGACCGTGTCAGATTCATTCCTGCCCCCCAGTGCCCAGCACAGGGTCCGACACATAGTAGGTCCTATGCGTGGTTGTGAGATCTCTGAGAGAATCAGAATGCTGAGTCAGGTTTCTCTAGAGTGGAACTGTCCGATAGAACTTTGTTGGTGATGAAAATGTTCAGTATTTGTGCTGGCCGGTGGTAGCCACTAGTTGTGGAACTGGATTTTTAATTCTATTTAATTTTAATATAAATGTAAATAGCCACATGTGGGTATCGTATTTGGCAGCACAGCTTTAGCTTCTTTCTGAATCCTACCCAGCTTTGTACTCACCCGAGTCTGCCTTCCTAGGCCCCTCCCCATGCAGCCTCTTGGGTTTAATCCAAATTTGTCAATCAGTTCAGTGAGTTTTTATTGTGTGTCCAAACTCCCCACTTAAACCCATTAACAGGTGGTCCCCATACCTTCCGTCTCCCGTTTTGCTTGCTTCGGTGCTATAATTCCAGCCTTAGCATTTCATCCTTTGGTGTTAAGCATTTCCTTCTTTCTGTGAGTTGGGAGTTGACTAACCATGCCTTAGCACAGCTAGCACTGTTAGGGATGGGGCTTGTAGGCTGCTCCGGTCTGAATCTATTCTGCTTCCCACCAAACAGGTACCTAGGCTGCCAAGATGCCAGGGCCAAGACCTCGGAAGGGCCCTCAGGCCAGTGGCCAGGGTGTGGCAGCTGCCAAGCAGGTATGGCTATAGTCTGCTTCCCCTCTGGGCCAGTCTGAGGGTGGGGGGGCTCCCTAGACAGCTTGCGGAAGCTGGGTCTCCTGTGTGGTTTCCCCATTAGTCCAGAGACTTTGAGCAGTGCCTCCTGGAGTCGCCAGAGCCCTTAGAGACCCTCTGACTAGCTCTTGCCACACACGCATGGAAAATGAGGCCTGAACCCTCCTGTGTTTCAAGCCAGGCATCTTTCTGTCATGGCCACCATGATATAAGTGATATGGAGGGTGTTCTGATGAGGCCTCAGCGCTCTCATGGGTTCCTCATTTAGGGCCACGACTTTGCTTGCCAGCCCAGGATGCCAGGGCTTGAGGGCTGTGGCCTCTGGGAGAGCTTTGCTGCCTAGGGACAGAGGGCTGTGGCCCAAGTGGGAGACTGAGGGCTCTATCCTCCAATCTTCTCCCTTTATTTCTTCTGGGCCCAAGTCCTGAGACTTCTTAGTCCATTTTTATTGTCTTAAAAGAGGCAGGTAAGGGAGGTGATAGGATAAAGGGCAGAGACTCAAGTCATAAGACCTTATTTTAAATTCTAGCTTTGCTGCTCACAAGGCTGTCTCACTTTCATCTGAACATGGAGTTAAAAATAGGACCTAACTTAGCTTAAGAGTAGTCAAATTCATAGGGACAGAAAGTAGAATGGTGGTGACCATGCGCTAGGGATAGGGGAGAATGGAGAGTTGTTTAATGGGTACCAAGTTTCGATTTTGCAAGATGAAGAGTTCTGTGGATGGATGGTGGTGATGGTTGCACAATGGTGTGAATGTACTTGGTGCCATTGAACTCTACACTTAAAAACGGTTAAGATAATTTTCATGTTATATGTGGTTTACCACAATTAAAAAAAAATAACACCTACTCTCAGGATTGTGAGAATTAACTAAGATTATCATGCAGAGTGCTAAGTAGAGTGCCTGGCAGCTAGTGCTGTTATTGTTGTGAGTAATAATAATGGCAGTGTAGTCTTACTGGGTTCTTTGTGGAGTCACCAGGGAGATAAGTGTCCCAAGGGGCAATGTTGCAGGATTCAGTTTCCCTTTCCACACGTTGGGCCTCACAGACAGTGAAGGAGCCACTGACCGCAGGAGACTGGCTCTGGGGCTGGCCTCCACCCTCTGCCTCATTGTGTGGGGCCTAAGAAACCTTCTCTGCTCTCAGCTGGGGCTCTTTGTGGACTTCAGCCCTGAGGACATGCTGCTGGGGATGGAGGAGACTGAAGATGATGGGGACCTGGAGGCTGAGCTGCTGGCCCTCACTGGGGAAGCAGGGACCACAGGCAGGAAGCCAGCACCCAAGGGGCAGGGTGAGTTTGTGGCACTGGGCTGAGCTTGGTGCTGGGACCAGATGGGCTCAGGCAGGCGCTGGAGAGGGTCCTCTTCTTACAGCTGGGAGGAGCCAGGCAGACCACCTGGTCCTTCTGATATCCATATGTCTTCTGCAGCACTCCCACCAGGAGGCCGTCTGGCCCTGCTCACACACCTGTGTGATGGGGAGCTCACTCCTTCCCTGGCCTACCCTTTCCCTGTTGTGGACAGTTAGCAGTCTGATTCCAGACTGACTCAGCTCCCTATCCTTCGCCCTAGCCAGGGCCTGCTGTAGAGTAGGGGCTCAGCACAAGCTGAAATGGACACATAAAAAGTACACAGAAACTGTGTCGAATGAATAAATAAGTGGAATCTCCCTCCACAGCCTGGAAGGGTCAGAGGGTCTAAATCTTCCTTTCTTCTCACCAGGAACCCTTGGAGAGAACCACCCCTCATCCCTTGTGCCCCTGAGCTGAGGACAATGAGAGGATCCTGGAAGGGGCTCATTGTCCTGGGAGAACCATGGCCCTCCCTTCTCTCTCAGTCCAAACCTGCTTTGGGGTTAGACAAGTGTGGGTTTGAATCTTGGCTCTGTCACTTACTAGGATTGCAGTGTTAGGAAAATTAATATTGGTAGTTCTCAGTTTACTCGTATATAAAATGGAAATAATATTACCTATCCTGCAGAATTATTATGAAGCTGAAATGAATATTAAGAATCGTTACGTATGTGAAAGGTGTGGTTAGGGGGAATGGATGAATATGTCTCTGAATAACTACTACAGCAAAAATGCCGAGAAGGGAGTAGCTTGCTGCCTGTTGGAGGGCCAGGAAGGTTTCCCTGCTGAGGGTCTTTTGAGCTGGGTCATAAAGGAAGAGCAGGAGTTTTCCAGGTGTGGCTTTGGCTGTGGAAGGGAAGGATTTCTACCTGGGTGGAGAAGTGTACGGGCACAGTGGACTGAAGACCCTCCTTGACACCTCGTGGACCTTTTCTGCGTTGCCCTAATCCTCTGTGACTCTCTTCCCCCAGCCCCCCTGCCTATGGCCCACATCGAGAAGTTGGCAGCGGACTGTATGCGGGATGTGGAGGAGGAAGAGGAGGAGGAAGGGCTGGAGGAGGATGCAGACTTGCTGGTGCGTCTGGCAGGCTGGTGTCCGAGGGCTCTGTGGTCAAGCCTGTGGAGGAGGCCTGGGGTTTGTCCTTCTTTGCTCTGGTGTGGAGTGAGTGCCTTGCCCTTCCTGGACCCGTTTTCCTGACTGTACAGTGTGAGACTGGTTTCCTTTGATGTCTGGTCTGAGCTCTGTACTTGGGGGTTCTCAGATTTGGAGTCTTCGCTGTTTTCAAGGCCATCCTTGATCAGATTAAAGAAGTGTTTTGGTAAAGGGGATTTTCAGGCACAGTGACTGATGTTGGGAAATACTGCTGGGGGCGAGGGTGCTTTATTCTCAGATCCTACCATAGATATGGCCATGAGGCTCCCAACCTCCTGGGACTTGTGTCTCCCCAGACTGAGCTGCGGGAGGTCCTGGGTGCAGATGAGGAGGCTGGGCCCCTGAATGGCGATGAGACAGCCAGCCCAGGTGGCTCTGAGGAGGAGAAGGGACAGGAAAACATTGAACCCCCAGTGCAGACAGCTCTCCTAACAGCTTCTGTCCCAGCGGCTCAGGTAGGTTCTGGAGGGGTCCTGTGTGCCTTCGATCTCTCTACGTGTCCATGTATTAACATGCATGTAGCATGGCTTGCATAGAAAGGCTGCAGTAACCCTTTCCAGGGCCCTCCTCCAGCGGCTGCCCCAAAGAGAGACTGAGCACGAGAAACTCCTTGGTAGCTACCCGGCCTCAAAGGCCTCTGTTCTCCCATACCACCCCCCACAGCTATTTCCTGGCCTCCACAGATTGTCTAGGCCTCTGTGTTTGCCTCTCGTATGGCCTCTGGCCTCTCCAGTGAGTCTTTGCCTCCCACCTGAGGCTCTTAGGCTCTTCCTTCTCCTTGAATCCAAGAGCTCCGTTTCTGGGGCAGCTTCCTTGCAGGGAGGGAGCAGCAAGGGCCTAGCTGGCCCTGGAGTGGCCAGGCCCTGAACTGAAGTATCCACAGGCTGGAGGGCCTCCGGGGCTGCAGGCTCTGCTGGAGGATCGGATCCACAACTACCGGGAGGCTGCGGCCAGTGCCAAGGAGGCAGGTGAAGCAGCCAAAGCCAGGCGCTGTGAGCGCGGCCTAAAGGTGGGTTGGGCCTGGCCAGGGAGCAGGGCTAGGAGGAGTGGGGCTGAGGGCAGCGGGTAAGGCAGCAGGAGGTTGGGCTGGTGGAGGAGAGGCCTCCCCATCAGCTTTGCGGAGGTGAGGGATCCCTGGCCCATATTCGAGCAGGGTCCAGGCTGACATGGCTGGCTGGGTTTCTGGCTCTTCTCTCCCTCAGACTCTGGAGTCCCAGCTGGCTGCTGTGAGGAAAGGCAGGAAGATCAATGAGGATGAGATCCCACCTCCAGTGGCCTTGGGCAAGAGGCCTCTGGTCCCCCAGGAACCAACCATCAGGAGCCCTGAGGCAGACTCCTCAGGTCCCCCCACCATGGAGCCAGGTATCTGGAGACACTCAAATCCTGTGCTAGTTCCCAGTGTCAGAGCCCGTGGCCTGCCTCCCCATCCTGTCACTGTCCGTTGCCATCAGTCGCGCCTTCCCCGAGAGGTCCTCAGGCCAGCCGGACCTGTGGGTGCTGGAACCCAAGGCATGCACCTTCTTCTTTGACCCTCATGCCCCCTCTGCGGGCTTTTTGTTTCTCCGTAGACAACCCCTCCCAGCCTGAGACAAGCCTCTTGGGCAGCCCTCACATTTCTGCCACACTTGAATCAGACCCAGACCCACGGGCCCTGTTGTCGGCCCGACAGAGAGAATACAAAGTGGCTGCCCTGGATGCCAAGCGGGCTGGAGACCTAGACCGTGCCCGGGAGCTCATGAGGATAGGGAAGGTACAGCATCTGGCTCAGAGGCCCTGTGTCTAACCCCTCGTTTCACAGATGGGAACAGTGACCTCAAGGTCATGCAGCTAGACTGGGCTTCAGTGACACTGGCCTGAGGGGGAGTTTTTCAGCCTAGGCTCTTGAGGTTCCCTGGCTTATGCCCACACCTGGTTTTCTTTCTACTGGAGAAATTTGGTGCCGTCCTGGACGCCCTGGAGAAGGGACAGCCTGTGGATCTGAGTGCCATGCCCCCGGCACCTGAGGGTCAGTATGGGGATGGTGGGGGGAGCCTACTCAGGCTGGGGTTGGGGAGGAGTTTTAGGGCTGGGGCTGGCCAGGTACTTCCATCTACACCTCTGTTCTGGGTCCCCCAGACCTGAAGCCCCTTCCACAGGCTTCCAAGGCCCCCACAGCACCCTCAGTCATACCCCCAGCAGTGGAACGAGTGCAGCCATTGATGGCCCCTGACACCCCAGCAACCCCAGGTAGGATGGGCTGGTGGGACTGTGGAGTGCCGACCGGGGGAAAGGCACGCAGAGCTGACACCCATCTCCTTCTTCCTTTCAAGCGGCCCCTACTGAGCCACAGACGGTGATGGACGCCCTGCAGCAGAGGCTGAACAAGTACCGTGAGGCAGGCATCCAGGCCCGGGGCACTGGGGATGAGCGCAAGGCCCGGATGCATGAGCGCATTGCTAAGGTGGGCCCGCAGGCTGCGTGGTGGCCCTGCCCTGTGTTGGCCTCTCTCCCTGGCTGGCTGCTCTGTGTGTCTGCTCCTGCAGCCAGCCCTGGTCTTTGAGATTCCATCTGTCTCTCTCTCTGGAGCTCTTGCTGCCTTAAGGGCTCTTTTTGCTCCTGTCTTTCCTTCTTCCTGTCCCTATGTCTCCCTGTGTGGAGCCTGCACACTGCTGCCCACCCTACGTCCCTCCCTTCCTTCGCTTGCAGCAATATCAAGATGCCATTCGAGCACACCGAGCAGGACGGAAAGTTGACTTTGCTGAGTTGCCTGTTCCTCCAGGTGAGTGGGGCTTGGCCGAGGGCTTTAGGAGGAGGTCTCTCAGCAAGATGGAGGAGGGGGAAATGATTTCTCACTATCTGCCTCTACTCTGTGGGAGCCACCCATCCCAGCCATGTCCAAGAAGACCTCTCCAGGGCCCGCCGCAGCCTAGTGCTTCCCCGAGGCTCCCTGGCCCCCCACAGCTGTCTCTCTCTTCCAGGATTCCCCCCAATCCCTGGCCTGGAGCCCACGATGGGCACTGAGGAGGATGCAGTGGCAGCTACTTTAGCAGCTGCCCAGAAACTGGCCTTCTCGGAGGATACAGCCCCAGCAGAAGAAGATGAGAATGAGAACGAGGTTTGGCTGAGGGCCCAAGACTCCAGGGGTTGGTGGGGGGAAGCAGCAGATGAGGGGCAAACCCAGACCCTGTTGTTGTCCATACTAACAAAGCCAGCAAGGTAGGTATTCTTTCTTCCATTTTACAGAGAAAAAACTTGGCCAAGGGCACCAGCTAGGAGTTAGCAGAGCTAGATTCAAACCAAGGTCTTGCTCACTCCAGAGCCCAGGTTCAACCCATTACCCCACCGTCTCCTGTTGGGGAGGTTAGCTCAGAGAGCTTTTGAGGCTGCTTCTAGCTCTGAGATTCTCTAGGGCCCATGAGGGGAAGCCGTTCATGTCAGGTCACACAGTGAGTTAGTGCAGCGTTCGGAAGAGAGCGGCCATGGCTGGGGTGGGGAACAGATCTGCTGTGATAGCCTTCTGGGCACCTGCAGGATGAATCCCCAGCCCAGGCCCCAGTGGCCAAGAAGCCAGCACAGCCTCTGGTTCCTTCATCCCGGCCCCTGCCTGAGCCCAAGGCCGCGAGTTCTAAGGAGTCACTGAGTCCCTCTGGTGAGTTGGGGAGAAGAGGAATGGAGGAGCGTAGGCTCTAGGGAGGGGCAGGCATGGCTCTAACCAGGGTCCCTCTCCCTTCAGTGCGGGAGCAGCTGGCATTGCTAGAGGCACGGAAACTGCAGTACCAGCGGGCAGCCCTGCAGGCCAAGCGTGGCCAGGACTTGGAGCAGGCCAAAGCTCATCTGCGGGTGGCCAAAAGCCTTGAGGCTCAGATCGTCCAGGTCCGAGCCGGCCGACCTGTGGACCTTTCCAAGGTGAGTCCCATCTGGTTCAGCAGCAGGACTTCTCCGGCAGAGAAGGTGGGTGGCTGGCTTGATGGGCAGGGCTGTGAATGGGGCAGCTGCTTGGAGGAGGTGGGACTTGGATGGGATGTGGTGACAGTAGGGAAAGAGCCTTTTGCTTATGCATCTCTCTACCCCATGACCCCAAGAGAGGCCAGGGGAAGGCCAGGGGGGCTGCCTCTCGTCAGAGATGACAAGGCAGGGCAAGGCCAGTGGGAGGCAGAGTGTTGCAGCAGCCTGGGATAGAATGGGAGGCAATGATTCTCACCACTGGAGGTTAGTAGAAGCTGGAGAAACATTTAGTTTGAATTTCTGCATTTGTAAGGCTCACTACAGGAATAATCTGACTCTTGGGGCCCCTGAGGGGCCTTGTGACCTGGGCAGGTACCTTCACCCTTGACGGATGAGGAAGGTGACTTTATTCTCATTCACCACGAGGACCTCCGACTCTCCCAGAAGGCCGAGGAGGTGTATGCTCAGCTACAAAAAATGCTTCTGGAGCAATATGGGGTCAGTAGACTGCTTGTCTGTCCTCCCCTTTCAGTGCCCAGAGCCTCCCTTTGGGGAAAATCATGTGGCTCAGACGAAATAGGCCTGGATTCAGATTCTAGCTCTTCCCCTTACTGGTTATGTGACCTTCGGCAAGGCACTTCCCCTCTCTGAACCACGTTTTCCTCATCTATAAAATAGGATGATTAATGCCCCTCTTTTTTTTTTTTTTTGAGGAAGATTGGCCCTGAGCTGATACCTATTGCCAATCTTCTTCTTTTTGCTGAGGAAGATTAGCCCTGAGCTAACATCTGTGCCAGTCTTCCTCTGTCTTGTACATGGGATGCTGCCACAGCATGGCTTGATGAGTGGTGTGTAGGTCTGAGCCGAGGATTCGAACCTGTGAACCCTGGGCTGCTGAAGTAGAGCATGTGAACTTAACCACTACACCACCAGGCCGGCCTCCATGGCCCTCTTTCAGGGTGATTACAGAGTTCAAACAACAGAGTGGAAGAGAAAGTACTTTGAAGATGGGAGGAAGAAGTGTTAGGGGAGACAGATATATATATATATATCTATATATATATCTATAGATATATATATATCTATATATATATCTATAGATATATATATATATAAAAATATGTACGTATGTATATATTCGTGTGTGTGTGTATCTATCTGAACTGCTGCCTGTAATTCTGCCTTCTAAAGTGATGTTTCTATTAGGTTTTGAAGGAAGAATAGGAGTTTGCTAAGTAAATTTTGGGAAATGACTATCCTTAAGAGAGGAAACAGCAAAAACTTAGGCAGAAAAGTGTGATTGGACTTGGGAACAGTGACCTTGGGGTGGGTGTTGGGGAAGCAGAGGGTAAGGATATAGAAAGTTATAGCTTTCAGAAGTCAGGCCTCGAATGCCAACCTAGACAAGTCCTGCTCTGTAGTCACTCTGGGCCCCTTTTTTTCAGAAGTGTCTGCTGTTCTCTAAGCAGTTCATGCACCAAGGCAATGTGGCTGAGACTACCCGGTAAGTGCAAGGGCTGGGGCTTTGGGGGTGGGGAGCAGAAAATGAGCCCTGCCATGTTGATGTGCACCACCATCCCTATCAGGTTTGAAAAGCTTGCTCAGGACCGCAAGAAGCAGCTTGAGATCCTGCAGCTGGCCCAGGCCCAGGGCCTCGACCCTCCCAGCCACCACTTTGAGTTGAAGACGTTCCAGACTGTGAGGTGCTAAAGTCTAAGGGAGACAATGGCTCCATGCAGGGACAGGGCAAGAGGCTGGAGAGTTAGGGCACTTGAGTGAGGCTTCCCAGGCTTGGCCCTGCCGTAGGCATTGGGGCTGAGAGCAGTGGGGGAGTGGGTAGGACATGGTTCCTGTCTGTAAGGAGCTCAGAGCTGTAGGTGGCTAGGGAAGGAGCTTTGGACTAGGGGTCACAGACTGAGGTCTGTGCACCAGCTCTGCTGCTGCTGGCCCAGACAAGCTTTGCCTCCCTGGGCCCTCTCTCCTCCTGATCACCAGCCACCCAGCTGGCAGGCAGGCACTGGAAGAGGGGACCTTTTCCCACTGCTCTTTCACTTTGGGCTCTTTCTCCTTGCTTCGTCTCTGTAGGATCTTCTCAGAACTCAACAGCACAGAAATGCATCTGATCATTGTCCGGGGAATGAACCTCCCAGCCCCTCCAGGTAGCCCCAGAGCCACCTCTTCTCCAGGAGGCTCTTGCCCAGACACTCTACCCCCAGTCAGTGGCTCTCCTTCCACATCAAGTGCTGGGCTCCTGGCTACTCCCTCTGATCCAGACTCCCGTTTCTCCTTCATAGGGGTAACCCCTGATGACTTGGATGCTTTTGTGCGGTTTGAGTTCCACTACCCTAACTCGGTGAGGTTCAAGTAGAGGTAGGATCCTCTGAACTCCATCTTCCATTCTAGGACCCTGTGCTCAATTTCTCTCCATCCCTGGGAGGTCTGGCTATAGGGAGGGGTTTGAAGACCCTTGGGCCCATTCCCTACAGGGGTCCCTTCCCTCAGTGCTGACTTAGCCCAGAATTCCTGGCCCTGTATACCTCTTTTTTTTGAAAGCTGTCCTGACTTCTCCCTTCGTACTGCTTTAGGACCAGGCTCAAAAAAGCAAAACAGCTGTAGTGAAGAACACAAACTCCCCAGGTGAGGGCCACTTTCTCCTCCCTCTCTCTGTGCAACACTTGTGTTTCCAGAGTGCTTTCAGATCTATTATCTTACTTGGTCTACTCAATTTGGGAGATAAAGGCAGGTATTATTACTACTCCTCTAATGAGGTTGGGGAAACTGAGGCTCAGGGAGGTAAAGGGACTTGCCTAGGGCCTCAGAGCAAGGAGGTGGTGGAAATGGGACTTGAATCCAGGAATCCTGACTCCAAATTCCAAGTCCTTCCCACTTTGGTATAATCTGTGTCTAAGAGTACAAGAACTGTCCAAGTGGACTTCCAAGGCCAGGATCTAGATGCTCTACCACCCTCTAGTGGCAGTCCCTCTGAATTGCAGGCATAGAGATCAAGAGAGGAGGCCAGCTCTAGGCCAGTTTCTACTTCCTCAGGAAATCCCTGGGAGCCAAGCCCCTTCTTGTCTTCTCCCCCTCTTGCAGAATTTGATCAGCTCTTCAAACTAAACATCAACCGAAACCATCGGGGCTTCAGGAGGGTGATCCAAAGCAAAGGAATCAAGTTTGAAATCTTCCACAAAGGGTGAGGCCCCTGACCATCAGTCATACTGCCAAGGTGGGCTGGGAGGAAGGAATGGCTTCCTTTGCTGCTGCTATTGGTGCCCATGCTGCTACTCACTTTTCCTGCACTGGGCTCAGCCAGGTCATTCCTGCCTTCCCTGCCCAGTTCAATCCTCTGCTAACTCTTGCTTCCTCAGATCCTTCTTCAGAAGCGACAAGCTGGTTGGCACAGCTCACCTGAAGCTGGAGCGGCTGGAGAATGAGTGTGAGATCAGAGAGATTGTGGAGGTAGGGCCCAGAGACTGTGGAGGTAGGGTGGGCAAACCAGAGGACTTGGCAAGAGAAGAGCCAACATTCATTGAACATCAGTCCATATTGTAGGTTTTTTGTGCCCATTAATTTAAAAATATCCACAAGTGTGCTATAAGAGTAGGTGCTATTCCCATTTCACAAATGAAGACATTCAGAGGGTCTGAGAAAATTTCATAGTGTTCTCCAGACAGTAGCTATACTCTTTCCACAACACTCTGGGCCACTCAGGTTCCCAGGGATGGTGGATTAGAGGGGTCTGATCATTGCCGTCAACTTGGCACATACAGATTCCTAGGTTTTGGGGGGCAGAGTTATGATCGGGGCAATTGTCTGGCAGTATGACGAAGCAGAACAGCTCTGGACATAAAGTTGATAAAGAATTTCTGGATCAGGGACCCACCAGAATGCAGCTTTGTTTGGGAATTGGCTCCAGATAGCTCCTTAAAGCTTCCGTGAACTCACCAAGTTTCACAGGCAGGGACTCTAAGAGCTGGCCTGACAGATGAGGAAAGTAAGATCCAGAGAGGATGAGGTGTTACATGAGCTGATACAGTGTGTCCCAGGCAGAGCTTGGCCCAGAGCTTTGCTGACGCCTTCATAGGCTGGGGCTTTTCGCACTACAGTGTGCCTCCCTCCCCTCCCCTACCTGTCTGGGGGAGTTGTTCTTAAGTGGGGCCTGCTCTCTGTTGGTCCTCTTGAGGGTGGTCAGACTTCTCGAGCCTGTAGCACTGCTTTGCACTCCAGCTGCCCCCTCTGGTACCCAGAAGGAGGGAAGCAGCATGGTGGGTGGAAAGGAACCCTTGCTGGGGTTCTAGTCCTGGCCTTGCCATTCAATGGCTATATAAGTTTACTAACCACTTCTTTCTGGGCCATTGTGAAGTGAGGGTTTGGGCTTAGTGGTTTTCAGGCTGCACCTTGAAGCTGGAGCATTTTTTTCCAGGAGTTGCCTTGGAAAATTGAGTGAGCAGAGCTCTAGGTTTCTCATCTCCACTTTAAAGCATTGATGCTTGTTTGGATTTACAGGTTACTTTGTTTATGAGACTTATCTAAACCCACCACCACCACCACCATCAAACAGCAGGAGGGCAGGGTTGTTATGAAATGTGACTTCTGTGTTAATACTGCAGGACGCTTTAGCTCCTCTCATGCCTTACCTGTGACAGAGGGAGCTGCCTGCTCCCAGCCCCTGACCCCCTCAGTTACCATCTCCCTCTCTGTGGTCTTCACAGGTTCTGGATGGAAGGAAGCCCACTGGGGGCAAGCTGGAGGTGAAGGTGAGGCTGCGGGAGCCTCTGAATGGCCAGGACATGCAGATAGTCACCGAGAACTGGCTGGTCCTGGAGCCCAGGGGCCTGTGAGGTGGGCGGCTCTTTGGGCATTCAGAACCTCTGCCTCCTGCTCTCTGCCCAGGCCCCACAGGGACTCTTCCAGTACTCAACTCACATCTGGGATGAAAGCCTAAGAATTTCTCATCTGTGAGGATGATCAAGGGGCAAAACTATTGGGTAGGGCTTGGGCTTGGGCTAAGTTTCTCATGATCCTCAATAGACCTGAGGAGGGCAGTTAACCTTCCCAGGTCTTGAGGAAATCCTTTCTAAACTGTATTTGGATAGTCACTGCAGTTTAGACTTAGTTCCTATGCTTTGTGCCCTTGTGGAGCAGATGGTCAATATGGGGGGACGAGTAGGCCAGCGACTGTGTGCAGGAGTGTACTTTTCCCAGCTTTGCTGGCTATAGAAGCCTTTGTATATAAGGGAGATGCTGCTACACGAGCACCAAAGACCTGTTAAGTACGTGCATTACTGACCCCAGTCCTGGTCTTTCCTCTTGCTGGCCCCTCCATTGATGCAGGCTGGATTCCAGGAGTCCCCCTCCCCCTCCCTCTGGGCAAAGGCAAGGATAGCTTCATTGCTCTGTGCCATGGAGTCTTGTGGGCCTTTAACCCTGTGTAGCAACTGTGTGCAGCTTACCCAGCCCCCAGTTGCAACATTTCTGGATGTGCCTTTAACTAACTGTAAGGGATGGGAGAACTCAAGGGTGATTGAGAAGCTCCCTACTTAAGGTGGGGGCAGTGTTCCGTGACTCCAGTTGGTCAGTGGCAGCCTATCCCACACACCTCAGTTGACCCCGGCCCTGCCTGCGCCTGTGCCTTGGTTCCTGGCTGCTGCTACACTAGCCTCGCTGCTTCCCAGAGCTCTCAGTGGAGGAGGGAGTTATGTTCAGGACTGTGTGGTGGGAAGCAAGGGCAAGTTGTATCTTGGATTCAGTCCATGCACCTAAGACTAAGAGACTGTTAACTGAAGGAAAAAAAATTATATATATATGTAATAATTTAATTTTATGTAGCTCTTTTTATTTAAGAAGCTAGGTCTAATTCTTTACAAGGGTTTTATACTCTACATACAGAGTAACCATCAAGTCCTAAACAGAAGCCCTGCTCCTTGTCACTTTTTAAAGGCCAGAGTAGCAGTAACATTTAATTGACAGAAATTGTTGCTTTGGCTTTGTCTTTTGAGAGGGCAGGGGAAGTACTGCCTCTTCTGGTGATCACCTAGGGAAATCCCTTAGTTCTTTCCCAAGAAATTGTCCTTGGCTTTGTTATTCTGAATGGATGGAGACAACGGAGGGATGTGTAGTTACAATAGATTTAATATTCAAACACTGCAATATTCTACATTTCTTAGAAATAAACTTTAACATCCCATCTTTTTTTTCTCCTTTTTTGAAGGATTAAGTTCAACAAAGCATTCCTCAAGATCATTTTTTTAAAGCCTCCAAGTGAAGCAGATACATTCAGCTTACTTATCTCCATAGTATTGCATAAGCCCAGCTCAGGGTTGAGCTTTTGTGTGTGTCGTTTTCTGGGATAGGGCTGGACCATGCTTCCCTGCCCTTAAGAGAGCTTTTAGTGGGTTACAGCAGGAATGACAGACAAATGACTTTTTTCCAAGAGCTTTCTGGCTGGTCTTTTTTTTTTTTTTCCTGTGAGGAAGATCAGCCTTGAGCTAACATCCATGCCAGTCCTCCTCTTTTTGCTGAGGAAGACTGGCCCTGAACTAACATCCATGCCGATCTTCCTCCACTTTATGTGGGAAGCAGCCATAGCATGGCCTGACAAGCGGTGTATCGGTTCACACCCAGGATCCGAACCTGGACTGCCAGCAGCGGAGTGTGCGCACTTAACCACTACGCCACCGGGCCGGCCCCCTCTGGCTGGTCTCATCTATCAGAGTGAACTGCCAAAATTTCCACTGATGGGAAACTTAACACTTTTAATTGCAGGCCTACTTATGTGTGAAACAGTAATCTAGAATGAAAAGGAGGGTTCTTAGCCCCCATAAGGTGGCCTAGAGCAAAGAGGGGTGGCCAGGAGGGTTCCTGACCCAACCTAGTCTTCCCCTCAGGGTTTGCACCCAACCCAGTGCCTACTAAGAGTGCTAGAAGGATAGCTGTGGTTATCCTTGAAGGTTCCAACCACCCCTAGGAATTCCTAAACTCAGGCCTGTGCTGGAAATGCCCTATTCCAGTTTGATAGGAAGTTTTCTATGGCTCAGAGATTTGTTTGCTTCATTCCTCTTTGTGTTTTGGAAAACAACATCCAGGCAGAGGGAAGCAAGACAAAGCCGCCCACTGGAGTTGGAGATTGAGGCTCTCAAAAGGCCTCTGTTGTAGCCAAGGCATGCAGGGGGTCACTGGTAGTGGGAGGAGCCTGCCCAGCCTCATCTGGCCCTAAGATTTGTCCAGATGCTGCAGCCAAATATCGGAGATTAGGGATGTGTGGGCAGCTGCGAACCAGCCATGATCCAAATCATTTTTAATTTTTAAATTCTCTCTTCTAAAATCTAGTGCAAGGCACACTTTCTTCTGAATTAGTGGGCGTAATAAAATATGGAAGAAACATCTTAGAGTCAGCAAGTCTTGTTCACAGTGAAAGGGTAAACTATTTTGTGACTTTTAACATTATTTATTTTCCTTTCTTAGAGCACCATTCTGAAACCTGCATTGTTGCTTCCAAATTTTAAGAGCTTGTTTTCCAAATATTTGTGGGCAGCTCCTAAAAGATCTTGCCCCTTAAGGGGCAAGATCTTTTAGGATGAAACTGTGGGCTGAGACTGGTGGAGCCAGGGAGCTTGCACCAGCCCAGCTCCACCACAGGTAGATTCTTCCCTCTCTGGGCCTCCGCTTCCCAAGCTCTAAAATGGGCGTTATAATTCCTGTTCTACTCCTTAGCCTTTCCGGCTACATATACTATTCCTAAAAATCCTGTTACCGTTCTTATTAAAATTACTATCTTAGCTTTATTGTTAAAATAGAAACCACTATCACAAACTTATTTTAGAAACACAATGTTCAGCAGATTGATCATTGTCTGAAATGCATTAAATGCATAAATTATTCCCCAGATGACTAGTTACGATAGAAGTAAACTCAGTTGTAAATTTTGGGCCCACCAGCATTCAGGAATCACTGTGAATGAGGAAAGACACTAGATGGGAATTTAACACAGGGTAAAGCCCCATATTTCTATAGCCCTAGAGTCCAGTAGGTGCTCAGAAAGTGCTGATAAAAATAAATGGAGAAACTATATCACCTAGCATTTAGTAAGAATTCAAGAATTTTTAAAAATTTAATAAGTTACCAGAATGGCAATTCTATTCCTCTTTATACAGATCGCTACATCTCAGTCTTGAAGTTTACATTCTAAAAAATTTTGACTTATTTAGAAATGTGATGTTTCAGCCCTCCACTTTATGTAATTCTTGCAATATACCATGTATAAAAACAAAGTTAAACAAGAAAAAAAAGTAAACTAGCCTTGGCTATTTTATGCCCAGTTCCACAAGATGACTTTATAGTAAAAACATAAAGGACATTTTATGCACCTGAGAATGGATGTGATTCTGCAGGGCCAGAGTTTGTCCTTAGTGGGAGAATTAAAAAGCCTGCACTGATCCAGAAGAAACAGATACAATTGCAAGATGTATTTAGCTGAGTGAGAAGAAAGACAAGATAAACATAGGAAAACAGAACCAACTCCAAACTTCTGAGGTATATTTACACTAAGCTGGATGTTACACCCAAAATACGTGTTCCCGTCAGGTTTGAGGGGGTGGCAGTCCCAGGGCTCAGTCCTTACAAGCTGGGGTTCTGTGGGCATCTACCCCTTTTTCCCTCAGAAGCCCCAAGCACCTCTGAGTCAATGGGAAGGTCATAATCACAGTTCTCTGTAGCCACCATCAGCAAAGCCTAGAGAGAGGCAGATGCAGAACGTGGATCCCTGCACCATGGAAGAGGGCTGTACGAAGCTAGACACACAGGCTTTTGGGCCTCTGGAAAATAGCTGCTGCCCTAAACATTGTTCCATAGCCTGTAAATGTCAGGTGCTAAGCCCAGCTCTAGCCACTGGGGAGCAGCCTCTCACTGTCCCAGAGGCCTGCATTAGCTTCCAGGGGATTCTTGGAGCTGTGGTTTTACTGCAGAGGGACAGACTCCTCCTTGGCCTGGGCTTTCAGAAGATGCCACTGACAAGGGAGTCAGTTGCCCTAAATGCAGTGTTTTTCAAACTGTGGGCTATGAAGTGCATTTGGTCTGTGACCAAAATAAATTTTTAAGGAAAGAGAAGAGAAAATGATCAGAGTGCGTCACATACATCACAGGTACACCAAATCTTATTGGTTTCTAATGTTACTCTCACTAAAAGAAACCAGGGCCCCTTGGAGAAACGGCTGATTCCAAGGCTGGGGCAGGGTAAGCACAAGATAAACCTAGAGGACCTTGTTAGGCCAGAAAAGAAAATGTTAAAAAAAAAATGATAAGTGCATGTCACAAGGACGTGGGAGTTAGCTTGAAGGGGCTTCCTCTTGCCAAATCTGAGACCATTGGCACACCAAAATAATGAATTAGAACCATTCAAAAAGTAATCCACAAGTCCATAATGAAAATTAATTAACTTAGAATGCTGGAATTGAAAACCCATTTTGTAGAAAATCATAGATCATAGAAAAGATCAATCCAGACAAGAAACATCAGTGGATGCTAAATCTAAGGGAAAATTTTGATGAGCAAGATACCTGCATGATCTGAACATGTCTATACACATGTTATTCTTTCCAAAGGGAAAAATATACAGTGAAGAAACTGGACAACACCTTGAGCAGGTGATCAAAATTTGCCATCATTAATGAAGGGTGCAGTGAATATCAAGTGACCCCAGATATGATGCCCTAAAAAGGACACAGCATCACTTAGGGAGGATTCTGGCCAAGAATGCATAAACGGATTCTAATTATGAGGAAACACCAAATTCAAAATGAGGCATTTTCTATTTTAAAAATGGGGTGAGGGCCGCCCCGTGGCTTAGTGGTTAAGTGCACGCGCTCCGCTGCTGGCAGCTCGGGTTCAGATCCCGGGCGCGCACTGACGCACCGCTTCTCCGGCCATGCTGAGGCCGCGTCCCACGTACAGCAACTAGAAGGATGTGCATCTGTGACATACAACTATCTACTGGGGCTTTGGGGGAAAAAAATAAAATAAAAAATTTAAAATTTAAAAAAAATGGGGTGAGGAGGGTCTGAAACAGTGGTGTAGTGGTTAAGTGCATACGCTCCACTTCGGTGGCCTGGGGTTTGCAGGTTCGGATCCTGGGCACGGACCTACACACCACTCATCAAGCCATGCTGTGGCGGTATCCCACATATGAAAAATAGAGGAATACTGGCACAGATGTTAGCTCAGGGACAATCTTTCTCAAGCAAAAAGAGGGAGATTGGCCATGGATGTTAGCTCAGGGCCAATCTTCCTCACCAAAAATAAATAAATAATAAAATGGGGTGAGGGAACATATATTCACCAAAAATATTGAGGACATAAAAGATAAAAGTGAGTCAGGACAGCTACTTGCCATGTCTGATCCTAGGCTAGAAGCTTTACTGGAGGGGAAAAAAATGCTACAATGGACAACATTGGACAGATCATAGGTTACAGTATCATATCAATGCTAAATGGACTGAAGTTGAGAACTGTCCTGCAGTTAGGTAAGAGACTGGCTTTATTTATAGGAAAGAAGCATTAAAGTATTTGGGGGTAAAGGGCTATGCTGTATGCAACTTACTTTCAAATGCCTCAGTTTTTTATGGAGAGAGAAACACTGATAAAGCAAATGAGGCAAAATGTTAATACATGAACAATAGGTGAATCTAGGTAAGGTGTACATAGGTTTTTTGGTACTTGCAACTTTCCTGGAAGTTTAAATTATTTCTCAATAAAATGTTTTTAAAAAAAATACCTCTAGTACATATTGTAACTAAAAATGCCTTGGGTGTATTCTGTCAGCTTTCGCAGAAAGGCCCAATTCAATATCCACCATTCATTGGGGCAGACCTCGAGCAATCCTGAACTTGGCTCTGCTATCCAAGTGACTTCATTTACACTGAGTTGCCCTTCCTTGAATAGAAGAGAGACAGTCCACGGGGTTTTTGATTCACTTCAATGACCAAACAAAAATTTACGTGTGACTTCTGCCTGAAGTCAGTGTGATGTGATTGGGACAAAATCAGTGTGGAATTCTTTTTATATCAATTCTGTACAAAGAGTGCAAGACTGATGCTTCATTTTTTATTTCCCCTCTGCCCTCCTACCCACCGTTGGTCATGGTTGTACCCATTTGAGCATTTCTGAGCACAAGACCATAAGTCTTAAAACAGAGGAGCAGAATTCTTGTCTAAATAGTAACAGAAGGGGATTAGCTGCAAGGATAGCATAACTGCTGTGCAGTAACAGAAGCTGCCCAGATCTTCTTGGTGGACGATGCATAGAAGACTTAGAATTACGGAACATCTGTCCCCCCCAACCACCCTTCCCACCCATGTCTCCCAAACCCCTGCTCCCACCACCCCCCCATTAATAGTGTTAACAAAAGCTTAATCTTCCAGTTCTAAAGTGCAAATGATTTGGGTATGACTGCTGTTGCAACAGGTCTGAACAGAAAAAAAATGAAGTTCTCTCTGTCTATGCGATGTTTTCCAGAATATAAAAGATGAGTTCCATGACGATGGGGCCCTCACTGAGCTGGCAGGCCCCTCCATGGATCACCGGCACCAAAGCGCTGTCCAGATCGTTCATGTACTGCGAGGGAAGGGGCTGGCCATTGCTCCCTGCTTGATAGCCAACCTACACCACAGAGAAAAGGGGTGACAGGTTACTGGACAGAGAAGCTCTCTCCAGGGGGCTGAGGGCCAAGGAGGTTGAGCAGGAAAGGAGGTGTCCTTCTTGGCCATGGGCTAGACACGTAGCAGTGAACAGAAATTTCTCCTTTTCTTCCCTTAATTGTCATTTATCATCCTGTCATTTATTCATCCTGACCCTGCCACTTGGTAGCTGTGAGAGCTTGGGCAAGACCTTAGTTTCCCAGGAAACTAAGCAGGGGGAAAAGGGGATGGGGGGGTTGGGGTGTAGGGAGGTATGGAATGTCAGAAATAATACTGAAAACTTTGGTTGTGAAAATTAAATTGAGAAACATCCTAGGTACAACTCCCTAACACAGCAGGAACTGAACATCTATTCTTCCATCCATCCCGTTCATCCACACACGATTTTATGAGCACCTACAAACTCAAGGATTCAAAGATGAATGTAACAGGGCCCCTGCCCTCAAAAGGCTCATGCATTTAGCAGAAAAAAATGCTTTAATTGTTTCATATGAGTTAATTCTCTCCAGCCAGATAATCAGTACCGTTCGAGAAAGGACCACGATACCTCATTTGTATTACCCTGATATGCTTAGTACAGCATTGGGCAAGACCTTAAGTAGAAAATAAATACTTGATGATTGATGACTAGTCAGGAACTGGAGCCAGATACTTTTAAATATAACATTTCACTTTTTCCTGATAATGACACAACTCTGCATCAAAGCAGGAACACTGAGATATGTTACAGGGATCCAAAATCCAAAAGAAATGGAGAGAGATTAGAGTGCTGAACCACAGAAGAGAGACAATGGGACAAGGAATTGGGAGGGGGGAGGGAGGGGTGTGTGCTAAGACTGGATTGTTACTACAAACAGCATACAAAAAAGTTAAGTAAGAAAAGGAGGGAAGCCCAGCCATAGGAGACCCGAGCCGATAGGAAAATTAATGGGGAAATAGCTCAAGTCCCAACCACTAACTAGCATGGAAATGTTGACAGAAAAACCTTAAGGAGTGGGAGTTGCAGAGGCCAGTCAGCAGAAGCCTGCTGTAGTTGGATTAAGAAAACAACAGGATACAGGACAGCATAAGACCTGCTCTCTGAGGGAGGCAGAATGATTCCTGAAGGGTGGGACTGGGGAGTCTCAAAGAGTAGCACTAATGCCATTCATACAGGAGTAGCAGGTCCCTCACACATACTTCCCTTCCTTAGCCCGCACTACAAAGAAAACCCAGTCCTTGGAAGACATTCAGGTGAGGAGGCCAGTGTTCACATGGTTCAGAGCAAGTCTGACCAAGCAGCACATGCAGGTATATTACTAATAGAGGGAAGGTCAGATGACTACATCTGGTCAGGCCAGACGGGCCAGAGAATTAAGGTGTCTGGGTTGATGCAGGAACACTCATGTCAGAAAATATAGTCACTGCCCAAGGCCAGCGTCAAAGGCTACCTAAGACTCTTCTTACCTGATCTGAGTCAAGTGTCACACGTAGTCCCAGTTTAGTCATTCCATCTTCCTTCAGAAGCTTCAGGTGGGGACAGAGAGCAAGGCAAAAAGCCTTGGCAACGTGCTCGGTCAATCGGCTATGATCTGCAGGATCACTCAGGCAGTTGTGCTGGTCATCACTTTCTAGGAAAAACACCTGTTCCCCAAACAAAAGAGACTTAACTTTGTGCCCAGGAGATGTGGGAAGAAACAAGTGCGTCAGCTCAGCACCCTGAGCCCCTGAGACGTGCAGGATGACCTGACCTACCTATCTCCCTGGTCTCGGCCACGGTCATAATGGTATGTTTTACTCAGAAGCCAAAAAGGCTCACATTTTGCATTGTGCACTTCTAAAAGGTAATCCTTATATGTGAACAATTTTCTTAGAAAATGGTCTTACAATCTAAGAGAATGGCCCTTATAGATTATGTGACCCAACCCCTTCATATTACAGATTACTCGGAGAAGGGAAGTGACTCGCTCAAGTGCTAGAAGTACTTAGAGCCAGAGGCAGGGCCAACCCCAGAATCCAAGTCTTCTGGCCCTCACCACAGACAGAGCTTTGCCACCTCATGGCTCTGCCGCTGCTGAGGCCAGAGCTGTGTCAGTGTCCTCACACCAAGCGGAGCACTGCACTGTCACAGACAGAAACACAGCAAACCTGGAACTGAGAGACCCAAGTCCTAGTCACATAGAGGAGGGTCAGGAGCAAGTCCCTTGGCTTCTTAATGCCCAACTTGCCTTTGTAAAATGGAAAGCCCCTGTCCTCTCTGGTTATTGAAAAGAGCAAATGATATAAAAGGATAATATAAAAGATACAAATATGCAAATACACAATGCTTACATATACCAACCCCTACCTTACTGCTCAATGAGGGGTTTACACTAAGAATACTACAAAGGGGGCAGCTCTGAAGCCCTGTGCCCGATGCACTAGTGAGGATGGTAACACAAAAGGATGGAAAGAGCTTTGGGGTGTGAGTCAGGAGACCCCTGGCCTCTGCTCTGCCAGTAACTAGTAACAGAAGAGTCACAAAGTCACAAGGCCTCTCTGAGCCTGTTTTCTCATTATGCAAATGAGACAGGTTGCCTCTCTACTTTGGGCTACTCGGGAACAAAAAAGGAGAGAACGGAGGTCAAACTAATTTGTAAGCAATAAAGTTTTACATGTTCCAGACTCTGCATTACTCAAAATGTGTCAAAGGGATAATCATTACAAAGCAAGCAGCTAAAACCACCGAGCTGCGTATGAAAACACCAAGCCTGGTATGAAGAATAAGTTATTTGGAACAACAGCTGGAGAACTGGGGAACCAGGTTCTGGTCTCTTGCTATGAGGAACCAGCTATGTGAACTTAGGTAAGGCAGTTAACCTCTTGTGCCCTCGGTTACCTTGTGTGTAAAATAGAAAAGCTAGAAGTCACAGAACTTTTTTTAAAATTAAGACTTTTAAAGCTGAAGGGAATCCTAGAGATCTTATAATTTAATGCTTTATTTTATAGATGAGTATAAATGAGGTTCAAAAGAAATTGAGAGATTTAGGACCTACCTGTTTATTTTCAGAGAATAAACTTTGTTGTTTTTTTTTTTTTGAGGAAGATTGGCCCTGAGCTAACATCTGTTGCCAATCTTCCTCCTTTTTTCCTTTTTTCTCCCCAAAGCCCCAGTAGATAGTTGTATGTCATAGTTGTACATCCTTCTAGTTGCTCTATGTGGGACACTGCCACAGCATGGCTTAATGGGCAGTGAGGAAGTCTGAGCCTGGGATCCGAACTGGTGAACCCTGGGCCGCCAAAGCGGAGGGCGCAGACTTAACCGCTACACCACTGAGCCAGCCCCTGAACTTTCTGATTTGTATGATATGTACACACATACAGGGTCCCTGCCCTGCTCCTCTCATTCCCAGGTTAGCCTCTAATATAGCTTTCAAGTTAAGGAACAATATAGTGGAATAGAGCTTAGGAGCTGGCCAGATCTGGGTTTGAATCAAGACTTTGCCATTACAGGGCTGGCCCCGTGGCTTAGCGGTTAAGTGCGCACGCTCTGCTGCTGGCGGCCCGGGTTCGGATCCCGGGCACGCACCGACGCACCGCTTCTCCGGCCATGCTGAGGCCACGTCCCACATACAGCAACTAGAAGGATGTGCACCTATGACATACAACTATCTACTGGGGCTTTGGGGGAAAAATAAATAAATAAAATTATAAAAAAAAAAAAAAAGACTTTGCCATTACTTGCTTGTCTTGTAATCTTGGACAAGTTACTTAGTCTCTGAGTTTTAGTTTTCTTATTGGTGAAATAAGTCTGTCGTCTGTTTATCTATCTATTTATCTAATCTATCATTTATTTATTTAATTTTTTGCTGAGGAATATTCGCCCTGAACTAACATCTGTTGCCAATCTTCCTCTTTTTGTGTGTGAGCCACCACCACAGCATGGCTACTAACACAAGAGTGATGTAGGTCTACGCTCAGAGACTGAACTGGGGCCACCAAAGCGGTTCGCCAAACTTAACCACTAGGCCACCGGGGCTGACCCTAAGTCTATTTTTCAAAGACTGTGTTATCTAAGATAGTTTTAACTGTGAGTGCAGCATAACCAGCCCAGCTTTCTGAAGAATACAGCAGAGATGCTATGTACCATTCAGAGATGCACCCTTCTTGAATTCCAATACAAACAAACCTCTAATAGCTACTTCATAGGAAGGAGGAGACATCAGATTGCTGCAAGCTGCAATTGGTGGCATTTCTTCCTAGTGAGCTAAGATAGACCAGAAGGAACTGGTGTATAGAGGGTAAATGGATTTTTTTTCCCCTATCCTCCAGAATCAGCCCAGAATTTGTCTCTGGGCCTAGCAAAAGTTGTGCTCAAAGGGGGTTAAGGATGCCAAGTTTCATTTCCTTACCTCTGTCCATCTGATGACTTTTCCATTTGCTTTATACTCTGATCCATGGAATATCTTCACACTTGTTATAGATTCCATGGACTTCCCATCTATAGGACTTATGACACTAAAATAGAGGCAAAGGAAAGAGACAGAAGTAGCTCTTGAAATCAGAAGAACCACTTCTCTTATCAAGTCTTGCCACTAATTACACTAGGTGCCTTGCTGAACACATCTGTGTAACACATCACAGCAACAAGAAGCCATTGCACAAAAATGTACATGAAAAGAACTCTCATGGGAAGGGCGTATGCACTGAAATAATTCAAAGAACACACATAAAAAAAGGAGTCACGATTCCAGGAGCTGGTTCTTTTAATGTAAAGAAACTGTTGACTCAAACTTGCTCTCTTCTTCCAGCCTGCCTTCCTTCAGTGAATGCATGGCCACCCACCCAGAGCTCTCACCTCTGTTCTGTCACAGCACTCTGCTCCTGACTGTAGTAACACTCACCATGTTATACTCTTCCTATGTTTACGTATCTGCCTTACGAATAAACTCCTGAAGAGGAGGGAATATAAGATACTCACCTCTGTGTGCTATATTCTAAGTTCTGACACTGCTTGGAACACAGAGCTTAATATTTATTGATTAAAAGAATTATTTGTCCAAGTATGTTAATTATGACAGTGCTGGTGTGAACTGATGAACAAGTATCTATATTGTCTATCACAACAAATTCCCTTCAGTGCTAAATTATCATTCCTAGATTCCTGAATAGAATGGCCACTTTTTATAATCATTTCCTCTCCAAATATAGCAAGTATAAATATGTGAAGATACACACTCTTTCTGATGAGTATTCAAAATAAGTGTCACAAAGATTCCCAACTCTTCCTAACAGTTTTCAAACCTGTTTATTTTTGAATCTCTATGTATAAAAGCTCAAATTTAACTTAAACTTCAATATCAGGGATTCACTTCATTTGTTTGAATTAAAATTATTTAAATAATGTTAAGTTTAATTTCTAACTCATCAGACAATAATGTCAAAAAAGGGCACCCTTAGTTGATTAGCACTCTTTTCAGAGAGGATACTCAGACACTGAGGGGCCAGCTGGCAAACATTCAATTTATACATTACAAACTAAACTCCTGAGTTCAAGAGTCTTCGCTGACTAGTTCTTGTCCTCTCTTCTAAGATGCTGCCACTGGCACTTGTTGTAGGAAGAGGCAACCTGCTTGTTGTTACCAATACCTTATGGCATCAGATTTCAATTTTCTGGTCCTAATAACCATTTTCATTTCCAACTATAACAGAGAATTAAACACAAATTGATTTTGAAATTAAATTTTCCAGTGAAGTATTGGAAAATAAAGGGCTATTTGTAAAATAAGCAGATGCACTCATTGATACAGACATTGCTTCTTTTTGTTCAATAGCAAAAGTTTTAAAATCTTTTCTAAAAAAAAATCTGGACAGCTAATTTTCAACAAAGGTGCTAAGAACATACAATGGAGAAAGGAAAGTCTCTTCAATAAATGGTGTTGGGAAAACTGGACAGCCACATGCAAAAGAATGAAAGTGGACCATGTGCTATCACCATTCACAAAAATTAACTCAAAATGGATCAAAGACCTGAAGGTGAGACCTGAAACTATAAAACTCATAGAAGAAAATATAGGCAACACACTATTTGACATTGGTTTTAAAGGAATCTTTTCGGATGACATGCCTACCCAGACTAGGGAAACTAAAGAAAAAATAAACAAGTGGGACTTTATCAGATTAAAGAGCTTTTATAAGACTAATGAAACCAGAATCAAAATGAACAGACAACCCACCAGCTGGGAGAGAATATTTGCAAAACATACATCTGACAAGGGGTTGATCTCCATAATATATAAAGAACTCACACAACTGAACAACAAAAAAACAACCCGATCAAAAAATGGGCAGAGGAAATGAACACACACTTCTCCAAGGAAGATATACAGATGGCCAATAGGCACATGAAAAGATGCTCAACATCACTAATCATCAGGGCAATGCAAATCAAAACAACACTAAGATACCACCTCACGCCCGTTAGAATGGCTATAATCACCAAGACAAAAAACAACAAATGTTGGAGAGGATGTGGAGAAACAGGAACCCTCATACACAGCTGGTGGGAATGCAAATTGGTGCAGCCTCTATGGAAAACGGTATGGAGATTCCTCAAAGAATTAAACATAGAGATGCCCTATGATCCAGCCATCCCACTACTGGGAATCTATCCAACAAACCTGAAATCAACAATCCAAAGAGGCTTATGCACCCCTATGTTCATTGCAGCATTATTCACCATAGCCAAGAAGTGGAAGCAACCTAAGTGTCCCTCGACTGACGATTGGATTAGGAAAATGTGGTATATATATACAATGGAATACTACTCAGCCATAAAAAAAGACAAAATCGTCCCATTTGCAACAACATGGATGGGCCTGGAGCGTATTATGTTAACTGAAATAAGCCAGAAAGAGAAAGACAAACACTGTATGATCTCACTCATATGTGGAATATAAACCAACACATGGACAGAGAAAACTGGACTGTGGTTACCAGGGGCAGTGGGGGTGGGGGGTGGGCACAAGGGGTGAAGGGAGTCATATATATGGTGATGGACAAACAAAAATGTACAACCCAAAAATTTCACAATGTTAGAAACCATTAAAACACCAATAAAAAAAAAAAAAAAATCTGGTGTGCCGTGTTGTAAATGCCCTCCATATGCCTTTGCTCCTGCTATTCCCTCAGAGTGGAATGCTGGTTCTGCAACAACTATGTGGCAAATACCCACTCATCTTACCAGATTCAGCTCAAGCCACAGCCATTTCTCTATGAAGTCGTTCTTGAATACTGCCCTACCACCTCTACCACACTTCCTCTTTTCTTTTTTATCTTCACTGTATCATAATGAGTTTTCTATGAGCATCTTCCATACTTTGGTGCACTTATTTATAACTATCTTCAAAACCAGACTGAGCCACTTGTTAGCAGGGACAGTGTGGAATTCATTTTTGTATTTCCAGAGGCCTGCACGTAGAATTATTGCCTGAAGATGAAGGAGTGGATGGGAGAAAGCTTAATACAACGAAGTATGATATATTTCTTCAATCAATCAATGTTTTTAAAGCACCTACTAGGTGCCAGACAATATTTTAGGTGCTGGTGATACAGCAGTAAATAAACCAGACAAAAGCCCTGCACTCATGGAGCCTACTCCAGGGGCAATATAATTAAATAAGTAAAACTATGTTCTATGTTAGAGAGTTATAGGTGCTCTTGAGAAATATAATGCAGGGAACCGGGCAACAAGGTATTGGAGGTGGGAGGGAAGAAATATGTATTAGAGGGTTATAATTTAGATAGGTTGGCCAGGGAAGGCCTCACTGAGAAAGTGACATTTTAGAAAAAACTTGAAGGCAGTGAGGGAGTGGCCTGGATATCTAGGGGCAGGGTATAAGCTGAGAGAACAGGAAGTGGCAAGGCCTGAGGGCAGAAGTATAGTTGATGTGTTCAAACAAGAAGGCAAGTGTTGCTTCTGAGAAGTAAGAGGGTAGGTGGAGGGATCCAGAGATTGTGTAAGGCCTTATAGGTCATAAATGACTTCGGTTTTTACCCTGAATGATAGTGGAAGCCAGTGGGGGTTTTGAGCAGAGAAGTAACATTACTCTGGCTGCTGTTCTGAAAACAGATTAGGGTGGGGTGAGGGAGGAGGCCAAGACCAAAACCAAGGAAACCAGTTAGGAGGCTACTGCAATAATCCAGACCAAATGATGGTGGCAGTAGACGTAGTGAGTAGTAGTATGATTCTGGATATATTCTGAAGTGAAGCTAACAGGATTTACTGTTGGATTAGGTGTAAGTGTGAGAGAAAGAAAAGTGTCAAAGATGATTCCAAGGTTTTGGCTTGAACCTTTGGAATATAGTTGCCATATACTGAGAAAGAGTATAGGTTTTGAAGCCCAAGGAGGTGGTTTTAAGTCCTAGCCCTGCTACTTCCTAGCTTTGTGGAGTCATTTAGCCTTTTAGTGCTTGTTTACTCATCTGTAATATGGGAATAACAACACTAGTTATTATATCAAATGAAATAATACTAGCAAAAGTGCTTTGTAAACCATAAAAGGCTTAGGTATTACTATTATCTCAATAACTTTGAGAGATTGTTTTGTTTCATCAACTCCTTCCCTCCTCCTCCCTTCAAAAATATGCACAGAAACTCCTTCAGAAATTAAGCCAAGAAACCAGAAATTTAAAATTCTATGTTATGTATACAAAGCAGTCCTTTCTCTTAGGCAGGACTTTCAGTTATAAAACACCAGTGTAGACAAAACCCAGAGCCCAGCTCATAACTAAAAGCCGCAAGGGGGACGTTCGCTGCATTTACCCCTTGTTGACATTCTTGTCGTCATCCACCCACTGGATGTGGATGTGTTCCTGGGGATCCTCGGCATCTGCCTTGCCACAGGTGATGGTGAAGTCCTTCATCTCTCTCAGCGCCTGCCTCAAGGCATCCATGTTCTCTGCTGTGATCTGGACCATAACGCCATCTGAGAATCAGCACCAAGACAACACAGATGGAAACAAAGCAAAGCTAGGGAGAGGGGCAGATGAAACATGGTACCTGGCATCTAGCAAATCCCTCTCAGATTAAACGTAAAACTTTGCTAGGCTCTCTAAAGCTGACAGATACCAAGAAGTTTTGTTCTTTGAGCTGAACCTCTTACTTATTCAAAGTGCTATGAAGAGCAAATGCCAAGATAGGTTCTGCTTAAAACACTTGCCTGTTGATTTCACTTCAGACACAACTAAGAGTTTTTCCTGAGACTGCTCACAGGGAAAACTTACACGTGGTCACATCCCTCTTTTGGACTCACAGAGCATTTTGTTCCTCTTTTCACTCTTGTATTTAGCATGCTCTAATCATATTTATTTGTTTGCATCTCTGTCTCTCTCACCTTACTATGATTGCCTGGCATACAGTGAATGCCCAAAAAATGTTTGTTAAATAAATCATTGAATAAACAACAGTAGTGGGATAGGGGATTAATCTATTTACTGACTAGCAATAAGGCAAACCTACCACATGGATTTCACATGGGCTACCAAGTAGCCAACAGATGGTAACTGTTTCTGGGCTGCTACCTACCCAAGTCACAGGCAAACACTGAAATTGAGGGTGAAAGTTGTCACATGCTGAGCAATTACCCTGCTTCACTGACACACAATTTTTTCAACTGAAATAATTTCTAAAGAGTTTCAATAAAAATTTCATAAATAGGCTGCCAACTGCTCTACTGACACGCAGTGAAATGAAAGACCTAAGAAATTCCCAACCCAAAGACTAAATGTAACTTTTAAACACATTGCCTAGCATTTGTAAGGATCTGTGTCAGTTCAATTTATCATTTTGACAACACTTAAAGGGCGTTTTTTAATCCTCCTGTAAAGACACAATTTCAAATGTAGTCAATACTTGATCACGTAGGCATTAATTTGTCACAAGACCAAACGACTGTTTACCTCCTAGATTTCTTAACAATTTCATAATAACATGTTTCTGTTTTGTAGTCAGAGGTGTGAAATTTAGTTGTAAAATATTAGCATACTTTCCTCTTCACTGCTGTTTTAAGTTTACCAATAAAGGAGATCAAAGCCATTATCTATTAGCATATGTAAGATTATCTGTGTATTTCAATTAACACACTGGAATCCATTCTCAGGAAGAATTGCTTTTAGACAGGGCCCTGCAGTGAGCTACTGTGGAAAAGAAAACCTGCTGTCATTTGTGGCAGACTGTATTTTCCAAAGATGAACACAATATCTCCTGTCTGACATGCTTTTCTACAATGCTACCCTCCCACTTCCCCATCAAGAAGTGGAGTCTAATTCCTCTCTCCTTGAATCTGGGCAGGCTTATGACTACTTCCAACACTAGGGTATGGTGGAAGTGACACTGTGCAACTTTTAAGGCTGGGTTACAAAAAGCAATGTGGCTTCTGCCTTATTGCTAGACTACTCGTGCTTGGATTCCTGAGCCACCATGTAAGAAGTCCAACTAGGCTGCCATGCTAAGGAGTCCAACGTGTAAGTACTCCAGTCATCACTTCTAGTCTTTAATTCATTCCAGGGCAGGCCCCAGACATGTGAGTGAACAAACTTTCAGATAATTCTAGCTCCCAGCCATCAAGTAACGGTCAGCCTTCACGTTATCCCAACTGAGGCCCTGGACATCATTGAGCAGGGTCAAGCCATCCCTGCATTGCCCTGTCAAGGGCAGATTCAGAGAATCAATGAGCATGATAAAATAGCTGTTTTAAGCCATTAAGTTCTGGGTTAATTTGTTATGCAATGAGAGTAACCAGATCCAAATATAGTGAAGAATAATTGACAAATAAACATATGCTTTGTTAGCCTTTCATTAATTTCATTTAATTAACTTTTGTCAGGATGTGTGTCATATCTAATTATAATGAACCAGCAGGAAACACATCCCATTCTGTACCCCAAATGATGACTGCAGCATGCTTGTGGGTAAGAGGGACTGAACTTCATCTACACATTTACAGATTTGCACCCAATGATATATTTGAACTCAGACTACATTCCCTTGGGTACCTTTTCCTAGAGCTCTGAAAAGCCATCTTTTAATTTTTATGTCACTATCCCAAGGTATCTCTACCACTTACTCCTTTCTTTGGAGAACTAAGCACCCTTATGACAGTTTTAATTAGCTGAAGAGTGAGATGTTATTGAATAAATAAGAGGAGTCAGAAGTGAAGGGCAGAGCTAGCCCTGATGGCCTAGCAGTTAAAGTTCCACGCGTTCAGCTTCAGCAGACCCCGGTTTGGTTCCCGGGCGCAGAATCACACTACTCATCTGTCAGTAGCCATGCTGTGGCAGCAGCTCACATAAAACTAGAAGGACTTACAACTAGAATATACAACTATGTACTGGGGCTTTGCGGAGAAAGAAAAAAGAAGTCAATGGCAAAAGTGTCAAGGCTGCCTTTAATGTCCCTCAGTTTTTAGTTGTATAATTAGGACTGAACTAATGTACATGCACTAAGTAACTCATTCTTTACCTTCTACAATACTGGACTTGGCAAGATATCCTGAAGAGGATTTCAGAGCGCCACTGAACACAAAGAAACTGGCACCAGTCACTAAAATAACAATAGAAATAGTTTAGTGAAGACAGACCCTGAGATGGAGGGATTGAGAACAATAATGAAATATTTGGTAGTTGGGAACTCCAACTATCATCACACAGAAAACAAAAAACACCAACTCTATACACCACAATACACAAGTAACCAATAATTTTGATGCTATGATAGCTTTGGGAATGAGGTTTTAAGATACACTCTCCCATTTTGTTTTGCTCTTCCTCCAATCAAGAATCAAAGAATCTTACAAGCAAAGAAATCTTAGTGGTCAAGTCTAGGCTTGGCCTGCAGTCTGCTTTTGTAAATAAAATTTTATTGGAACACAGCCATGTCCATTCATTTACATATTTTTTTCTGGCAGCTTTTGAAGTACAATGCCAGAGTTGAGTGGTTGGTGACAAAGACCACAGGCTTGCAAAGCCTAAAATATATATCATCTAGCCATTCACAGAAAATGTTTGCTGACTTCAATCTAATTCATTGGTGTCCAGGTTTTTTAAGATCAGATATATTTTGAATACGGAGATATGGTTGCCAACCATTTTATTTACCCACTGGAGCTATTAAAAAAAAACAAACACCTAGGGGCCGGCCCTGCGGCCTAGCGGTTAAGTTCACGTGCTCCGCTTCAGTGGCCCAGGATTCACAGATTTGGATCCTGGATGCGGAATGATGCACCGCTTGTCAAGCCATGCTGTGGCGGCGTCATATATAAAATAGAGTAAGATGGGCACGGATGTTAGCCCAGGGCCAATCTTCCTCAGCAAAAAGAAGAGGATTGTCAACAGATGTTAGCTCAGGGCTGATCTTCCTCACAAAACAGAAAACAAAAAAACCAAAAAACACCTATTTAAAAGACAAACATCTGTTACCAGTATCTCTTCATAAAAGAAAGGATATTTAATTACATTTAGCTCTATGAAAACTTTACTACACTATCTTTATTTCTCCATATCTTATATTGAACTGAGCTATTCCAACCTCCTACCCACTGGCCCTACAATAACTCTAATAGGTAGGTCATTCAGCCTTTGTCAGAGACTCCTACTGACAAGGAGCCCACAGAGGCACAAGGTAGCCCATTCTACTTTTGGATAACTCTCAGTGTTACAGAATGTGCTCTCAAATTGAGTCCAAATCTAGATACTTGTAACTTTTACCCATTGGTGCTGCTTTTGGCTTTTTGTAGCTATACTGAATAGGCTGATTCTTATTTCCACATAATAGAAAACCTTAAGAATAGAGAGAGCTATTTTTCACTCTCTTCCAATCCATACTTTTCCAGGTTAAACATTTATACTTTATTCAAGAGGTCTTCCTTTGACTTAGTCCAGATTTCTCACAGGCCTCGAATCATCCTCTGAAGACCCTCTAGTTTTATCAATAGATATGCTCAATTACATTAATGATACCTAGAACTTATTCAAATATTTTAGATATGACTTGACTAATAGGGAGCATTGTGGACTTATCTCCTACCTTATTTTGGATATCATATTCGAATATACATGTGCTAAATACCTTTTATGCCTTTACTAAACAACTGATTTAAAAAATACATTGAAGACAGTGACTTAGAGTATGTTCGCTAGAGAAGTGTTTCAAAAAGCATACTAAAGAAAGCTGGTTTGGGGAGATATTCTGAGAGAAAAAAAGATTCATGTCAAATAAATTTAGGAAGGGCTAGGCATGATCCTCCTTTTGGAAAATCACAATACACATCAGTTTGTTAAAGGCTCTGAAAAGTACTGTAGTAAAGAAATCTGTTTAAACTTGTTTAACCCAGGATTTCTCAGTTTAATGTATTAAGCAAGGCTTTTACTTATTTATGTAAATATTTTTTAAAACCATAGAACCTGATAAGACACTTTAGGAAATGCCACACTGAGCAGTGCTTCTTAAATTCTAATGTGCATTTGAATCACACAATGTGTTAAAATGCAAATTCTGATTTAGCAGATCTGGGGTGTAGATTCTTCATTTCTAACAATCTCCTAAGTGATGAGACCACATTCTGAGTACCACTGAACCTAGAAAGCCTTCCTTCAGAATCCTATCAACCTATTAATTAACATTCTTTGGGTATGGTCATTCAGCAAGCTCCAAATCTGCCTACACATATTCTCACCATGGGGCATAGTCTCCAACCTTCAAATACCAATGCTGGCTGGCCCTGTCAATATCCTAAGGCAGTATTTTCAAAATGTTCCCCTCAATAACAGAAATCCCATTTGCAACTCTGAGTCTGGCTACTTGGGGAGTCAACCAAATCTTGGAGAATAAGCTTGGAAAAGTTAATTTAATCAAATTGTTTGTGGTCGCCTATCTAGAAAGTGACTATTACGGGGCTGAGATATCCAATTCTCCAAGTCCAGTACAATCTTCCATTCTCATAATCTCAATCAGCTCAAATACTCACCCTTTCTGGGCTGATTGTGAATACTGATGGCCTGCGTCTGATAGTTTCCATCATCATTCTGTACACACACAAGATGAGAGTCTGCCTTTTCATTGAAGCAGGCACCTCCTGCCAGGACATGCTCATTGGACTTGTTCATGGCTTTCATCATCTGCAATCAAAGAAAAAGATTAACTTTCTTATTCCGCCAAGAATGGGCATTTTTTTAATCTGACATGGCACAACTCCTTCACCTTCTCGAAAACAAAACAGAATATTATTATTTATTAAAGTGTCAAAGGGGCTACCAAATAGTGAAAAATCAGTCACCATTAGTAAAAATTCAACAGATACAAGAATTCCCTGTATAGTTTATAGGTGATTCGTATTGTAACCTAAGCACAGAACACATTTTGCATTCATTTTTTGCCTTTTTTTGCTGCACTCAACTCAACTAACTAAAATTAGCTTAGCTAATTGCAGTAGTTTCTTCTAGACACTGGATTCTCTCAAGATCTATACACTGAAATTCTAAGTCAAAAGAATGTCCCATATTTAAAGTGTATCTGCCTTCTTTTTCCACATCCGTACAAAGGAGTGAGGGCTTTCCTCTAGAAATATATGAACTCCATTGTTTCTTAGTTTTAATAACTTATGTTTGAGATCTTCAATGAAATCACTTACTAATATTTTGCTTTGTTCTTATCAAAAGATTTAAGATGATAATTCTGAACCTTACCTGAAAAAACCCACAGGCCACCATTTTGTGTCTAGTAAACAAATCTGAACTTATATTATCTCAAAGATAAACTTTGGCGTCTGGTTGAAATAAGCTAATAATAATTTATTTGTTTGTTTTTATTTCCCATTTTTTCCTCCATGCCTGAGTCTCATTTGCCCAACTTTCTGATCCAATCCTTTAAAATGTCTTCAATTTTTTGAAAATTACTCCCCTCTTCCTCTTATATTATAAACTGCAGTACCACAGTGTGGAAAATACCAGATGAGTGTTCTGATACCTTTTATATTCCTGTATCAATACACCCCAAAAGATTTATTGAGGTGAAATTCAGATGACATAAAATTAACCATTTTGAAGTGAACAGTGACATTTAGTACATCCACAATGTAGTACAACCACTACCCTATCTAGTTCCAAACATTTCCATCACTCCAAAGTAAAACCCCTTACTCATTAACCAGTTTCCTCCCATTCCCCCCTCCAACTAGCAATCTGCATTCTGTCTCTATGCATTTATTCCAGATATTTCATATAAATGGAACCATACGATATGTGGCCATCATGTCCAGCTTCTTTCACTTCACAAAACATTTTGGAAGCTCATCCATAGTGTAGCATGTATCAGTACTTCATTCCTTTCTATGGCTGAATAATATTCCATTGTATATATACACCACAATTTGTTTATCCATCTATCTATGGATGTTTGGGCTATATCCACCTTTTAGCTATTGTGCATAGTGCTACTATGAACATGTGTGTACATGTACTTGTTACGAGTAACTGTTTTCAATTCTTTGGAATATATACCTAGGGGTGCAATTACAGGGTCATATGGTAATTCTATGTTTAACTTTTTGAGGAGCTATCAAACTGTTTTTCACAGCGGATGAACCATTTTACATTTCTGCCAGCAACGTACAAGGGTTCCAATTTCTCTACATCCCCACCAATACTTGTTATTTTCCGTTTTGTTGTTGTTTTATAGCCATCCTAGCAGGTGTGAACCAGTACCTCACTGCGGTATTGATTTGCATTTCCCTAATGACTAATGATGTTAAGCATCTTTCTTCATGTGTTTGTTGGCCATTTGTATATATATCCTCTTTGGAGAAGTGTCTATTCAAGTCCTTTGCCCATTTTTAATTGGATTGTTTAGTCTTTTGTTATTGACTTATAAGAGTTCTTTATATATTCTAGATACCAGACCCTCATCAGATATATGATTTGCAAATATTTTCTCCCATTGTGTAGGTTGTCTTTTCACTTTCTTTCTTTTTATTTTTTTTTGTGAGGAAGATTAGCCCTGAGCTAACATCCGATGCCAATCCTCCTCTTTTTGCTGAGGAAGATTGGCCCTAGGCTAACATCCATGTCCATCTTCCTCTACATTTAAAAAAAATTTTTTTTATGGGACGCTGCCACAGCATGGCTTGACAAGTGGTGCGTCAGTCTGCACCTGAGATCCAAACATGCGAACCCTGGGCTGCCGAAGCGAAGTGCGCAAACTTAACTGCTAGGCCACTGGGCCAACCCGTCTTTTCGCTTTATTCTTAATGTCCTTGGATGCATAAGTTTTTAATTTTTAAGTCCAATGTATCTATTTTCTCTTTTGTTGCTTGTGCTTTTGGTTTCATATCTAACAATCCATTGCCAAATCCAAGGTCATGAAAATTTACCCTCATGTTTTTTTCTAAGACCTTTATCATTTTAGCTCTTATATATAGGTCATTGATCCATTTTGAGTTAAGTTTTGTATATGGTGTGAAGTAGGGGTGCAACTTCATTCTTTTTTTTTTTTTGTGAGGAACATCAGCCCTGAGCTAATATCCATGCCAATCCTCCTCTTTTTGCTGAGGAAGACCAGCCCTGAGCTAACATCTATTGCCAATCCTCCTCCTTTTTTTTTTTTTCCCTTTTTCTCCCCAAAGCCCCAGTAGATAGTTGTATGTCATAGTTGCACATCCTGCTAGTTGCTGTATGTGGGATGCTGCCTCAGTGTGGCCGGAGAAGCGGTGCGTTGGTGCACGCCTGGGATCCGAACCCGAGCTGCCAGTAGCGGAGCATGCGCACTTAACCGCTAAGCCATGGGGCCGGCCCCCTGACTTTCCATTTTAGTTGTGCTATTTCTCTGTTCTATCAATTCAAATTCTGTAATATCTCTTGTATCTATCCCTATCTTCACCATAGTTCAAGACCTAATTACCTCTCTGGACATAATAACCTTATAACTGGTTTTTTTCTACCGTCAGTCTCTATCAGTTCTGATTCATCCCACACAGTGTTTCCACATTTACCAAAGCACATCTCTGACCATGTCACATCTTCTTCACCTTGTCCTCCACCCAAACCCACAAGCTTCCTGTGTTCTAGCCCCAAACCAGCTTTCCTGCCTTGCTTCCCTTCCTACTGTATCCTTATACGCAGGACTACTTCCTGACGCACTACTATTTCCCACATCTGAGCTTTAGCATATGCATTTATTTAGTCTCCCTTTTCTTCTCCCATATCCAAGCACCTGAAAAAGCTGCTCCCAAAATCAAGGCTTAGTACAAATACGAATTCCTGCATGTAGCCTTCTTTAATTCCCAATCAGACACCAGTGCGACCATTCCCTTCTTTGAACTGCCACAGTACATTCTTTGCATTTCTTATATGGCATCATCCACGTTCAGCCTTGAATTATGATTAATAGCAAGGATTCAAGCCAGACTGCTTGTATTTCAATCCTGGCTTTGCTACTAACTAGCCGTGTGCCCTTGGGCAAATTACTTGCTTTCTCTGTGTCCCAGTTTCCTCCTCTGTAAAATGGAATAATAAAAGTAATTATTTCATACAGTTATGAGGATTAAATAAATTTATATTTACAAAATGTGCTTAGTATAGCACCAAAAACATAATAAGCACTGATTAAATGTTTGGTTTCTGTGTGTGTGTGTGTGTGTGTGAGGAAGATCAGCCCTGAGCTAACATTCGTCCTAATCCTCCTCTTTTTGCTGAGGAAGACCGGCTCTGAGCTAACATCTATTGCCAATCCTCCTCCTTTTTTTTTTCCCCTAAGCCCCAGTAGATAGTTGTATGTCATAGTTGCACATCCTTCTAGATGCTGTATGTGGGACGCAGCCTCAGCATGGCCGGAGGAGTGGTGCGTCGGTGCGCGCCCGGGATCTGAACCCAGGCCGCCAGTAGCGGAGTGCGTGCACTTAACCGCTAAGCCATGGGGCCCGCCCTAAATGTTTGTTAAATAAAATTTGTATGCTTGTCCCCTCCACCCTGCTTATAAAATCGTAAAGCAACCTTAAAATCAGCAGCAAATAATTCAACTGAATATCTCTAATGAGATTCAGACCCTTCCTAAAAGCTCACAAATTAGTGACAATGACACACTGATAATAGGCAGGGGAGCAACTGCTGTGACAACAGTATGTGCAAAACAGCTAACACCTATGAACGCCACCCATGAACCAGGCACTGAGCTAAATGCTACATGGGTCTCATCTCGAAAGAACCATTTTAACATACCAAGCCAAGCAGTACATAAGCTTTATCCTCCTATGTTTCCCACCCTTGGAGTCTAACCATCCACGAACATCACAAGAGCCAATTAAAAGCATATAGTTCTAGAATGACTGTGCTGGAGGAATGGGTGAGGAGTTATAACATCTAATTCATCTCTGAATTAACATATCATGTCCTTCAATTTCCTCTCTGAGATCTCATGGTAAAAAATGACAGTTTAGGGCCAGCCCCGTGGCTTAGCGGTTAAGTGCACGCGCTCCGCTGCTGGCGGCCCGGGTTCGGATCCCGGGCGTGCACAGATGCACAGCTTTTCTGGTGATGCTGAGGCCGCGTCCCACATACAGCAACTAGAGGGATGTGCAGCTATGACATACAACTATCTACTGGGGCTTTGGGGGAAAAAAATAAATAAATAAAATTATAAAAACATAAAATAAATAAATAAATAAATAAAAGACTGGCATTTCTAAAAAAAAAAAAAATGACAGTTTAAGAGCCAGCCTTGGTGGCCTAGCGGTTAAAGTTCGGTGCACTCTGCTTCGGCAGCCCAGGTTCGGTTCCCAGGCGTGGAACCACACCATTTATCTGTCAGCAGCCATGCTGTGGTGGCAGTCACACAGAAGAACCAGAAGAACTTACAACTATGTATTGGGGCTTTGGGGGGGAAAAAGGAAGAAAAAAGGAGGAAGATTGGCACAAATGTTAGCTTAGGGCGAATATTCCCCCACAAAAAAATTTTTTTTAAAATGATAGTTTAGGGGCCGGCCCGAGGCATAGCAGTTAAGTGTGCGCGCTCCACTGCTGGCGGCCCGGGTTCGGGTCCTGGCCGCGCACCGACGCACCGCTTGTCAGGCCATGCTGAGGTGGCGTCCCATATAAAATGGAGGATGATGGGCACAGATGTTAGCCCAGGGCTGGTCTTCCTCAGCAAAAAGAGGAGGATTGACATGGATGTTAGCTCAGGGCTGATCTTCCTCACAAAAAATAAATAAATAAATAAAAATGAGTTTATTTAGACTTTGCTTTGAGGTGGGAAGGACTTGTAGAGGAGAAGTTTAAGGAGGGCCTTGAGGAACAGCTACAATTTGTATATAATGTGTGAGGCTTAGCATAGGGCCTTGCTCATGGCAGGTATAATTTGCTGAATATATTAATTAGTAAACCATATAAGTAGGGATGGATTTGGAGGGTTTGTCTTATTCATGGAGTTATACTGAGACTAAATGTTGTTAGCACGATTTAAAAAAAATTTCTTTTGGTTCACTTATAATCGCAATATCACGTAGATTAGGTAACTAATAAAGTAAGTTTTAATGATTTAATCCTATAAACATTTATCGAGTGATTAACAACGACTTTAGGTAGGAAGATACACTGCAGAAGCATGGAAAATCTATGAAAGTAAACCACGGCACCAGGGATGCAATGAAGAATAAAAGACATACTCTCTGTCCTCAAAGGGCTCAAATTAAGAACAGGAGGGGATTCATTGTCATCAGCTATACACATTACATGAGTAAAGGAAGCTGGGAAAACAGAGGACAGAAAGAGTGATATTGTCTGGGGGATTGAGAATTCTAGGAAATCAAGTACAGAGGAAACACTTTGGATAAAGAGAAAAGAATGAGCAAAGGAACAGAAATAGAACTTAGAAAGGAACACTGAGCAGAATAATGATGGAACAGGTGGAGAAATACCCTTTCCTGGAGATATTTAGGAAAAATATAAATATTAATTCTTCCAGTTAGCTGGAGTTCACTTGTATCCAGAAACTAGCACTCACCTTCCAGTCCTATGGGTCTACATATCTTCAACTATGAAACTTCACTCATTCGTTTAGCAAATACTTATTGAGCATCTAATATGTACCAGGACTGTGTTGTACTGGTTTATTTAGTAGTGAACAAACAAATTCCTTCCCTCGTGGAACTTATATTCTTATGTGTGTAGGAGGAAGAAACAAAAACAATAAGTAAAATATATAAAATGTTAGACATTGATAAGTGCTATATAGAATAAAGCAAGGACAGAGGACTAGAAGTACTGGCAGGTGCCATTTAAAATAGGATAGTCAGGGGAGGCTTTACTGAAAAGTGAGGGAAAAGCCACGGAAATATCTAAGGAAGAGCCTTACAGGCATTTAGAACAGCTGGTGCAACGGCCCTGGGGTGGCAGTATGGTAGCATGCATGGCAGTTTCAAGGAAAATTAAGGACAGTGTGGCTGGAGTTGAGTAACAGAAAAAGAAGAAATATAAGAAATTAGGGTAGAGAAGCAATGGGTTAGAGTACAAATGCCATAGAGGACTTCAGGTTTTTTTGGGGTTTTTTTGTTTGCTGAGGAAGATTCGCCCTGAGCTAACACCTGTGCCAATCCTTCTCTATTTTGTATGTTGGTCGCCACCACAGCGTGGCTGATGAGTGGTGTAGGTCTGCACCCAGGATCTGAACTCGTGAACCTGGGCCGCCGAAGCAGAACACGCGGAACTTAACCACTATGCCACGGGGCCAGCCCCTGAACTTCACTTTTTATTCTGACTGGGATGAAAGATCTTTGGAGGATTTTGAGCAGAGGAGTGACATGATTTGACTTAGTTTTAAGAGAACCGCTCAAGCAGCTGTGCTAAGAATAGACTGACAGGGGAAAGGGTACTAACAGGAAGACCAGTTAGGAGGCTACTGCACAAATCCAGGGCAGAGATGATGTTAACTTAAGCCAAGATTGGTTCAAGGATTGAGAGGTGGCTGGGTTCTAGATATATCTGTAAGGTAGAGCCAGCAAAATTTCCTGATAGATTGGATATGGGATATGAAAGAAAGAAGACTTAAAAGTGATTCCAAAGTTTTGGGCCTGGTAACTGGAAGGATGGCACTGCCATTAACTTAGGGAAGGCTGCAAGAAGAGCAGGTTTTGAGGGAAGATCAGGAGGTCAGAGTTGAACTTGCTAAGCTTGAAATGCCTATGCAAGTAGAGATATCAAGTGGGCAGTTAAGACACTGCAGTCTACAAAACATAGAAGAGACTCAGGCTGGAGGAAGACATTTGGAAGACATTAGTATAGAGACAGTATTTAAGGCCAGAGGACTGGACAGATCATCAAGGAAATGGATAAGGACAAATAAAACCTACAAGGACTGAGCCCTGGGTTCTCCAAAATGAGTGAGAAATGAAGTCAGAAAGGAAGATGTACAGAGAAATCAAATTGTGGGACATGAGGGATGCCCTAGGAGTCCAGGGCTTCTTGTGGCACTCGAACTTATATAATGAGATCAGAGCTGGTGGTCTCAAGGCCAGAAGTGGCAGCAAGGTTGTGAGTGCTAGGAGATAGGGAAAGCTAGGGGTTTAACTAGAAGCCACTATTCACTCCTATTAATGGGCAAGGGGACAGTCTTATTCTGAGCACAGAGTTCAGCAGTGAACTCCTGTTGCTGTCAGTGGAGGTATAGCAGCCAGGCCTGCTTCTTGGGGATCTTTTTAATTTATACATGTGGTTAAATACTGTCTTCTACATGTTAACACTAGGAAAACTATACCAATAATCAATAGAACATCACCTCCTTCCTCTGCACTATTCTCCAGAGCACCTTACACCAACTCCTTTCATTCTTTTGAAAAGAGGACTATCAGCTCCTCCTTCCCTAAGAGAAAAGAAATGTATTACTTGAAGGCCAGAAATAAAACATTCCTCAAACAGACTTTAAGGCCATCTGTTCTTGCTAGTGCTACAATGAACCTTTGAAATTATGCTTTTGTAATTTCACATTTCTCTGAAGAATATGTGTAGGTTGAATTAAAATCAACCAAAACTCCTATTTTAGAATCTTAGAGTGGGAAACAATCTCAAGAAGCCATTCAGCCTAAATTATACAAGATGGGGAATTGTACAGATATATGATTTCACAGATTTGTGCACTGTATCACAACCAACATAAACTTCTCTATTCCTGTCTCTTTGGTTTTGAGTAAAGGGTTAATCAAACTTTGTTCCTTTTGCTTAAGACTTTGACATTAGGCTAACTCTTTGGCTCTATTCCCCAAGTGATCTGATAAGTCTGAACGTCCACTACATTACAGAAAAAAATGGTTTTTTACAATTATATTTAAAATAATTGACACAATGTACATTTTTTTTCTTTTTTTTTTTTTTTGTGAGGAAGATCACCCCTGAGTGAACATCCATGCCAATCCTCCTCTTTTTGCTGAGGAAGACTGGCCGTGAGCTAACATCCATGCCCATCTTCCTCCCCTTTATGTGGGATGCCGCCACAGCATGGCCTGACAAGCGGTGCGTCGGTGCGCGCCCAGGATCCAAACCCGGGCCACCAGCAGTGGAGCGCGTGCACTTAACCACTACGCCACAGGGCCGGCCCCGACACAATGTATATTTTTAAAGTGTACAATCTGATGAATTTTGATACGTGTAAACACCCATAAAAATAGCACTTGAAATCACTCTATTCTGTTCCATTGATCTATATACATATATATTTACACCAAAATAATACTGTCTTGATTAATCTACCTTTAAAATAATCCTTAACATCAGGTACTGTAACCCTTCAAATTATGTTCTTTTTCAAAGTTGTTTTGGCTATTCTAGGTTCTTTGCATCTCCACATAAGTTTTATAATTTTATTTATTTATATTTTTCCCCCAAAGCCCCAGTAGATAGTTGTATGTCATAGATGCACATCCTTCTAGTTGCTGTACATGGGACGTGGCCTCAGCACGGTTGGAGAAGCGGTGCGTCGGTGCACGCCCGGGATCCGAACCCGGGCTGCCAGCAGCAGAGCACACGTACTTCACCTCTAAGCCACGGGGCCGGCCCTCCACATAAGTTTTATAATCAGCATCTAAATTTCTACAAAAAAAAGCCTGCTGTTATTTTGATTGGGATTGTATTGAAGCCATGCATCAATTTGGGGAGAACTGACATCTTTAAACAATATCAAGTCTTCTGACCCATAAATGTAGCATTTCCCTTCATTTATTTGGGTCTTCTTTAATTTCTGTTAGCAATGTTTTGTAGTTTTCAATGTACAGGTATTGCAGACCATGTGTTAAATTTATCTGTATGTCATATTTTTGATGCTACTGTACTGTTTTTAAAGTGCAATTTCTGAATGTTTATTTTCAGTGTACAGAAATACAATTGATTTTACAGAATGACCTTGCAACTTTGCTAAATTCATTTATTAAATCTAGTAGCCATTTTGTAAATTCCTTAGGATTTCCTACATAGACAATTATGTTGTCGGTGAATAAAGACAGTCTTACTTCTTTTTTCCAATCTGTGTTCATCTTATTTTGTTTTCTCGCTTTATTACATTGGCTAGAAAATCCACTGAAATGTTGAATAGAAATAAGAGTAGATATCCTCTCCTTGTTCCTAATCTTAAAGAGGAAGCATTCAATCTGTCACCATTAGATATAATAATTGTAAGTTTTTTGTAGATGCTCTTTATTAGGTTGTAGAAGTTCTCTTCTGTTCTTAGACTGCCAAGATATATATTTTTTCTAACTTTCCTTCAGGTTTCTTCTTTGACTCATGGGTTATTGAAAGTGTGTATTTTGTTTCCAAATATTTAGGAATTTTCTAGAGATCTTTCTGGTATTGATTTCTAATTTAATGCTCTTGTGGTCAGAGACCTTATTCAGTATGATTTGAATCATTTTAAATTTATTAAGACTTCTTTTACACCACAGAATATAGACTATCTTGTAAATGTTCTGTGTGCACTGGAAAACAATGTGCATCCTGCTGTTGTTGGGGAGAGTGTTCTACAAAAATCAGTCAAGTCAAATTGGTTGAGAGTGTTGTTCAAGTTTTCTACATCCTTGATTATTTTCTGTCTACTTCTTCTATCTATTATTGAAAAATGGTTATTGAAATCTCCAAATCTACTTGTGGATTTGTCTATTTATCTTTGTAGTTCTATCAGTTCTTGCTGCACGCATTTTGAAGCTCTGTTATTAGATGCATACATATTTAGGATTGTTATATCCTTTTGATGAACTGATCCCTTTATAATTATGAAATGTGCCTCTTTATCCCTGGTAATATTGTTTATTCTGAAATACACTTTGATATTACCCTATCCACTCAAGGTTTCTTTTTATTAGTATTACTATGGTATATCTTTTTCCATCCTTTTACGTTTAAACTATTTGTGTCATTATATTTCAAATGGTTTTCTTATTCACAACATACAGTTGAATCTTGCTTATTTATCCAATCTGACAATCCCTGCCTTTTAATTGAGGGTGTTTAGACCATTTATACTTAATATGATTATTGATATGGTTAGATTTAAATCTAACATTTTATTATTTATTTTCTATTTGTCCCATCTCCTCCTTGTTCTCTTTTTCAGCCTTTTTTATATGATTCCAGTTTATCTTCGTTGGCTTATTAGCTATACCTCTTCATTTTAACCATTCTAGTGGTTGCTTTTGTGTTTATATTACACATCTTTAACTTATCAATCTACTTTCAAGTAATATTATACCACATCTCATGTTGTATAAGAACCTTACATCTGTATATTTCTGTTTCCTCTTCCCTGGCCTTTATTACGATATTGCTGTCATACATTTTGTTTCTACTTATATTATCATCTCCACAATACATTGTTATTAGTTTTGTTTTAAACAATTATCTTTTAAAGAGATTTTATATTTACCTGTATATTTATCCATTTCTTTTGATCGTCACTCCTTTGTGTAGATTCAGATTTCCATTACTTGGTATTCTCAATGAAGGACTTCCTTTAACATTTCTTGTGGAATAGGTCTGCTGGTAATACATTCTTTTAGCTGTTACATTTCTAGAAAAGCATTTTGCTGTCATTTTTGAAATATATTCTTACTGGGTATAAAATATAGGTTGACAGGTTATTTTTTTTTCAGTATTTCAAAGATTTTGTTGCACAGTCTTGCAGCTTGAATTGTTTTGATGAGAAGTCTGCTGTCATTCTTCTTTTTTTTTTCTGCAGTGAGGAAGATTGGTCATGAGCTAACATCTATTGCCAATCCACCTCTTTTTGCTGAAGGAGATGGGCCCTAAGCTAACATTTGTTTCTATCTTCCTCTATTTTGTAAATAGGACACTGCCACAGCATGGCTTGATGAGCAGTGCAAGGTCCACGCCTGGGATCCAAACCTGCGAACCCTGGGCCACCAAAGTGGAGCCCGCGAACTTAACCACTACACTACTGGGCCAGCCCCCTGTTGTTATTCTTAAGTTTGTTACTCAATATATAATATGGACTTTTTTTTCCTCTAGTTTCTTTTAAGATTCTTCTCTTTAGCTCTGGTAGTTAAGCAATTTGATTATGATGATTACAATATTCCTTAATGTAGTTTTCATCATGTTTCCTGCAATTGGAATTCATTGAGTTTCTTGAATCTATGGGTTTATACTTATTAAATTTATAAAATTTTCAATCATTGATTCTTCAAATATTTTTTTTTTTTGTCCACTCACCTGTCCTCTCCTCTGGGGACTTCAATTACAGAGCTAGGCCACCTAACATTTCCCACAGCTCAATGATGTGCTGTTCATTTAATTTTTCAGGCTTTTCTCTTTGTGTTTCATTTTAGATTCTATTGCTGTGTTTTTAAGTTTACTAATTTTTTTCAGCAGTGTCTAATCTGCCATTAATCTCATCCAGTGTATTTTTCATCTCATTGTCATTTTCGTTTCTTGAAGTTTGATTTGGGTTTTTTTCTGTTTTCCAAGTCTCTCCTTAAGATGCTCATGCCTTGATCCTGTTGAGGCTTTCTTTTAAGCTTCTTAGGCAGGATCAGAGCAGCCTGAATTTATGGATAACTTGGATCATCAGGGATAATTTGCCCCATTTTCACTCTAGCTGGTGAGAATACAAACTATTTCTGGCCCTGTGAGAATTGTTCTACCTGTTCCTTTCCAGTGCCTTTCTCACATACATGCACTGACTTGTAGTCAGCTGAAGACACAATGGGAACCTCCTGCTGATCTCCAGAGTTCTTTTATTTCCAGTAATCTGTCTTGAAAATTCTAGCCATCATGGCCTCTCTATATTCTCAGCTCTGTCTCATCAACTCAGGGAGATCTCTCAGCTCAGTCTGGGTTCCCCCTACTGGCACTATGGCCTGGAAACTCCAGGCAGTAAGGCAGGGTAATCATAGGGCTCACTTTCTCTGCCCCACTGTACTTTGTTTTGTTTTGTTTTTACATATTTTGATCTGATGTTTAGCTTTTTAAGGTGGACCAGTGTGTCAGTGTACTAGAGCTGCTATAACAAAGTACCACATACTGAATGGCTTGAACAACAGAAATTTATTGTCTCACAGTGCTGGAGGGGCTAGAAGTCCAAAATCAAGGTATTGGTAGAGTTGGTTCCATTGGAGGACTGTAAAAGGAGGATTTGTTCTAGGCCTTTCTCCTTGACTTGTAGATGGCCATCTTCTCTCTGTGTCTCTTCACATCATCTTCTCCTCATGCGTATCTGTGTCCAAATTTCCCCTTCTTATAAGGACACCAGTCATACTGGATTAGGGCTCACCCTAATGACCTCATTCAAACTTGATTACCTCTGTAAACACCCTAAAATCATATTGATAATTGTTAAACTGATGTCTACACCAATCAGTTTAGTATGGTGGTTAAAAGTAGGGACATTGAAATCAGACTGCCTGGGGTTGATTCTAGCTCCACCACTTGCTAGCTCTGTGCCTTAATTTCCTCATCTATAAAAGGTACTTACCATACTCATTTCATAGAGATAGTGTGAAGATATATATATGCTTAGAATAGTGCCTGGTACATAATATCCCCTCAGTAAATGTTAATTAACACAATGATCACAATAATCTCATTATTAGAACATGAGTAGGGTTACCTAAACCAACAGAGATCCAGAGATCCTGAATGGCCTTGATGAAGGAGATTAGAAAATGTATATACAATGAATACTTTATTTATTAAAATTTCCATGCTGTCAGAAGTACTATCTTCTTCTAGCTTTCTAAGCTTAAAGTTTTTCCTTAGTGGCCCCCTCTCTCCACATTTTATGGATAGCTGCCAAAACTCAGATTTTTTAAATTCTCCTTTTATTAAATCACTTTTCTGCTTTAGAACCTGTAAAATCTCTTTACAAATTATCATATTAAAGTCTAGAGTCCTTTGCCTCGTTTTTGAAGGCCTTTGGAAATCTAGCAGTCTCTGTAAAACTTTATCTCCCAGTCTGCTTTAGCCTCTTTTTCACTAGGCAGGTTGTTGTCTTTCACTCTTCCTACAAGACATGATCATTGCTGGTGCTTTCCTGAATTTCTGTAGGCTGATATCTATCCTCCTTTTCACTTGTCATTTACCACCCTTCTCTTTCTAGTGCCTAAACATCATGCATTGTCCATTTCAAATCTTTCATTCATTTACATTTACATGACATTTACATTTACATGAACATTTACAAACATCTCCTACATGGAATGTGATGCTCTGGCTGTTAGGGATTCAGTCAGGATCAATAAGAAATGAAGAAACATTCCTGACTGCTGTATTTATCAGAGCTTTCCTCTGAACCTTTAGTAAACTTGCAATAAGTTTCAGCACTTGTTTTCATATTGTTTTATCTATATTAGTTCTATGTCTTCATTCAATAGATATTTCTTGTGCAACTACTCCATACTAGTTAGTCTGCTAATAATACAGTGGTAAACAAGACAGACATAATCTCTCGTAGAAATAAAAGTCTAGTAGAGAAAACAGACACTGAACAAGGAACTACAAATGTAAGGGTATTACACATACGATGTGTAGAATTCTAGGGATGTTTATAACAGGGAGAGTTACCCCAGTCATAAGTTAAATGAAAGCTTATCTGAGAGAATGTCCTTTAAGCTAACACTTGAACAATGAGTGAGGGTTAGGCAGGTAAAGAATATAGGAAGTGTGCATTAATAAGGAAATAGCTTGAGCAAAGGCTATAGAGCAAAAGAGAACATGGTTTAGAAAATGAAAAGAAAGACTATGGGCTATAAACAGAGAAAATGAATGAGAGGAAAGATAAAATATTGTGGTGATTAAACTGATGTATAAGAAATTACTTTTTCAACTATAAAGTAAAGCAGAATTATTAGACACAACACAATACAACTGTCCAGGACTGTGAGAGAGATAATCGAGTTGAGTTGAAATAAACATAAAATATGAGTTGAAATAAAAAGTAAATTAGAAGAGAAGTCAGGGGGCTGGCCTCGTGGTGTAGTGGTTAAGTTCACACGCTCCACACTGGCAGCCCGGGTTTCTTGGGTTTGGATCTTGGACGCAGACCTACACACCGTTCATGAAGCCATGCTGTGGCAGCATCCCACATACAAAATGGAGGAAGACTGGCATGGATGTTAGCTCAGGGACAATCTTCCTCACCAAAAAAAATTAAAAATACACTGTTTAAAAAAAAAAAGGAAGTGAGTCTGCTAAATCAGATTCAGAAAAATAAGTGATATATAATTGGTAAACTTTATTGAAAATGAAACGTAATAAATGACAAGAAATACAGTTACTGTTTTTGAACAAAGATTTTTGAATTTGCATAACCATAAACCTAGGAGACAGAATTCAGATAAAGACAGATAATATGAATGGCAGCTGTTGTCATGAATGCCCTCAGTCAGGAATGAAATAACTATGGCGGCCTCACAGCTTTCACAGATATAATCATATAAACAGATCCAATTCCCAAACATAAAGCACAATCTTGCAAATACCAAGGATGGCAATGTACATTATCTGCTTGGGGATGACACCTGATTATCTTACTTCTGGTCAGTAAGCTCCCAGAAGGCAAGCATAATGTTCTTACTCATCTTGGTATTTCATATCACAGAATATATTTAATAAATGTTTGCAAAATAGATAATAAAACTTCAAATTTGAGAAATAAAACAAGTTTTCAAAGCCTAGTCTCTTTTAAGACTATTTAGGGTACACATTATAAAGGGCACAAATTATATAAAAATAGTTCACTTTAAAGATTTGACTCTACCTAGTCTAGTCTATTACTGTTCGATATCCCAAGGTAGGACTATCTAACAGCTAAAAACCGCTAACTGTATCCCAGAAAAAATTAAGCATACATTCTAGCTACTATTTTCTACTGTCATGAAAAAAAGACATCACATAGAAAGCCATGGGTAAAGCCTTTCTTCACATAGGTCACTCCCATAATAATGCTGAGGCCTGAGTTTTTAAGTCCATTAAGACATTTATGTGATTCTAAGTGCATACCAAGTACAAAATGTTTATTGAATGAATGAGTAGGGGAATAAATGGCTGAATGAAGAAGGAAAAAAAGAAAGAAGAAAAGGAAGACAGGAAAGGAAGAGAGGGAAGGAGAAAATTATTTTATATCAAGAAATAGTGGAAGATGTAATTAAGAAGATACTATCTTGCCTAATAAAGTAACAAATTTTAACCATTATTATATCAAACTAAGTTTTTTTTGTGTGTGTGTGAGGAAGATCAGCCCTGAGCTACCATCCATGCCAATCCTCCTCTTTTTGCTGAGGAAGACTGGCCCTGAGCTAACATCCGAGCCAATCTTCCTCCACTTGATGTGGGATGCCACCACAGTATGACCTGACAAGTGGTGCGTTGGTATGTGCCCAGGATCCGAACCCAGGCCGCCAGCAGCGGAGCGTGCGCACTTAACTGCTATGTCACGGGGCCGGCCCCTCAAACTTTAAAAGTAAAATTTCTCTCTCTCTTTTTTTTTTTTGTGAGGAAGATCGGCCCTGTGCTAACATCAGCCAATCCTCCTCTTTTTTTGCTGAGGAAGACTGGCCCTGGGCTAACGTCTGTTCTCATCTTCCTCCACTTTATATGGGATGCCGCCACAGCATGGCTTGCCAAGTGGTGCATCGGTACGCACCCAGGATCCGAACCGGCGAACCCCACACCGCCGCAGCGGAGCGCGCACACCCAACCGCTTGTGCCACTGGGCCGGCCCTAAAATTTCTCTTTTAAACCACAATGATTACTACTAGACATTTTAGAACTGATTTAAAAAAATTTTTTAATTCAAGACAGACTCCCCACGGCAAATAGGCAAAGAGTATTATTTACATAATTCTGTTAATGTGTGCATAGTATGCATAATTTAATTTTAGTTACCAAATACAGCTTAATTCAAGATGCAATCATTTACTTTTGGAACCTTACATAAGAGCCATTTTGGGACTTACGGTGAGCTGTGGTTAAACATGAAGGATAGTCAAAAACAATATATACTTACAGTAAGAGAGAAAAATGAAAAGATTCCACCACTAATATTATAAAGTTAATTTTAAACTTAATCGAAATGCAAATCTATTCCTATTATAGCATCAGAAGGTCAAAAGGCACAACCAATGACTAAATAAATCACAAATTTAACATCTTGCCTTTCTATTATGAAATTCCCCATCATTAATCTGTCATACAATATTATGAACTGATTTCACTGTCAATTAATTAAAAATAAGATTTATATGTAATTATGTATTTTTCATCTTCATTCACGTATTCAATTATGAAAAATATGCCTTCGTGGTAAATCTTACCTCATTGTATCTGTTGCTGGGAATTTTGATGCTGGTTTTCCGAACTTCCATATCAACCACCAAACCCTGAACTACTGGTAATGTATACTGGTAATTTCTGAAGTCCTGGGAAAAAGCAGATTGAAGTGGAATAAAGAATTCATCAGTGGCAGAACATGATTTATAGTAATAAAGAATGTGAAAGTTGAAAGATCTTATTTACTTAAATAATAAAGAAATGTGTAATGAAAGCTCCACTTATGTATTCTAGCTCTCCAATTAGACCTTAAACTCTTATAAGGAAGTAGACCAAACAGTTTCGTATGCCCCTTATATACAATATTAAACAAATATTTGAATGCTTACCCTGCTTTATCACCACTTAATATTTTCTGTATTTATTTGTTAACTGTCTCCTTCCTCTAAGGTAAGCTCCAAGAGGGTAGGGACTCTCACTTGTTTTATTCTTGTTATATCCCAAATGCCTGGAGCATCCTAGACACTCCATGAATATTAGGAGGGTAAAACATATACATACACATACAGACACCATATCCAGTGTGGCTGAAGCAAAGTGAGCAAGAGTGGTAGGAGTAGAGGTCAAAGTGATAGCATAGAGCTAGATTTCACAGGGTCTTGTAAGCCACCATAAGGACCTTTGCCTTTGAGAAGGCTTTTGACCTATTTTAACAGATCTGACTTCTTGGTAAAGAACAGATGGTAATGGAGCAAGGATAGAAGGAAGGAGATCAAATAAACATAATAAAAACAATCCAGGCAAGAGACAGTGATAACTTGGACTAAGATGTAAATAGTTCAAAAGGTGGTGAGAAGTTGTTAGATTCTAGATATATTTTGAAGGGAAAACTGACACTATTTGCCACTGGACTGGATGTGGAATATGGAAAAAAGATAAGAGTCGAAGATGATTCTGAATTTTATGGCCTAGGCAACTAGAAGACTGCAACTGCCATTTACTGAGATGTAGAATACGATGCAAAAGGGAAGGTGGCAAGTCAGAAGTCTGTAGAAGAAGAACCAAGAAAGAATGGTGTCCTAGAAGGTAAAAAAAAATGTACAGATACTGGTAAATGGTTGGATGGAACTGTGTGAAAATTATCTTCTGATTACTTTTATTAACTCAGGGAAATTGGGGCTAGGTTATCAGCTGAGAGTGAGGAAAGGAGAGGAGGTACTGGAAATTTGAGAAGAGATAATGTACAAATAGTCATCTAGGAGAGTAGGAATGTATTATGGGCAAGGAAAGATTGCCAGGTAGGTCTGAGGGCTTCCTTAATGGTATAGGTCATGAATCTAAAGTAAGACCAGTGAGTATGCTACTCTTTTTGTCTTCACTCATATTCAGGCTTGGATACAAGTTAAGAATGAAGGAAGAATTAGATCCACGCAGGTATGGTCGAGTGACTTTTGATACAGGTGTGAAGACAAATAAATGAAGAAAGGAGGATAGTCTTTTTGACAAATGGTACTGGAACAATTGGATGTATAAATGGAAAAAAAAAAAAGGCTTCAAACAATACCTAACAATCATAAACAAAAATTAACTAAAAATGGATCACAGACCTAAATATAAAACATAAAACTATAAACTTTTTAGAAGAAAACATAGGAGAAAATGTTTGTGATGTGAGTTTAGTCAATAAGTTCTTAGATATGATACAAAAAGCAAGCTCCACAAAAACATTAATAAATCGGACTTCAACAAAATTAAAAACTTTTGTTCTGTGAAAGACATTGTTAAGAGAATAAAAAAGAAACCACAGACTAGGAGAAAGTATTTACAAATGATACAAATCTACTAAAGGACTTACATTCAGAATACAGGAAAAACTCTCAAAACTCAACAATAAGAAAACAACAAATTTTTTAAATGGGCAAAAATCTGAATATTCACTAAAGAAGATATAAAGAGGGCAAATAAGCACATGAAAAGATACTCTAAATCATTCATAAGAAACATACAAATTAAAATCACAAAAATTAAAACTACTAAAGTCCTATTGGAATGGCAAATATTACAAACAAAAAAGAAGAAAAAAACAAGTGTTGGCAAAAAAAAAAAAAATTCTTGTACTTTACTGATGAATGCAAAATACTGCAGGCATTTGGGATACAGTTTCACAGTTCCTTATAATGTTAAACATACAATAAGGCTCAACTATCCTACTCCCAGGTATTTACCCAAGAGAAATAAAAACTAATGTTCATACAAAATTTTATACACGAATGTTTATAGCACCTTTATTCATAATCACCTAAAACTAGAAACAACCCAAATATCCATCAACAGGTGAATGGACAAACTGTGGTTCACACACACAATTGAACACTACTCAGCAATAAAAATGAATGAACTATTGATACTGAAGGGTACCAGAATATGCCACCCGAAAATATGCCTCTTGTTAATCCGTCTTTGGCCAGTCTAATTTACAGGGCCCCAGGCAAAGAACCTGAGATGAGTAGAGGAAAAAGATTTTATTTCCTCCCCAACAATACATTTAACACCATCAATGAATTGCAAATGCACTATGATAAGTAAAAGAAGCCAGACTAAAAAGGCTACATACTATATAACTCCAATTATATGACAGTCTGAAAAAGTTAAAACCATAGAGACAGAGGATCAATGGTTACCAGACATTAGGGGTGCACCAGCAAATTTTCTGAAGTAATGGAACTGTTTTGTATCTTGGTTGTGACAGTGGTAGTAACATAATTCTGCACATTTGTTAAAACTCTTGGAAATGTACTTCAAAAAAGGTGAATTTTACTGTATATAAATTTTAAAAAAATTTTGTAAAGAGAGATTTTGCCAAGACACCACAATAGAAGGCAAAAGAGACAAATGAACTAGAATTATGTAAAAAAGTGATTTTAAACATGAAATCATGGAATCTTAAGACAGATAAAGAGAAAAGCAAGGCGCGGGAAGACATGGAAAGGTGTTGGAATCAACAGACTGTAAGTCTTGGTAAGCCAGAGATACAGAGGGTGGTGATGAGAGTGCAATGCTTCAGTAGCTGATCCAATAGATGTTAGTATAAATGAATGATAGAGGCCATAAAAACTTGAGAGAGAGAGAGAGAGCCATCTTATAGATTAAAATAAAATTTTAAAATTTCCTTTTCATTTCTGGCCAAGATGGAGAAAAGGGGACCAGATTTACCCTCTTGCCTGAAACAACCAAAAAACTGCACAAAACACATAAAACAATGATTTTCAAGACCGAATCTCAGGCAACAAAGGACAGTGACCCTTGAGAGATAGGGAACAAACAAGATGAGCTGGCTGATTGCCCACGTTATGCCTTAGGAGCGTTTCCACGCTCCAATGCAGGAAGAGGGAATCCAGGCAGAGGCTGGCAGATTTCCTGAGTTGAAGAAACCAAACTGAGAATCCAGAAAAACCAAGGTAGCTAGAGTTCGCAGGACAGAGCATCAGAGAAGAGAAAACTGCAGAGAGAGTACTCGGAAGATTTGCAGAGGGTCCCACTCTAGTATTCAGCAGAGTTCTGATTAGCAAATATGTGTAAGGATACTTCTTCGGGCCAGTGAAAGAACCACTTGAAATGATTATTGGGAACATTATCTGATACACAGGTCTGGGAATAGTGCTTATTCCCAAAATCCAGGTAGGAAAACCTCATAATTGTGGCACTGGGTAGAGTATTATTGTATAATAAAGAATCTCCCTGGCCTTTGTCCCTGGTTCCTGGGAGGTAGCCTCTACACTCTTATAATTTCTTGAGTGACAGGAGTGTCTTTGTTATTCATGGTGGACCTTGATAAGTCTATGTTAATTTGGTGACTCATGGTGGGCCCCCAGATCGTTTATGCTAACAAGGTGACTGAGGGTGGGGGCTGGCCATCCCAGAAAGATTAACCATGTGATTAGAGATTGGGGCTTTGAGGTACATGATATCAGCCCAACTTCTGGGGAGGAATGGGGCACTGGAGAGTGTGTTCAATCACATGGCCAATGATTCAATCAATCATGCCTAGTAAGGCAACTCCAATAAAACCTCAGGTCACAAAAGCTCAGGAGCTTACTAAGTGCATTTTGTTACACATTGATATATCAGGAGGGTGATATGTCCTGGAGGACACAGAAACTTCTTGTCTGGGACCCCCCCAGACCTTTCACTATGTGTGTCTTCTTTCAGCTGGTCCTGATTTGTATTCCCTTCACTATAATAAAACTGTAATCATAAGCATAGCGCTTTGCTGAGTTCTGTGAATCATTCTAGTGAATTATCAAATGTGAGGGGGTAGTGGGAACCCCTACCTTAGTATCCAGTTAGTCAGAAGTAGTGGGTGACCTAGAAACCCTTGAGCTTGTAGCTGGTGTCTGAAGTATTAACAGTCTTGTGAAGGACTGTACTCTTTTTTTTTTGTTTTTTGGTGAGGAAGATCAGCCCGAAGATCTTCCTCACCAAAAATGTTAGATCAGAGCTAACATCTGTTGCCAATCCTCCTCTTTTTGCTGAGGAAGATTGGCCCTGGGCTAACATCCGTGCCCATCTTCCTCTACTTTATACGTGGGATGCTTGCCACAGCATGGCTTGATGAGTGGTGCGTAGGTCCGCGCCTGGGATCCAACCCTGTGAACCACAGGCCGCCGAAGCGGAGCGTGTGAACTTAAACACTATGCCACTGGGCTGGCCCCTGAAGGACTGTACTCTTAATCTGCAAAGTTTGGCCTAATTCTAAATAGTGCCAAAAATCATTGTAAGTACTCAGAAAGGTCTTGCCTTAGTAGTGGGGAAAAATTAGTCCTATACCAAACACGACTTTGGTTTTACCCTACAAAGCTTAAAAGCGAGACTGGAAAGGATCAAACTGTTTCTAGGTAAATGAACTGTGTTACTTGCAACACAACCCAAAAACATTTATAGGGGGTCGGCCCGGTGGCACAGTGGTTAAGTTCATGCGCTTCACTTTGGCAGCCTGGGGTTCGCCGGTTCGCATCCTGGGCACAGACCTACACACCGCTCATCAAGCCGTGCTGAGGTGGCATTCCACATAGAGCAACCAGAAGGATGTACACTATGACATTCAACTATCTACTGGGGCTTTGGGGAGAAAAAAAGGAAAAAAGGAGGAAGATTGGAAACAGATGTTTAGCCCAGAGGCATCCTTCCACAAAAAAAAAATTTTATAGGAACACAAAAACATCCAGCACCCAGGAAGGTAAAATTGCAATATCTGGCATCCAATAAAAAATTTAAAAATACCAAGCATCCCAAGAAGCAGGAAAATACAACTCAAAATAAGGGAGAAAAAAATCAATGGAAACAGTCAGAACTTACACAGATGTTAGAATTACCAAACAAGGATATAACAGTTATTATAATTATATTCCAGATGTTCAGAGAGAAAAAAAAGACTAAAAAAGAAATAAAAAGAGGATTAGCAAGCTGTGAAATAATGTCAAGCAGCCTAATATGTCTGTAACATTAGTGTCCCTGAAGGAGAGGAGGGGGTAGACAGAAAAAGTATTTAATGAAACAATAAACCCACAAATCTAAAAAGCTCAACAAACCCAAAGCACAAGAAACATGAAAAAAACTATACCAAAGCACATAATCAAATTGCTCAAAACCAGCAATAAAAAGAAAAATTTAAAAGCACCCAGAGAAGGAAAAAACATTATGTAGAGAGGAACAAAGACAAGAGGGAAAAGAGATTTCTTGTCTGAAACAATGCAAACCAAAAGACAGTAGAGCAACATCTTTAAAATACTCAAAGAATAAAACCAACAACCTAGAATTCTACATCTAGCAAAAATATCTTTCAAATACTAAGGTGAAATAAAGATCTTAGAAATACAAATGCTGAAAGAATTCATCACCAGCAGACCCACACTACAAGAAATGTTACAGGAAATCTTTCAGGCAGAAGGAAAATGACACCAGATGGAAATACAGATTTACCCAAAGGAATGAAGAGCACTGCAAATGGCAACTACACGGATAAACCCAAAAGAGTTTTTCTTATTGTTTAAATCTCTTTAAAAGATAACTGGAACTATAACTACAACTGCATGACAGAGTGAGAAAATAAATCCAGTCCCCAAAAAGCAACTAAAAAGCTGGGTAAATGGTTTTTTTAAAAAACAACCATTTCAGAGCTCTGGAATTAGACCAAAGGTATGACACACTGAGAAGTGTTTATTCATGAAAACTACTGACCTTCAAGTAAGAACAGTAGAGTTGAGTCTGCAACCTACAGGGCTGCCCCCTAGCCCTGTTAGGAAGTTCAACCAGGACAAGGTAGTCTATGAAAACAATAAGCTTTGCTACTTGAAGGATCATGATTTGGAGTATTATCAGTTAAAGCGATAACCTCAGTGGCTAGTAAAGAGAGAGAGCCAGCAGCTCTAATAGCCTGAGGTGCTAGCCTGTTTGGGGCACCTAATGGACAGGCAGACCATCAGAAATTTAACAAAGAAGGTTCTGGGAGGTGAGATAGCCATAGGGAGCTTCATAACTTCTCCAAATATCCAGGAATGACCTTAGTCTGTACATACATGCAGCAAAGACCTTAGTGGGCCCAAGCCAACCAAGGTCCTTGGTCAACAGAATCAGAGCCTGTGCCAGTGCAGAGGACACATGAGAGAGCACAGCAGAAAGGAAAAGAATGAAGTTTGAATTCCAGTCCATACACAGATCCATCAGCAAAGAATGGAAGCCTTACTGGCCTAAGGTATTTGAACTCAATCTCTGACCAATCTTTGGCTGGACTATAAGCTATATTAGAAAGAAGAGACACCCCTAGGATGGATGCCAGGTTTAAAATAAAAACAAGACATAATACTAGGTGTTTTAATTATACATAAACGCTAGTCCTCACAATAATCCTGCAAGGTCACTTAGATATTAAGTGTATAATCAGCGGCTGGAATCTTGTACTATCTCACTCCAAAGCTCCATATACTTTCCAAAGAGTATATATGTTGTTCTTTTCCTCCAGCATATATCTTCACCCGCATGAAGCAGCAGGGGCATTGCTATCAACAGAATAATAAAATCCTTCTCTTCCTTCTCCCATACAAACCCCAGTAAGGAACAAGAAAATAAAAATTTTCAACTTACTGCAAGAAGATTCATGATGGTATGCCCCGTCTCTCCAAACAATGGCTTCCGAAACCTGACACTGAACAGCGGACACGGATAAACTATGGAAATGGGAAATGATCAGACTAAGCTTGGCAGCTTAAAATTTTGGTAAAAGAGACATCATGGTTGACATAGTTTTCAAAATATAATTGTAATGGCTCATTAGAACGTATGAAATTTAGGGCTCAAAAAGTATTTACAATGGTAGCATCACAGACAAATCCTGAGCCTTCTACGAACTCTTACCAGAGTTAAGTCTTTTGATGACTTGAATAAGCCTCTTGATGCAGCTGTTTCAAAAATGACCAAAAGGTCTTACGAAGCACGCTTCTTCAAACTGGATTAATATGACCCAGGAAACCCAAGTATCTCCTGATTCCTCTGTGCTCAAGAAGTCTAGGGCTGGCCCCATGGCTTAGGGGTTAAGTGCGCACACTCTGCTACCAGTGGCCCGGGTTCGGATCCCAGGCGTGCACCAACGCACGGCTTCTCCGGCCATGCTGAGGCCATATCCCACATACAGCAACTAGAAGGATGTGCAACTATGACGTACAACTATCTATTGGGGCTTTGGGGAAAAAAAAAAAAGAAGGACTGGCAATAGATGTTAGCTCAGAGCCAGTCTTCCTCAGCAAAAAAAAAAAGAGGAGGATTAGCATGGATGTTAGCTCAGGGCTGATCTTCCTCACAAAAAAAAAAAAAAGAAGTCTAAAAGAGTTCTCTCTTATACATCTCCCAACCAGGACCCTCCTTAAGAAAGCCAAGGGTCCAGCCCTGTGGCTGAGTGGTTAAAGTTCTGCATGCTCTGCTTCAGCAGACTTGGTTTGTGGGTTCGGATCCCGGGCGTGAACCTACTCCACTCACCAGCCCTGCTGTGGCAGTGTCCCACATACAAAAAAATAGAGGAGGGTTGGCACAGATGTTAGCTCAGGGCTAATCTTCCTCAGGCAAAAAAAAGAGGATGACTGGCAATGGATGTTAGCTCAGGGCGAATCTTCCTCAGCAAAAAGAGAAAAAAAAGACAGCCAAATACAAGGTGATCCTATTAGCTGGCTCACTTCTTGAACTTTATGGTTTGAACTGCCTGTTTAAGACAGGAAGATACACATGTTGTTTCCTCTGCATACCAACCTTCCTTTCCCCTACTTCATTCAGTTGATTCAAATGCCTCCTTCACAGTTCAGTCCAGAGGCACCTTGGTCTAAGAAATGCTCCTTATCCAATTCCTTCATTCTTGGCAAGTTAGAGCCCATCTTGGGGCTCCTGAAGAACTTCGTTAACTTTGAGCATGTGTTTTAATACAGTATACTTCTATAATCATGATTTCTGTATGTCTTGCTTACAAAGGTTCCGAAGAGCCTATAAAGAATGTCTTAGTCATTTCTGAATTCCCAGGATTCATGACACATAGTAGGCCTTTATTAAGTTCTTGTTGAATTAAAGAATAAATAAGTGAAAGAATGAAGCTGACTTGATGAGAACATACATAGCTTTATGGTTTATAATTTTCTAACATATATGTTTTATGGTTTGTGAAATAATTTTTCATTACCTCATTTGATCCTCTTAACAATCCTATGTAATATCAAAGGCAAGCATTATTATCTCCAGTTGCAAAAGAAACTGAAAATCAGACAACTTGAGTGACTTGCCCAAAGTTACAGAGCAAGTAAGGTGGCACAGTTAAGAACCTTATTCAAGTGGTCTGATCCCTAGACCAGGGCACTTTCAATTAGATGAAGCTATAACATTTAAAACTAAGCTTGCATTTAGCCCTTCATGTCTTAAAAACAAAATCACAACTTAGTTGTACTGCTACAACCATGGGCAAGGAAGCTCTTCTGTTGCTTACCTTACCAACTGAGAGTGATCTCTATACCACTAGTTTCCAATATGTGTTATCTTACATAAAATGTTTGTCATAACTATTTTCCAAGCTGGTGACAAAAAAAATGCTCACCATATATACATATTATAAAAAATAAAGTTACTTGTTAAGTTCAAATTCATTTTTTCTGAAGATGATCATGTATTTATCATGAACTATAAAACCAGTAAGTTTGCAAGGTAATAAATAATCACTAACTTTCTCATTTGATATTTTCAGTCCTTCCCATTACAGCCAAAATAAGTTGAGAAAATGACCAAGTTTAGCTTAGCTATTTCAAAAGACTACTTCTGCTGAATTGTACCACCAGGGGGGTTCTAAATACTTCAGGACTTTATTTAGTCATGATGTTTTGGTCATATGGCTTAGAAGAAGAAATTTTACTACTTACGTCGATATTCAGCTCCAAGTCTCAACATTAGTCGGATGGGAAACACTTTAGCCCAAGGAGTTTCCCATTTCTGGATGAGAATCCCGAACAAGTAAGGTGGGGTTGGGAGTACTAGGTCTTGCAGTGACTGATAAGTAGCAGTCACATATAAGAATCCACCATGTTCTTTACTGCCAAGGAAACTTTGACTGAAGAAGGAATGTCCCAAGTTGCCCACAACATTCCCTAAAACAAAAAAGTTCATTAATTACTTTCTATCAATAAATCAATCATATTTTTAGTAATCAACATTACTCAACACTGGGCCAGACACTACCAAACACTGATTCCCAACCTTTCACCACCAAAGACCCATGTTTATAAAGTTATTTTTTAAATAAATGGCATTTATTAAATGAAAATTTGTTTTCCAATTTTATCAGGGCTTCTGGTGAGTATGACGTAACTTATATTATCACACTGTAGAAGCCTGTCTAGGTAAAAGCCAAAAATATTGATGCCTTCCTCAAATTGTACAGCTTTACTATATGCATTATTATAGAGGCCTCAGGATAAGAATTATTGCCTCAAAGGTTATGAAAATGTTAAGATTAGTTACCTGCTCTCATAGAGCTTACAATCTCATTGGGTGAATAAAGTCAATTCATGAACATAATGAATTAAGACAATGGGTACAGTTACGCATGAGACATTGAGGGAAGAAGAAAATTTACGGAGAAGGTAGTACCACAGACAGGATTTATTCTTTGTAATTCTGGTTGAGACAAATATGAAACATAAACAACTTAGGGCTTATTTAAATCTATATTAGGCAGGTTTTTTTTTCTTTTAACTGCAAATGCTCTTTACTAGGCACTTTCTAATTCAAATTTTTTTTTTAATAAAACAGTAACAAATTCGCCCGTCATTAAGGAGACATTATCCTCAGTTTAGAATTACAAAAGAACTTCCCAACAAGAGCTGTTCAATAACAGAACAGCAGATATGTTTACTAGACATGTGCAAGCTTCCTTTGATACCTCTGAAAGAAATAATACCAAATACAGAAATCCCCATCAGAGAAATCAATGCTTACTTTCCTCAAAAACACTTTAGTTTTCATAGAACACTTTGGTGATGGGTCATAGAATCCTTGAGTAGAGTGAGAATCTATGTTGATAGTAGAGTCCACAAGTGAAGGGAGCACCTCTCCACAAAATTCAGAGCTTTGTGGCTGAGAGCCATGTTCACCTGGACATCATCATCTGCCAAACACATTTAGGGGTAATACTCTTGCCCCAGGATTAACCAAATCTGGCTGCACATTTAAGCTGCTGGGCTAGATCCATAAAAATAAAAAAAATCCCCATATCAAGGAAGCAGTATGGTTTTTCGAAAAAAATCACAGATTTCGGAGTCAGAGATATAAGTTTGAATACTACTTCGATCACTCACTATTGTATGATTTTTGGTCAAGTTACTCAACATCTATGAGCCTCAGCATCCACGTAAAATGGGGGAAATTATACTAAATTTCAGACTTGTTGTGAAGAACAAATGATGGAATATATGAAAAATGTCTAACAGGACCTGGCACACAATGTGTTCACAAAAAATTTTAACTATCATGTTATACTGCAAATATACATATAATGATCAGCCAAAGATTAGAGGATTTTCTTTGCTTTATCAAAGATTTTAGAGTAAGGTTTACCTGGGGCAGGGAGGGAGGGAGAGAATGGGAGATAAAAGAGATAGAAGATTTTTTTCCCTCGACAACGGAGAGTACACAATAGCATTCCTCTAAAGCTCTAATGACAGCATAATGTTTATGTTTCATAAGATTGCCCTAGTGAATACAGCTCAGAGGTGAAAACTAGGTTGGTGTGGTACTCAAGGTATTCATTCATTATTCCTTTGGGATCTCCCTATCAGAGACTGGAGTCTATTACTGGTTATTTTTCCACAGATACTGATCACTTTTCTGCTTCTACCACTTAACAAGCCCCTCCCCACCCCAATAACATTTGGATTCTTTACTGTGTCTGCTTAGATTATAACATATATCGTCTATCCTTTAAGAATTTGCTTTCTTTTTTTTTTGTGAGGAAGATGCCAATCCTCCTCTTTTTTTGCTGAGGGGATCTGAACCTGCAAACCCCAGGCCACCAAAGCGCAGCACATGCACTTAACCACTTGCACCACCCGGCCAGCCCCTGCTTTCTTAAAAATTAAAAAAAAAATCTCTACCAATCCTAATGAGTGATTTAGTTTAGACTGTCATTTACCACCTTATCTACAAAAAAATAATATTCCATGGTGTAGGTAGATATGGTCAAAAATAAAACAGTGGGAATGAAAATTTGACAAGGAAAAGCTTTCATTTGAAGACTTAATCTGGGGCTCTTGAACTCATAAAGTCTGTTACTTATCTATACAGGCACTTCTCTATATGAACATTCAACACAATGAATCCACTGAAGTAATTCTATATACCCCAAACCACTGAAGAACCCATATAACTAAAATACACACCAACGCTTGCTTCTGAGCTTACATGACCTGGCAAAGATGTCAAAGGCTTTACATCAATAGTCTACCAGGCAATTTACATGGCATTAATCAGGTAATCATCAGACCAGTGCAATTGGGTTAACAGAGCAGGTACCAAACCCCTGAATTTTGGGGTTTATTTTACAGATGAAGAGATTGAAGCTCAGGGGTAGAGGTGAAGTGACTCTCAAAAGACACGAGGTAAATAAGTGGCAAAACAAGATCTAGAAAGCAGATCTTTCAATCTCCTAGTCTTTCCATATATCACACTTTCTTTAAAAAACACATATATAGTAATTTGCAATTTTCCATCTTAAATTTGGAATTTAAACTTTGGTTTTCAAGGTGCTTGCAAATAGCCATCTTTAAATTCAATTCACTTACAACTTAAATACCTATGTGACAATAGTTACCTTTTGTTTCAAAGTATATTTATCAATCCTCACATCAACTAAAATGGAATAATTTCCAAGCAAATGGTTCACTTATTAAAAAAAAATGAATATTTTTAAACATTAATATAACTAAAACTCAAGACATCAAAAGAATTTAGATAATCCCTTGGAGTTCTTTGTAATACAATAAACTGCAGTTAAGCATGAGTACTTCATATAAGGTCATTTCCTCAGTGGAGAACATCTGTGAGATTTACTATGGTAACTTCAAAAAGCTCAAGAGGCAGTTGATTGCTTCTTATGGTTCAAAACATGGGATTAAGAGAAGACACAGCTGAAATAAAACCTGAGTTCAGCCACTTACCAGCTATGTGTGTGATCTTAGGCAAGTTACTTAAGACCTAAGTGCCTCTCAGTTTCCTCATATGTAAAATGGGAACAAGAACAGTATGAATCTCATACAGTTGTAGTTAGAAGAAATGAAAGTGAACATAAAGCATGAATACACTGCCTAGCATGTAGTAAGTGCTCAACAAATATTAAGTATTAGTCTTAAATCACCTCTTCATAAATAATTCCATATTATTTTCTCATCAGTTGAAAAATTACTTTGCAAAGCAGCAATACCAAGGCTCCTCCATGAGATAACATTCTTTAACTGGAAAAACAATACAAGAAAATTACTGATGATGGTGAAAACACCAGTGAAGTTCCTCTTTCCCTGGAAACACCTTAGTTAGGAAACTTTTTCTTTTCTTATTTTACAGATAAAAAAGTGACTTGCTTCAGAAATCAATGATTATTATAAACAGTGTAATTTTTGTGGCCATGAGAAATAATGGCAAGCTACTAAAATCTGAAACAATTACTAGGACATGAATTGATCAAGTATTTACCATATGATATATACTGCTAGATAATGACCCAAAAAAGAGATACACATATTAATAAAATATTTTCTAATATGCACAAAACTTGACTGACTGCCAGTCATTCTACAAACATTTACAGGATATCTATCATGTTTTTATAAAAATCTTATCAATTGTTTGAGTATATTCTTTGAAAGGCTAACTTTTTATTTATTTATTTATTTATTTATTTATTTTTTTGCTGAGGAAGATTAGCCCTGAGGCGACATCTGTTGCCAATCTTACTCAGTTTTGCTTAAGGAAGATTAGCCCTGAGCTAATATCTGAGCCAATCTTCCTCTACTTTATATGTGGGTTACTGGCACAGCATGGCTGATGAGTGGTATAGGTCCGCGCCTGGGGTTCTGAACCTGCAAACCCAGGCCACTGAAGTAGAACGTGCCAAACTTAATCACTATGCCATGGGGCTGGCCCCTAAAAGGCCACTTTCTTTTTTTTATTTATTCATTTTTTGTGAGGAAGATCAGCCCTGTGCTAACATCTGCCAATCCTCCTTTTTTTTTTTTTTGCTGAGGAAGACTGGCCCTGGGCTAACATCCATGCCCATCTTCCTCCACTTTATATGGGACGCCGCCACAGCATGGCTTGCCAAGGAGTGCGTCGGTGTGCATCCAGGGTCCAAACTGGTGAACCCCGGGCCGCCGCAGCGGAGCGCGCACACTTAACTGCTGCATCACTGGTCCGGCCCCAGGCTACTTTCTAAAAATCTCTTTTTTTCCCCTCTTCTAATTCACCTGTAATTTTTATTTTACATACATGTGGGGATAGAAAATGGGTAAGAGATGGTAGTTTAGTTTAAAAATATTCTAAATATATTTTTTTTCTAAGTTAATAGTGAGTATGCACCTATATTCTTAGGCTGAGATAAACTTCCACTTTTTAAAAAATGAAAGATCATACTCCATTGTATTTGAGGCCTATAATTTTATCAGTAACATTACAAAATTATTAAAAAATTCAAAGAAGATGATTGCAATTAATAATATACAAATCGGTAATATAGTGCTTTCAAGTTTTGCCTTTGATAAATCTATATACGAATGAAATTTATAATTTTATTTATTTATTTTTTTTCCCCCTAAGCCCCAGTAGATAGTTGTATGTCATAGCTGCACGTCCTTCTAGTTGCTGTATGTGAGACGCGGCCTCAGCATGGGCGGAGAAGCGGTGCGTTGGTGCCCGCCCGGGATCCGAACCCAGGCTGCCAGCAGCGGAGCGCGCGCACTTAACCGCTAAGCCACGGGGCCGGCCCAAGAAATTTAAATTAACCAAAAATTCATCTGTGTTAACCCAGGTAGCCATGATTTAAAGATACAAAATAAGTAAAACTTTAGAATGAGAGTAGGTGACAAAAAGAGATAGTAAAAACAAAAAAGATCTTTCAAAGATCTGAAATTATAGAAACTTCCCTGACCTGCTTGAGTGACCCATGGTATTCCTTTCTCAGGGACCAGAGATACTAGGCCTCAGAAACACTCTTAGGCTCACCAAAATGTTATTTTCCCTTGTTTCCAAGTCCCCGTGGGAACAAGAAGTCAGGAATAATAAGCACAGCATTTTTATTAACAGAAGTGTTCTCTCAGGACTCCTTTCCTCCAGGTGTTTTTCCACCAAATGACAAAAAAATGCTTCCTAGTGACATCGGACCAATTTATTAATTCTTTTTATCTACAGTTTTTTCATTAAGCCTCTCCAAGGTGTCAGACTGTTTGTTCTAAGGGCTGGCACACAGAGTTGAGCCAGAAAGGTAGAAATCTTGCCCTCATAGACCTTACATTCTAATAGAGGAAGACAAATAATTTCAGTTAGTAAAGTGAGTGATAAATGCTTTGAAGAAAATAAAACAAAAAAGATAATGTGATAGATTGACGAAGGCAGAAGAGAGAATACTTGAGTTAAGAGGGTCAGGGAAAAAGCCTCTGAGGAAGAAACATTTGAGAATAGACCTGAATGAAGAGGGAGCCAACAAAGATCTTAAAGAATAGCATTACAAGTCTAGGAATAGTAAATGCGCAAGTTATGAGATGGAAATGAGTTTGATGGGTTCAAAGGTCAAAAAGATGAACAACATAGCTAAAGCAAACTGAGGAGTACAAAGAGATAGGTCAAAGGGATCTTTAGTGATTAGATCACATAAGATCTTGCAGGCCAAAGGAAGGAGTTTAGAGTTTATTCTAATCACAGTGGGAAGCCACTGGAAGGTTTAAGCAGCTTCAATTGTGTCTTCATACCCAGTGCTATGCTCCTATGCTACACAAATGTGTTCTCAATTCACAAAGACCAGATTTGGGATACCCAAGGAAAAGTTGAGAGAAGATAACATGTCTGTAAACATAGAATTGCAAATGATTGAAAGGGAACAAAAGCAGTTTTCAAACGTAAAAATGATTTAACTTGCAAAGTTGATAATATTCATATTCTATGTTTAAAATTATAATTGTCTTCTTGCTTTGTTCTGAAGTTAAATCTAAAAGTTGAAAATCAATACCAGTGTAAACCTTTTTATGTCCAGGTAAATATTAATCAATTCACATTAATATTTCTCTTGAATTAATAATTTTCTTGGAGAGAGAAATATTAAATTGGAAGAATTCACTGAAGAATGTAACCTAGGATCCAGCACAAAAAGGCAAAGAGAAAAATTATACAAAAGAGCTGTTAAGGGATATCAAAGATTGATGTCAGAGGCTCCAACATCAAAAAGGAGTTCACAAGAAGACAATGTTGGGAATGAAAGAGAAGTAATATTTAAAGAGATAATAGCTAAGAATTTTCCAAATTAAAGAAAGAAATGTGTTTTCAGATCAAAAGTACACTTTGATATTCAGCAATAAAAATAAAAATCCAGGGGCTGGCCTGGTGGTGTAGTGGTTAAGTTTGTGCACTCTGCTTCAGAGGCCCAGGGTTCGCAGGTTCAGGTGCTGGGCGCGGACCTACCTACCGCTTATCAAGCCAAGCTGTGGCGGCATCACGCAGACAACATAGAGGAAGATGGGCACAGATGTTAGCCCAGGGCCAATCTTCCTCAGCAAAAAAAGGAGGATTGGCAACAGATGTTAGTTCAGTGCTAATCTTCCTCACAAAAAAAACAAAGAAAAAAACATCCACTTATATGTACACATATAGAGCAATGAAACAGAATAGAGTCCAGAAACAGATCTATACATTTAAGCTAAACTAATATTCAAAAGCAGTGCCAAGGTAATTCAATGGCAAAAGAATAGTCTTTAACAAATAGTGCTGTAACAATTGGATATCTATAAGCAGTTGAAAAAAAAGAACTTCAAGACTTATCTCACTCTCTCTACAAAGATTAACTCAAAATGGATCATAGATCTAGAGATGAGAGCTACAGCTATAAAACTTCTAGAAAAAAATATCAGAGAAAATTTTTGTGACTTTGGATTAAGGCAAAGATTTCTTAGGAAACTAAAGTATAAACTATAAAAGAAAAATTGATAAACTGGATTCACAAAAATTTACAACTTCCACTCTTTGAAAGACAATTAAGAAAATGAAAAGACAAGCGGTGGACTAGAATATAATATTTGCAAAATACACTATCTAATAAAGGACTTGTATCCAAAATTCATAAAGTACTAAAAACTCATTAAGAAAACAACCCAATTTTTAAATGGGCAAAAGAACAGCTACAGAAGGTAAATAAGCATACGGAAAGATGCTCAATATCATTAGTCATTAGCGAAATGCAAACTAAAACCACAATGAGATACTACTACACACTCCTTACAAAAGTAAAAATTAAAAAATAAAAAGGCAATACAAGGTGCTGGCAAAGATCCAGAACAACTGGAACTTTTCATACATTGCAGGTGAATAGATAAACAAATTGTGGTACATACACTCACTTTAGTATATAGCACGTAATTTTTTAAAGATAATGAAAAGTTCAGAAGAAGACATTACTTCTATCTGGGAGGATCATCTGAGAAGAATTCATGGAGAAAGTGGTCTTTGAGTGAGACTTAAGAGAACTGATAAGATTCAGATAGTTGGAATATTGAAAAATAGCATGGGGGTGGGGCTTATGATCATGAGCAATGAAGTAGGAAACCATCAGAATATATAAAGAACCAAGAAATGTTTAGTTTGGCTACAATGGAAGTACGGGGAGACTACTAGTGGGAAATGAGACTGGAAATATAGGATCAGATTATGTAGAGTGCTGAATGTTGGAGTACACAGTTTATTCTAAAGGCAATGTGGAGCCAATAAAGGTTTTACAGTAAGAAAAGGAAACCCCCAAATATTAACTCTGGAAAAAATAATCTGGTAGATACAATTCCCATCTCATTCAAATCCATGTTCTGAAAGTTTGTTTGTAAAAAACAAGTACAAAACATGGAGGAAGGGAGAGGAGATGGGAAGAAACAATATAAAATTTAGAATCTCCCATGGCACTACAATAACCAGAAGGCATCTTGAAACTCTCAGAACGTCATTTCTCATGAAATACAATTTTCCCCCTCACTGTGGAAAGCATAAGCAACTACGAATGACAAAAAACACTTTTATATACTAAATAAACAACATACATACACACATATATACACACACACATATTATTATTAAATATATGTAGTTTAGATTAAAAATTCACAGGAAAGTAAAAAGAAAGGTCAATCAAGGGCTTCTTAGGCTTTTTGAGTGATTTATGGCAGAGTAACCACTAAGCAAGTGATAGAGTATTCAAGGCTTTCACATACTCGGGAAATTTAAGACACAATTTGCCAATTCTATACAGTGTGCTACAAAGAGAAAAAAACAATGAATTAGGATCGTTTTAGAACACTTAAAATATGTTTCCACTTATTAAAAAAATCATAGTGAGGCTTCATGACATTAGCATCATGGAGGAGTGAGCTCTTCCCTTAGTCTCTCCCTACTAAGATACAACGTAAAGGACATTCATAAACCAACAGAGGACATTCATACAACACAGCAGACATCTGAGAGATCCACAATGCCATACATCTCAAGATGGGGATGCTGGACCCCTCCAGGAGGTAGTGGAAGGAGGTAAGGGGATCATTTCTCCCTCCTATGCAGCAGCGACCTAGGGGTGGGACCTCGTGATGGCCGGCATGCAACCCTGAGAGGAGAAGGGAGAGAACGCACCCCTCTGTGGGAACACTGTGCCCTCAGAATTACCTCCCGGCCTATGGGAATGCCCCACACAGAGGTGGCTAAGCAATCACAGGCGTGTCTGCACCAAGCTGGGCAGACAGTGAGTGCAGAGCTGGGGCACGTGGGATGGTGAACACAAAAGAAAGCACCCCTCCTCCCCCTACCTCCTGGTGCACCAGCTCAGCCTGACAGCCTGAGCAGGGGATCCCTGCCAGAGGGCCCGAGGATACGTTTGTAAAACAGCGGCAGTGAGTGGGCAAACGCAGACGGCCCTGTCAGCATAGCTTCCAAAAAACAGGCACAGCTGCCAGAGATCACGGCAGGCTCAGAATACACAGTTCCTGCCCCCCCACCCAGTGGCAGCAGGTGGATCTGCGACCAGATACTACCACTATGCAAAGGCACAATCCACCCCACCAAACAGTATGAAGAGGTATATTAATACTCCAGGTTAGAAGGAAAATGACAAGCACCAGAAATCAATCCTGAAGGCACATAAATTTACAATCTAAATGACAAGAGAATTAAAAATATCTATCATTAAAAAACTCGAGTTACAAGAAAACTCAGAAAGACAGTTCAATGAAATCAGGAATAAAATTAATGAACAGAGGGAATTCTTCACAGATTGAAATTATAATGAAAAAATCAATCAGAAATGTTGCAAATGAAAAACATAATGAATGAGATAAAGAAAAATCTGGAGTCCTGAAATAACACAGTGGATATTACGGAGGACAGAATTAGCAATTTAGAGGACAGAAATATAGAAATTCTCCAAGAAATATCTGACAATTAGGAAATGCAACATAAGGATTATAGGTATCCTAGAGGGAAAAGAGGGGGAGAGAGGAGCAGAGAGCTTGTTCAAAGAAACAATAGCTGAGAACTTCCCAAACCTGGGGAAGGAGCTGGAATTACAAGTAAAAGAAGCTAACAGAACTCCTAATTACATCAATGTAAAAAGACCTTCTCCAAGGCATATATTAGTAAAACTGGCAAAAGTCAACAACAAAGAAAAAATATTAAAGGCAGAAAGGCAGAAGAAAATAACCTACAAAGGAACCCCTATCAGGCTTTCAGTGGATTTCTCAGCATAAACTTTGCAAGCTAGGAGAGAGTGGAATGATATATTCAAAATTTTGAAAGACAAAAACTTTCAGCCAAGAATACTCTATCCAATGAAAACATCCTTCAGATATGATGGAGAAATAAAATCTTTCCCAGATAAACAAAAGCTGAGGGAGTTCATCGCCACAAGACCCTCCCTACAAGAAATGACCAAGAAGGCCCACATACCCCCCCCCCCTAAAAAAGAAAGAGTTTACAAAGCCTTGAACAAGGAGATAAACAGGCAGATGAGCTGCTATCAGGTTAGCAAACACTTATAACATTAAAGATAAAGGGAAAGAAAACATCAAAAATAAATATAATCATTACATTTAAACAACAAACACAACACAAAAGGGAATAAGTTGTGACAACAATAACTTAGTTGGGGAAGAGGCAAGGACACACCAGAACCTGCCTAGACTAAGGAAATAAGAGGCTATCAGAAAATGGACTATCTCACCTACGAGATCTTTTATACAAACCTCACAGGAACCACTAAACAAAAAATCAGGGGTGGGCCTGGTGGCATAGCAGTTAAGTGCACATGCTCCACTTCGGTGGCCCAGGGTGCACAGGTTTGGATTCCGGGCGCGCACTGATGCACCGCTTGTCAAGCCATGCTGTGGCGGCGTCTTATATAAAGTAGAGAAAGATGGGCACAGATGTTAGCCCAGAGGCAATCTTCCTCAGCAAAAAGAGGAGGATTGGCATCAGAAGTTAGCTCAAGGCCAATCTTCCTCACACACAAAAAAAAATTAAAACATAGCCACAAATGATAAATAAAGAGAAAACCATCATAGAGAACCACCAAACTGAATTGGCAGTCTGAAATACATGGGACAAGAAAAAAGGAAAATACAGAACAACTGGAAAACAAGTGATAAAATGGCAGCACTAAGCCCTCATATATCAATAATCACTCTAAATGTAAACGGATTGAATTCTCCAATCAAAAGACACAGAGTGGCTGGATGGGTTAAAAAATAAGACCCAACAATATGGTGCCTTCAGGAAACACATCTCAGCTCTAAGACAAACACAGGCTCGGAGCGAAGGGATGGAAGATGATACTCCAGGCTAATGGCAAACAAAAGAAAGCAGGTGTTGTCATACTTAGACACAGTAAACTTCAAGATAAAAAAGGCAATAAGTGACAAAGACGGGCAGTATATAATGATAAAAGGGACACTCCACCAACAGGACATAACACTTAAAAATATAAACGTACCTAATACAGAAGTACCAAAGTACACAAAGCAACTACTAACAGACCTAAAAGAAGATATTAACAGCAACACGCTTACAATATGGGACCTTAACACCCCACTTACATCAATGGATTGATCATCCAGACAGAAAGCCAACAAGAAAATAGTGGAATTAAATGAAAAACTAGACCAGCTGGATTTAGTACACATATATATAACACTCCATCCAAAAACAGCAGAATACACATTCTTCTCAAGTACACATGGAACATTCTCCAAGACAGACCATGCGTTGGGAAACAAGGCAAGCTTCCATAAATTTAAGAAGATTGAAATCATATCAAGCATCTTTTCCGACCATAATGCTATGAAACTAGAAATCAACTACAAGAAAAAAGCTGGGAAAGTCACAAATATGTGGAGACTAAACAACATGCTACTGAACAACCAAAGGATCACTGAAGAAATTAAAGGAAAAATAAAAAAATATCTGGAGACAAACAAAAATAAAAATACACCATACCAACTCATATGGGATACAGCAAAAGTAGTCCTAAGAGGGAAATTCATAGCGATACAGGCCTACCCTAACAAGAAAAATCTCAAATAAATAATCTTAAACTACACCTAACAGAACCAGAAAAAGAAGAAAAACAAAGCCCAAAGTCAGCAAAAGAAGGGAAATAATAAAAATTAGAGCAGAAACAAATGAAATTAAAACCAAAAAACAGTAGAAAGGATCAATGAAACTAAGAGCTGGTTCACTGAAAAGATAAACAAAATTGACAAACCCTTAGCCAGACTCACTAAGAAGAAAACAGACAAGGCTCAAATAAATAAAATTAGAAGTGAAAGAGGAGAAATTACAATGGATACTGCAGAAATACAAAGGATTATAAGAGAATACTATGAAAAACTATATGCCAACAAATTGGACAATCTAGAAGGAATGGATAAATTCTTAGACTCATACAATCTCCCAAAACTGAATCAAGAAGAAATAGAGAATCTGAATAGACTAATCACAAGTAAAGATATTGAAACAGTAATTAAAAACTCCCAAAACATAAAAGTCCAGGACCAGATGGCTTCTCTGAAGAATTCTACCAAACATTCAAAGAAGATTTAATACCCATCCTTCTCAAACTATTCCAAAAAATTGAAGAAGACAGAATACTTCCTAACACATTTTACAAGGCCAACATCACTCTGATCCCAAAGCCAGACAAGGACAACACAAAGAAGGAAAACTACAGGCCAATATCACTGATGAACATAAATACAAAAATCCTCAACAAAATATTAGCAAACTGAATACAGCAATACATTAAAAGGATCATACACCATGATCAAGTGGCATTTATACCAGGAATGCATGGATAGTTCAACAACCACAAATCAATCAATGTGATACACTACATTAACAAAATGAGGAATAAAAACCACATGATCATCTCAATAAATGCAGAGACAGCATTTGACAAGATCCAACATCCATTTATGATAAAAACTCTCAATAAAATGGGTATAGAAGGAAAGTATCTAAACATAATAAAGGCCATATTTGACAAACCCACAGCCAACATCACACTCAACAGGGAAAAACCGAAAGCCATCCCTCTGAGAACAGGAACAAGACAAGGGTGCCCAATCTCACCACTCTTATTCAACACAATACTGGAGGTTTTGGCCAGAGCAACTAGGCAAGAAAAAGAAATAAAAGGTATTCAAATTGGCAATGAAGAAGTGAAACTCACGCTGTTTGCAGACAACATAATTTTACATATAGAAAATCCTAAAGAATCCATCGGAAAACTATTAGAAATAATCAACAACTACAGCAAAGTTGCAGGGTACAAAATACACTTACAAAAATCAGGTGCATTTCTATACTCTAATGATGAACTAACAGAAAGAGAACTTAAGAATACAATCCCATTTACAATCGCAACAAAAAGAATAAAATATCTAGGAATAAATTTAACCAAGGAGGTGAAAGACCTATACAATGAAAACTATAAGACATTATTGAAAGGAATCGATGATGATATAAAGAAATGGAAAGATATTCCATGCACAGAGATTGGAAGAATAAACAGAGTTAAAATGTCCATACTTCCTAAACCAATCTACAGATTCAATGAAATCCCAATCAAAATCCCAATGACATTCTTCAAAGAAATAGAACAAAGAATCCTAAAATTCATATGGGGCAACAAAAGACCTCTAATAGCTAAAGCAATCCTAAGAAAAAAAGAACAAAGCTGGAGGCATCACAATCCCTAACTTCAAAATATACCACACAGCTATAGTAATCAAAACAGCATGGTACTGATACAAACACAGACACACAGATCAATGGAACAGAATTGAAAGCCCAGAAATAAAACCAAACATCTACGGACAGCTAATTTTTGACAAAGGAGCTAAGAACATACAATGGAGAAAGGAAAGTCTCTTTAATAAGCAGTCTTGGGAAAACTGGACAGCCACATGCAAAAGAATGAAAGTAGACCATTATCTTTTGCCATACACAAAAATCTTTTGCCATACACAAAAATTAACTCAAATAAAGACATGAAGGTAAGACATGAAACCATAAAACTCCTAGAAGAGAATATAGGCAATACACTCTTTGACATTGGTCTTAGAAGGATCTTTTTGAATACCATGTCTACTCGGGCAAGGGAAACAAAAGAAAAAATAAACAAATGGGACTACATCAGACTAAAGAGCTTCTGCAAGGCAAAGGAAACCAGGAACAAAACAAAAATACAACCCATCAACTGGGAGAAAATATTTGCTAATCATATATCTGACAAGTGGTTAATCTCCAAAATATATAAAGAACTCACACAACTCAACAACAAAAAAAACAAACAACCCGATCAAAAAATGCACAGAAGACACGAATAGACATTTTTCCAAAAACGATATACAGATGGCCAACAGGCACATGAAAAGTTCAACTTGATTAGTTCAACATCACTAATCATCAGGGAAATGCAAATCAAAACTACAATGAGATATCACCTTACACCCATTAGAATGGCTGTAATTACCAAGACAAAAAATATCAAATGTTGGAGAGGATGTAAAGGGAATCCTCATATACTGCTCATGGGAATGCAAACTGGTGCAGCCACTATGGAAAACAGTATGGAGATTTCTCAAAAAACTAAAAATAGAACTACCACACGACCCAGCTATCCCACTACTGGATATTTATCCAAAGAACTTGAAATCAACAACTCAAAGAGACTTATGCACTCCTATGTTCGTTGCAGCATTATTCACTATAGCCAAGATGTGGAAGCAACCCAAGTGCCCATTGACTGATGAATGGATAAAGAAGATGTGGTATATATATACAATGGAATAGTACTCAGCCATAAAAAAAGACAAACTCGTCCCATCTGCAACAACATGGATGAACCTTGAGGGTATTATGTTAAGCGAAATAAGCCAGACAGAGAAAGACAAACACCGTATGATTTCACTCATATGTGGAAGATGAACAAACACATGGACAAATAGAACAGATTAGTGGTTACCAGAGGGGAAGGGGGTTGGGGGGTGAACATAAGGGGTAAAGGGGCACATATATATGGTGACTGACAAATAATAATGTACAACTGAAATTTCACAATCTTATAAATTATTATGACCTCAATAAAAAATATCATAGTGAAATAATATATCAAGCTACTAACTTGATTATTTAAAAACAGGATTCTTAATAAAACATGCATAGCACATAGATATTATGCATATCTTTTTTTTAAGAACTGCTGTACTATTTTTTTTTGTTCGGTTTTTGTTTTTGTTTTTTGTGAGGGAGATCAGCCCTGAGCTAACATCCATGCCAATCCTCCTCTTTTTTTTGCTGAGAAAGACTGGCCCTGAGCTAACATCCATGCCGATCTTTCTCCACTTTATGTGGGACACTGCCACAGCATGGCCCGACAAGCTGTGCATCAGTGCGTGCCTGGGATCTGAACCAACAGAGCGTGTGCACTTAACCGCTACGCCACAGGGCCGGCCCCTGCTGTACTATTAATATATATACAGAGGCTACTGACATACTGTAAAGAATATTGGTCTGGGAGCTTTGATTCTAATTCTGCCACCCACTAGGTCTGTGATTAAGGCAAGTTGTTAACACTCTAGGTCTCATTTTCCTCATCTAAAAAGGAAGCGTTTGTACTAAATGATCTAAGATATCTTCTATTCCCAATATTTTATGAGCTGTAAAATGATTCCTTTTCAAAGAGAGACTCTTATAGCTCACTCGTTTATGCTTTTGAAATGTTCTTTACTTAGATATATATGTACACGCCCTCACCCTATATTATAGATAATATTTAAGACAGCTTAGATGTATTATGGTCTAACTTGAGATTATCACCATTATCTTACTATCAGTTCCAAGTAATTTTTGTTGTAGAATTTTTGTATTTTAATATGATAGTTCAAAGTGAACTCTGATGATATAAAGGGATATTTTTTAAAAATGAGTAACCATTTATGGTAAACACATATTTTAATGACGAATGTAATGATTCACATCCTTTCCTTATTGGTATTTCTCAGAGTTCCAATCAAAGCTCTAGTCTCTTCACACTGGCCTATCCTATTCACAACCATAGTTAAACTATCACATAAATGCTGGGCCTCCCAAATCTGTATTTTAGCTCAGATCTACCTCCTGAAGTCCATATCCATATATGCATCTTCCATTTACATATCACCATCTGTTGTCATTATTTCAAATTTAATACCCTGAACAAAGAACTCATTGCCCACTCCTCTGCCAAATCTGCTCTTCTATTCACTATCTCAATGAACAAGAACAAAGTACACTCAGGTGCCCAAGCCAGAAATCTGAAGTCAGCTTTGACTTGTCCCCTCTCACCCCTCACATCCAATTAGTCAGCAAATCCTACTGAACTGAAGCATCACTGTCTTCTATATCTCTTCAACACTCCTTATTCCCACTGCCATTACTTAACTTAAATTCTGATAATTTCTTAATCTCTTCCTGGATCCCTACAATAGCTTTTTAAAAAATCAACTTTAAAATAACAAGTGTTGGCGAGGATGTGGAGGAAAGGGTACCCTTGTGCACTGTTGGTGGGAATGTAAATTGGTGCAGCCACTATGGAAAACAGTATGGAGGGTCCTCAAAAAATTAAAAATAGAACTACCATATGATCCTGCAATTCTACTTCTGGGTATTCATCCAAAGGAAACAAAAACACTTAACTCGAAAAGATTTCTGCACCCCCATGTTCATTGTAGCATTATTTACAATAGCCAAGACATGGAAACAATCTAAGTGGCCATTAATGGATGAATATAAAAAGAAAATGCAGTATATATATATATATAATGGAATATTATTCAGCCGTAAAAAAGAAGGAAATCTTGCCATTTGCGACAACATGCATGGACCTTGAGGGCAATATGCTAAGTGAAATAAGTCAGAGAAAGACAAATATTGTATGATGTCACTTATATGTGGAATCTGAAAATATCAAACTCATAGAAACAAAGAACAGATTGGTGGTTGCCAGAGGTAGGGGGTGAGAGGTGGGTGAAACGGGTGAAGGTGGTCAAAAGGTACAAACTTCCAGTTATAAGATAAATAAGTACTGAGGATGTAATGTACAGCAAGGGGACTATAGTGAACAATACTGTATTGTATATTTGAAATTGCTAAGAGAGTAGATCTTAAAAGTTCTCACCACAAGAAAAAAAAATTTGTAACTGTGTGATCATTTCACAATATATACACATACATATGTTGAATCATTATGTTGTATACCTAAAACTAATATAATGTTATATATCAATTATATCTCAATAAAAATATTTAAGTCAATTTCACTTATAATTTGTGTACAATAAATTGTATATAATTTGAGGTATTATAAATTGAGGTATAATTTACATATAATAAAACTCACAGATTTTAAGTATATAGTTCAATGGGTTTTGACAAATGTAAACATCCATGTAACCACTATCCCAATCAAGATATAGAACATTTACATCATCCCAGAAAGTTCCCAGAGACCTCTAGTCAATTCCAGCACCTGCACCCCACCTCACTCCAGGCAAACATTGATCTAATTTCTGTCATCACAGATTTCATTTTGCCTGTTCCAGAGAATCATATAAATGGAATCAGGTAATGAGCACTTTTTTGTGCCTGGCTTCTTTCGTTCAGGATAATGTCTGTGAGAATCATCCATGTTGTTGTATATATCAGCAATCTGTTTATTTTTTATTGTTGAGCAGTATTCTAGTGCTTATCCACTGTAATGTTTGTTTGTTTATCCACTGCAATTGCTTCTTAACTGGTCTACCGGCCATCAACATAGACTTTGATCCATTTTCATACTGCTTCTGGAGTCATCTTTCTAAAATGCAAATCTGATTATGTCCCTCATTTCTTTCAGTGATTCCTAACTGCCTACAGAATAAAGGACAAACTCCTAAACAAGACATTCACGAACCTTCCATGCCCTAGTCCCTGATGCCCTCTCAAAACCTACATGAAAATACAATTACTTGGACCCTCAATGCCATTTCTCTGTTTAGAGTTTTTACATGTGAATACATTCACATTGAGGAGAAAAGTGAAAGCTTGTCATTTCTGGAACTAAATTTAGGTCCAGGGTATTATATTACCCGGAGGCTCTAGATGACTTCAAATTAACCCCAAATGTTTTGGAACTGACACAGTAAATACTACAATGTACTTCACAGGTATCACGGGTTCCGTTTCCAATGTATAGCCTTGTCCTCGTGTAATATTACACCTAAATTATCATAGAGACTAATTAAGACATAAAGGCATAATCTTTTATGCATAAGCTATAACCACACTAACAATGAAATCCTATATCCTGCTTTTGTACTTATTTCAAGAGCATTGTTACACTCTATTCATAAATATTACTTTTAATGGCTAAGAGTTCTTAAATGGCTAAGAGTTCTTTAGATGGCATACATCTAAAAAGCGTAACAGTTAAACTTTTCACCTATAAGCTGGGCATTTAGGTTGTCTCAATTTTTGTGTTAAATTTAAGTAATGCCACAATAAATACTTTCATGAACAAAGTGTACTTTTACATTTTAGATAATTTCTTTGGCAAAGAATCCCACAAGGGGAATTACTGCATTCAGAAAGTATGAATAATTTATGGTTTTAATATATTTATAAAATATTATCAAATAACATATGAAAATAGTTTAAATAACCTGGCCACCCTCACCTCCCCCAAGCCTTGTTCCTCAGAGACAATCTCTTTGATTATTCATTTGTTTTAGTTCCTATCCTTATAATACTCCTTCCCCATTTATCAACTATGGATATTATTTTTTACTTCCTGTTATGATAAATGAGAATTTAGCTCAATTACACCACTTCTTACCTCCTCTGTTAAATCACAAGGAAGTTTAGTTGTAACGTCAAATAATACACTTAAATACATTTCTTTCTCTCTCAACTATTAATAACATGTCCTTATATTAGTATCCTTAAGTCTTCTCCAACTTCTAATAGCTGTGCATTTACTTTTACATTGTTACAGTTAATAATATTTACAATTTATTTTGAAACCATAATAAAGTGGTCCACACTAGTCATTTTTAAAACTTGAAAATTAAGAGTATTTATATTATGATTATATAAATATTGTTAACTCAAGAAACAAGTGGTAAGTTATGATTATGCTTCCTTCTACCAGGTACCAATACCATGACCACTAAGCCACTCAAAGGAAAATATTCTTACCTCAAGGTCAATGGATTCTCTTACAACTCTGATTGCAGTCTTTGTAAAATAATAACGACCACATCAGGTAAAGTCCTAAAATTTGGAATTTCCTCAAACAATGGCAAGTTCTAACTTGCCATTAATACCAAAGTTCAATGCCAGGCTTCCAAATTTAAGACTACTATTTTGCATCTGAGTCCAAAAATTTTTATCATCTATAAAGGGTGCAGACTAAGTCATAAAGCATTCCCACCTGCCAGAGCATCCCGATAAAGCTGCACAAAATGATTAAAGATATCCTTTGGCAAACACTTTTCATCCGGCAGACATTGTAGAAGAATGACTATCTCAGACTGACCCACCGCATGCATTCCCTTGGTTGTGAAACACCAGCACTTCCTGTTCACATCTATAAATGGAATAAAAATAGAAAAATAAAGACACTCCTCTCAATTCTTACCCTTAAAAAAGGCACAGAAACCTATGTTATAATATAACAAAGAATAAAATAGATCATACTGAGTCTGTATAATTCAACTGTGAACAGTCACCACACTGAGCTAAAGAACTATTGTAGAAAATAAAACATACCAATGCCTCTGACTCTAAGCAAACACTTAGAAAAACAACTGGAAGGGAAGTAAAAGAAGGAATAGTGAAAGAAAATTAAAACTTCAAACTTTTAACTCTATCATTAAAAGGTGTAATTATTAAAATAAACAACATTCCATTAAAAATAAGATAGATAAAACTAAACTATGTATCCTAGGCTATAATGATTAAAGGATATATTCTCCCAGCTTTATTTTTTTAAAAAATCACTTTACCAAGAGAAATAATTACTATGTAAGACTAGAAACAATAATAAAAGCCAATATTATAGCTTTGGATTCAGGTTGTGGTCTAAAGAAAATATTTTTTTATGTACACTTATTACATTTAATCTCTGACTGAAAGATTCTAGCTATTTTAGTTATAGTCCTTTCTGGGAGAAAATTCTAGATAATCAGCAGCATAAATTTTACTTGGTTTCATGCTGTAACAAGTGGTGAAAAAGATGGCTGTTCTGGACTAGTTACTTCCACTCATTCTCTTTAAGGCTATGCAGAGTCCCAATTGCACAGGCGATATGTAGTTAAAAATAATATTCAATCCTCGACACTTTTATCATTTGTACTCCAATACAATGGGATCCCCAAAGGAATGAAAAAGGATTCAAATAAAATTACGGATACTACGATGTAAATCAAAATTAATAAAAGAACCCTTTTTTTCATTTTTGGAATAGTTACTATATACCTAAACAGGAGGTGCCCAATCTAACTATATTAAGATGGTGTAGACTTCAGGAATTCTAGGTCAGCTATTTTCTAAGTGTGACTTATAAACTAGATATGGTAAATTGAAATTTCAAGCAAATTATTTTAAAATCTGATCCTAGAAGGAAAGGTAGCAAGCATTAATAACTGGTCAAACATACAAGGGTGTGATTAGCAAGTAAACCAGAAACTTGCATTTCATTTATGTAGAACCTCTAAGGCAGTAGTATATAGGTGTTTCTGGTTTCTAAGTTCAACTTAAAACAAGTACACAGTGGTAACTGGAGGACTGTTCCCCAGGGCTTTCTTCCTCTATCTAAAACTCTGCCTATTAACATTCATCCAGAAAAAATGCATTCTCTGTTTTCCAATATATCCTGGAATCAAGATTCTAAGTTACTGTCTTCTCTCTCATTCTGATGCCCAAGAAGCTAGTGTCAGGAATTGAGAAGTTTCTTCTGAACCTTGACTTATGATGTACTGAAGTTTTACTGTGTGTTAGTTAACTAACACTTCTCCCAAATAAGGTTTTACACCATGATTAAGGTTTTTGAGATTTAAATCTAGCATGTAAATTGTTTGACCTTCCTGGATAATTTATCCACCTCCAGTTATTCTGGTGGTGAGTTGTGACTTAGCATATCCATCTCAGGAAGAACTTAACTCAGATCAGTTCAAGTTTTGTTTGGCTTTCTTCCATGGAGAATTCATCTATCTCAGCCCTATGACTAAAAGCAAGAGTTTCAGTTAGTTCCACAGTTGTCCTCTAGGATACATAATTTTATACAAAGCAACTTCTTTAGTATCCAGTTTTCAGTAACACGTGGCTCTATATAAAAATACTCGTGTATAATGAATTTGAAAGTTTTATTTATTATCTACAAGCCAGTAAAGTATCTCATTTTAATTTTAAAAAACAAATTTCTAACTTACAATTTACAATTTTAACCATTGACAACAAATTTGCATTTAAAACAAATACAAGTGGGTCAGGGCCACCATCCTCCAATTGCTGCATTACTGAAATCTGTGATGGTTTCTCTTCCACAGCATAGTCTGTAAGGGGAGAAAACAATGTAAGAGATTGGTTAAAGGGACAAATCAAGAAAAAGATCTGATAAAGGAATGGGCTGATTATTCACAGGAAAGACATAGCATTTGATTTACAGATAGCGCTAACATAGGTTTATTTGCACCTGCTGTCTCAGTGTCATGTTAATAGTGCCCCTTTCACTCTCAGAAGTGACCGAGTCCAGTTTGGATAACGTGGTTATCCTATGCACAGACTTTTCCACAAAATGGTTTGTGCCATAATCTAAAGACGGCCCTTTTATTTAACAAAAATTCTCTAACTATCATAATAAGAATTTCACATATTACATATTCTAAGACCAACATTTAAAACAATCCATGATATATAAGAAAGTGATAATACACTAGTTACCTCTGGAAAGGTTATCTAGGGGTTGAGGTAGAGGGGAATCCTACTTTTTACTTTATACCCTTTTGTACAGTTTTGAGATTTTTTACCATTAAAAAATTACTTTAAGAAATGCACCCAGAAAATAAACTAAAAGTATCATAAGTGATTGGTTTCACGAGACAATTCCTCTAAGTATAAGTGAAGAATTCTGTTCATATATCATCCAAATCACCAGTAAATCATACATTTCTGAACATGGACAAGTTAATACTTGAGACTCTGAACAGAACCTTTCCCATTTAATCCCTGCAAGCACCGTACGTAACATTCAGCCACCCCATTTTAAATTATGGTAGTCCTCTCAGCTTGAAGTCAAAATCATGGGTAGTAACCACTGTAGAATCTAAAGCTATTGGAAAGAAATTGAAAACCTGAAAGTTGAATGTTGTTTGATTGGTCTTATATAAACTGCAGCATTAAGGGACAGCCAGGTAGAATATACTTACACCATTTCCTACTGAAAAATGGAAAACAAAAAACTATTTTTAGGGTGTAATGGGAAATGTCTACCCTATTGATGAAAATATTTATTGGAAAGAGAAATAACAAGTGACACTAGGAAAAAAAAGAAAAAATTTTTATGAAGTGTTTCCACTGGAACACAAAACTGCAAAATTCTGGTGAAGAGATAATAATATGGTTTAAGTAAGTAAATATAGATAACTAGTTGTTGTTTCTTGGTAGGAGAGATTTTGACAATTAGATTTAATGGATGTGACATTTAATGAAAATGGAACCCTGCAATCTTATTTATTTTAACAACAGAGTTAGGCCAATTTAATTTCTTATTAATCTAAGATTTATTAAAATAACAAAAATTTGAAACCTAAGTAGCAATTTTATTAACAAAAGAATATTTTTAGGGAGTCCTGGTAAAGGAGCAAAGGCATTATATAATCAAAAGCATGCTTTATGTGAAAGATTATCGTTGAATTATCTGGGATCCAGCTGGATTTGATGTAGGATACATTCAGCCAACACTGCTGAGAGCCTGCTACAGGCCCAGCACCATCCTAGGAGCAGAAGACACAAACATGAACTAAGACTGAAGGAATTCATGGTCTAAATGAAAGAAGCAGATCTACAAAATATTTAAATTACAATGAGAGAAGTATTAATGTAGTAACAGTCTATAAGAATTTCTATTAGACCAGAGATAAGGAAGCAAAACACTACTACCAAGGTAGCCTAGGTAAGGATTCAGAGAAAACCCATTAATCTGGATTTTGAAAGGTTGAGCTCTTCAAGGAGTCTAGAGTATAGAAGGGTATTTTAGGCAGAGGAAAGGAAGAAAAAAGGAAAATATTAATTACACGCCTAGTTTGTACCAGACACTGTTCTTGCTATGTACTTTCAGATATAAAATCTAATCTAATATTCACAATGACACTTAAGTAGGTGTAGTTACATACTTTAAAAAAAATGGCTAGGAAAAAGATTCAGAGAGGATAAACGACTTGCCCACTGGATCACACAGCTAGAATGGAATGGTACTGGTATTTAACCTCAGGTTTGTTCAGCTCTGAAGTCCGTTCTCTTCCCACATAAGAAATTCCACAGCATAAGAAAAAAGCATGGAAGTATGAAAAGTGAATATTCAGAAAACAGTAAATAACCTGCAGTGTGTGTGTAAGATACTGTGGTATTGACTGGAACTAAAGTTAGAAAGATAAGTTGAGATAAGATTATAAGGAACACTGTATGCTAAGATAAGTAATTTATACTAAAGGTACTGGGAATCCATTGAACGTTTCTAAGCAAGAGCAATATATGATAATATCTATATTTGAAAAGATAACTGGCAACGATGTGGAAGATAAAATAGAGGAGAGAAAGACTGAAGGCAAGCAGACCAGGTAAAAGACTAGGACAAAACTGAGGAGAGATTATTGGTAAACCATCTCCTGAAGATGTGCTGACTGGATGCTGATCTGGATACATCAGCAACAAACTTTCACATAAAGTTAAGCATTCTTTGGATTGGATAGTAATTTTTCTTACCAGGACTCCCTAAACATATTTTTTTAACAGTAAAATTGCTATTTAGGTTCAGTGCTCTCCACTTATTATCTGTACATTTCTGAATGTATACTATACTTCAAAACAAAAAGTTAAATTAATGTACTGACTGTATCAAGTGGGCCAATCCTAGAACCATAAGCAACTCTTCAGAGTATTATATGCTTTGAAATATAAAGAAACAACTTCCAACGAAAATATATTGTATTGTAAATATATTACAATTAAAAATTATATGCCTTTCCAATGAATGAAATGACATTACAATAGAAAAACATACACATCTAAGCATGCAAGATTTGCAAGCATGCAAACAAACAGCAATGATTGTTTTCATGGGACTGACCAGTTGCTTTTTTTGTTGGAGAAGGGTGGTTATCACTCAAATTCTGTCTCATTCTCTTAATTAGAAGGAAACATCTGCATATGTAACTATCCCTGTTTAAATATTAAGTCTACATACCTCCTTTTACACCAGTGGAGATGAGAATGGGAGGAAGGCCATCTTCAGGAATAAGGTTCATTGCACTTCCAACAGGACTTCCAACCTGAGTTATACTCCCAGAGAATAGAGAAATATCCGTCTAGGAAAAGCAAATCAGCTAAGTGAGCATTACGGAGAGTTAAGACTTTGGCAGAATATAGAGTCAAGAATATAAATATGAATTTAAGTGAAAATTTGAAATTCATACTTTTTGAAAGATAGCACAAGATACTCATTAACCTGTGGTTTCCCAAGGAACTGGGCTTATACTATTAAAATGTTTCTAATTCTATAGATTCTCCTTTTGGCATCATCATATCATAATAAAGAGAGAAGAAGCATTGTAGCTTGGGTTAAAGCTTCCTTTACCCGGGTTTCTTTTGTCATATAAGAAAAATATTTTTAAAAACTGCAGTGCCAACAGAAACAAAATTTCAATATTATCTCATAATTTCTGAACTTTTAATGCCTTTAGGTCTACTTAAAATCTCATTTATATTGCTTTTTCAAATTAACGTTGAGGATAGTGATGACGGTTGTACAACAATGTGAATGTACTTCATGCCACTGGATTGTGCACTTAAAAATGGTTAAAATGGTAAATTTTATGTTATATATATCTTACCATGATAAAAAAAGAGAACAGAATTAACTTTGAGAAAATGTGGAAATTAAAATAGATCATCGTTTTCCATTTACTATGCAATGAAATAAAACTTGAAGTTCATTTTTCTTTGCATTAATATGCATATCACATTAGCTATACTTAATAAAGTATAATGCTGCAAAACACACTTTGGGTGGGGTTAAGTCCATTTAATTAATGATTTAATAGAATATGCTCAAAGATCTATTAAAATGATGCTCTCCTCTCTACATTCTCCATAACTCAAGTAAGAAAAAGAAGCTTTAAAAAAGTTGAAAGAAAAGCACTTAAAAACTGTTTTTTAATACATATAAGAATGTTCACAGCAGCTTTACTCATAATAGCCAAAGACTGAAAACAATCCAATTGTCCGTTAACCGGAAAATAGATAAATTGTGGTATCTCCATATGATGGTATACTACTCAGCAATAAAAATATTAATTTTTTGATGCATACAACATGGATAAATCTCATAAATATTAGGTTGAGTTTAAGAAGCTAGATACAAAACATTATATACTATATGTTTCCATTTATATGAAGTTCAAAAACAGGCAAAATTAAGCCATGGTGATACAAGTCAGAATAATGGTTACCTTGAGGAAAGAAGGGCAGATATTGACAGAAAAAGGGCATGAAGGAATCTTCTGGAGTAATGGAAATGTTCTGTATCTTCCCCTGGGTGGTGGTTATATGGTGTGTGTGTGTGTGTGTGTCTATATATATATTCATCAAGTAGTTTCCTAAAGATTAATGCTCTTTAAGTACTTTGGTATATATATTTTATACTTGAATAAAGATTAAAACTATTAAAAAAAATATGCCCATGTCTTGCCATACTTTTGTCTATACCATCTACAATTTAAGACTGTAAGTTTTTAGTGGGTTTTTGCTAAAATTTTGCAACATTCCCTCTACCTCATCATATAACAGGAAATTTGGAAAATTTTATTGGCAAACAATTATAAACTGATTTGAAGTTCCAGTATAGGAAATAAAGTAATCTACTCTAACTTGCTATTTAATGATGCATAAATCCACCGTTTAATGTCATAAGAAGTGGTCATTTGGTGTTTATTTAAATACCATCTGTGAAAATGAATTTATTTCATTTACTGAACATTTATTAAGTGACAGGCCATAAAGTGGAAAAAAATATATTCCAGTCTGGCCTTAAAGAATTTGTTTTCCCTCATTTTACCAGATAAATATTAAAATAGAGTGTTGAACAATGTGAGAGTACAGAAATAAAACAACAAACCTGGTTAAGTTTCTCTTAAACTGAGCTGAACCTTGTCTCCCTATAACATTCATTCACTAGAGCTTCCTCATTCCCTCAAAAATATTTGTTTTAAGAACCTATCATACAATCTAAGAGATATAAACAAAATGTAATAGAAAGAAAAAATCATCACTGTATAAACACCGTAATTATAACTCATTCAGGCAAGAACTGTCAAAGGACAGTAAAATCACTGGCTGAAAGATTGTTGGGGAACAGGACACTCACAGTCTCCAAGTATCACCCCTCACATTACTTATTAATTGCAAAGAGGAAAAGCTCCTTTTGAAGTGGAGAAATACAGGAGACATCAACTTAACCAATTATCACACTGATACTTCTTGATGTGTTCCAGTAAGAAACGACCATCAGGGCTGGACCCATGGCACAGTGGTTAAGTCTGGTGCACTCCACTTCAGTGGCCCAGGTTCACAGGTTTGGATCCCGGGTGCAGACCTACACCACTCATCAAGCCATGCTGTGGCGGCAACCCACATACAAAATAGGGGAAGACTGGCATAGAGGTTAGCTCAGGGCAAATCTTTCTCAAGTGAAAAAAAAAAAAACAGGAAGATTGCCAATAGATGTTAGTTCAGGGTGAATCTTCCTCACCAAAAAAAAAAAAACAAATGACCATCACTTCTATAGTATTATCATTCTTGCCAAAAGTGTTTAGTCTGAAAATAATCATGAGAAAAAAATTAGACAAATACAAATTAAGGACACTATGCAAAACGTGACCTAGATGTGTCAAAATATTAATGAGACAAAAGACAAAAAAAAATAATAAATAAGTGGGAGAACTGTTCTAAATTAAAGAAAACCAAAGAAACACGACAACTCAATGCAATTGTAACCCTTGACGGGATCCTGATTTTAAAAAATAGATTTTAGGGGGGCCGGCCAGATGGTGTAGTGGTTAAGTTCCTGCTTGGCTTCAATGGCCTGGGGTTTGCAAGTTTGGATCCCAGGCGCGGACCGACGCACCACTTGTCAAGCCATGCTATGGTGGCGTCCCATTTAAAGTAGAGGAAGATGGGCACGGATGTTAGCCCAGAGCCAATCTGCCTCAAGAAAAAAGGAGAGGATTGGCAACAGATGTTAGCTCAGAGCTAATCTTGCTCACAAAAAAATAAAAAAACAAACTAAAAAATAGATTTTATTCAATAAAGAAATTTATATATATATGTACACGTTTATAAATTAAAGCTATAAAGAACATTATTGGGACAATTGGGGAAATCTGAAAATAAGACTATATATTAGATAGTCTTATCTAATATATAACAGAAAGGGATTATATATTATATATATATTATATATATATACAGAAAGGGATTATATATTATATATATATATAATATATTTATATATAAAAATATATAAAGGGATTATATATATATATAAATATATAACAGAAAGGGATCCACTGAAAAAAAGGATCCTATGTGTATACTTTCTAATTTTGGTCCTAGGTGGCTCTGTTCTCTCACTGACTCCAAAAAAAGCAGTTGGTATTTGTCCTCTTCCGAAAACTAGGCCCCAAGAAAAGAGAATCCCATTAGCCCCGAAACTGTGACCAGTATATCCTATAAAGACAAGGTAGAGGTGCCAGCACAGTATGAGCTAGTTTCCTTAGGAAAATTATATGAGTCTTCCATTCATTAAGTCAGTGGTTTTCAACTTATTTTTAAGCTTTGGAATCCTTTTTCAAAATCTTAAATGGAAACATAATATGTAGAATAGAAAAAAGTAGATATGCTCAGGTAGAAGAGAAAGGAATACAAGGATTCTTCAGCTGCCTTCATATTGCTTGGCCTTTCCTCACCGTGGCACTCCTAGGAGGCCACGACAGACTCTAGGGAACATGGTTTGAAAACCAACGTATCAAGGGCCAGGATTCCCTCTAACACCTCTAGCTACAGAAGTAGCCTGCGTTTACCTGAGAACGACCTTCATAAGAATCTTTCTCCTGAACAAACCTCCAACGATAGAGCAAAAAAGAACTGATTTTGCCACATTTACTTTAACGCTACACACACACACATAGATGCATGCACACACAGAGTAAACTGTATCTGAAACCTACTGGGTTCCACAGAAAGGTCACTCAACTTAGAAACAGGCAAGACAGGGGCAGCACAATGCTGAGTAAAGTGGGTACTCACTTTTAGTTGCTGTTTTGTTTTCTTACCTCTGCTGGTAGAGGACTGGTAGTTACTGGCTTGACTGGGTCATGTGACACAGCCAGGGTTCCTGCAGAGGAAGTTCCATTCATTGTTAATTTGGCTGCATCAGCAACTTCTCCATTAGGCAAGATCCCATCAGCAAACCAAACTCGCCTCTGTTCTCTGGGCTGAGCCACTTGAGGAGCCAGAAAAATAAGATAGGCATCAACGTGACATTGGTAGAGTTTCTAACATCAAAGAAGAGAAGGTCACCAATTCCAGATGTACAAAGAAGTCACTATTTAGCATAATTACAAATATCAGAACTGTAACTGTGTATAAAAGTGGTTAAAAATAAAAATACACACTTAAATGTATTCTTTACTTCTATAACTTATGTGTAAAGATTTAAAACACTTTGCTTTAAAATATTAAGAGTTCTTAAATACATCTGTGATTATGTCACATACTCTGTCCTATCTCACTGACAGAGAAACTAAGGAAGGTGTTTTAAGCGCCTAGGAAATTTAACAGCAGGGAAAAATATCTAGCAATAGACATACATCTTCTAAAAGTATGAAGTTTCTGCAGGAATTAAATTTCTGGAAAAGTCATATGGTATTTTTAACGGGCAAAGATGCCTTGAAGAATGTTGAAGAATTATTAATTAATAAAGGAAGAGTTGGCACAGATACGTAAGAATTGGGAAGCAAACTGACCAGATCTTTGGCTAAAGTGTAACTGAAGAAGAAAAAGACTGATCTGGTAGTGCAAAAGTAGTTTGTATTTTAGTAAAAGAACAGGGGGAAAGCTGGAAAACTGAATCTGATGAAATGATCTCTTTAAATCCAGTTTTGGAAATCAATTCAAACAGCCAAAACAAAGCGAGACTAGGGAAGAATAACAAAAATGACAAATGAAGTAAAGAGAACAAAGATTTTAAGAAAGCAAGCCTGAACTCATAAAAATACAAGGAGTATGACTAAGGGATGATCTGAAAAGAGGGGAAAATGGGAAAGAGTATGATAATGCCAATAGAAGTCTTTGCTCTTCAAAAGGGGAGGAGGGCTATTTAGCAAGGGAAGGGAATAATACTAGACGAAAAGACATAAAATTAATGAAAGAAGATGGATTTTAATTATCAAGCGAAACTTCTTCACAAGATCATTTTAAGGAAATATATAATTGTTATTTTTACTATTCATAATCCCCTGAACTTACAAAGTGCCTTCCATCTAACAATATCATAATCATAAAGATATAATAAACTAAAATAAATTGAGCGTATAATTTTCTACCTATCACATGATATAACCCAGACCTAAAGTTCTGGATTTTATAAAGGTCTATGTACCTAACACAATATTTTCATATTTTTATATGGATAGATTAAAAATGAAAAGAGAAAATGGCAATGTATACTCCAAAAAGCAATAGTAGAATGGACTGGTCAGAAGGAAGAATTCTCATGTTCACCACTTACTAAACTCCTACAAAGAACATTAAGGTAGGCATGAGGCTTGGATTTTACAGGCTGACTTCAAATTCTGCATCTCTTTTTAAGTACAAGCAATATAATTACTCCATTCTTAAGTTGGAGAGGGTACCGGCATATTTTTAGAGGTGCCTCCAAAATATCAGGCAATACAATATTATTCTTTACTTGCCCAGAAATAGTCTCGATACATTTCTCACCTTGTTCTTCCACTTTAATAACCACCCAAAGGGACTTATCTGTGGTGTGCTGTAAAAGACTTGTGCTGTAAAATCACATCAGCACCTTTTTAGAGGAACTTGGTGAGGAAAAAGAGAGAGAATAGCACATGATCCCCTACCTTCTGCTCCAGGGTGCTTTAAAACTCCCACAGGTACCATCACAGTGGGAGGTGGAGAGCTCAGGGCTCCTGAGGCCTGAGCTTGCTGCAAGGGAGGGATAGTAGAACAGTATTCAGCAGGATTGTTAGGGTTAGGGCTCTGGCTTGAGGCACTCATCATGTTCTCCCAGGCTTGAGCTAAAGCAAATACAGACACAATCAATGTGAATGGATTGCAAAATATGGACATCAAGACCTCCACAATATTGGATAAATAATGTAGCTCCTCCTCATTAACACTCATAGTATGTCTCTCTTCCAGCTAGTGAGCGTACTTAGGAGATAGGTGATTTTATTCAATAAAGGAGACCATTTAGGTCAGTACACTATCTGGATGCAACAAATAAGAATTACATGATAATTCTGATACAGACTGATAGATCAGTCTGGGGTTAATGACTAGCTCCATGACTTCTTTAAAGGAGACCATACATTCCCTTAACAGGGAGTGAAACAACATCAAATTTACTAAGAATCTGCAACAGGGATAGCATTTAGACATTTGGCAGCAGAGGGGGGAGGGCAGGTTTAATATTCAATGCATTTTATAAAGTTCTATCAAAAATCAAAATCAAGGGCTAAGATAGCATAATTCCATTGTATGATATTTTTTGTTTCATTTCTAGACTTTTAGGCTTTTCTTAGTTGAGGTAAAATCTCATTTAAAAAATTCTGAAGCCTTAAAGCTCAGAACACCTCTCAACATTTTTGTGAATTCTGCTTTTGTACAATCATCACCCTGTGTAAAAGTATCCAGCAAAAACAACCATTTCACATCTTTGGTGTGTCTCAAAAGTCCACGACCCACTTGAACATGAAAATGTGCGACTATCACATAAGTGCCATCAACCAATATGAATGATCACAAATGTGTTAAGATTCTGTATACTCCATAATTTTACTATTAACATATTAACTATTGTCTTTAAAAGTAAATAGGATGAAAAATGCTACAGAAATGAAAGATATCAAATTTTATCTTCTAGGTTCAGGTAATATCACATGCCCAGGAATAGAAACCACCCAATTTTTTAAGCATCTTTCTCATTCAACATCAAAGAACGATCCATAAGATTTTGAAAATTTATTGCCTCCAAACTGCAGGACAAGGCTAGAAACAACATCTATGTTTCTTTGAAAGCACTGACAGGAAGAGAGGAGGAAGAGAAAAAGAGCAAGGGAAAAAAGGATAGGGAACACTGAAAAGCATCAAATTAAATATTCAGTAAAAGACCGGGCTAAGCCATGCGAGAGGAAAGACGCTGGAAAAACCAGGAAAAGTAGATTATTTTAGGATCCCCTGTTTAGGGCATCCTTGGTTTAATAAAAAGTAAGTTTTCCATATAAATCCTCTGCCATTTCCTTCATCTTTAGCTATGTCAAGTTAAAAAACAAGCTATCAAGTTGGAAGACCTCATCAAATAAAAGAGGTATTAGGTACTGTAATTAAGCAGCATGCTCTTATCTGTGGATATATGTCTGAATATGAAAGCAGGAATAAAAATCATCAATTGAGCAATAGAGTGAAATAACCACCATCTAAAAAAAATGACCCTTAAGAGTAGAGAGAATGATTCATATTTGATCAAAGTTATAAGAATTCAGAAATGGGAGGAAACTGGGTAGATCAAAGGAGATGAGAACAGATCAGATTAACTGACATGCAATAGGTTAATAAGCCAGCAACAGGAAAACATCACTATGAGCAACGCAGACAGACAGAGCAGGAGGGGCCTCAAGCAGAAGTTCCAGCCTCTAGGAGGCACAATATCCTGGCACAGGCAGCAGTGGTGTCCAAGTCCAACATTTTATTTCTATAGGTAATTGTTCTGGCAACTGTACAAAGATGCACTCAAAGAGAAAATATTATAGCCTGATCAATTTTATTGTATCTCTTTACAAGAATACTCTGTTTTTTGTTTTTTTTTTTTAATGAAAATGCTCTTGCATTCATTTCCAGTCCTGCAAAAGATGAACACTGGATAAGCTATATTTACCTTCTACTGGCCATGTTCTTTTATCACATAACTAAATTCAAAACCATTATAACAAATCTTAGTAGTATTAAGAAGATAACTGAGAGAAAAAGGCAATTTTCTATTTGATCCTAGATGCTAAAATATTTATTTTTAACAAGATGAGTGAAATAAGGTGTTAATAAGAATATATTCTAAGTTATTAAGGTATTCTCTAGATGGAGATAGCTTCCCTTGAAAGGAAAACCTCAGTCCAATTTTAACATTTCATCATCTAAGTGGTCAATAGCCCCACACCCCCACCCCTATCCCCATCCCACTCCGGTCATTTCACGGGCATATTAAGAGCCACGTGTCACCAGATTTCCCCAACAACTTCCTGCAAAACTTACCTGACTTTAGCATTCATTCATTAAACTAGACACAGGAATTCTGAGATGCTAAGATATTTTCAAAACATGGAAATTTAGCTCAACATTTTCAGTTAAAGTTATGACATTTAAGAAAGTGAGCAACTTGTACAGAAAGGCAGGAAAAAATGGTAGTCTTTTCACAGGAATTCACTTGTTCTGTCTCAATAACTGTAAATTCAACCTGTTTTAATACTTACCATTCATTAGCACTGAATGGCAGATTACACATACTCTAGCTTCCTTTCTGTCCATATATAACAGCTTACATTTCAGGCTACAGCAGGAAGCACAAAAAACCTGCAGGAAAAAGAACATACTAAATTTACTTAGGATCACAGTACAAAGGGATTAAACCAATGTTGACCAACTGACAGAGAACCTTATTACTACAACACAAAAACTTCAAAGGAAAATGCAGTTGAGGAAGCTGGGCACAAGACCCAATTCAAAAGTAAGAGTGGGATTATATGCCTGTCCGCAATAAGGAAAGTGAAAGTATTAGCCGAAAATAAAAATCTTAGCCAAGATCACACAGCAAACACATAAGAGAGAAAAACTCTGAGCTGCCCTTAGGCAAAATTCCTATACACAAAATCATATAACATGGGCATTTAAAGATAGTTACAGCTGCTATTTCTGATTGGGAACTCCGGGTTTTAACTTCTGTTTTTTACTATGCTCATGTGTGGGATAAGAATCATACCAGCTGTTTTCACTAGTTTGCTATGAAGGCCAGGAAAGATCAAAACACACAACTCAATGAAAAATAAGCACAGCACTAGCTACAGAAAATCAGAGCAGGCAACAAAAAACTGGCCATGCCAATTTTCAGCGCCTTACTTCCACCTTCCCAAGTTGGTTCCTGATAATCTTACCTTCTTCTCCCTTCCACATCAGGCAACTAGAATCTCCTTAGCTCCCTGCTAAGATTTATTTTCTTGAGAACTCATTAGTCACTTATCTCAGCAAGCTTCAAACAGGCAGAAAGTGGTCCCCATAAGGGAAAATTCTACTAATCCACTTTTTACAGCCAAGAAGTACCCTATGTCTTATAAAGATGAGCTCATGTTAAAGACAAAATGAGAGAGATCATCTCTCCTACTGGGTATAATTAATATATCTAGCTACCGTGATTACCAATTTACAGTTTTCAGAGGCTTTACATTCTCAAAATAACTCTGAGACGTGGGGCGAACAGGGATATATTATCTTTATTTTCTATCAGAAGAAACTGAGTTTGGATGGTTAAATGACTTGCTCAAGTTCACAGCAAATTTTATGAATACTAGGAACTTTACACGTATTATCTCATTTAACTTCAAAAATTCTATGAAGACACTCATTTATAATTAACAGAGTTAAATAAACAAAAGTTAAGCAAAACTGCTCAGTTGTACAGCTAGGAAGTTATGTAAGTCTCCAAAGACTCTGTTCTTAACCACTGTGTAATACTGCCTCACACTAATTCACATATTTCATTGTAATTTGAAACTTGACTTTTCTTTCTCCCTCACCATGACCACATTCAGTCAGTCACTAAGTCTTGCTGGTTCTCCCTCTTAAATGGTTCTCCCCAAATCCCATCTCTTCCTCTCCATTACTAATACTGCTGCCTTTATTCAGGCCCTTATTATTTGAGGCCTAGAAGATCATCATAATCAATTATCTGTCCTAGTCTTCAGATGTCTTTCCAATTCATCTTTCACACAAAAACTAAACGACAGAACTTTCCAAAAATAAATTTAATTGTGTTAATCTTCTTGAAATCTTTCAATAACCTTTCTAATCAAGAGGTAAAACCAAGAAGCTATCATTAACTTATTTATTCCACAAATATTTGAGTCCCTACTATGTGCTGGACACCAGGCTACCTCACTGGGTGTGGCAGTGAACAAAACAGACGTGGCCCTTGCCTTCGTGGAATTTACATTACAAAGGTTATAATCTAAAATCAAATGATCACACAAGTGAATGTAAAATTACTTGCTTCAAAAGAAGTATATGGTAAAATAAGATCATGTAATCTAGGCTTCATCTAGATTGGCAGGTTCAAGGAAGGTTTTATTTAGGAAATGACAGAGATAAAATCTGAAGGATAGGTACGAGTTTTCTATGCATAAAATAGTACCACGGAGAGAGATAATAAAAAGCAGAGTAAATACCATGTGCACGGGTCCCATTAGGAGAAGAAGCATGGCTCCATCAAGAACTTAAAAAAACTTAATGTGGCTAGAGGCCCTGAGAGTTAAGGGATGCATGGAATAAGATGAGGTCAGACCAAGCAAAGGTTCTACAGGTTGTATTAATAATTTTGGTCTTTTTAATAGAACAGTGGGAAATCACTTATATGTTTTAATTGAAGAGAAAGACATGATCAGACATGCATGGCTACAGTATGGGAAAAAAAATGGAGGGGAGCAAGAACGGATTAGAGATGGTTCAACACACAAAAATCAATCGATGTACTACACATTAACAGAATGAAGGAAAATGCCCATACGATCATCTCAACTGATGTAGAAAAAGGATTTGACAAAATTCAATACCCTTTCATAATAACAACACTCAAAAAACTAGACACAGAAGGAAACTACCACACATAATAAAAGCCATATATGAAAAACCCACAGCAAACATCATACTCAAAGTGAAAGGCTGAAAGCTTTTCCTCTAAGATCAGGAACAAGGCAAGGATGTCCACTTTTACCATTTCTATTCAACATACTACCGGAAGTTCTAGAAAGAGTAATTAGGCCAGAAAAAGAATGCCATAAAAGGAATTCAAACTGGAAAGGAACAAGTAAAATTATCTCTCTTTGCAGATGACATGATCTTATAAGCAGAAAACCCTAAAGATTCCACAAAAAAAACGGTAAGAACTAATAAATGAATTCAACAAAGTTGCAGCATACAAAGTCAACACACAAAAATCAATTGCATTTCTAGACACTAATAATGAACAATCTGAAAAGGAAATTACAAAAACAATTCCATTTACAATAGCATCAAAAAGAATAAAATAATAGACTGGATAAAATATTTGTATTATATAAAATAGACAAAGGGCTAAGATCCATAGTATATGAAAAGCTTCAATAAACTAAATCAGGAAAATACAAATACCTCCAAGGAAAAACAGGCAAAGAACTCACAGGTAAATTCACAGAAAAATAAATAAAATGGCCAATAAATCAAAATATACTAAATATTACTCATGACAAAATAAAAATTAAAAGAATGAGATATTCTTTTTCTATTGTACAAGCAAAGATTTTTTTGGGGGAAAAAAAACAACCGGATATTATCCAATGGTGGTGAGAGTATAGAGAAAAGAGGAATTTTCTCTCATATCCTGCTGATGGTAGTATAATTTAGATTGATTTAGCAATATTTTTTTAAATTTTAAGTGTTCATTCCCTTTGACTCAGCACTTGCAATTTTAATTTCTCCTACAAAAACCACCCACATGTGCAAAGAGACATATACAAGAATTATCTCTGTACAGTTTGTAATAGCCAAAAGTTGTAAACAACCCAAACAGACATCAGTAGAGAAATGGTTAAACTGCAATATAACTATAAAATGGAATGTTGTGCAGTCTGTAAAAAGAATGAGATAGTTCTGTATGTACTGACTAACACGGAAAAGTAAAGTAAAATAGTCAAGTTGGAGGATGAGAGTTGGGTGGAAATAGGGCCTTTTTCTTTCTCTTTTTACTTTATATAATTTTTTTGGGTGTTGGATTGGGATATTTTAACTTTGAGTAGAGCTTTTTCGTTATTTGAAAAAAAACAGAATAATATTAGTTGGTGTTACAGGTTGAACTACGTCTCCCCCAAATACAGATGTTGAAGTCTTAACCTCCAATACTTCAGAATGTGATCTCATTTGGAGATAGGGTCTTTATAGAGGTAATCAAGTTAAAATAGGTAATCAGGGCGGGCTCCTATCCAGTATGACTGGCAACCTTATAAAAGGGGAAATTTGGACATAGCACACATACAGGGAAAATGCCATGTGAACATAAAGACGGCCATCTACAAGCCAAAGAAAGATACATGGAACAGATCCTTCATAGCCCTCAGAAGGAACCAACCCTGTCACCACCTTGATCTTAGACTTCTAGCCTCTGGAATTGTTACACAATATACTTCTGTTGTTTAAACCATCCAGTTAGCAGTAGTTTGTTACAGCAGCCCTAGCAAACTAATACAGTTGGAAACTTTCAGAAGTAGAGGACTTGTGCTTTGGGAAAATAATCTCAACTAGGAATGAAAAAAACCAAAAATATCTTTTTAAAAAGCAAGGTAGGGGGAAGCATAATGCAGTTAAACAGAAGGACCCAAAAATACTCATCCTTCCCAATATCATGGGCCTAACAATAGTGTAGAGGGGATCCTTTATGTTTCCAATGGGATTTGAGAAAGGCACAGAAGTTAGTTAGAAAAGTGGATGACTTGCCAAGAGACTACCTAGAATGGCAAAGAAATGGGAGACAGGCAAAGGGATGCATTTCTGTGGGATCACCCATGCCAGAGAACTACATGGAATCGAATATAACATATATCACAAAACCACCACTGGACAGTGCCTATGACTGACACAGAAAGTGTACCACGATATAAAATAGAAGAGACACCTGGAAACGCTGGCCTCATTCTCAAAAAGACAAGGACTATGATATAATAAGATCCTTAGGTCATGAGAATCAGTACCATGGAGAAGATAAGGCAGAATCTAAGAGATTTGAACCAACTAAGAATGGGTTAATAATCCTGGATTTAAAATTACTGGATAATACTGAATTTGCCTGAAAAGACCAAGAGGAAGTTGTCTGCCATGAGCCAGGTTAGTCAATGTTTTTCAACAAGGGCACTCTTGACATTTGGGGTGGGCCAATTCTTCACTGGGCAGCACTGCTCTGTTTAATGCAGGACGTTTAGCAGCCTTGGTCCCAGCCTACTAAGCGCCAGTAGCAACCTCAGTCACTTTAACAACCAAAAACACCCCACTTCATTCCAAACATCATCTAAGTATCTTCCCCAGTTCTCTGAGCTAGAGGCTGAGAGCTAAAAATTAAAATCAGTACTTTTCTAGTACTCATTATTTCTTAATGAGAACTACATATTTGTACATGTGAACTTCACTTATTATACTGCTGAATTGTCATGCCATACTCCTTTATTATCACAACTAACACAATCCCTTGTAATCTACTGCATTTATTTAACTTATTCTCCATTTTCTCAAACTAGAATGTAAACTCTGTGCAGCAATGAACTAAAGTACTTTTTTTTTTTAAATTATTTATTTATTTTTTGCCCCCAAAGCCCCAGTAGATAGTTGTATGTCATAGTTGCACATTCTTCTAGTTGCTGTATGTGGGACGCGGTCTCAGCATGGCCGGAGAAGCAGTGCGTCAGTGCGAACCCGGGATCCGAACCCAGGCCGCCAGCAGTGGAGCGCACGCACCTAACCACTAAGCCATGGGGCTGGCCCTAAAGTACTTTTAATACTGATATCACAGTGCTTGAAATAAAATAGGTACTTTATAAATGTTTATTGTTTCCTTGATTAGAAAAATTCTTACACAAATGAATATATGAATGCAGAAATAAACAATGTGCACTTATCTGGGAAGGGCTATATCATACACGCCAAAATTCACAACTTTAAAAATGACAAACACATTTTAAGCCGTTTATCAATAACAGTGGCCTCAAGTTTTATAGGCCAAATGGTTATGAATGACCTTAAATGACAGGATCTGTATGACCTGCCTAACAGTAGAAAGACAAATTAAGATGATTTATAATAGATATGCTATACAATATTCCAGCTAAGTATTGGTTAAAAAGTTCCATTTGTAATTTTACATGTAATCTTCTTTAATGTGGCACTTCTGGGTTCCAGTCTCAACTTTTATCATTCATTAGCCAAATGACTTTATGGAAATAATTTAAATTCTCTGAGTCTCAGTTTTTCCTCATGTGGAGAACTGAAATGTTAATATTCTCCTCATAAGGCTTTTATGAGAATTAAATGAAATAATACATGTAAAATTGGTAGCACATAATAGGTACTGAATGTATGATAGTTTCCTTATTTCCCTTTCCTTTCCTTTTAAAATTTCCCACTCGTGGCTTTCCATGTAACAAATCCTACTGCCAAATTTATGAACAAGCTTTATACTCAAGCACCACTTTGTGGCTATTTATACTCCTTTACAGTGTGAATAACACTCCTTTGTAATTCTTGAAAATTCAAATCATCAAATTCTCACTTATTTCTTTCAAAATTAGAAAGAGGAAAAAAAATGATATCCCAGGTCTTCAAAAAGCTCTGTAATTATGACAAAAATAACTGCCTTGCAAGAAGAAAAAACAGGAGAGGAAAATACTTGTGACTGACCAGTCCAGCTGCTCACAAAGACCAGTGACAGTAACAACTTGCAAAAATTCTTAAGTGCAGAAGAGTACTTTACTCTTGCTTATTAGCAAATACCAAAATCAATGCAGTGAGACCTAAAGCAGTTCAGTCAGATTCCAACCATGCCTCTACCCAAACACCTGTTCCAACTTTACTGTTATTAATTGAAAATAATAATTATTATCAGAGTTATTTCAAGAGTATATCACAGGAAGGGCTGCAAAGGGTCTTTAATTTCACCTTTCAACATTATTTCCAAGTGAGGCTATACAAACAGAAAGATACAACACCAGAATTTTAAGAAAATAACATTCAACATAACACTTCAAATTTGCTTGAAGTTATCAGACTCATTTCCTTTAATATACGATGAATTAATTTTTTTTATTGTGAACTTTTTGTTGTACATTATTGTTTATCAGTCACCATATAAGTGCATCCCTCCACCCCTTGTGCCCACCGCACCCCACCCCAGCCCCTGGTAACCACCAAACAGTTCTAACTGTTCGTGTGTTGGTTTATCTTCCACATATTAGTGAAATCATGCACTGTTTGTCTTTCTCTTTCCGGCTTATTTCACGATGAATTAATTTTTATATATCCTTATTACCTTGTGAATAACGCATTTATATTGCGTTGTAGTAAGTTTTATGTGTGGGTTAAAAAGTGCTAATTTGTAAAAGGCAAGCAATTAAAACATATCCCTATATTTGTCACCATATTCTGGCCATTCTTCATTTTGTAAGCTTTTTATTACAGAAATTTTCAATTGTATAAAAGTAGATAAAACAGCATAACAAACCCCCAAGTGCCCATTACCCAACTGAAACAATTATCAAATCCAATTCTGATCCACTTCTCCCCCATTTAATCATTTTGAAATAAATCTCAGATATCATTTCATCATTAAATATTTCAGTATATATCTCTGAAACATAGGGATGATTTTAAAATAATATCATCACACCTTAAAAAATTAACAATTTCTTAATATCAAATATTCAAGCAATGTTAACATTTTTAATAGTCTCATATTTTTAATAGACTTTATTTAATATATGTACATATTTTAATAGACTTTACTTTTTAAAGCAGGTTTGGGTTCACAGCAAAATTAAGTGGAAGGTATAGAGATTTTTCCATATACCCTTGTCCCCACACATGTCTAGCCTCCCCAACAACCCCCCACCAGTGGTACATTTGTTATAATCAGTGAACTTACATTGACATATCATTATCAAAGTCTATAGTTTAGAGTTCACTCTGGGTGTCATACATTCTATGGGTTTGGACAAATGTATAACGACATGTATGTACCATTATAGTATCAGAGTAATTTCACTGCTCTGAAAATCTTCTGTGCTCTGCCTATTCATTCCTCCCTCTCCACTAACCCCTGTAATCACTGATCTTTTTTACTGTCTCCATAGTCGTGCCCTGAGAATGTCATACAGTTGGGATCATACAGTATGTAGCCTTTTCAGATTGGCTTCCTTCACTTAGTAATATGCATAAGATTCCTCCATGTCTTTTCATGGCTTGATAGCTCATTTCTTTTTAGCAGTGTATAATATTCTATTGTCTGGATGTACCACAGTTTATTTACCCATTTACCTACTCAAGGACATCTTGGTTGCTTCCAAGTTTTGGCAATTATGAACAAAGCTGCTATAAACATTTGTGTGTAAGTTTTTGTGTGAACATAAGTTTTAAACTTATTTGTATAAATACCTAGGAGCATAACTGCTGGATTGTATGGTAAGCCTATGTTTTTCTTTGTAAGAAACTGCCAAACTGTCTTCCAAAGTGGCTGTACCATTTTGCATTCCCAACAGCATTGAATGAGAGTTCCTGTTGCTCCACATCCTCACCAGTATCTAGTGTTGTCAGTGTTTTGGATTTTGGCTGTTCTAATAAGTGCGTAGTGGTGTCTCATTTTTGTTTTAATTTGCATTTCCCTGGGCTGGCCCCATGGCTTAGCGGTGAAGTGCACGCACTCAGCTACTGGCGGCCCGGGTTTGGATCCCAGGCGCACACCGATGCACCGCTTCTCCGGCCATGCTGAGGCCGCGTCCCACATACAGCAACTAGAAGGATGTGCAACTATGACGTACAACTATGTAATGGGGCTTTGGGGGAAAAAAAAAAAGGAGGAGGACTGGCAATAGATGTTAGCTCAGAGCCCGTCTTCTTCAGCAAAAAGAAGAGGATTAGCATGGATGTTAGCTCAGGGCTGATCTTCCTCACGAAAAAATAAATAAATAAATAAATTTGCATTTTCCTTATGATACATGATGTGGGCATCTACTCATATGCTTATTTGCCATCTGGATATCTTCTTTTGTGAAGTGTCTGTTAAGGTCTTTGGTCCATTTTTTAATCAGGTTGTTTGTTCTTATTGTTGGGTTTTAAGAGTTCTTTGTATATTTTGATAATAGTTCTTTATTGGAAATGTCTTTTGCAAATATTTTCTCCCAGTCTGTGGCTTCTCTTTTCATTCTCTTGACAAGGTAATTCACAAAGCAGAAATTTATTTATTTGTGAGGAAGATTAGCCCTGAGCTAACATCTGTTGCCAATTCTCCTCTTTTTGCTGAGGAAGATTGGCCCTGGGCTAACATCCGTGCCCATCTTCCTCTACTTCATATGGAATGTGGCCACAGTGTGGCTTGACAAGTGGTGCATCGGCATGCACCCGGGATCCGAACTTGTGAACCCCAGGCCCCCAAAGCGGAGTGCACAACCTTAACCGCTACGCCACCAGGCTGGCCCCCAGAAATTTTTATTTTTAATGAAGTCCAGCTTGGCAATTTTTTCTTTCATGGATTGTGCTTTTGGTATTTAAAAAGTCATCACCAAACCCAAGGTGATCTAGATTTTCTACATTATCTTCTAAGAGGCTTATATTTTTGTGTTTTACATTTAGGTCTGTAATCCATTTTGAGTAAATTTTTGTGTAGGGTGTAAGGTCTGTGTCTAGATTCAGTTTGTTGCACTGTGGATGTCCAGTTGTTTCAGCACCATTTGCTGAAACAACTATCTTTTGCCCTTTGTATTGCCTGTTTCTTTGTCAAAGACGACTACATTTATGTGTCTATTTCTTTTTTTTTTTTTTTAATAATTTTATTTATTTATTTTTCCCCCAAAGCCCCAGTAGATAGTTGTATATCATAGTTGCACATCCTTCTAGTTGCTGTATGTGGGATGCGGCCTCAGCATGGCGGGAGAAGCGGTGCGCCGGTGCGCACTCGGGATCCGAACCTGGGCCGCCAGCAGCGGAGCGCACACACCCAACCGCTAAGCCACGGGGCCGGCCCATATGTGAGTCTATTTCTGAGCTCTCTGTTCTGTTCCACTAATCTGTCTATTCTTTCACCAATACCAAACTGTCTTGATTACTATAGCCTTACAGTAACTCTTGAAGTCTCGTAGTGCCAGTCCTCCAACTTTGTTGTTCTCCTTCAATATTTTTTTTTTAATTTTATTTATTTATTTTTCCCCCAAAGCCCCAGTAGATAGTTGTATGTCATAGCTGCACATCCTTCTAGTTGCTGCATGTGGGACGCAGCCTCAGCATGGCCAGAGAAGCGGTGCGTCAGTGCGCGCCCGGGATCCAAACCCGGGACGCCAGCAGCGGAGTGCGCGCACTTAACCACTAAGCCACGGGGCCGGCCCATCTGCTTCAATATTGTGTTGACTATTCTGGGTCTTTTACCTCTCTATATAAACTTTACAATTAGTTTGTGGATATACACAAAATAACTTGCTGGGATTTTGATTGAGATTGCACTGAATCTATAGATCAAGCTGGGAAGAACTGACATCTTGACAATATTGAGTCCTCTGCTCCAAGAACATGGAATATCTTTCCATTTATTTAGTTCTTTAATTTCTTTCATCAGAGTTTCGTAGTTTCTCTTACATAGATGTTGTATATATTTTGTTAGATTTATACTTAACGTATTTCATTTGGGGGAAGTGTAATATAAATGATTTTTTTTTATTTCAAATTCCACTTGTTCATTGCTGGTATATAGGAAAACGACTGACTTTTGTATATTAACCTTGCATCCTACAACCTTGCTATAATCACTTATTGGTTCCAGGAGTTTTTTTGTTGATTTTTTCAGATTTTCTACATAGGCAATTATGTCATCTGTGAACAAGAGAGGTTTATTCCTTCCTTCCCAATCTGTACACCTTTTATTTCCTTTTCCTGTCTTGACTTAGCTAGGACTTCCAGTATGAATGTTGAAAAGCAACAGTGAGAAGGGACTTCCTTGCCTTGTTCCTGATCTTAGTAGAAAAGCTTCAAGTTTCTTACACCATTAAATATGATATCAGCTCTAGGTGTTTTGTAGATGTTCTTTATCAAATTGAGGAAGTTCTCCTCTTTTCCTAGTTTACTGAGAGTTTTTATCATAAATCAGTGTTTGCTTTTGTCAAATGCTTTTTCTGCATCTATTGATATAAGTGTGTGGTTTTTCTTCTTTAGTCTGTTGATGTTGGATTATAGTAATTGGTTTTCTAATGTTGAACTAGCCTTGCATACCTAGGATAAATCCTACTTGGTCATGGTGTATAATTATGTTTATACATTGTTGGATTCAATTTGCTAATTTTGTTGAGGATTTTTGCATCTATGTTCATGAGAGATATCGGTCGTAGTTTTCTTGTAATGTCTTTGGGTTTGGTTTTAGGGTAATGCTGGCCTCATAGAGTGAGTTAGGAAATATTCTCTCTGGTTCTATCTTCTGAAAGAGATTGTGGAGAATTGGTATAATTTCTTCCTTAAATGTTTGGTAGAATTCAGCAGTGAATCCATCTGGACTTGGTGCTTTCTGCTTTGGAAGGTTATTAATTATTGATTCAATTTCTTTGATATAGGTCTATTCACATTGTCTATTTCTTCTTGTGTGAGTTTTGGCAAATTGTATCTTCAATACGATTGGTCCATTTCCTATAGGTTAGCAAGTTTGCGGACATAGAGTAGTTCATAGTATTACTCTATTACCGTTTTAATGGGATGTGTAGTGATGTCCCTTCTTTCATTTCTGATATTAGTAACTTGTGACCTCTTTCTTTTTTCTTCATTAGCCTGGCTAGAGACTTATCGATTTTATTAATCTTTTCAAAGAACCAGCTTTCAGTTTCATTAATTTTCTCTACTGATTTCCTGCTTTCGATTTCATTGCTTTCTGTTCTGACTTTTAATATTTTTTTCTTCTGCTTACTTTGGATTTAATTTGCTCTTCTTTTTCTGATTTCCTAAAGTGGAAGCTTAGACAATTCACCTTAGATCTTTCTTCTTTTCTAATATATGCATTCAATGCTGTATTAGTCTTATATTTTTAATATAGTATTTTATATTAAATTTTATGAATATATTTAAAATTTTTTTATTTTATCTAGCTTTTTAAGGTTATGTTTGAATCAGGAATCAAATAAGGTCCATACACTATGATTGGTGAATATGGCTCAAGTCTCTTTTATTATATAGGTTCTCCTTCAAAAATACTTTATTGAAGAAACTGAGTCCTGTACTTTCCCACAAGCTGGATTTCACTGATTGACATCTTGTGGTGGTGTTTAACATGTTTCTCTAACTCTGTGTTTCCTATAAATTATTGGTAGATCTAGCAATTTGATCAGATTTGAGTTTGACTATTTTGGCAAGACTATTTCATAGATCCTGAATTGTTTTTAATTGAATCAATATTAAGAACCACCATAAGAATTAAAAACAGAAAGAAAAAGAGAACAATTATCCAGAATTCTACCGATTAAAATCACCTGTTTTCAATTTTATATGTTCCCTTTAGATATCCTTGTTTTTATGCCCAAGAATAATTTTAATAATTATAAACACAGCTTAACTATGAGTTTCCATTTTATTTTATTCATATACCATAAGCATTTCTGTGTGTGTATGTGTGTGAGTGTGTGTGTGTGTGTGTGTGTGTGTGTGTGTGTGTGTGTGAGGAAGATCAGCATCCCATGCCAATCCTCCTCTTTTTTTGCTGAGGAAGATTGGCCCTGGGCTAACATCCATGCCCATCTTCCTCTGCTTTATATGGGACACCGCCACAGCATGGCTTGACAAGCGGTGCGTCGGTGCACGCCCAGGATCCAAACCTACGAACCCTGGGCCGCGGAAGCAGAGCGCGTGCACTTAACCGCTGCACCACCGGGCTGGCCCCCATAAGCATTTTTCATATTGCCTTATAATAATTATTTTTAATGGCTCAATCAAATGTATACATATTTAATTTATCACTATCCAATTTTTGACAGAAATTATTTCAAATGTATTTGCCATTTTAAGTAAAACTAAAAGGAACATCTTGTTGTTTACAGCTCTTGTTCTCTGAGAATTATTTCCCCAAAAAGGAATTATTAGCTCTAAGAATTGATACATATGGCTTTTTTTGTGTGTGTGAGGAAGATTAGCCCTAAGCTAACATCTGTTGCCAATCCTCCTCTTTTTGCTGAGGAAGACTGGCCCAGGGCTAACATCCATGCCCATCCTCCTCTACTTTATATGTGGGACACCTGCTACAGCATGGCTTGATCAGCGGTGCGTAGGTCTGCATCTGGGATCCAAACCTGCGAATCTCGGGCTGCCAAAGCGGAGAGCATGAACTTAACCACTATGCCACTGGGCCAGCCCCACCCCATAAACACGCTGGTTTCAACTTAACATAACCTACACTGAGTATTATCAACATTTTCTATTTTTTGATATAGACATCAAATTGTAATTTCTACCTCTTAATAACTAATAAGTTTAAATATTTCTTCACTGTTTACTAACCCACTTAAACATCTCTTTTGCCCATTTATATACTGAAAATGTGATGGTTTTAACAATTTGTATGGATGCTTTATATAGCAAAGACACTTTGTCAATTGACATTCTGTAACCAACTTCGGATTTGTTCTGTCAAAGGAAGCATTGATTTAAGACTCAATATTCTACTATGTGTTTTTCAAATAATTCTCTTCTGGTTTAAAAAAACTGTGACCAACCTAGATGAAATGGACAAATTCCTAGAAACACCACACCTACCAAGTCTGAATCAGGAAGAAATAGAAAATCTGAATATATCTATCACTAGTACAAAGATTGAATCAGTAATCAAAAATCTCCCAACAAAGAAAAGTTCCAAATCAGATGGCCTCACTGGTAAATTCTACCAAACATTTAAAGAACACCAATATTTCTCAAACTCTTCCAAAAATCTGAAAAGGAAGGAACACTTCCTAAATCATTCTATAAGGCCAGCATTACCCTGATACCAAAGCCAGACAAAGATACTACAAGAAAACTATAGACCAATATCCCTTATGAACATTGATGCAGAAAACATCCTCAATAAAATACTAGCAAACTAAATTCACCAGCATATTAAAAGGATTAAAAACCATGACCAAGTGGGATTTATTCCTTGAATGCAAGGATAGTTCAACCTAGGAAAATCAATCAATGTGATACACACTAATAGCGTGGGGAAAAAAATCCACATGATCACTGATACAGAAAAATCATTTAACAAAATTCAACACCCTTACATGATAAAACACTCAACAAACTGAAAATAGAAGGAAATTATCTCAACATAATAAAGGCCACATACAAAATCCCACAGCTAATATCATATGCAACAGTGAAAGACTAAAAGCTTTTCCTGTAAGATAGGAACAAGATAAGGATGTGCACTTTTTTAATTTTATTGATTTATTATTTGTGTGAGGAAGATCAGCCCTGAGGTAACATCCATACTAATCCTCCTCTTTTTGCTGAGGAAGACCAGCTCTAAGCTAACCTCTATTGTCAATTCTCCTCCTTTTTTTCCCCAAAGCCCCAGTAGATAGTTGTATGTCATAGTTGCACATCCTTCTAGTTGCTGTATCTGGGACACCGCCTCAGCATGGCCAGAGAAGCGGTGCGTCGGTGCGCGCCCGGGATCCGAACCCGGGCCGCCAGTAGCACAGAGCATGCACTCAACCGCTAAGCCACGGGGCAGGCCCAGGATGTGCACTTTTGCCATTTGTATTCAAACTTAGTATTTGAAGTTTAGCCAGAGAAATTAGGCAAGGAAAACAAATAAAGGGCATTTAAATTGGAAATGAACAAGTAAAATTATCTCTGTTCACAGATGGCATGATCCTATATGTACAAAACCCTAAAGATTGCACACAAAAAAACTGTAAGAAACTAAGAACTAATAAACAAATTCAGTAAAGTTGCAAGATACAAAGTCAACAAACAAAAATCAGTTGTATTTGTAGACACTAATAATGAACAGCCAAAAATGAAATTAAGAAAACAATTCCATTTATGATAGCACCAAACAGAATAAAATACTTAGGAATTAACTTAACCAAGGAGGTGACAAACTTGTACAATGAAAACAAAAGATTGCTACAAAAAATGAAAGATGACATAAATAAATAGAAAGAATTCCATGTTCATAGATTGGAAGACTTAATATTGTTAAGATGTCAATACTACCCAAAGTGATCTACAGATTCAACACAATCCCTATCAAAACCCCAATGACATTTTTTGCAGAAAGAGAAAAATCCATCCTTAAATTCATATGGAACCTCATGAGATCCCAAATAGCCAAAATAATCTTGACAAACAAGAACAAAGTTGGAAGATTCACACTTCATGGTTTCAAAATTTACTACAAAGCTACAGTAATCAAAACAGTGTGATATTAGCATGAAAACAGACATAAAGGACAACAGAATAAAACAGAGAGCTCAGAAGTAAACTCTCAGACATAGAGTCAAACTATTTTTTGTGTGTGTGTGTGAGGAAGATCAGCCCTGAGCTAACATCCGTGCTAATCCTCCTCTTTTTGCTGAGGAAGACCGGCTCTGAGCTAACATCTATTGCCAATCCTCCTCCTTTTTTTTTTCTTTCCCCAAAGCCCCAGTAGATAGCTGCATGTCATAGTTGCACATCCTTCTAGTTGCTGCATGAGGGACGCGGCCTCAGCATGGCCGGAGAAGCGGTGCATCGGTGCGCGCCCAGGATCCGAACCCGGGCCGCCAGTAGCGGAGCGTGCGCACTTAACTGCTAAGCCATGGGGCTGGCCCAAGTCAAACGATTTTTGACATGGGGGCCAAGACAATTCGACAGGGAAAGGACAGTCTTTTCAACAAATGGTGCTGAGAAAACTAGCTATCACATTCAAAAGAATGAAATTGGACTCTTATCTTACACTATATACAAAAATTAATTCCAAGTCGATTAAAGACCTAAATGTAAGTGCTAAAATTATAAAACTCTTAGAAGAAAATACAGGCATACCTCAGAGGTATCGTGGGTTCAGTTCCAGACAACCACAACAATGCAAATATCACAATAAAGTGAATCACACAAATTTTTAGTTTCCCAGTGCATATAAAAGTTATGTTTACACTGTACTGTAGTCTATTAAGTGTGTGATGGCATTATGTCCAAAAACACAATGTACACACATTAATTAAAAAATATTTTATTGCTAAAAAACGCTAACCATCATTGAGCTTTCAGCAAGTCATAATCTTTTTGCTGGTGGAAGGTCTTGTAAAAAACACAATTATCTGCGGGGCACAATAAAACGAGGTGTGCCTGTATAGGGAAAAATTTTCGTGACACTTGGTTTGGCAATGAATGATTTCTTGGACATGAAACAAAAAGCACAGGCAACATAAGAACAAACAGATAAGTCAAACTTCATTAAAATGTAAAACTTTGGTGCATCAAAGGGCACTATCAACAAAGTGAAAAGGCAACTCGTGGAATGGGAGAAAATATTTGCAAATCGGATATCTGATAGAGGATTGATACCCAGAATATATAAAGAACTCTACAATTCAACAACAAAAAAAATTTTATAAAGAAACTACAGCTAATTTTCCATAAAGATATATTTGAAATATTTAATAAATTACCATTTAATGACAATCCACTACATACAGTGCTAGGTAACTCATTACTTCTAATACTTGGAATTCATTCCTTCAACAGATTTTTATTATATATAATCGTGAAAGTTAAGTATTATCACCTCCATTTTACAGATAATGAAAATGTCTTGCCCAAGATCATGAAGAAACTAGTAAATGGCTGCGAGGTTATTCTGAACCTACGTTTGCTGAGAAACATTGATCTCTTTTGCTCTTTACAATGCTCTTAACACTACATTTCAACCAACTTTCAGTGTGAGAAATACTACCTCTCTGCTTCCCAAGGAGCACAACCAGTGGCCATGTATTATCAGCAGAGGACAAAACAAACCTTGAGAAAATTGATCTCTGAAGTTATAAGCCAAAAGATTATCTTAATGTGCTTCTAATTCACGGTCTTATGAAGGTTATTCTGTATTCACTACCAAAATTCTAAAATGTTAAACAAAACTGACTGTAACTCGTTATTCAAAAATATATTGCAACTAATTTAACATATAACTTCATTTCAAATAAGAAATTGCCCTCTAATACAATAAAATAAACACCAGACATTTTTCACCTTTCTTTTTGAAATAAGTATAAAATTTGCTTTGAAAAGATCCATAAATGCAGACATTCCTCTCAGAAATGCTAAGAAAATAACATAAAAATCATCATAAAACCTATTATTTTTATCCTCTCAACTATGTTTACAGGAAAGGAGCATGAGTTATATGGCCAAGAAAACCTTAGTTGGTTCCTAGTTCCACCATCTCAATTTCTTCAACTGTAAAACAAGGGGACTATGACCTTTCGCATAGGTTTACTAGGAAGATCAAATTAGATAATAAACAAATTACAGAGTACCTACTAAACAAATGTCAGCTCCCTTTTGTTTCCCTCTTAGCTGGCTGCCCAGGAACTCTGTGGTCATAGTCCAGGTGTGGCTAGAGAAGTGGCTCTTACTAGTACCTCAATTTCATCACTCCCTTATTCTGTTTTTTCCCTGAAACCACTGCACAGTTTTGGAATGTGGGCTCTAGAAGTCAAAGTGCCTGAGTTTCAATGCTAACTCCACTTATTGGCTGTGTGATTTTGAACAAGTTACTTAATCTTTCTAAGCCTATTTCATCACTTGTAAAATGTGGATTATAACACTTAGCTACCTCATACGGTGTTATGTATTTTAAATAAGATAAGTAGCATTTAGAAAAGTGGCACACAGTAAACATTCAACAAATATTCTCCTTACCACCACTACCACCATCAGCATCATCCCACTGCAGGGCACTTGCAGCTTTGTAATTGTTTTGTTACTTATTTCATATATTTAAGTTTGTCATCCATAGAAATAAGAGCAGTATGTTTCCGTAAGGTGACCATTCTACTTTTATTGAATCTCTTTGATTAAAAACAGAACACTAGGGCCAGCCCCATGGCTTAGCGGTTAAGTGCGCGCGCTCTGCTGCTAGCGGCCCGGTTCAGATCCCGGGCGCGCACCGACTCACCGTTTCTCCGGCCATGCTGAGGCCGTGTCCCACGTGCAGCAACTAGAAGGATGTACAGCTATGACATACAACTGTCTACTGGGGCTTTGGGGGAAAAAATAAAATAAATAAAATTAAAAAAAAAAAAAAAAACAGAACACGAAGGGGCCAGCCCCGTGGCGTAGCGGTTAAGTGCACGCGCTCCGCTGCTGGCGGCCTGGGTTTGGATCCTGGGCGCGCAGGGACACACCACTTGTCAGGCCACGCTGTGGCGGCGTCCCACATAAAGTGGAGGAAGACGGGCACAGATGTTAGCTCAGGGCCAGTCTTCCTCATAAAAAAGAGGAGGATTGGCATGGATGTTAGCTCAGGGCTGACCTTCCTCACAAAAAAAAATAATAATAAAAAGTTAAAAAAAAGAACACTAAGCAATAAGTAAATGCTGACTGAATGAATCAATAAATGAAATGGATGGAGAGATGGCAGCATAGATTGGCCCTTTAGAACTTTTCTTGCTTCTCTAATCCAAATGACTTGCATTGCAAAGATAATGTAACAAGCTCACAATGTCTCCAAATAAAAATACTGACCCTGTCCCATGAAGTCAGGACTGGACTAGTATAAACTGGCTAAAGGTTTAATATCAAATCTCACAGAGCTAACAAAATTTCAGTTCTCTACTATGCTTTACTTTCCCACTCCAAGGTAACTAGCCCCTCTCTTCTCAAACCTTCATCACCTATCTCTATTTCACCTTTCTCAATATTTATATTTTCTATGAAGTATGAGCCAAGCAGATGTAAATTTCTTCATGCTCTCACCACTAAATCCATAAACCTACTTCTGCCTGTTCCTACCTTTCTCTTCCTTCCCCCTGTTGAAGACCAAACCGTCCACATATGCATAGATCCCAACTCTTGTGCATTTTCAAGGATTTTTCTCTTCCTTTGATCAATCCCCCTTTTCTACTAAAACAACTTGTCTAGAAGATCATTCATGGCATTATATTAATAGAATAGTAAGTATCTCCCATCCTAAAAAAGATTCATCCATAACCACCATCTTCATCTAAAAATTCCTCCAATTTTTTCTGTTCTCCCTCATGGCAAAACTTCTTGAAAAAGCCATCTCCACCTCCTCACTTCTTATTCCATTTTCAACCCATTCCCCATTTTCAACCCATTCTGGCTTCTGCATCCACAGCTCTCTCAAGTTTGCTTTTACTATGACCCTGATGCAGCCAAGTCCAGTGGTCCCTTTCCTGTTCACATCTTATTGACCTCTCATCAGAATTTTACATAGGTGATAAACCCCCTCCTTTGACAAACTACATTCTTCTTTTGACTTCCAAGACACCACATTTTCTTGGTTTTCTGCCTACCTCTCTAGCTACTCCTTCTCAGTCACTTATACAGGGTCCTTCTCCACTTGACCTCAGTGGCACAGCCCTGGGCCCCTTCTCTTTCCTCTGTATACTCTTCCCTAGGTGAGCTCATCCATTCCCATGTCTTCCCACTGTACTCCCTACATAGACCTGAAAGCCCTACATGATCTATTCCCTGACTTCCTCTCCAAGCTCTTTTTATGTGACTTCTCTTACTAAACTTGAACCACACTGAATTTCCTTTCAGTTTTTTGAATAGGTGCTTTCCCGCCTCAGAGGCTTTGTCCCTGCTGTTAACTCCTCCTGAACCATTCTTCTCTCTGTTCTTTGAATGGCTGACTTCTCAACTTTCATGAGTCATCTAAAATGTCACTTCTCAGAGGACTTTCAAGACCTTCCTCCCCCTCCCTATTTTTTATATTATCCCTCCTTATTTATTTCCTTCATAGCCCTTACCACAATTTGTAATTATATGTTTGTTTGCTTTTGGTTATTCCCACTAACATTTACATGAGGGTAGCAATTACAATATCATTAGTGTAAACTCAGCACTCAGCACAGTGGCAGACAAATAACAAGCACTCAGTGTTTGTTGAATAAATTGATGACCTAGGACTCATTCATTCATTAAAAAACATTTATTGAATACTTTGTAGGTGACAGGTATTGTCCTAGATGCTGGAGATACAAAGACAAATCAGAACCAATCTCAAGATCCTTACAGTCCAATGGGGGAGAAGGACAAAGACAATACTGTGTGATAAGCGCTCCAACATAGGTGAGGCTGACTTCTAGCCAACACAGGCTTTTTAAGGTGTGAATGGAAAACATTTCCCTAGTTTCATTAGAGCCCATGTTTAATTCAAACGTTGATCCTGTTTTTCCCATGCCAGAATAGTTCAAAGCATAATGTCAATGACAAGACATAGGTTTTCAGGCAGAGTATGAAGGAAACTGTGAATTACCGTGCAATATTCTATTTAAAGCATCCATCTCTTACTCAATATCTATTGGTTCTCATCAATAGGTAAGTAAATAGGAAATTAGGAAAATAAACTTGTTTTGGTTTGAATCTGTCCTTAAGTAGGAAAAACATATATGGCTAATTTAAAATATTTCCAAAGTTTATATCCACTATATTCTGAACTTGATACCATCCTCTAAAGACTCAAGGTATTGCATAAAAATATGTGCAGTATTAATTCATTCCTTCGCTCATCCAACAAATATCTAGTGGGTACCCACTATGTGCTAGGGCTGAGGATACAGCACAATGAAGGCAGAAAAGATCCTTATCCTTATGGAGCTTTAGACTTGAACTGGAGAGACAAATAATAAACAAGAAAACACATAAATAAAATCATAATTGAAATGTCAATAAATCATTTCTAAAATTGATAATCAAGAAAACAGCTAAGTAATTCTATTGAAATGTATTATCTAGAAATGTGTAGTTAAATACTCAGAGATATTTCTAAAATAATTAAAAATGGATATGTCTAAGAGAATGAAAGGATCATAGACTGGGAGAAAATATTTGCAAAACACATATCTGATAAAGAACATGTATCTAAAATGTAAAAAGAACTCTTAAAGCTCAGCAATAAGAAATTAAAAGATTAAAAGATGGGTATATGAATGGATACCTCACCAAAGAAGATACACAGATGGTAAATAGGCATATGAACAGATGTTCAACATCATGTCATTACGGAATTGCAAATTAAAACAAAAATGAGAAAATACTACATATCTATTAGAATAGCTAAAATCCAAAACTGACAACACCAAATGCTAGAGAGGATATAGAGCAACAAAAACTCTCATTCAATGCTGATGGGAAATGCAAAATAGCATGGTCACTTTGGAAGACAAATTGGCAGTTTCTTACAAAGAAAAACGTTTACCATACAATCCAGCAATCATGCTCCTAGGTATTTATACAAATGAGTTGAAAACTTACATCCACACAAAAACCTGCACACGAATGTTTATAACAGCTTTAATTTATCTATAATGGTCAAAAACTAGAAGCAATCAAGATGTCTTTCAATAGGTGAATGAATAAACAAACTGTGGTACACTCATACAATAGAATATTATTCAGCAATAAAAAGAAATGAGCTATCAAGTCACAAAAAGACACGAGCAAACTTAATGCATGTTGCTAAGTGAAAGAAGGCAGTCTGAAAAGGCTACATACCGTATAATCCCAACTATAAGACATTCTAGAAAAGGCAAAACCACAGGGACACTAAAAAGATCAGTGGTTCCCAGTGGTTCAGGGAGAGGAAGGGAGGGATGCACAGGTGGTACACAAGGGATTTTTAGGGCAGTATAACTATTATATATGATACTGTAATAGGATACATAATATACATTTATAAAAACTCATAAAATTGTACAACACAGAGAGTGAACTCTAATGTAAATTACAGTATATATTTCTTTTACAGGACTTTAGTTAATAACAATGTGTCAATACTGATACTTCAATTTTTTTTTGTTTGAGGAAGATTGGCCTTGTGCTAACATCTGTTGCCAATCTTCCTCTCTCTCTCTTTTTTTTCTCCCCAAAGCCCCAGTACATAGTTGTGTGTCATAGTTGTAGAGTTGTAGCTGTTCTGTGTGGGACACCGCCTCAGCATGGGTTGATGAACGATGAGTAGGTCCGCGCACAAGATCTGAACCAGCGAACCCCAGGCCGCCAAAGTGGAACATGCAAAACTAACCACAGCGCCACTGGACAAGCCCCCCTGCTTCTTCAATTTTAACAAATGTACCACACCAATGCAAGATGTTAATGGGGTCAACTGGGGAGGAGAGGCATAAGGGAACTCTGCACTTTCTCCTCAATTTTTCTGCTCTAAAAAATAGTCTATTAATTTTTTTAAGTGAATATGTCTAGGATACTGGACTAGGGATATGTAGAAGCAGGAGGCTGCCATCTTTCAAAGTATATACATTACTTCGTGTAAAAAAAAACATAGTACCAGGTCTGTCCATCCCATCTCAAAATTTTATTCTCAATTTTAAATTTTTTTTTTTTTGTGAAATTTTTGTTGTACATTATTGTTTATCAGTCACCATATAAGTGTATCCCTCCACCCCTTGTGCCCACTCCCCACCCCCATAGCCTCTGGTAATCAGCAAACAGTTCTATCTGTCTGTGTGTTGGTTTATCTTCCACATATGAGTGAAATCATGCACTGTTTCTCTTTCCCTTTCTGGCTTATTTCACTTAACATAATATCCTCCAGATCCATCCATGTTGTTGCAAATGGGATGAATTTTGTCTTATTTTATGGCTGAGTAGTATTCCATGGTATATATATACCACATCTTCGTTATCCAATCATCAGTCAAGGGACACTTGGGTTGCTTCCATGTCTTCTCTATAGTGAATAGCGCTGCAATGAACATAGGGGTGCATAAGCCTCTTTGGATTGTTGATTTCAGGTTCACTGAGTAGATACCAAGTAGTGGGATAACTGGATCACAAGGTATTTCTATTTTTAATTTTTTGAGGAATCTCCATACTGTTTTCCATAGAGGCTGCAGCAGTTTGCATTCCCACCAGCAGTGGATTAGGGTTCCCATTTCTCCACAGCCTCTCCAGTATTTGTTGCTTTTTGTCTTGGCGATTATAGCCATTCTAATGGATGTAAGATGATATCTTAGTGTGGTTTTGACTTGCATTTTCCTGATGATTAGTGATGTTCAACATCTTTTTATGTGCCTATTGGCCATCTGTATATCTTCTTTGGAGAAATGTCTGTTCATTTCCTCTGCCCATTTTTTGCTTTTGTTGTTTGTTTTTTTGTTATTCAGTTGTGTGAGTTCTTTATATATTATGGAGATTACTCCCTTGTCAGATATATGGTTTGCAAATATTTTTTCCAAGCTGCTGGGTTCCCTATTCATTTTTATCCTGGTTTCATCTGCCTTGTAGAAGCTCTTTAATCTGATGAAGTCCCACTTGTTTATTTTTTTTTTTGTTTCTCTTGTCTGAGTAGAAATGGAATTCAAAAAGATCCCTTTGTGGCTGATGATGAGTAGTGTACTACCTATATATTCCTCCAGGAGTTTTCTAGTTTCAGGTCTGACCTTCAGGTCTTTGATCCATTTTGAGTTAATTTTTTTGTATGGTGAAACAAAGTGGTCTACTTTCATTCTTTTGCATGTGGCTGTCCAGTTTTCCCAGCACGATTTGTTGAAGAGACTTTCCTTTCCCCACTGTATGTCCTTAGCTCCTTTGTCAAAGATTAGCTGCCCATAGATATGAGGTTTTATTTCTGGACTTTCAATTCTATTCCATTGATCTGTGTGTCTGTTTTTGTACCAGTACCATGCTGTTTTAATTACTATCGCTTTGTCATATGTTTTGAAGTCAGAGATTGTGATGCCTCCAGCTTTGCTCTTCTTTTTCAGGATTGCTTTAGCTACTCAGGGTCTTTTGTTGCCCCATATGAATGTTAGTATTCTTTGTTCTATTTCTGTGAAGAGTGTCCTTGGGATTCTGATTGGGATTGCATTGAATCTGTAGATTGCTTTGGGTAGTAGGGACATTTTAACTATGTTTATTCTTCCAATCCAAGTGCATGGAATATTTTTCCATTTCTTTATGTCATCATTGATTTCACTCAATAATGTCTTATAGTCTTCATTGTATAGGTCTTTCTTGGTTAAATTTACTCCTAGATATTTTATTCTTTTTGTTGCAATTGTAAATGGGATTGTCTTCTTGAGTTCTCTTTCTGTTAATTCGTTGTTGGTATACAGAAATGCAATTGATTTCTGTAAGTTGATTTTGTACCCTACCACTTGGCTGTAGCTGTTGATTACTTCTAATAGTTTTCCAATGGATTCTTTAGGGTTTTCTATGTATAAGATCATGTCATCTGCAAACAGCGAGAGTTTCACTTCTTCATTGCCTATTTGGATTCCTTTTATTCCTTTTTCTTACCTAATTGCTCTGGCCAGTACCTGCAGTACTGTGTTGAATAAGAGTGGCGAGAGTGGGCACCGTTGTCTTGTCTCTGTTTTCAGAGGGATGGCTTTCAGTTTTTCCCCATTGAGTATGATGTTGGCTGTGGGTTTGTCGTATATGGCCTTTATTATGTTAAGGTACTTTCCTTCTATACCCATTTTGTTGAGAGTTTTTATCATAAATGGATGTTGGATCTTGTCAAAAGCTTTCTCTGCATCTATTGAGATGATCATATGGTTTTTATTCCTCGTTTTGTTAATGTGGTGTATCACAGTGATTGATTTGCAGATGTTGAACCATCCCTGCGTCCCTGGTATAAATCCCACTTGATCATGGTGTACGATCTTTTTCATGTATTGCTGTATTCAGTTTGCCAATATTTTGTTGAGGATTTTTGCATCTATGTTCATCAGGGATATTGGTCTGTAGTTTTCCTTCTTAGTATTGTCTTTGCCTGGCTTTGGTATCAGGATGATGTTGGCCTCGTAGAACGTGTTGGGAAGTGTTCCATCTTCCTCTATTTTTTGGAATAGTTTGAGAAGGATAGGTATTAAGTCTTCTTTGGATGTTTGGTAAAATCCTCCAGAGAAGCCATCTGGTCCTGGACTTTTATTTTTTGGGAGGTTTTTGATTACTGTTACAATCTCCTTACTTGTGATTGGTCTATTCAGTTTCTCTATCTCTTCTTGATTCAGTTTTGGGAGATTGTATGAGTCTAGGAATTTATCCATTTCTTGTAGATTGTCCAATTTGTTGGCATACAGTTTTTCATAGTATTCTCTTATAATCGTTTGTATTTCTGTGGTATCTGTTGTAATTTCTCCTTTTTTCATTTCTAATGTTATTTATTTGAGCCTTCTCTCTTGTTTTCTTGGTGAGTCTGGCTAAGGGTTTGTTAATTTTGTTTACCTTCTCAAAGAGCCAGCTCTTTGTTTCATTGATCCTTTCTACTGTTTTTTTAATTTCAATTTCATTTATTTATGCTCTGATTTTTATTATTTTCCTCCTTCTGCTGACTTTAGGCTTTGTTTGTTCTTCTTTTTCTAATTCTGTTAAGCATAGTTTGAGGTTGTTTATTTGGGCTTTTTCTTGTTTGTTAAGGTGGACCTGTATTGCTATGAGTTTCCCTCTTAGGGCCGCTTTTGCTGCATCCCACATGAGTTGGTACGGTGTATTTTCATTCTCATTTGTCTCCAGATATGCTTTGATTTCTCCTTTAATTTCATCAATGATCCATTGATTGTTTAGTAGCATGTTGTTGAGTGTCCACAGCTTTGTCACTTTCCCAGTTTTTCACTGTAGTTGATTTCCAACTTCATGGCATTATGGTCTGAAAAAATGCTTGTTATGATTTCAATCTTCTTAAATTTATATAAGCAAGCCTTGTTTCCCAAAGCATGGTCTATTCTTGAGAACGTTCCATGCGCACTTGAGAAGAATGTGTAATCTGCTGTGTTTGGATGGAGTGCTCTGTATATGTCCATTAAGTCCATCTCATCTAATTTTTCATTTAGATCCATTATTTCTTTATTTATTTTCTGTCTGGATGATCTTTCCATTGATGAGAGTGGGGTGTTAGGATCCCCTACTATTATTGTGTTGTTGTTAATATCTCATTTTAGGTTTTTTAATAGTTCCTTTATGTACCTTGGTGCTCCTGTATTGGATGAATATATTCAAAAGGGATATGTCTTCTTGGTGGAGTGTCCCTTTGATCATTATATATTGCCCCTCTTTGTCTCTCATTACGTGTTTTATCTTTTTTTTTTTCGTGAGGAAGATTGGCCCTGAGCTAACATCTGCCAATCCTCCTCTTTTTGCTGAGGAAGACTGGCCCTGGGCTAAGATCCATGCCCATCTTCCTCCACTTTATATGGGACGCCGCCACAGCATGGCTTGATAAGTGGTGCGTCAGTGCGCGCCTGGGATCCAAACTGGCGAACCCTGGGCCGCCGCAGTGGAGTGTGCGCACTTAACCGCTTGCGCCACTGAGCCGGCCCCTACCTGTTTTATCTTGAAGTCAACTTTTTCTGATGTAAGTATGGCAACACCTGCTTTCTTTTGTTTGCCATTAGCTTGGAGTATTGTCTTCCATCCTTTCACTCTGAGCCTGTGTTTGTCTTTAGAGCTGAGATGTGTTTCCTGGAGGCAGCATATTGCTGGGTCTTGTTTTTTAATCCATCCCATCACGCTGTGTCTTTTGATTGGAGAGTTCAGTCCATTTACATTTAGGGTAATTATTGATATATGGGGGCTTGCTGTTGTTATTTTATTGTTCTTTTTCTGGTTCTTTTGCATTTCTTTTGTTTCTCATCCCGTGTGTTTTGGACTAGCAATTTAGTTTGGTAGCTCTGTATGGGAGTTCTCTTAGTTTTCTCTTTCTTTATCATGTGTGATTCTGTTCTGATTATTTGCTTAGTGGTTACCATGAGGTTTGTATAAAAAATCTCACGGCGGGCCCAGTGGCATAGCGGTTAAGTGCGCATGCTCTACTGCTGGCGGCCCAGGTTCGGATCCCGGGCGTGCACCGACCCACTGCTTGTCAGGCCATGCTGTGGCGGAGTCCCACATAAAGTGGAGGAAGATGGGCACAGATGTTAGCTCAGGGCCAGTCTTAGCAAAAAGAGGAGGACTGGCATGGATGTTAGCTCAGGGCTGATCTTCCTCACGAAAAAAAAAAAATCTCATGGACATGATAGTCCATTTTTTAATGGCCTCTTATTCCCTTAGGCTAAGTCGATTTGATCCCTTTCTTCTTCCCCTTCTAAATTATTGTTGTCACACCTTATTCCTTCTTGTGTTGTGAGTTCGTGTTTAACATGATGAGGTTATATTTACTCTTGGTGCTTACCTTCTCTTGATCTTTGGTTTTATAACTCTTTGCTAATCTATTTTGATAGAGAACTGCAATTTTTCTGGGTTTTCTGACCTATTTTCCTCCTTGTTCAAAACACTGAATCCCCTTTCCCTTTTTTTCCTCAGGGATGAGGGCCATCTTGAGCACTTCTTGTAGTGGGGGTCTTGTGGCAATGAACTCCCTTAGCTTTTGTTTATCTGGGATAGTTATTATTTCTCCATCATATCTGAAGGATAGTTTTGTTGGATAGAGTATTCTTGGCTGAAAGTTTTTGTCCTTCAGAATTTTGACTATATCGTTCTACTCTCTCCTAGCCTGAATAGTTTCTGTTGAGAAATCGTCTGAGAGCCTGATAGGAAATCCTTTGTATGTTTTTTTTTTTTCTTTTTGGTCTAGCTGCCCTTAACATTTTTTCTTTGTAGTTGACTTTTGCCAGCTTTACTACTATATGCCTTGGAGAGAGTCTTTTCGTGTTGATATATTTAGGAGATCTATTGATTTCATTCACTGGTATTTCCAGCTCCTTCCCCAGGTTTGGGAAGTTCTCAGATATTATTTCTTTGAACAAGTTCTCTGCTCCTTTTTCCTTCTCTTCTCCCTCTGGAATACCTATAATCCTCACGTTAGATTTCCTAATTGAGTCAGATATTTCTCGGAGAGTTTCTTCATTTCATTTTAGTCTTAGTTCTCTTGCCTCCTCATCTTCTGGAGCATTTCTGCATTGCTGTCCTCAATATTGCTAATTTTTTCCTCCATAGTGTCAGCTCTGATGCTTAAGGCTTCCAGATTTGTCTTTATCTCCTCTATTGTGTTTTTCATCTCTAAGACTTCTGATTGGTTTTTCTTTATAGTTTCAATCTCTTTTGTGAAGAAACTCCTGATTTCATTGAATTGTCTGTCTGTGTTTTCTTGTATTTCATTAAACTTTTTTATGATGGCTATTTTGAATTCTCTGTCATTAAGGTTATACATTTCTGTGCTTTCCACGTTGACTTCTGGGTGCTTGTCATTTTCCTTTTGGTCTGGAGATTTAATATATTTTTGTATGGTGCCTGTCGGTGTTGGCTTACTTTTCCTCATAGTGAAAATACACCCTCGCAGTTTCCTCTTGCTGCCGCTGGGTGGGGGTCAAGGGCTGTGTATTCTGGTCCGCCTCAATGCACGGGCACTCTCATCGGCCCCTGGCTGATCTGAGGCATGGCTGAGTGGAGGCTGCTGGCAGGGAAGCGTGGGAACAGCTGGAGCTGGAGCGTGGGAACAGCTGAGACTGGAGCACAGCTAGGCGGAAGCAGCTAGGGCTCGGGTGCGGGTGGGTTGAAGCAGCTGCAGCTGAAGTGCCACTGGGCCAAAGAAGCAGGGCTGGAGCATCGCTGGGCCGGAGAAGCTGGAACTGGAGTGCGCTAGGCTGAAGAAGGAAGAGCTGGAGTGCTGCTCGGCCAAAGAAGCTGGAACTGGTGTGCGCTGGGCCAAAGAATCTGGAACTGGAGTGTGCTGGGCCGAAGAAGGAGGAGCTGGAGCGCCACTGGGCCAAAGAAGCTGGAACTGGTGTGCAGTGGGCCAAAGTTGCTGGCGCCAAGTCAGCTGGAGCCTGAGCACAGGCCAAGCCAAAGTCACTGGAGCCAGGAGGCGGGGGGGGGGGGCGGGGGGGGAGTTTCAAGCCGAAGGAGCTAGGGGTGGGGCACGGTCCAGCTGAAGGAGGCGGGGGCCATGGCACGGGGAAGCCGGGGCCATGGCTTGGTCCAGCCGAAGCAGCTGGGGCTGTGGCATGGTGGGGCCTGAGCTGCTGCTGCCTCTAGTGCTGGGGCGCAGGCTCGCCTCACTGCTGGTCGGGCCCAGGCACCTGGGGGCTGCTGCCTGTGGGGGTGGGGCGTGGTCACGCTGCCCCTGCTGGTGGGGCCCGGGCGCCTGGGGGCCCCTGCCTCTGGGGACGGGGCTGAGCTGAAGTGCCACTATGCTGAAGCACCAGTAAGGCGGGCCAGGTGGGGGAGGGGTGCTTACTTTCGCCTCACTGCTCTCAGAGGTTTCTTGCCTCGCTGTCCTCTCTGCTCTCTTGAGGGGCTAGCTTGTTGAAACTACCCTGGCAACAGATCCGTTCCCTCCGTAGGGGGATCCCCTCGGGCTGTGAGGGGTTTTGGAGAGTGCTGGTTCTCACACAGCAAGCCCCTCCCCCTCTGAGAGGGGCATGGTCTCAGTCTCTGAGTCACAGTCCTTGAGGAAGGAAGGGAGCTCCTCTTACCTCCTTCCACTTACTCTGGGGATTCCAGCACCTCAGTCCTTGGGTGTACAGCTGCCTGGGTGCCTCAGACGTCCCCTGTGTTGTGTGAACAGCTTCTGCTGGGATATTAATGTCCTTTTTGCTGTGTCTTAGAGGGGGAGAGTTCAATGGAGGAAGCTCACTCCACCATGATGCTGACGTCCTCAATTTTAAATTTTAACAGTTATTTTTAATATATTTAATTCCTTAAAGTATTTTTTCACTTAATTACACTAAAAATATGGTATAATGACTTAAATATCAAAACGTTATTATATACTTCTGTTATATACCTTTTTAGATAAAATTACTCCTGATTTTACTGTAGAACCTTAATTCAAATTAAAGACAGACATGGGCCGGCCCCATGGCTTAGTGGTTAAGTGCGTGCACTCTGCCGCTGGTGGCCCGGGTTCAGATCCCGGGCGCGCACCGACGCACCGCTTCTCCGGCCATGCTGAGGCCACGTCCCACATACAGCAACTAGAAGGATGTGCAGCTATGACATACAACAATCCACTGGGGCTTTGGGGGGAAAAAATAAATTAAAAAAAAAAAAAAAACAAATTAAAGACAGACAGAGCTGACTGTAGTTTCCCATTTTATATATATACATATATAATATTATACAAATATAAACTTATTAAATACTTATATATTTATATATAAATTATATAAATATAAAATTATATAAAATATAACATTTTATAATTACATTTGTGAATGTTCAATATATGTAAAATATCTGTAACCTCAAGTGTCTGAAAGAGGAAACCTTTCTAGAACTATCTTAAAAATTAATCGACGGGCCGGTCCCGTGGCTTAGCGGTTAAGTGTGCGCACTCTGCTGCCGGTGGCCCGGGTTCGGATCCTGGGTGCGCACCGATGCACCGCTCCTCCAGCCATGCTGAGGTCGTGTCCCACATACAGCAACTAGAAGGATGTGCAGCTGTGACAGACAACTATCTACTGGGACTTTGGGGGAAAAAACAAATAAATAAAATCTTAAAAAAAAAAAATTAATCAAGATCATTTTTCAATATGCCACTGACATTATGCATGTCATCAAGCTATTTTTTTTTAAACTGTAAGTTACTAAGATCTTGTGTGCCTAAAGGGATCTTGGAGAAATTAGTATCGGAAATAAATAAAAAAGGAAACAGTAATAGCAAAATAAAACCCTTAGTGTAGCCTACTAAACTGGCACCTTGATAAAGAGCATTCCTGTCTAACTGAGATTACTTTCAGAAAACACACTTTCAACATAGCACATTTCAAAATTAAATTAAAATAAATGGCATACTCTTCTCACAAAGTGACCTCAGCTAATCAGTAAATTAAGTAATAATTTTACAGAGATAAATCAGTGCTAACACAAATCTTTCTGTTTCTGTATTTTTTTTAAACACAGAAGTTCACACAAGCTCTTTCAGAGACGCAAAGAAACGGGGATAAAGTCTATCCTTTCCTTTTACAGAAGAGGAAACAGAAACCCAGAGCTTTTTCATACCTATTCTGGTACTCTTTTCCACACTACCTCTCCTACAGTTCTCTTCTCTGTTCTCTCTATTTAAACCACTAATGTAGTAAAAATTCATCTGTTTTGAATTATATCTTTTTAAGTCAACTAAAGTGGAAAAATAGGAGGAGGGGAAGTCAAGATGGCGGTGTAAGCAGACTCGGAACTCACCTCCTCCCGTGGACACAGCCAATTTACAACTACTCGTGGAAAAATTAGCCCTGAGACAGAACTGAAAACTGGATAAGAGGAACTCCTGCAACAACGGACAATCCTAACTGAGGCAGAAGAGGCAGAGACTCCCTTCTGGAGAGGAAAAACGCTCCTTCACAAGCCGCCAGCTTCACGACCGCCGGGAGCAGCTCACAGGTACACAGCCTCCCTGGAGGCACGGGGCCCTGAGCCGGGGAGCAACCCTGCTGTGGGCATTTTGTGGACCCAGCACAATCGAGACCAGCGGCATAATATCTGACTTTGCCTGCTACTAAAACATTGGGGAGTACCCCCAGAAAACTTGGTTCACAAAGAAACTAAAACCGGCTCTTAAAGGGCCCGTGCGCAAACTCACCAGTTTCAGAAAGCATCCTAAAATCACCAGAAAGAAAGGTGCACAGTGCTGTGGTGAAAAGAGACTAATAGGCCCTGAGTGCATCTCAGTGAGGGGTGAGACCTGTCCAGGGACTGGGACACTGGCGGCAGCCATTGTTGTGGCCTGATGTGGGCGTGCTGACACAGACGCCATTGGAGTTCTCCCTGGGGTGTGCTAGCCCAGGGTCTACCCCAACCACTAGAGCAGTGATTTAATCCAGCTCAGCCAGGGCAGGAGGCCCACCCTAGAGACTGGCCCCACCCAACAACAAGCTCTCAGGCAACTTGTGGGCCTGCATAGATTGGTGACTGGATTCTCTGCAGCCTGGCAACTGAGCTGACTTCAGTGGGGCAGGGCGTGCACAAGGAGCGGGTGGAGAGTGTGGGGCGGTGGCGGAGTGTGTGGGGCTCCCACCGTGGAGAGACTGGGTCCGCTTGGGGAGGTCGGGGCACGCACACGGGGCAGGACTGTGTTGGCTGTGTGTGTGGACCTGTGGGCAGCAGGGCTTGTCAGCTGCAGAAGACTTATGCTTCTCAAAGACCCACATGGGGGTTTGCCCCACCTTCCAAAGCCTGAAACAATTGGGTGCTCCTGTGCCTGAGGCCAGCCCCACCCAGCTGCAATCCTCAGAGAGCTGACAAGAGACCTAATAGGCTAGAGGCTTACAGCAATTTTAAGGCCCTGAGCCTAACCACCTGCCACGCTGGGGGCCTACTCACTTAAAAGAAATACTGCAACACAAATGTGGTATTAGAACTTGCAGCCAACTGTGCTGGGGCTCCCCACACCTGATAAAGAGACTGAAGGGCCCACAACAACTACAAGCAGCTGAGCATTACAACAGCTGGCCAGGAGCATAACTCGGCCTCCCTGGGTGCCTACAGGGAGAGCAAACAGGCCACAACAGAAGGACACACGTAGCCCACATAGAGGTGACCCCTGGAACATTGAGAACTGAGGGAAGCACACTGGAAGCCTCCTAAGGCATCACTTACATAAGGTCACCTATCCAAGAGCAGGAGACGTAGCTGACCTACCTAATACGTAGACACAAGCACAAGGAAAGAGGCAAAAGAATACATTCCAAGTAAGGGAACAGGACAAAACCCCAGAAAAGGAATTAAGTGAAACAGAAATGAGCAACCTACCCGACAGAGAGTTCAAACTAAGAGTGTTAAGGATGCTCACTGATCTGGGGAGAAGAATAGATGAACTCAGTGAGCATGTCAACAAAGAAATGGAAGATATAAAAAAGAACCAATCAGAAATGAAGAATACAATACTGGAAATGAAAAATTCATTAGAGGGACTCAAAAGCAGAGTAGAGGATACAGAAGAATGGATCTGTGAGCTGGACGAACGACTAGAAGAAATTACCCAAGGTGAACAGGTAAAAGAGAAAAGAATTAAAAAGAGTGAGGACAGTCTAAGGGACCTCTGGGACAACATCAAGCGCGCTAACATCCGTGTTATAGGTGTCCCGGAAGGAGTAGAGCGAGACAAGGGGGCAGAGAGTCTATTTCAAGAAATAACAGATGAAAACTTCCCTAACCTAAGGAAGGAAACAGACATCCAGGTACAGGAAGCACACAGAGCCCCAAACAAGATAAACCCAAAGAGGCCCACACCAAGACACATCATAATCAAAATGTCCAGAATTAAAGATAAAGAGAGAATCCTAAAAGCCGCAAGAGAATGTCAAGTTACATACAAAGGAAACCCCATAAGGCTATCAGCTGACTTCTCAGCAGAAACCTTACAGGCTAGAAGACAATGGCACAATATATTTAAAGTGCTAAAAGGAAAAAACTTACAGCCAAGAATACTCTACCCAGCAAGGTTATCATTCAAAATGGAAGGAGAGATCAAAAATTTCCCAGACAAGAAAAAATTAAAGGAGTTTGTCACCAAGAAACCAGTGCTACAAGAAATGTTAAAGGGACTGATTTAAGGGGAAAAGAGAAGACCACAAATAGGAAAAATTATCTATTTCCATGATAAGAACGTAATGGATACAAATGCACAAAAAAGAGGTTAGATATGATATCAAAAACATAAAAGGAGGGAGGATGGGAGTTAAAGAGTACAGCTTTCAGACAGAGGTCAAACTAAAGTGACCATCAATTCTGTATAGAAGAAGAAAGGAACAGAGAAGGACTACTAAAACACTGAGAGAAAAAAAAAAGTTAAAAAATGGCAGTAAGTACATACTTATCAATAGCTACGTTATTTTTTTTTTTAATTTTATTTATTTTTCCCCCAAAGCCCCAGTAGATAGCTGTATGTCATAGTTGCACATCCTTCTAGTTGCTGTATGTGGGATGCGGCCTCAGCATGGCCGGAGAAGTGGTGCCTCGGTGCGTACCCGGGATCCGAACCCGGGCCGCCAGCAGCGGAGTGCGCACACTTAACTGCTAAGCCACAGGGCCGGCCCTATCAATAGCTACTTTAAATGTCAATGGACTAAATGCTCCAATTAAAAGGCATAGGGTGGCTGATTGGATAAAAAAACAAGACCCATATATATGCTGCATACAAGAGACACACTTCAGACCTAAAGACACTCACAAACTGAAAGTGAAGGGATGGAAAAAGATACTCCACGCAAATGGCAATGAAAAGAAAGCTGGGGTAGCAGTACTCATATCAGACAAAATAGACTTTAAAACAAAAACTGTAAAAAGAGACAAAGAAGGGCATTACATAATGATCAAGGGAACAATCCAACAAGAGGATATAACACTTGTAAATATCTACGCACCCAATGTAGGGGCACCTAAATATATAAAGCAATTATGAACAGACATAAAAACAGAAATAGACAGTAACACAATAATAGTAGGGGACTTTAACACTCCACTTACACCAACGGATAGATCATTCAAACAGAAGATCCATAAGAAAACATTGGCCTTAAATGACACACTAGAACAGATGGACCTAGTAGATATATACAGAACATTCCATCCAAAAACCAAAGAATACACGTTCTTTTCAAATCCACATGGAACATTCTCCAGGATTGATCACATATTAGGCCACAAAGCAAGTCTCCATAAATTTAAGAAGACTGAAATAATACCAAGCATCTTTTCTGACCACAACGGTATGAAACCAGAAATCAACTATAGGAAGAAAATCAGAAAAGCCAGAAATACGTGGAGATTAAACAAAATGCTACTGAACAACGACTGGGTTAACGAAGAAATCAAAGAAGAAATCAAAAAATAGCTGGAGACAAATGAAAATGAAAATACAACATGCCACAATTTATGGGATACAGCAAAAGCGGTTCTAAGAGGGAAGTTTATAGCGATACAGGCCTATCTCAACAAACAAGAAAAATCTCAAATAAACAATCTAACAATGCACCTAAAGGAACTGGAAAAAGAAGAACAAACAAAGCCCAAAATCAGTAGAAGAAGGGAAATCATAAAAATCAGAGCAGAAATAAATGAAATAGAGACCAAAAAAACAATAGAAAAAATTAATAAAACCAAGAGCTGGTTCTTTGAAAAGATAAATAAAATTGACAAACCTTTAGCTAGACTCACCAAGAAAAAAAGAGATAAGGCACAAATAAGTAAAATCAGAAATGAAAGAGAAGAGGTTACAACAGACACCTCAGAAATACAAAAGATTATAAGAGAATACTATGAAAAGCTATATGCCAACCAATTTGACAATCTGGAAGAAATGGATAAATTCTTAGAATCATACAACCCTCCAAAACTGGATCAAGAAGAAGTAGAGAATTTGAATAGACCAATCACCAGTAAGGAGATGGAAACAGTAATCACAAACCTCCAGGACCAGACGGCTTCCCTGGTGAATTCTACCAAACATTCAAAGAAGACTTAATACCTATCCTTCTCAAACTCTTCCAAAAAATTGAGGAGGGGGGTAAGCTCCCTAACTCATTCTACGAAGCTGACATTACCCTGATACCAAAACCAAACAAGGACAACACAAAAAAAATTACAGGCCAATATCACTGATGAACATCGATGCAAAAATCCTCAACAAAATATTAGCAAATCGCATACAACAATACGTTAAAAAGATTATACACCATGATCAAGTGGGATTTATTCCAGGTATGTAGGGATGCTTTAACATTCGCAAATCAATCAATGTGATACACCACATTAATAAAATGAAGAATAAAAATCACATGATCATCTCAATAGATGCAGAGAAAGCATTTGACAAGATACAGCATCCATTTATGATAAAAACTCTGAATAAAATGGGTATAGAAGGAAAGCACCTCAACATAATAAAGACCATATATGAGAAACCCACAGCTAATATCATCCTCAATGGTGAAAAACTGAAAGCTATCCCTCTAAGAACAAGAACCAGACAAGGATGCCCACTGCCACCACTCCTATTTAACATAGTACTGGAAGTCCTAGCCAGAGCAATCAGGCAAGAGAAGGAAATAAAAGGGATCCAAACTGGAAAGGAAGAAGTGAAACTGTCACTATTTGCAGATGACATGATTTTATATACAGAAAACCCTAAAGAATCCACCAGAAAACTTTTAGAAGTAATAAACGAATATGGTAAAGTTGCAGGATACAAAATCAACATACAAAAATCAGTTGCATTTCTGTACACTAACAACGAAGTAGCAGAAAGAGAAATTAAGAATACAATCCCATTTACAATTGCAACAAAAAGAATAAAATACCTAGGAATAAACTTAACCAAAGAGGTGAAAGATCTGTACACCGAAAACTATAAAACATTTCTGAAAGAAATTGAAGAAGACATAAAGAAATGGAAAGATATTCCGTGCTCCTGGATTGAAAGAATTAACATAGTTAAGATGTCCATACTTCCTAATGCAATCTATAGATTCAAGGCAATCCCTATGAAAGTTCCAACAACACTTTTCACAGAAATAGAACAAAGAATCCTAAAATTTATATGGAACAACAAAAGACCCCAAATAGCTAAAGGAATCCTGAGAAAAAAGAACAAAGCTGGAGGTATCACACTCCCTGATTTCAAAATATACTACAAAGCTATAGTAACCAAAACAGCATGGTACTGGCACAAAAACAGACACACAGATCAATGGAATAGAATCAAAAGCCCAGAAATAAACCCACACATCTATGGACAGCTAATCTTTGACAAAGGAGCCAAGAACATACAATGGGGAAAAGAAAGTCTCTTCAACAAATGGTGTTGGGAAAACTGGATAGCCACATGCAAAACATGAAAGTAGACCCTTACCTTACACCATACACAAAAATTAACTCCAAATGGATTAAAGACTTGAATGTAAGACCTGAAACTGTGAAACTTCTAGAAGAAAACATAGGCAGTACGCTCTTCGACATCGGTCTTAGCAACATATTTTCAAGCACCACGTCTGACCGGGCAAGAGAAACAATAGAAAAAATAAACAAATGGGACTACATCAAACTAAAAAGCTTCTGCACAGCAAAGGAAACCATCAACAAAACGAAAAGACAACCTAACAACTGGGAGAAGATATTTGCAAACCATACATCTGATAAGTGCTTAATCTCCAAAATATATAAAGAACTCATGCATCTCAACAACAAAAAAACTAACAACCCAATTAAAAAATGGGCAAAAGACCTGAACAGACATTTCTCCAAAAAAGACATACAGATGGCCAACAGACACAGGAAAAGATGTTCAAAATCACTAACTATCAGGGAAATGCAAATCAAAACTACAATGAGATATCACCTCACGCCCGTCACAATGGCTATAATTAACAAGACAGGAAACAACATGTGTTAGAGAGGATGTGGAGAGAAGGGAACTCTCATACACTGCTGGTGGGAGTGCAAACTGGTGCAGCCACTATGGAAAACAGTATGGAGATTCCTCAAAAAATCAAGGATAGAACTACCATATGATCCTGCTATTCCACTGCTGGGGATTTATCCAAAGAACTTGAAAACACCAATTTGTAAAGGTACATGCACCCCTGTGTTCATTGCAGTGTTATTCACAATAGCCAAGACTTGGAAGCAACCTAAGTGCCCATCAAGGGACGAATGGATAAAGAAGATGTGATATATATACACAATGGAATACTACTCAGCCATAAGAAACGAGGAAATCCAGCCATTTGTGACAACATGGATGGACATTGAGGGTATAATGCAAAGTGAAATAAGTCAGAGGGAGAAGGCCAAATACCGTATAATTTCCTTCATTAAGTAGTAATAATAATAATAATAAACAAACACATAGGGACAGAGATTGGATTGGTGGTTACCAGAGGGGAAGGGGGGAGGGAGGAGGGTGAAAGGGATAATTCGGTACGTGTGTGTGGTGATGGGTTGTAATTAGTATTTTGGTGGTGAACATGATGTAATCCATGCAGAAATAGAAGTATAATGATGTACACCTGAAATTTTTACAATGTTATAAACCAATGTTACTGCAATAAACAAAAAATTAAAAAAAAAAAAGTGGAAAGATAGTTTGAGTAAATTGGAGTGGTATACATATATTACTATCTCTAAATCTCTTCTCATTCAGTAACTTGGCACCCATATTGTTCTTTTCCTACTCTGTAGTTCAAGACCTGATTGGTGAAGTAAAACCTAAAATCCTGCTAACTTAGCTAGGTTTCCCCCATCACCTGATAGCACCAATCCCTCAGCATTTAGTCTTCCTTAAAAATTCAAATACTCAAATTCCCAATCCTTTACCACTGCCCAAAACGTATGCTCACCCAAAGACAATGACCTATTTTTAGTAGGCAATGCAAGTACAGATAAATTTCGTTGCTATGTTCAGTGCAGTAAAAAGAACATGGGGCTTTAGAGTCATATTTGTGCTAAAATCCATGCACTCTCATTTATAAACTCTGAGAATTTAGGCAAGTTACTTAGCCTTTCTGAAGCGCATTTTTCTCGCCTGTAACTATGTCTCAGAAAATTGTGATGTTAGGCTAAACAATCCTAGTATAAAGCGGAAGTATTCAAAAATGTTATTCTATTCTCATCTTTCTCACCATCCCAAATATGAAATATCTAAGTTATAAGTATTATTTGAAGAAGTTTTACTTTTAAAGGCTATTTTTATGTCTACTTCTATCAAGCAGTAGATAGAACAGAGTCACTAACCAGCTGGCACCCAGTAAACAATAACTGGCCACATCAGTGACAGTACTGGATAAAGTGTGGCAAAGTCTTGCAAATGACCAAATAAAAGATAAACATTTTTTTTGTTTTAGAAATTCTTTTCCACATTCAAAAAACTCCTCTTTCCTTTACTCTTAAACTTAATGGCTTTCTTAGGCCTTTGAAGTCAAATGATCAAATAAAGGGGTCAAAATATTTGTGACAAATGGAGCTTGACAGAAGATAAATAACCATGATCTGCTGGAATCAGTGATTTCCATAGGAAATTAATAAGGATACAGAATAATGGTGATCATTTGAACTTAGAGGGTACATTTTGAGGAAGGAGTTCTCTATACTCTTTCTATTCTGTAATTTATCATCTATCATACAGGAGAAGTAAGGATGCTGCTGCTATTTAAAACAATTATCTAAATTAATAATGTGTGAAATGTAAAACTCACATTTTAGAGTGTGTGACATACTTTCCCAATTAACAATGAAGAATGGAATCCAGATGTCTTGATCTCCATTATAGCAATATAGAAATAAACTGTAATATTTTAACACTTTCATAAACTCTAGTGTAATTATGTTATATTCCACTTTATTACATTATACCAAGATGAATGTTATAACAATTATAATATCTGCTACTTATCGAGAGCTGAATATAAGCCCTATACTCTGCTAAATAATATTCCACAATTTTCTATTAACTCCTATATTCAAGTGTACTTTTATCTTGACCCATTTTTCTGTAAGATGAATTTATTTCCCTTTCTCTACTGTTAATTCTCCACCTATGCTCTGATGTGATCCCATTTTTCTCACATATTTTAGAACTTTTTTCCATAAATTATATCCACTTTTTTGTATTTCTCTTTCCAAATAGTCTTTTTGTATGATGACTTTCTTAACTCCCTCTGCCATTCTTCAAAAAATTAAGCTCTCATTCCTCAATGATCCTAAAGTATTTTGTTCATACTAGTATGAATAAGGAGACATACTAGGGGAAGTAGTATGACTGAAGGGAAAAGTACTAGCTTTAAAGTTCGGCTCTGTCAAGGTGTGTCACCTTGGGCATATTCTTCGAGTTCTCTGAGCCTCCAATTCTTGATCAGTCAAATAGAAAAAAATTAACAACCCATTCTACAAGACTGTGATGGGGATTACATGAGGATGAATGAATATAAAGCACACATAACTGGCTCTTAAAATACACTGCATTATAATTTGTTGCAGGATGGTCTGCCTACCAAGATCAGTGTTTCACAATTTTATTTTTAGGATTTTTTAAAAACTCCAGGAAACCTAGATATTCCTCTCCCCACTCACTGAAATTAGTGCCCTTGATTATAAATCCCATGAGGTCATACATCCCAATTTATCTTTCTCTGAATCTCCAATACCTAGCCCAGAACCTTTCATATATTAGATGCTTAATATACGTTTGCTACAGTAAAGAGAATTTGGCTGTAGACATTAAGTAGAGAAATTACTGGATATGCTTCCTTTTTTTTTTTTTTTCCTGGTGAGGAAGATCAGCCCTGAGCTAACATCTGATGCCAATCCTCCTCTTTTTGCTGAGGAAGATTGGTCCTGGGCTAACATCCGTGCCCATCTTCTTCTACTTTATATGGGACGCCGTCACAGCTTGGCTTGACAAGAGGTGCATCGGTGCGCACGCAGAATCTGAACCCGCAAACCCCGGGCCACCTAAGGGGAGTGTGCAAATTTTAACTGCTACGCCACCAGGTCGGCCTGGATATGCTTCCTGTCTACTAGAGTGAAACAACTTCTTTTTTCAACAGTAAAGATTATTTGACAAAATCTCATTGCATGGAATATTTTTCTAGCTACATTCTCAGTATAATTTGATTAATTTAATACCTAGAAAAAATATATCTATGTTTATAAGGCCTTGTCTTCTGAGAAGCTCAAGGACTTTTATAGACATTATCTCATCAATCCTTAGAAGACACCTGAGGGGTAACTGGAGATGGAAAGGAAAAAAAGATGGAATATGAATCCATAATCCATATGAATCCATAAATTCCACTCAGCAAAAATTCTACCTAATTTTTCAATTTATGTGCATTTCACCCCATTTTCTTCCTGAATCCACCTAAATTACTTATTTACTCATTGCACTTGGATATGCTGGTCTGGAGCCAAAGTGTTTTTATTACTTGCTTAAGAAAGCAAAATTTTCAGAAAGTGTTATACACAGTAAACAAAACATAGAACAACATAAAAATGACTCTAATCCTCTAATAGAAAACTGTTCAGGCTACCGACCATAGGTTTACTTCAGATTGCAAAATATCTAGGAACTAGACATATTATTTTCTTCGAATTATAATAATCAGAGACTAACAGCCCAGTCACAGCTTTAACTTCCTTCTGCTCCCCACCATTTTGTTCTTTTGTGCTAGGTGTGGACCTTGCTGATTTCCCACCCAGGAACCATTCTCTCCCTTTTCCTTATTAACAGAATCCCACTTCTGTTCAGACAACATTGGGCTTAGCACCCAGGGATGAATTATGATTGATCTTAGCTAATTGTGGCAAGTCTGTTCCCCTTTGTCAGTAATTGGTCTAAGATTGATCCTGTGGTCTAGAAGCGGCCAATAAACTGAAATTAGTTGCTGGGGATTCTCTCCTCCCTGATGAGAGGGCTACAAGAAGAATGGGCTCTTTTGCCCCTCAACCAGTTTCTTCGCACTTGGGAAGTTGTCAGGTTGGACCTGATGCTTAGATCTGTGCCACTATACTGAGACCATGAGGGGAACACCAAGAAAACTTGAGTGATGTTGACTCTGCACCCAGACATAACACAGTCTCTATCCTCAGGCTTCTTGTTATATGAAATAAATGTTATTTTTGTCTAAGTCACTGAGGGTCAGATACTCTGTTCCTTAAAGTTGAAAACATCCTAATTAATACAGACAGACCAATAAATCAGGCAAGAAGGGAAGTAGAGATTAATTATTAAGTACTTACTATTACATCTGTAATCTCATTTAATCTTCACAACAGCCTAATGAAAATGATTAATTTTTTTGTTTTGTTTTTATTAAAAACTAAGGCTTAACAAAGTTACATAGTTAACAGGAACAAAGCTGAAATTCAAATCCAGACCTGATACCAAACCTCCCATTCTTTTTGAAAATACAAAATCCCCTTTCCTCCTTGTTCACAGCTCTTCTTAAAAAAACGAGTAAGTTGATGAGTTACTAGCTAACAGGATTTAGGGAGAGCTACAGAATTATTCTTATAACCTTGTCACAAGAATCTATAGCCTTGAACTCTTTTTTGTATCAAAGTTGTACAAGTGAAAAGGCAAATATATGGGTTTGTGTACATAAAAAGTTCTAGAAAATCTAGTACAATGACAAAAATCCTATAGAAAAAACTGGGATGGATTCTAAGTGTAATATTCAATTTCCCAAGAATTAAAAAATATGAAGTCAATCACAAATAGTTCTTAAACCGAAAGAATAACTTCCTTATTTTAAACTATTTCATTAACCAAGTATCTATCATTATAGAAACCACAAAGTTAACACTTCCTCAATTCTCATCTCTTCATGAAAACTGATTCAGCTTAAGTCCTGGCAACAAAAAAAATTATATAAACACTAAAAATCAGCAAGCTCACTTTTTATTTAGCAATTTCCTAGAACTGGTTTTCAAAAGCTATTTATAATGTCATCTCAACCAGAAGTATATTCACCTTATATTGCCTTTATTAATTTCTAATTGAAAATGAGAGCATTATAAAACGGACATGTCAGATTTCTGAGCTGACGCACACAACTTACCTTTCCACATGCTCTGCAATGATGCCTCCTTTTGGTGAATGTGAACCTGGCTTCACATTTCATGCAATTTGGAGCCTGAGAATCCGGTACCCATACTGGAGCCACCTCACCCAGAGTGGTAAATGGCTTTCTGGCAGAAATTCCAAACTGACCAGCTCTGAGATCATTATCTGGGCTATCTGGAGCTAATGCAAGGCACGGTCTACTGGATATCCCAGCCTCATAACTTTCTAAATGTTCCCCATTTGTGTCAGTAATAGAGATGTTTCCTAAAGAGGCAGTGCATACATTGGTTGCTGAGTTTTCCCCTAATTTTGCTTTCCCAAGAACATCATTTTTGTTTTTAATATTATTTCCACTGTTTGCAGAATGGTCATTTTGTAAATGGTCTGATAATGGCTTTGGAATCTGAAGTTTAAGATTAGAAGGTTGCTTGGGTCTTGCACCACCAAAAGGAACACTGATAGATTGCAGGTTTGCTACTATCTTGGGTGAAGATTGCCCAAGCACTGATGGAACTTGGCTACAGAAATTGTGTAAATAGTTTTTCTTCACTAGGTCACCAGTGCTGTTTAAAAGTAGTCTACTCCCTTCTGTGGCTTCATTTCCTCTCTGTTCATAAATATTTGAGTAGCATTCTGACTTGCTCTCCTCTATTTCCTTTTCTTCTGTTACTGAATCTTCTTTGGAGGGTAAAGTCTTTGGGACAAAACAAACAACTGGGCTCTGCATTCCGCAGGAATCACAACAATTAGATAGAGAATTTGAAGCTGGTGTATCCATAACAGTGGAGAAATCACATCCTTCACTTTCATTCATGCAAGTTCCTTTTAAACCTAGACCTGCTTCTACCATTCTATCACTCTCTCCTCCACTATCATTGTAAGTGTCCTCAGGCTGATTCATCTGCAGAAACTTCTCATTTTCTTTATTTACCTGGCTGTCATTCATCTCATTTAGTTTAGTCAATTTCCAATTAGTCATCTCCTGAGATTCAGAGAAATGCTCTGTCATACTAAGAAGTTCTGTAGTGCCAAGAATTTCTCCATGTTTAAAACCTTCATTTTCATCTGCTCTAACTTCAGTGGGCACAAGGCAACCTGAAAACTGTTCACAGTTATCATCCCCTCCAGACCCATTAGGCCTGTCTGGTTTGAGAAGCAAAGGTAAACCAGCCTGGATGGATTCTTCAGTTGTTCTCTCCTCTGCTGGCTCTTTTTTCATCAAAATCCCCTCACTCAAGCAGGAAAAGGAATTTGGACTTCCCAGATCTGTCCTAGGAGAGCTGGTTTTGCCAGTGAGAACCTCATCTGGTATATAGTTCTCTTGCTTTTTCACAGCAGGACCTTCATCTGTTCCCTGGGATGAGATTACTGAATCAATTGTTAAACTTGTAATCGCAGACATGGAGAGGTTTCTACCTATATTTTCATCATCCTTTAATTGTGAGGGGGAACAGACACTGGCTAGATTATCAGTTGAAGTAGTACATGTACGTTTAACAGACTCCCCCTCTGCATTTGGTCTATTCAACGGATCCATTTGTTTCTCTGAGTTCATATCTTTGTCAGTGGACCCATTTACACTACAACTAAACTGATCAGTTTGTCTGTTTTCGTCATCCAGTGAACAGCTAAAAGCATCCATGAGGGATTGACTATTATAATTATTACAATCCTGCAAATCGCTTTGTAATGACCTTTTATCACAGTTATGCATGACGGCTACAACAAGAACATTCTTCTCATCTGGCACATAAGTTAGGTTTCCACATTTCTTCTCTCCTACTTCGACAGCACTGCATTGGTCATCTCGACTACAGTTCCTTTTAATTAACTGATCTTCTGCAACAGCATTTTCACCAATCCACATTGTGGTGATCTCTGGATTTAGACTACAGTCCTGTCCATTAGCACAATGGTCCTCTCCCTGTGTGGTCAGAGTAGCTGAATGAGCCAGGGAGAAGACTTTCAGTTGTGGCTGTGACTCATTAGAAACTGCAGATGCATTCACACTGGCCAATGCAGGGTTAAATGACAGTCGGTGAGAAGGGGAATCTAGAATCTTATTCCACTTTGTATCCAATAAAATAGGAGAAACTGTTTCATCTGAAAAAATAAATAAACAATTACAGTAAGTTTGCTGGTAACACTGGAAAAGCTAGGACTAAGTTAATCAACTACATTTGCAAATATACTCTGAAAATAAAATACTCCTAGGATATCTGAAAATAGACTGTTCCTAGGATATGAAGTTTCTAATTTTTAGCTAAAAATAAGAAAATATATTTGACCATTCCCTGTATGTCATCAAACGGTAATATCCCAGAACATTCCAAACAACCAAAGAATTCTACCCTAATCTAATAACATAATTAAAGTGGCCCACAGGCTGTACTGGGGAAGCAGTGGGGGAGGGGGTGTGTGTCTAGCAATGGGGAAGGCCTTGGATTAGCCCGGCAGAAGGCAGAGTGGAAACTAATCTAAGGTAGAAAAAAGTCAGAACAGTGATAACGATGTAGTAGTGGAGTGGAAAGAAAAATAAAGGAATTTTGTGTGGAGGTAGACAGATGCTCTATAACCTACATCATGACTAAGATACGGGCTATGTGGATATATATATTTGTCAAAACTGTACTGTTAAGAGCTATACTTTTAATGGATATAAATTTTACCTTTAAAAAATGTAAAAAATAACAATGAAGCAGGGAATGAGGAGTGGATGAAGATATATATGGAACAAAAATGATGGCATGTCAATCACTGTTAAAGCTGGGTAATGGGTACACCATAGTTTATTGTACTACTCTGTTTACTTTGTATATATTTGAAATTTGTCCATAATAATAAGTTTAAAAAGAAGTTTGCTATAATATATGAAATTCTGGTCATAACCATGTCACAATACATTATTAACTGAGTTCATAGTTACATTATCACCTGAAGACATTTGGCAAAAAGTATTCATTTGTCTTATTAAATCAAGCTACTTATATTCTATCAAAAGCATAATTTCACATAATGTTTCTGTTTACTTTTTAACAGACCATAACTATGATGGTTATTTTCCCAAGTTATAATGCTATGTGTATGTTTAATTAGAGAAATAAGAAATAATGCACTTACTGCCTTTCCTGCTTTCTTCTTACAATAAATCTGATCACCACAGTCCTGAAATTATGCAGATATATTTCCCCTTCAGTAGTAACAATAATCTTTAATGTTCCCTTAGCATCTTGTTCATATCTCTATTAAAGCATTTACTACACTGTAATGCAATGGCTTATTTACCTGACTTTTTCAGGCAGAAACCATTTCTTTCCATCAGTGTAAATCCTCACTTTGCATAGTGCCTGGTGCATAGTAGGTACACAATAAATATATGCTAAGTGAGTATCTACCATAGTGAAAGCACTGGGCTTGAGGAACACGAAGATTAAATGATAGCTCTGGCCTCCGAGAAGTACATAATCTAGTTGGAAGAATAAGAACTAGATACAATACACATAAATATCTAAGAACTAGATACAATACACATAAATATCTAATTAGCAGTATAGGCTAGCATAAGTATTTGAAAACTATTATGCAGTAGTAAAAAATAAATCAGAGGAGAAAGATATCTTACAGGCTGAGGAAGTGAGCTTGAATTCAGGGAAGCAGGAGGAAATGGGCTGGGCTTCAAAGACAATTTTATGTAAGTTTGGAAAAGAGGGCATTCACAAGGAAGGGAACAAGGACAAATATAATCCCAAATACAGCAATCTGAGAGAGCAATAAGTAAATCAGTCTGGGTTGAAAAAACAATTAGTGTAAGGAAGTAGTAAAAAAAAAAAAAGCTAGAAATGGCAGACAGCAAAAGCCTTAAAACATCAGATTGCTTCGTGGAGAATGAATTTAGTATCCTCTGAGTGTTAAATCCCGAGTTTACCAAATTTGGGCTAGCAGAGACTTGAGATTTAGTAACATGTGCTTCCTTTAAAAAAAAAAAAGAAATCTTATTTCCAAGCTGGTTCATGGAAGCGAAAAGGAAATACTGCTTCTTACAAGAATATTTAATAATATTCAAACAGGAATGCTCAGGTATTAAAAATTTCATTATTCAAACACCTGCTGCCTAGGCATAATGTTAATTATCTAGTGTCATCAGAGTCTGTGTGCAGTATATTTTTCATTTAAGGGAGGAAATTAACACAAAATGAGAAATCATGGGGCCAGCCCAGCGGCATAGCAGTTAAGTTGACGCGCTCCGCTTCCACCGCCTGGGGTTCGCGGGTTCGGATCCCAGGCACGCATGACACACCGCTTATCAAGCCATGCTGTGGCGGCGTCCCATATAAAGTAGAGGAAGATGGGCATGGATGTTAAACCAGGGCTGATCTTCCTCAGCAAAAGGAGGAGGGTTGGCAATGGATGTTAGCTCAGGGCTAATCTTCCTCACAAAAAAAAAAAGAGAGGGAGAGAGAGAGAAATCACTTTATTTAAAATATACTTGCAAAGGTATCAGGCTAGAGGTGGTAGTTTTAATGTACCTGATACTGAGATTTAAGAAAAAAAAAAGTTCAACAAAAAAATGAACAATGTAGTTACAAACAATGTAGTTACAAAATGGCTTCTGAAATTCTTCTCCTTCTAAAGGAATTATTTTTTTGTAAGCAAATGCCATATTTTCAAACTAAAAAGACAATTTTAACTGATTCAAAAAAATTATATTGAAAATCAACTATATACAAAACCCTCTCCTAGAATCTACAGAAGTCACAAAGAGACTGATGTAATAAACTAATAGTTTTATTAAGTCGAGTCGATGGTATTCTAGAAGTACAGTATTCACATGATTAGATAAAGCCCCTGTGTAAATATCTCATGACTTAAATAACTGTGATATATAGAGGGCCAAACCAGAGACAGGATTGAGAAAATACTTGTATAAATGATTGAAACTCAGAGAATAATACATCTTCCATCTTGGTATGTACAAAGTCTACCTAGATCCAATAAAATCCCAAATGATTAAATTTCACATTTACATGAATCAAGAATGAGCCTAGGGTTACGGCTTGGCTTTGGGTCATCAATGGTAAAGTATGAGAAGGGCAGGCCATTCCAGGTATGCTTCGTCTCCCTTTTCCCTCCTACGCCCATAATTCCATATTCTCTTAAGTCTTGCTCTATCATAGACCCAAAGCAACAAAATCAAAACTAATCTCTCTTCCCAACTGCTATCAAAGAACAACCTGAATAACTGTATATAGTAAAGGTATGGAGACCATTACTAAAAGCATGGATTTTAGATAGAAATATATCACTTTGTAAACTTGTTACATGCCATTTCCCATTAGAAACAGAGAACACCAGGCAAGAAGGGTAAAGTGAAAGAAAGAGATTTAATTATGGCTTATACATTCAAGTCATACTGAGAGGGGAATTTAAGGAGAAGGTTTCCCTAAATGAAGTGAATCTTAAGCAGACATTTTTAGACTGGGCCTTGAGCATGTATAATTTAATTAACCATTTTGGCAGTTAGTTAAAAATGTAAATCTTTTAAAATCAGGTTTAAAATGTATCTTTACTTTATTGGTCAATCAATATACAACAAGCTATTTTTCTTAGCTTAGGAAATACAATCACACATTCTAAAGCTTTTCTTGACCATAAACTGGTTGTACAGAGTAGAGAGAGTTCATGCTATACTATCATACTGCCTGGATTCTAACCCGAACACCTATTAGCAAAGTAACTTTGGGGAAGTTCCTTAACTTCTCTGTGCCTCTATTTTTATATGTAAATTGCAGATAAGATCAACTTTCATTAGATTATTTTAAACATTAAATAATATAATCCATGTAAATGGTTTAGCATAGTATCTGGCACACAGTGCTAAAAAATGTTAATTCTCCCTCTGGATATTATTATAATATTTTTATCATTAAGTCATTGGACCTGATTTTATTTTTCTTAAAGTACTACATCCTCTTATAACACCACATTCTCCATATCATAAATAGATTCACCAAAGTAAATTCTCACCTTCGTTTTGTTCAAATTCATCTAACACCTTGTCCAGGTTGTAGGCTTCTGCTTGGAAGTAATTCTCCATCGGTGAGAAAACACCATTCAGAGACTTTTTTAAACCTAGAAAGTAGGTCAAATTTGTATTATACTTTCAATTGTTAAAATATAATTTATATACAACTGATACAACACAAATACAAAAGATCATTAGAGGGCCAGCCCCGTGGCTTAGCGGTTAAGTGCGTGCGCTCTGCTGCTGGCGGCCTGGGTTCGGATCCCGGGCGCACACTGACGCACCGCTTCTCCGGCCATGCTGAGGCCGTGTCCCACATACAGCAACTAGAAGGATGTGCAGCTATGACATACAACTATCTACTGGGGCTTTGGGGGAAAAAAAATAAATAAAATCTTTAAAAAAAAAGATCATTGAGACTGCTATGAACAATTATATGCCAACAAACTGGACAACCTAAATGAAAGGAATAAATTCTAGATACATGCAACCTACCAAGACTGAATCATGAAGAAATAGAAAATACGAATGTACCAATTATTAATAAGGAGATTGAATTAGCAATTAAAAACCACCCAACAAAGAAAAGTCCAAGACCAGATGGCTTTACTGGTAAATTCTACCAAACATTTAAAGAAGAATTAATACTAACCCTTCTCAAACTCTTCCAAAAAACAGAAGAGGAGGGAACACTTCCAAATTCATTTTATGAGGCCAGCAATACCCTAACACCAAAACCAGATAAGGACACTATAAAAAAAAGAAAATTACAGGCCAATATCTCAGATGAACAAAGATACAAAAATCCTCAAAAAAATAATTAGCAAACCAAATTCAACAATACATTAAAAGAATCATATACCATGATCAAGTAGGATTTATCCCAGAGATGTCGTAAGGATGGTTCAACATCTGCAAATCAATCAATGTGATATAACACATTAACAGAATGAAGGATAAAAATCATATGATCCTTCATATATGACAAACTCACAGCTAACATCATACTCAACGGGGAAAAACTGAAAGCCATTCCTCTGAGAACAGGAACAAAACAAGGGTACGCACTCTCGCCATTCTTATTCAACATAGTACTGGAGGTTTTGGCCAGAGCGATTAGGCGAGAAAAAGGAATAACAGGATTCCAAATAGGCAACGAAGAAGTGAAACTTTTGCTGTTTGCAGATGACATGATTTTATATATGGAAAACCATAAAGAATCCATTGGAAAACTATTAGAAATAATCAACAACTACAGCAAAGTCGCAGGGTACAAAATCAACTTACAAAAATCAGTTGCATTTCTATATGCTAATAATGAACTAACAGAAAGAGAACTCAAGAATATAATCTCATTTACAATCACAACAAAAAGAATAAAATATTTAGGAATAAATTTAACCAAGGAAGTGAAAGACCTATACAATGAAAACTATAAGACATTACTGAAAGAAATCAATGATGACATAAAGAAATGGAAAAATATCCCATGCACATGGATTAGAAGAATAAACATAGTTAAAATGTCCATACTACCTAAAGCAATCTACAGATTCAATGCAATCCCAATCAGAATTCCGATGACATTCTTCACTGAAATAGAACAAAGGATACCAAGATTCATATGGGGCAACAAAAGACCCTGAATAGCTAAAGCAATCCTGAGAAAAAAGAACAAAGCTGGAGGCATCACACTCCCTGATTTCAAAATATACTACAAAGCTATAGTAATCAAAGCAGCATGGTACTGATACAAAAACAGACACACAGATCAATGGAACAGAATTGAAAGCCTAGAAATAAAACCACACATCTACGGATAGCTGATCTCTGACAAAGGAGCTAAGAACATACAATGGAGAAAGGAAAGTCTCTTCAACAAATGGTGCTAGGAAAACTGGACAGCCACGTGCAAAAGAATGAAAGTAGACCAGTTTCTTTTGCCATACACAAAAATTAACTCAAAATGGATCACAGACCTGAAGGTGAGACCTGAAACTAGAAAACTCCTGGAAGAAAATACAGGCAGCACACTATTTGACATTGGTCATAGAGGGATCTTTTTGAATTCCATGTCTACTCAGATAAGGGAAACAAAAGAAAAAAAATAAACAAGTGGTACCTCATCAGATTAAAGAGCTTCTACAAAACAAATGAAACCAGGATCAAAATGAATAGACAATCCACCAGCTGGGAGAAAATATTTGCAAATCACATATCCGACAAGGGGTTAATCTCCAATGAAGAACTCACACAATTGAACAAAAAAACAAACAACCTGATCAAAAAATGCGCAGAGGACATGAACAGACAATTTTCCAAGAAAGATATACAGATGGCCAATAGGCACATGAAAAGATGTTCAACATCACTAACCATGAGGGAAAGGCAAATCAAAACCACTCTAAGATATCACCTCACGCCTGTTAGAATGGCTATAATCACCAAGACAAAAAACAACAAATGTTGGAGAGGATATGGAGAAACAGGAACCCTAATTCACTGCTGGTGGGAATGCAAATTGGTGCAGCCTCTATGGAAAACAGTATAGAGATTCCTCAAAAAATTAAAAATAGAAAGACCTTATGATCTAGCTATCCCACTACTGGGTATCTATCCAACGAACCTGAAATCAACAATCCAAAGAGGCTTACGCACCACTATGTTCACTGCAGCATTATTCACTATAGCCAAAAAGTGGAAGCAACCCAAGTGTTCCTCCACTGATGACTGGATAAAGAAGACGTGGTACATATATACAATGGAATACTACTCAGCCGTAAAAAAGACAAAATCATCCCATTTGCAACAACATGGATGGACCTTGAGGGTATTATGTTAAGTGAAATAAACCAGAGAGAGAAAGACGAACAGCACATGATTTCACTCACAAGTAGAAGATAAACTAACACACAGACAGAAAGAACTGTTTGGTGATTACCAGGGGCAAGGGGGTTGGGAGTGGGCACAAAGGGGAAAAGGACGCACTTATATGGTGACTGACAAACAATAATGTACAACTAAAATTTCACAATGTTATAAACTATTATGACATAAAAATAAAATGGGAGAAACAGAGGGAAGACCATGGAAGCTGCTTCCAACTGGAAAAACCTAGATAAGAATAAAACAACGTTAAATAGTAAAAAAAAAAAATCATATGATCCTCTCAGCAGATGCAGAGAAAGCATATGACAAAATTCAACATCCATTCATGATAAGAACTCTCAACAGAGTGGGTACAGAGGCAACATACCTCAACATAATAAAGGCCATATATGACAAGCCCACAGCTAACATCATACTCAACAATGAAAAGATGAAAGCTTTTCCTTTAAGATAAGGAATAAGACAAGGCTGCTCACTCTCACCACTTTTATTCACACAGTACTGGAAGGCCTAGCCAGAGCAATTAGGCAAGAAAAAGAAATAAAATGTATCTGAATCAGAAAAGAAGAAGCAAAACTGTCTATTTGCAGATGACATGATATTATATATAGAAAACCTAAGATGCCACCAAAAAACTGTTAGAATAAATGAATTCAGTAAAGTTGCAGAATACAAAGTCAACACACAAAAATCAGTTGCATTTCTATACACTAACAACAAACTATCAGAAAGAGAAACTAAGCAAACAATCGCATTTACAATTGCATCAAAAAGAATAAAATAGCTAGGAATAAATTTAACCAAGAAGGCAAAAGATCTGTACACTGAAAACTAGAAGACTTTGATGAAATAAATTGAAGACACAAATAAATGGAAAGATATTCCATGCTTATGGATTGGAAGAATTAATATTGTTAAAATGTCCATAATACCCAAAGCAATCTCCAGATTCAACACAATCCTTATTAAATTTCCAATAGCATTCTTTACAGAAATAAAAAAGTAATGAAATCCTAAAATGTATATGGAACTACAAAAAACCCTGAATAGCCAAAGCAATCTTGAGAAAGAACAAAGCTGGAGCCATCACACTTCCTAATTTCAAACTATATTACGAAGCTATAGTATCAAAGTAGTATGGTATTGGCATAAAAACAGACACATAGATCAATGGAACAGAATAGAGAGCACAGAAAAAAACCCAAACACACATGCTCAATTAATTTACAACAAAGGGGCCCAGAACACACAATGGGGTAATGATAGCCTCTTCAATAAATGGTGCTAGGAAAACCGGAGAGCCATATGCAAAAGAATGAAACTGGACACCTATCTTACACCACACACAAAAATCAACTTAAAATGGATTAAAGACTTAAATATAAGACTCGAAACCATAAAACTCCTGCAAGAAAACATAGGTGGTAAAACTCCTTGACACAGGTCTTAGTGATGATTTTTCAGACTTGACACCAAAAACAAACGCAATAAAAGCAAAAATCAACGAGTGGGACTACATCAAACTAAAATGCTTCTGCCCAGCAAAGGAAACCATCGACAAAATGAAAAGGCAACCTACAGAATGGGAGAAAATATTTGCAAATAATATATCTGATAAGGGGTTAATATCCAAAATATATGAAGAACTTATACAACTCAACAGCAAACAAACAAACAAACTGATTTTAAAAATGGGCAGAAGAGTTGAATAGACACTTTTCCAAAGAAAACATACAGATGGCCAACAGGTATACAAAAATCACCACTATTCATCAAATAATGCAAATCAAAACCACAATGAGATATCACCTCACACCTGTTAGAATAGCTATTATCAAAAAGACAAGAAATAACAAGTGTTGACAAGGATGTGGAGAAAAGGGAACCCTTGTGCACTGTCGGTGAGAATCTAAATTGGTGCAGACATGATGGAAAACAGTATGGAGGTTCCTCAAAAAATTAAAACTAAAACTGCCATATGATCCTGCAATTCCACTTCTGGGTATATATCCAAAGGAAACAAAATCACTATCTTGAAGAGATATTGGCATCCCCATGTTCTTTGCAGCAGTAAAGCACTAATATATAAAATATTATTCAGCCATAACAAGGAAAGAAATCTTGTCATTTGAGACAACATGAATGGACCTTGAGGGCATTATGCTAAGTGAAATAAGTCAGAGAAAGACAAATACTGTATGATCTCACTTACGTGGAGTCTGAAAAAAACCGAACTCATAGATACAGAGAACAGATTGGTGGTTGCCAGAGGCAGAGAGTTGGGGGTGGGGGAAATGGGTGAAGAGGGTCAAAAGGTACAAACTTCTAGTTATAAGATAAATAAGTTCTGGGGATATGATGTACAGCATGGTGACTATAGTTAACAATACTGTGTTGTATATTTGAAAGTTGCTAAGAGAGTAAATCTTAAAAGTTCTCATTACAAGAAAAAAATGTTAACTGTGAGGTGATGGATGTTAACTAAACTATTGTGGTAATCATTTCACAATATATACATATATCAAATCATTATGTTGTGCACCTTAAACTAATACAATGTTATATGTCAATTATATATCAATAAATCTGGAAAAAAGTGAAAAAAATATAAAGATTTATGAATAAAATCTCTATAAATCTATTCAGACCACAGTAAACTATAAAACCTGTCACCCCTATAAAAATCTATCACCACATTCGATATATTGCACGATCTTTAAGCTAACAAAGTCTAGAAACCTGTGAGGTGACAATCATCAATGTAGTAACTCTACATCTTTCAGCTCTTAGTTCATATACTACTTTCACAGGGAAATCTTCCCTGAACCTCCAGGAAAGGTGAATTCTGCCCTTCTAATCTCTCACAGCACACCATTCTCTTCCTTTATAATATTTATCATAATCTATAAGTAGACATCAGCGTGCTTATTTGATTAATGTCAATCTCTCCCATCAGACTATAGGCACCACAAAGACACCACTAGACCGTGTTCACCATGTGATTAGCACAGAACCTGATGTGGTACCTATTCAATAAATACCTGTGGAACAAATAAATAAAGAGTGTATAAACAGCTGGTCGAGAAGTTGTATTGAACTCCAATTATAATTATTGATTTAGGCAAGCATCAAAAATGGATGCTAAAATCTTTAGGTAAACGGTTATTGGGGAAGAAAATATTCACAGTGCCTCAAAGTATCATTCCACAGATGACTTATTAATTACAAAGGAGAAAATGTATGTTTACAAGGAAAAGATATGGTAATCACTACCTTAACTGAATGATCAAACTTAGCATTACCAAGTTTAACAAGCTGACTTTATGCACCTCCTGATACGATGCAATGAGAAGTTTAAAACATCACCTATACAGTATGCTTGCCAAAAAATGTTTAACCTGAATTGAATCATTAAGAAACAATTAGAGGGGCCGGCCCTGTGGCTTAGCGGTTAAGTGCGCGTGCTCCGCTGCTGGCGGCCCGGGTTCAGATCCCAGGCACGCACCGACGCACCGCTTCTCAGGCCATGCTGAGGCCGCGTCCCACGTACAGCAACTAGAAGGATGTGCATCTATGACATACAGCTATCTACTGGGGCTTTGGGGGAAAAAATAAATAAATAAATAAAACATTTAAAAAAAAAAAAAAGAAACAATTAGAGGGGCCAGCCCGGTGGCATAGCAGTTAAGTGCCCGCGCTGCGCTGCAGCAGCCCAGCGTTTGGATCCCGGGCGCGCACCAACACATTGCTTGTCAAGACATACAGTGGTGGCATCCCACAGAAAGTGGAGGAAGATGGGTAAGAATGTTAGCCCAGGGCCAGTCTTCCTCAGCAAAAAGAGGAGGATTGGCAGATGTTAGCTCAGGGCTGATCTTCCTCACAAAAAAAAAAGAAAGAAACAATTAGAGAAATCTAGAATGTGAGGCATTCCACAAGACAACTGGCTTGAACTCTTCAAAAAATTCAGTGCTAGGAAAAACAAGATCATTCTAAATTAAAAGATACTAAATAACCAAATGCCACGGATGAACACTGGCTGGATCCTAGGTCAAGAAAACACACATGTACACAGACACAGCAAAAAATGACATTTAGGGGACAATCAGGGGAATTTGGAATATTCATTAGATGATACAATGAATAATAATCATTTTCTTGGATGTGATAATGACATTTTGATTTTGTAGGAGAATGTCCTTACTCTTAGGAGATGCCTGCTGAAGTGTTTAGGAAAAGTGTTGTGTTATCTGCAACTAACTTGCAAATGACTCAGAAAAAAAATGTACATGAACATGAGTGAGTGAGTAGAGGAGAGGGATGCTCAAAAAAAAGCAAAAATGGTAAAAACTGATGGATCTAGGGAAAGGATATATGGGTCTTCATTGTACTATTCTTTCAACTTTTCTATAGGATTGAAATTTTTCAAAAGAAAAGAAAAAAGAGTGGGGGCTGGCCCCGGGGTTTAGCAGTTAAGTTCATGCGCTCCGCTACCGGCAGCCCAGGTTCGGATCCCGGGCGCACACCAATGCACCGCTTCTCTAGCCATGCTGAGGCGGCATCCCACATACAGCAACTAGAAGGATGTGCAACTATGACATACAACTATCTGCTGGGGCTTTGGGGAAAAAAAGGAGGAGGATTGGCAATAGACGTTAGCTCAGAGTCAGTCTTCCTCAGCAAAAAGAGGAGAATTGGCATGGATGTTAGCTCAGGGCTGATCTTCATCACAAAAATAAATAAATAAATAAAATAAACTTAAAAAAAAAAAAAAGAGTGTACTAAGTTGGTAGTGAGAAGCCTTCCTTCCCACTTTGAACACAGAAATTCTAAACAAAATAGATTATTTTTAAAGAATATACAGTCAGGGCCGGCCCCGTGGCACAGCGGTTAAGTGCGCGCGCTCCGCTGCTGGCAGCCTGGGTTTGGATCCCGGGCGCGCACTGACGTACCGCTTCTCCGGCCACGCTGAGGCCGCATCCCACATACAGCAACTAGAAGGATGTGCAGCAATGACATACAACTATCTACTGGGGCTTGGGGTGGGGGGAATAAATAAATAAATAAATAATTATTAAAAAAAAAAAAAGAAAAGAATATAGAGTCAAATTTAAAAGCAAGAAAGAGAAATATACAGATGCCATAAACCAAGGAGAAACCAAGCCACAGCGATGAAGGGGAACTGAAGGGTGGCAGTCCACAGGGGTTACAAAACTAGATAGCAATCTTCAGGCCTGGGATTTGAAAGCTAGCAGGAAGGATAGGAATTACCGGCTGCAAACTTAGAGCAAGAAGTTTCTGCACCGGGGCGGGCAAGGAGGCGGGAGGCGCAGACTGAGTTTGCTCCATAAAGCCAGAAGCTGGGGAAAAAACACCCCCAAGTGGCCCCAAGACTCAGCAATGGAGCAGAATGGAATAAAGTGCAAATAAAATAAACTTTCAGAAATTAGAATTCCTAGCCTACCCCTCACTCAGGAGTGAGAATGATATGACGTCTTCCCATTCATGAACATATGCTTTATCTCTGTGCTTACTCAACTCTTCCTGTAACTTGTAATAATGTTTTTAATTTTAAGAAGTCATTAAATATGGGATAATGGAGAGAGGGGGTGCATGTGAATATAAAGGAATAGCAGAAGGGAGATTTCTGTGGTGATAGAATCGTGCTGTATCTTAAATTGCAATGGTAGTTACACAAATCTACATGGGATAAATGGGAGAAAACCATATACACATCCATGAATACACCCATAGCAGCATTATTCATAAAGCCAAAAGCTGGAAAGAATCCAAATATCTCTCAACTGATGAATGGATAAATAAAATATGGTATGGTATATTGATAAAATGGAATATTATATGACAAAAACAGATGAAGTACTGCTATATGCTACAACATGGATTAATCCTGGAAATATTATGGTAACTGAAAGAAGCAGACACAAAAAGCAACATACTATATGATTCCATTTATATGAAAAGTCCAGAATAGGCAAATCCATAGAAACAGAAAGTAGATTAGTGGTTGCCAGGGGCTGGGGGGAACTGGAGGGAAACGGGGATTGACTGCTAATGGATACAAGATTTCTCTTTGCAGTGATGAAAATGTTCTGGAATTAGGTGGCAGTGATGATTGTCAACTCTGTAAACCACTGAACCATATACTTTAAAAGGGTGAATTTTACGGCACATGAATTACATTTCATTTAAAAAAAAAAGGAAGAGGGGGCCGGCCCGGTGGCGCAAGCGGTTAAGTGCGCGCGCTCCGCTGCGGCGGCCCGGGGTTCGCTGGTTCGGATCCCGGGCGCGCACCGACGCACTGCTTGGTAAGCCATGCTGTGGCGGCGTCCCATATAAAGTGGAGGAAGATAGGCACCGATGTTAGCCCAGGGCTGTCTTCCTCAGCAAAAAAAGAGGAGGATTGGCGGATGTTAGCTCAGGGCTGATCTCCTCACAAAAAAAAAAAAAAAAAAGGAAGAGCCTGGAATATCTTGTGTACTGGAAAGCAAGGAAGTACTCCAAGAATGATGCAGACATGTCAAAAAGACACAGAAACCAGCCTGAAGGAGCTCCCATAGGCCAAATCAGAGACAATGTGCCACCAAAATAAATGACAGCAATGGATTATAACCCACTGAATAAAAAAGAAAACCATGAGTCTTTACAACATGAATGAATGAATCCCAAATGTGATGAGGAATGAGATATTTACTCAAAGTTCCTCTCCACAAAAATATTTACCAATTACCAAAGAAAAGAATTAACTTCAGAGGCAAAGCCTCGCAGACACCACCTTACACAAGTGATCAAAACGAACATATGGAACAAATGGAAATCCGTGCTCCCTGACAGGTTGCAATGAAAAGGACATAGCCATATCAATACTGGGAGAGGCTCTGTGTGTGGCAGGGACAAGAGGTATATGTGAACTCCTTGTACTTTCTGCTCAATTTTTCTATGAACCTAAAACTGTTCCAAAAAATAAAGTTTATTAAAGTGATGCCTCACTTAACAACAGGGTTACATTCTGAGAAATGTATCACTAGGCAATTTTGTCATTGTGCCAACATCATAGAGTGTACTTGCGCCAACCTAGATGGTACAGCCTACTACACATCTAGGATATATGTTATAGGCCATTGCTCTTAGGCTACAAACCTGTACAGCATGTTACTGTACTGAATACTGTAGGCAATTGTAAGTATTTGTGTATCTAAACATGGAAAAGGTACAGTAAAAATACAGTATCAAAGATAAAAAATGGTACACCTGTATAGGGAACTTACCATGAAAGGAGCTTGGAGGCCTGAAGTCACTCTAGGTGAGTCAGTAAGTGAGTGGTGAGTGAATGTGAAGGCCTAGGACATTACTGTACATAACTATAGACTATAAACACTGTACACTTAGGCTACAATAAATTTATGAAAAATTTTTTTCTTCAATAATAAATTAACCTTAGTTTACTGTAACTTTACTTTATAAACTTTTAATTTTTTTAACTTTTTGACTCTTCTGTACTAACACTTAGCTTACAACACAAACACACTGTATAGCTGTTCAAAAATTTTCTTTCTTTATATCCTTATTCTATCAGCTTTCTATTTAAAAATTTTTCTTTTTTTTTTTACTTTTTAAACTTTTTCGTTAAAAACTAAGACACAAACATATGCATTAGCTTGGGCCTACACAGGGTCAGGATCATCTGTATCACTGTCTTCCATTCCACATCTTGTCCCACTGGAAGGCCTTCAGGGGCAATAATACACATGGAGCTGTCATCTCCTATGATGATAGGATATGCCTATCCTATGATAATAACACCTTCTTCTGGAATATCTCCTGAAGGACCTGCCAGAGGCTCTTCTTGAAGAGGTGTCACTCTTTTCAGAAATATGTCCATGGTAGTTTGCTTGGTTTGTTTCTTTTCTTCATAGATTTGCTTGTAAACAGATAATGCGTCATGAACATTCCTCTCTATTAATGAAAACCTTTCGGTGTTGGGGTCCATGTTTTCAAACTTCTTGCAATTTCCTTTTCTCTTACCTCTTCTTCAGCTATGTGTTACTGTTCCAGTTCCAACAACTCCTCATTAGTCAATTCCTCAGGAACCACCTCTAAAAGCTCCTCAATGTCATCCTCATCCACACCCAGGTTAAAGCTATTTGCCATCTCAACCACAGCCTTATTGATTTTTGCAACCTCCTCAACCTTGGCAAATCTTTTGAAGTCACGGATGAACCTCTTGAGTGTCTTCTTCCAGATGCCATTCATACGCTTCTTCGTGACATCACCCCAAGCCCAAGCAAGGTTCTTGATACAGTCATAGATGTTGTAATCCTTCCAGAATTGTATCAGTGTCTTCTCAATGACTTCCTCAGTAGCAGCAATAGCCTGGGCAAAGGTCCTCCTCAGGTAGTAAGCCTTAAAAGCTGCTATAACTGCTTGATCCATTGTTTGGATCAAAGAGGTGGTGTCTGTAGGAAGAACCACCGCTTTGCTATTGGGATGAAGATCACCAATAAAAGGAAGATGTCTAGGAGCATTATCAACATAAGCAACATGAAAGGTATGTTATTCTCAAAACAGTACTTCTCCCATTTTGCTGGCACAGCAATTCAGGAGGGCATCTTGGAAGAGGAGCTGGGTCATCCACGACTTCTTATTGCTCCTGTAGTACACTGGCAGTGTGTACTTACTGATATAATTGAAGGCCCTGGGTTTCTCACTGTGCCAGATCACAAAGGGTTTCAATTTGTGGCCTGCAACACTGCCCCTGAGCAAGACTGTTATCCTGTCCCTAAAAGCCTTGAAACCTGGCATTGACTTGGCCTCCTTATGGATGAAAAGTCCTTTCAGACATGTTTCCAGAATAGCGAAGTTTTATCCATACTGAATATTTGCTCGCCAAGTAATTTTCCTCCACAATCAGCTTATCTAGAGTTTCCAAAAATTCTTCATCTGCATTCATATCAGCACTCACAGACTCACCACTCACTTTCACATTATGTAATGAATAATGATTCTTGAATCCTTTAAATCACCCAGAGCTAGCAGTAAATTCAACATCATAGTTGAGTCCAGCCTTTTCTTTCACTATTGCAGACAAACTTTTTACTTTGGCCGTGATCACCATGGTGCTGAGAGAGATACACTTCTGTGTCCAGTCTTCAATCCAGAGGTCATTAGAAGTTTCTCCCTGTCTGATATATAGGCCCTTCTCGAATTTTTGTTAGTCTCATGACCTTCAAAGAAGCAGAGCCTTTAAGAGCTTCCATCACTTTGTTCCTCAAGATCATAGCTATGGTGGAATAGGATATGCCTAACTGGTGAACAATAACCACCACTGATTTTTCACCTTCATATTCCTTAATCACTTTTAATTTCGTTTCAGGTCAATCACTCAACGTGGCCTCTTTCTGGCAACATTAGCAGTGGATTTTGTACACTTAGGGGCCATGATGACCAAAATAACGTGAGATTAAATCAAGCACGAGAGAAAATAATGCAATCAAGAAATGCAGTAAAAACGAGATGTATGAGGCTGCTGCTGGCATAAACACAGCATACTGTTTTACAGCAAACTTCTTTTTTATAAGTAGAAAGAGTACACTCTAAAATAATAAGTATGATAAATAGTACAGTAAATACATAAACCAGTAAAGAGTCATTTATTATCATTATCAAGTATTATGTACTGTACATAATTGTACGTGCTATACTTTTATATGACTAGCACCACAGTAAGTTTATTTACACCAGCATCACTGATATGTGGTAACGCACTGCGCTACGATGTTACGACAGCTACATCACTAAGCAATAGGAATTTTTCAGCTCTGTTATAATCTTATGGGACCACTGCCATATACGTGGTCCATCATTGACCAAAACGCCATTATGAAGTGCGTGACTGTATCTAAAAAAAAAAAAAAAATCACCACCACTTTTGTGATATTCCCACTAAAAACCTGAATCTAGTCATGAGGAAACTTCAGACAAACTAAAACCAAACACGAACATTCTCAAAATAACTGGTCAGAAATCTTCAAAAGTGTCAAGGTCAAGAAAGTCAAAGACCACAGAACTGTTCCAGACAGAAGGAGTCTAAAGAGACATGACAACTAAATACAACATGTGATTCTAAACGAGATCCTTTTGATATAAAGGACATTATTTGTACAACTGGCAAAACTTGAATAAGGTCTGTGAATTAGATGGTGGTAATGCATCAATGTTAATTTCCTGATTGTGATGGCTGTATTGTGGTGACGTAGGAAAATGTCCTTGTTTGCAGGAAAAACACAATTTCACAGGTGATAGGGCATGTAACTAGCAACAAACTCTCAAATAGTTCAGAGAAAAAAAGTTCTTTGAACTATACTTGACTTTTCTATAAACTTGAGATAGTTTTAAAATTCTAAAAAATGCACCAAAAGTGTCTATCACATTTTTAATTTCCAGAGTACTTTCTTTTTCTGATCCTTTTATGGCATCTTGATCTTATTTCACGGATCTAATTTCTTCTCTTACCTCTCTGATATAATTACCTACAGTTTGGGGTTATTTATTCCTTCAAATTTCCTCTTGTTTCCAATATTATTTCCTCCAAGTTCCTCTTTTGTACTTTTGTGTTTTGGTCTCTTTCACACTGAAGGCTTTCCCCAAATGCATATCGACTGAACAAATCAAGTACTGTTAAAAACAAGACAACAGGCCCAAAATGGAGTCACTTATGCTAAGCCCTACATCACCAAACCGAGACTTAATACTTAATCACAGTTTCAGCCTCTCCCAGGAATGGAATCTTAAACCCGTCTTCATCCTCTAAAGGAAAGTGACCGTGCCACAACCAAGTGGCTTTTCGCTAGTATAACTTCCTTGTCCTGCTCCCTTCTGCCTATGTCTTTCATTTTGTATAGCTCCTCATAGCTCCTTTCTATCTGCTAGACAGGATGCTGCCCAATTCATTAACCGTTGAATAACGCCAATAAGATCTTTAAAATTTACTCTGTTGAATTTGTTTTAACGTATTGGTGGCAGCAGAGAGATCCAAAGGAAACTTCTCATGGTTTCCGGAACAGCGAGAAACACAGGCGCTGGTACCCACAAACCCTTTGAGTTCTTTCTCTTTGTTTCCGAGGGCTGTGGGTAAGTTCTTCTCGGTTCTTTTTTTTTTTTTTCTCAATAAGGAAGATTAGCCCTGAGCTAACATCCGCTGCCAATCCTCCTCTTTTTGCCAAGGAAGATTGGCCCTGGGCTAACATCCGTGCCCACCTGCCTCTACTTTATATGGGACGCCGCCACAGCAAGGCTCTACAAGTGGTACGTCGTGCACGCCCAAGATCTGAACCTGCGAACCCCGGGCCGCCACAGCAGAGCGTGCGCACTTAACCACTAGCCACCCGGCCAGCCCTCCTCTCGGTTCTGAGCTCCACTCTCTTTGCATCGAGCTCCCAGTCTAATTGGCTTTCCAGTCGAGGCAGGTCAGCTTGTAGAGCTAGCAGATAGTTCCCCCTGGAACTCAGGCCCCTAGCCCTCAGTTCAGTCCGCAGATCCCCATTTGATTGGAATTACAGTCCGCAGTCCTCATTTGTTGGGGTCTGCTCGTTCAGTCCTTTCTCCAGCCCCCAGTCCCACACTGGGAATTGCTGGTGATGCACACAAGGCCTTCTCTTGGTCAGGTTACTGTTGATTTCTGCTGGTATGTGTACATGAGGTAAAGACTGCTGCTAATGGTAATCTCAGAAGCCAAAAGCTGCAAAATTGGTAGGCGAGGGTCGTGCATTTAAAAGCTCTTAGAGGGCTCACCACCTAACTCTAAGACTCCGTGTTAGGATAAGCTGGTAACGGAACAGGTTAGATTGACACCAGGTCACTTTTCAACCTCAAGAAAACTTCCATGCAACAAAGAACACTGTAAAAGACCACACAATCCCCAACCCAGCAGCATATCCCTCTTAGGTATTAATTTGGTTCCAAGAGACCCAAGGCTTAGCTAAAGAAATGGGATCCTTAAGTTTCAAAGAGTTGAGCATGCCACCTTTCAGCACACCTGCCTATTTTATGTCTAAGAACTATGGTCCTGGAAGCTGTAGATATCTACAAAAATGGCAAAATCTTACTAAAGATAATCTAGAATTACAATGGTCATTATGGGGACCATTTCAATTAGATAAGATCGTTCATTTAAGAAATGCACTTCAAAGCAAGGGTTCCCAAATCAAACAAACAGAATGGGATACCTATTTTAATTAGTATGCAGAAGCTTCCAAAAGGCTTCGAGATTCCAAAATAGCTTCATTGAAAGACTCCTTGCAAAAGGCTAATGAAAAATTAAAGACAAGAGATACCTATATCAAAATACAATAAGACTGGCATGACTCCTACTGCTCCCCTCTATCCTCCTTTACTTGAGTACTCATGTTCTACTAATTCTCTATCTGAATTGCCTTTCCACTCTGAAGAGACTATTAAACAGTTACCTTTTAAAATAAGACCACCCGAGACTGCAGGTGATCCTCTTCATTCCTTGGTCAAAGACCAAACTAAGGGCTGTAGTTAAAGAATTTCCTAAACCCAGGGAGGATCCCCTTAAGTTTTTGAAGAATTTAGAGTCCTTATCAGGGCCTATGACCCTGGGCTGCCAGAACTGAAAAGCTTGTGCACATCCTGGTAGGACCTGGTGCATTCCAAAAATGGATGTGAGAAGCAGAATAGCATAACCCTGAGGATGATATTCAAGATCCTTGATCTTCAACATGGTCCCCTTATGGACCTGAAAAAGCTCACAAAGTAGCAACTAATCTTTTAAAAGCTATTCCTAGAGTCTTCCCTGCCAGCACTGATTGGTCTGTTATTCAAACATGCAAACAAAAGAAGGATGTGACTCTTTGGCCGACTTTAAAGCCTGTCTGAAAGTTCTCTTCCTACGGCATTCTGGGTTCTGTACAATAAATGATGTCACACAACCTGCTCTAGCTGCCGTATTTGTAAATGGATTATCTTCTGAGATTAGTGGATTGATAAAAAGGCCAAAACAGGATGGGAGGCCACTGGCCTGACTGAACTCGTGACCACAGCTGAGCACCTGGAAAGAACTTGGAAACAAGACCATAAACAAAAGTCACCAAGCTATTAGCCTTACAGCTGCCATAGCTCCAAGGCCAGAAACCTAAAATAATACCTGGGGCTTCCCCATTACACTCTCCTAGGGATCATCAAAGCACTGGCCCAGGGGATCAATGTGTCTTTGGTAATCAACTGGAACACTGGAAAAAAGATTGTCCTCAAAGGTTTAATGCCTTCAACATCTACTTGAATGCCCCCATATCTAACCCAGAAGGAGGGCCCCCAAATGGACCCCTCCCAGAGCTGACAGGACTCTGAGGGATTCTCTGGTAAACTGCTACCAGTAATTCCTTTAAAAAGCCAAAGGGAAACTAAAATTAAAACTAATCAGAAACCTTACCAAATTCTGGCAGATACCAGAGCTACACTCTACTTTACATCCCACTCTGATAGGACAACAAATCCCTCAAAGTGAAAGAGAAGTTTCTATAGTAAGGGTATCTAATAAAATTCAGAGTTTCTATCTCAACCAGTACAAATTACTCCCGGACTTTTTACTGAAAAACATTTCTTTTTGCTATGTCATACAGCTCCAGTCAATCTATTAGGTAGAGATCGCCTTTCTAAATTAAAAGGGCTAATACATTTTGCCTCCAAGAGAGGCCTCACCTTAGAATGTCCTGACTAACCTGAATCTGATCTTTTACGTTCCTTACAATCTGTCCTTGATATAGAAGAGGAAGAATTCTAGCAAAAGACCCCTAATTTAATCAAGGTAACCGAAAATATATGGGCACCTCTAATACTGACAATGGAAGGATAAAAAGTGCAGAACCTATAAAAATTCAGCTAGACGTAACTAAACCTTTTCCCAAATTGTCTCAATATCCACTAACGCCCAAGGCCATACAAGGCCTCACACCAACAGTAGAAGACCTAATCACCCAGGGGCTAATTCTTCCCTGTAGCAGCCCCTGCAACATGCTGATTTTACCAGTTCAGAAATCTAATGGGCAGGATGGCAATTTGTCCAGGACTTGAGAACTATTAACAAGATAGTTATTCCCAGTTTCCCAGTTGTTCCAAACCCTAACACTGTTTATCACAAGTTCCACCAGACTCAAAATGGTTCACTGTTGTGGACCTATGTTCAGCCGTCTTCAGCATCCCTGTAGACCCCAACAGCCAGTATCTATTTGCCTTTACTTGGACCAATCAACAATACACCTGGGCAGTTATACCTCAAGGGTTCACCGAGGCCCCTTCTTATTTCTTCCAAGTGCTGCATCAAGATTTAAGCAACCTCCAGTTCACTGGGAAATCGACCCTTCTACAGTATGTAGACGACATCTTGCTTGCTCAGTCACCAAAAAGGTGTCCATAAAGGATTCCTTTTATTTGTTGCAACAGTTAGCTGAGAACATAAAGTCTCTAAGGAAAAATTACAATTATATTCAGACACTGCTCATTACCTAGGTCGTAATCTAAGCGTTGAAGGAATCCAGCTATCTCCAAAAAGAATTAAGCTAATCCAAGAATTCCTTACGCCCACAACTAACAGACAGTTTCATGGATTCCCAGGCCTGGCCGGCTAATGTAGACTATGAATTCCTAATTTTTCTCTATTGGCTTCCCCACCCTATAAACTTACTAAAATTTCAGTCCTTGAACCGTTTCCTTGGGAAGGTTAACAAGAGCAGACCATTATAAGACTAAAACAAGCACTGCAAAAACAACCTGCCCTATGGCTACCTAACTATTCAAAGCCTTTCACCTTATTTACACATGAAAGAGATAACCAAGCCCCCAAGCACAAAAAGATCTCACCAACAGCACCCATCTTTACAAAGAATTTAAAACTTTTTATTTCAGGAGAGGAGATTTACTTCCCAAACGCGCTGAAACCTAACTGACCTCTGGCTTGACTGGGCAAAGGCAACAATCCCTGCAAATGAATCCATAACAGTGCCACCTCAGTGGGAGTGGTTTGTGCCCTGAAGGATTTACCTTTGTCTGTGGTGTTTATCATTCTCCTTAGGCCTATGAATGCCTAGATGGCTGGTACATAATTGGGCAATGCCTCTTTGGTTATCTAACTGTGCCCCTAACTGTCCACAATCAAACTGAGACACCTCACTGGTCCACTCCCCTGAATTTACATTGTCCAGTTAGAAAGGACCAACAGGAGGCGTGCATGATTCAAAATTTGCTTCCTTTGGCAGTTCCCTACTCCCCTGGCTAGGAGTAAGTGCAAAAGAGGCTACAATCAGGAACTTCTCATTTACTCTTGAAGATATTGCAGAATCTGCTGCTAAAGCAATAACTGCCCCAAAAAAATTTCTAGACTTTCTGCCCAAAGTTGTTCTTAATAATAGTGTAGCCCTTGATTATCTTTTAGCTGAGCAAGGAGGTGTCAGCACTGTGGTCAACATCACTTGCTGCACCTGGATTAACACTTCTGGGGAAGCTGAAACTCAGCTACATAAGATCACTGAACAAGCTACTTGGCTTAAGAAAGTGACTACTTCAACAGGGTCTTTCTTTGACTTATCTGATTTTGATTGCTTTGAGTCTTGGGGACCATGGCTCCAAAGTGCACTCCAGACGTTGGGAATTACCCTGCTTATATTAATCATAGTAGTCTCCCTGGTGCACTATATTCTCTCAAAAGCTTTAAAAGCATGTTTGCAGCCGCTAACCACCAAGCAAATGATCTCCCTAAGACCAGAACGTCAGAAAACGAACAAAGAGAATGACCAACTTAAAAAATGTGAACTTGGAGTCATGACCAGTGAATACCACATAGATTTAGCAAAAAAACGTCATGACCAGGGCTGGCCCTGTGGCATAGTGGTTAAGTTCACACAGTCCGCTTAGGTGGCCCAGTGTTCACAGGTTCAGATCCCGGGTGTGGACATATGCATCACTCATATAGCCATGCCGTGGAGGCATCCTATATACAAAATTGAGGAAGACGGGCACAGATGTTAGCTCATGGCTAATCTTCCTCAGCAAAAAGAGGAAGATTGAGAGAGGTTAGCTCAGGGCCAATCTTCCTCACCAAAAAAACCCCACAAAAAACCGTCATGACCTGTGAATACCACACATAGGATCAGCAAAAACTGTGAGAACTTTTGAGTGGTAACTGGGAGTGGCGCTAATGCCTTAAATTTTGATCACATCTCTCAGGCTGGGAGTCTGATCAAAAAGGGAGAATTATGAAAAACAAGACAAGGGGCCCCAAATGGAGTCACTTATGCTAAGCCCCACAACACCAAACTGAGACAATTACAGCTTCAGCATCTCCCAGGAATGGAATCTTAAACCAGTCCATCTGGAATTACCTAGTTAGCACTAGTGAGGTAATCTGCCTGATAGACCCCTACTATCCTCTAAAGGAAAGTGACCTTGCCACAAACAATCCACTTTTTGCTAATAAAACTTCCCTGTCCCACTCCCTTCTGCCTATAAAAGTCTTCCATTTTGTATAATTCCTCAGAGCTCCTTTCTATCTGCTAGATGGGATGCTACCCGCATGAATCACTGAACAAAGTCAATAAGATCTTTAAAATTTACTCAGTTGAATTTTGTTTTTTAACAGTACTAAAAGCCAACTGGAAGCTCAGTATGTGTGGCTTCTTTACTGGAAGGCTTCCACTGCCTGGTGACTGGGTGGGAACACAGCTATTTCACTGGGAGACGTCCAAATGTCAGTATATGTAGGTCTTTTCCTTGGACTCCAGAGAATAATCATATAATCACCTGTAGGGAGGTGCAGAGATGTAATACCAAACAGCCACTTTCTGAAAGAAGAGTAGAGGAAGGAGTGAGGGGACGAGTCTCCCTTGTCAATATATAGGATTTCCCTTAATCCCCCTTCTTTCACTATGGTGCCTCATCCCTGATCTCTGTTGTGTCTAACGTCCCCAAATCTTGAGCCTCTTTAGTTTCATTTTCCAAAGAAAAATGTGTGGTCTCTTGAGGACTTGGGAGAGGGGCAGTCTTCTCACTGCATAAGCTGGGCCTCTCAGAGGATTTAAACCTTATGTCAGAATTCTTTACTTGTCTTCATATAAAAGCATCCATCTCTTACCCAAAATAGAAGTCACTAAATATTATACACGTATATCTCAAAGAGGAATATAATTACTTAATTCAGTACAGTTTCTTCCTGAGGATCTCTTCTTTTGTCTTTGGGCTTCTAGACCTCTTCCTTTTTATTCTATTGACCAGAGTCCTTTTGGACACTCTCTTTAATCTCAGTCTTAGGGGTCCCACTTTTACAGCACTGATCTGATTGCTCCTTTTATGTCTCCTTCACTGGCACTTCCTCTTTATGCCATGTACTAATGACAATGAACATGTGTACATTCATGCATCAGAGATTACTGAGCATCTACCACGTACCAGGCACTGTCCTAGTCATTAAGTTACAGTGACAAATAAGACAATGGCCTTGACCTAAAGGTGCTTGACATTTACTAGGGGAGATGGATGAGTAAATTTAAAATATAAAACACTGTGATATGTACTAATTGATATGTGTACCGGGTGCTATGGAGCCAAAGAAGAGGTGAATCCAAATCAGACTGAGGCAGGGGTATATTATTTAGGGTAGGGTAGGCTATTGTAACAAATATTCCAATAATTTTCCTGTTGCTCAAACAAGAGAGAAGTTTGTTTATATCTCACATAATGATCAAGGTCAAGTATTCCAAGTTTGCAGACAACTCTACTTAGTACAGTGCAGGGATCCAGGTTCTTTCCACCCTGATTTTCCATCATACACTAGGACAGTATGACTAAAAGTACCAGTCTTGGGCCGGCCCCATGGCTTAGCGGTTAAGTGCGCCCGCCCTGCTGCTGGTGGCCCGAGTTCGGATCCCGGGCGGGCACCAACGCACTGTTTCTCCGGCCATGCTGAGGCCGCGTCCCACATACAGCAACTAGAAGGATGTGCAACTATGATGTACAACTATCTACTGGGGCTTTGGGGGAAAAAAATAAATAAATAAAATTTAAAAAAAAACTTATTAAAAGTACCAGTCTTCAAGAAGAATATAAATCAATGCACTGCTTCTTTCATGGATAAAGGCTTGCCATAAAAAAAAAAATGTCAGTTGAACTAAACAGAACAGAATTCCTTATCTCAGCATAGACCAATAACAGATCAAGAAAGGCAGCAGATTGGTGGGCCACACCTTGACTAGCACCACTATAGTCCTCCCCTACATGGTTAAAGTTCTGTTACAGCCATATCTTAGGTTGAGCTAGTAGTAAGGGGAAAGAGGAAGTAGAGGAGGCATGCTCAGTCTATTAAAAGCATAGACCTGGAAGTGGCATACATCATTTCTCCTCACATTTCTTTAGTGAGCTGAGTCACATAGCCACATCTAGCTGCAAAGAAGGCTGACTGAAATACCACATCCCAACAAGAGCTATTGTAGAAAGGAAAAATAGATTTTTGTGGATTTGGTAGATAATGCATTAGGTGCTATGGAGCCAAAGAAGAGGTGAATCCAAATCAGAGTGAGGCAGAGGTATATTATTTGGGGCAGGGTAGGCTACTGTAGCAAATATTCCAATAATTTATTATTGCTTATTTATTATTATTATTGATAGCCTTTGCAGTGGGTTAAAAAATTCCTATAGAGGTGAGGCCTGAAGAATAAGATTTTGCCAGGTGAAGGTAGAGAAGGACACTCTTTCTCACACTCCCATGTAAGAAGGCTAGGGCACAAGAAATACCTTGCCAACTACAGGCCCAAAAGTTTGGGTGAGGAAAGCCCTACTGCTAAGTCTCTATGCTCCACTCTCAACTGAAGAGAAAAGGAGCTCAGTCTCCTGTCACACACTGTCAGACCCATGCCTCTATCCTCAAAGTTTCCATGGAAAACCAGAGAACTCAGCCAGAGTATGCAACACTCCGTTAGTGAATGGCATAATTAGTTTCTGAAACCAGTCTCACCCAAACACCCTCTACTCCCCACTGCCATTGTCTATCCCTTAAATCATCATAAGACTTGAAAGAAATCAAACATGATTCCTCGTCAGGAAAAAGTCACTGAGTTCTGCTCTACAAGAATTAACAAAATACTTCCAATTTTCTGCTGGAAAGTATTGCTCTTCACAACTAATGTAATTAAATTGTGTAATTACATGTAATTAGATTCCCTGCTGCAAAATTAGTTTTAATTGTTTAGCTCTTGTTTGATGACTAAGAAATATAAATGACATTAACTGAGTAGATATACCAGTATTTTCTCTTAACAATATTGCTCAAATTCATGTTCTTTTTCATGTTGAAATTACCTTTCTATGCTCAAGGTAGAAGGTGACTCTAAGAGAGAGGAGCCAGGCACTGGTAGATAAATTAGTATTTTGACATAATTTAACAGTAATTCAAAAACACTCTTTTCCTCTGGATTTAGGTCAAATCTTTTTAAAAACTACACTCCTGATTTAACAAGAGGTAATGTTATAAATGAAGCAAGCAGCATATACACATGAGCATTGTTTTCTATAAATCTACTTGTTTTCTTAAACTCAATCTCTAAGAGAAATAAGAACATTGGTTTTCCTACCTTTTCCTCTTACACACGTGATAAGGAACAGACTTCTCTGTGTTTACTCATGATGCTTGCTGCACCACCAGCCAGTCCTGCTGATTCAGTACGCTCTGTCTGATCCTAAAGAAAAAACACATTGCTCATTACATTTACTAAAGCAATAAGCCCTAATTTTCTTCATATAAACCTATCACAGCCAGACAAATAAAAGCTACGGGGTTTAAACAATAAATTATAGGGGCCGCCCCGTGGCTTAGCGGTTAAGTGCGCACACTCCGCTACTGGCGGCCCAGGTTCGGATCCCGGGCGTGCACCGATGCACTGCTTGTCCAGCCATGCTGAGGTGGCGTCCCACATACAGCAACTAGAAGGATGTGCAACTATGCCATACAACTATCTACTGAGACTTTGGGGAGAAAACAGGAAAAAAAGGAGGAGGACTGGCAATAGATGTTAGCTCAGGGCCAGTCTTCCTCAGCAAAAAAGAGGAGGATTGGCATGGATGTTAGCTCAGGGTTGATCTTCCTCACAAAAAAAGAAAAAAAAAAAAACAATAAATTACAATTACATCCTCAGATTTAAAGACCTGGCCAGCATGGAATGCTGTAGCAGCCACATTTTATTGTCAAAGAAGGCCAAAAGTTAAACGTTTCAATGAATAGTTAAGAGTTTTTCCACATTTCTTATTTTCAATGGATAATACAAAGTGAAACATCAAAGGCAGGCACTTTCTACCCAATGTCTTTATGTTAGTTCATAAAAATACCACTTATTTTATATTACAACAGGCCATCCCAGAATCTAAAGCCAACAAAACTTCTGCTTCACAAGAATGTCCTCTGTCAGTGTGATATTTTTTCTATACATACAGCATTTTTTTTTTTTTTGCAGGGAAAGATTCGCCCTGAGCTAATATCTGTTGCCAATCTTCCTCTTTTTTTTCCTTCCTCCCCAAAGACCCAGTGCATGGTTGTATATTCTAGTTGTAAGTCATTCTAGTTCTTCTATGTGAGCCGCCGCCACCACAGCGTGGCAACTGACAGACAGGTGGCGTGGTTCCGTGACCGGGAAGTGAACCCAGGCTGCCAAAGCGGTGAGCTTCAAACTTTAACAACTAGGCCGTCAGGGCTGGCTCACATACAGCATTTTTAGAAGTGAGATTCAAAAGCTTCCTGCTAAGATTTTTATTGCCAAACAACTGTTTTTCCTCCAAACGGAGTCTCTTATGATTCCAGTCGTCCTCCACTGCTTAGCAGCAATGGATCTATTAACCCAATATTAATCTTTACTATCAGGAATATGCAAAAGACCAAGCTTCCTCAAATGTTATTTCCTTCCTATAGTAATCCAATTTAAATGCCTCTATAACTGCTCAGAGATAATTTGAAATTCTTTAAGACCCTAATTTAGCCTTGAACAAGATTAGTAGTTGAAACTAATCAGAACAAAACTAAGAATCTCGTATTACCTGTATAAAATATCTCACATATAATCATAGCTTTTTCAGAACAAGAAAGTATCTTAGAGATGATCTAATGAACACCACTTAATTTTAAGGATAAACTGAGGCACTAAAAGAAATTTCCTGACATTATTACAAATATAATTCCATTATCTGATGTGAAAATGATGTGCTAAAAAATAAGAAAGAATAAGGCCTAAAATTCAAGTTTCCAGAGACCAATAAAAAATATACTCTAAATGAGAAGAGCTGTTGATGCTAAGAAATAGACTTACATCTATCAAATAAAGGACAAAAATCAAATCAGAAGTATGAAATGGCTGTATGGGGTACAAGTACCAAGGTCAAAATGAGAACGAGGCAAAAGTAAGGTGGGTCCTCCCCTCTAATACCTAGCTAACCGAAATTTTTTTTTAATAAAATTAACTCTATAGATCCAAAGTCAAAACCTCTGTGTGTGTTTGTGGGTGTGTGTGTGTGTATTTTAGTGTGTGAGGCAAGTTCAATAATATTAGGTAACTGTCCCAGACATCATAGGTTTTTCTTCTGGAATTATATCCCTTTGACCTTCTAGCCTCAGCTGGCAAAGCCTCAAGCCTGGTTAACTCCAACTGTCTACCTACACCATACACGCCCCCAAGCAGCTTAAATGTGGCTAGATGAAAATCACACAAGATGGTAACTGGTCTCAACTGTACATGTACGACTTCACACTACATTTTCCTTAGCCGATCTACTTTTAACTCTGCACCTCATCCCCACCTTCTGATATGCATAGAATGTCTGTCTCCCCCGCCGGACTGTGAGTTCACTGAGAACAAGGGCTACGGCTTCATTCTCTGTAACCCAGGGCGTAGCACATAGTGCTCAACAAATGTCTCATTAAGAAATAAACTGAGTGAAATAACTAAAGTCCATATTTAAGTAATCAACCTCATGATGAAGATTTCTTCCTCTCCAAGAAATAATATTTGTGTATGTGTGTGCGCTGTAGGAGAGAGGGACAGTAAGCAAATGCAAGAGAGAAACAAAAAACAGAAAAATTCTATACTACTCAGCCATAAAAAAAGACAAAATCGTCCCATTTGCAACAACCTGGATGGACCTGGAGGGTATTATGTTAAGTGAAATAAGCCAGAAAGAGAAAGACAAACACTGTATGATCTCACTCATACGTGGCATATAAACCAACACATGGACAGAGAGAACTGTATTGTGGTTACCAGGGGCAATGGGGGTAGGGGGTGGGCACAAGGGGTGAAGGGAGACATGTATACGGTGATGGACAAACAAAAATGTACAACCAAAAATTTCACAAGGTTATAAACTATTAAAACATCAATAAAAAATATCAAAGAAAAACAAACAGAAAAATTCTCTAGCGGGAGAGAAAAAAAGTGACAAGTGACAAGGATTTAAATAGTTGGGAAATTTTATCATTATTATATAAACACAGGCCCTTTGAGATAATAATTACCCTTCTAGAGATTTATCTTAAGGAAATAATTGGATAAATAGAAAAGATGTGGAATAAGTTAACTGGTTGGATTGATGTTTAAATAGTAAAATACTGGGAAAAATCTAAATGTCAAATGAAAGGAGCAATTTACAAAAATGGTACAAATGATAAGACTTCACATTTGGGAAAAAACTTAAAAGTCTTTAAAAATATACACCAAAATATAATATAGACTCTCTCGATAGTGTTTGGGTGATTTATATTTTTTTTAAGCCTCTGTAGTTCTGATTTTTCTTAGGATGAATATATACTATTTGTTAATAAAGGGAAAGAAAACTGAGGATATATGAATTTCAATGAATAAAAACCCAAGCTACGGGCCGGCCCCATGGCTTAGCGGTTAAGTGCGTGCGCTCCGCTGCTGGCGGCCGGGGTTCGGATCCCGGGCGCGCACCGACGTACCGCTTCTCTGGCCATGCTGAGGCCGTGGCCCACATACAGCAACTAGAAGGATGTGCAACTATGACATACAACTATCTACTGGGGCTTTGGGGGAAAAAATAAATAAATAAAATTAAAAAAAAAAAAAACCCAAGCTACTTAAATTTTTACTTTCAAATATGAAAACTAAAAAAGGAAGGGAATAGCAAAGACAAGGATTTTAAAAGATTATCTCGCTAGGATGTACAACAGAAGATTAAAATTTTAATTATAATATGGAGAAAGAGAATGAAGAATCACCTAAAATTAACAAATCAAGATTTTATTTTTTAATATAAACCTATAAAGAAAAATGACAGGCATAAAGATGATGTTTAAAATATAAAATGCAAGCAATTTAAAGGAATCTCTGATGTGGACATGTTTATAACAGAAGAGATTTATGAAGACAGTAACTTCCAAAATTCTGGAATGGGTTAAAAAAAAAAAAGAAAAGAATGAGGATAAACTAGAAAATATTCTCAGTTAAATACTGTTTCCTATCTTGGCTCTGATAAATAACATTCACCACAGAAAAATTCAGTATCTGCTTAGTAACTAAACTTCTTAGTAACATTTCCACCAGGAATTCTGACAAGGAGTTAAACTCAATACATACAAAATTGCATTTAATCTCCCAAAGTCCTCTTTCTTGGTTCACTATCCTAGTCTGGGCAGGGCTCTCAACGTAGGTGTGGCAGATTATACAGTCATGTGTTGCTTAACGACAGAGATATGTTCTGAGAAATTTGTCGTTAGGCAATTTCGTCATTGTGCGAACATCAGAAGGTACTTACTCAAACCTAGATGGTATAGCCTACTACCCATACCTAGGCTATATGGTATAGCCCATTGTTCCTAGGCTACCAACCTTTACACATGTTACTGTACTGAATACTATAGGCAATTGTAACACAATAAGTATTTGTATATCTAAACATGGAAAAGATACAGTAAAAATACAGTATCAAAGATAAAAAATGGTACACCTGTATAGGGAACTTACCATGAAAGGAGCTTGGAGGACTGAAGTCGCTCTAGGTGAGTCAGTAAGCGAGTGGTGAGTGAATGTGAAGGCCTAGGACATTACTGTACACTACTGTAGACTTTATACACACTGTACACCTAGCCTACACTAAATTTATAAAAAATATTTTTATTTCTTCAAAAATTAACCTTAGCTTACTATAACTTTTTTACTTTATCAACTTTTTAATTTTTTTAACTTTTTGACTCTTTTGTACTAACAGCTTACAACACAAACACAGTGTAGAGCTGTTCAAAAATTTTCTTTCTTTGTAACCTTATTCTATAAGCTTTTCCTATTTTTAATTTTTTTTTCTTTTTTTTCACTTTTTAAACTTTTTTGTTAAAAACTAAGACACAAACATACACATTAGCCGAGGCCTCCACACGGTCAGGATCATCAATATCACTGTCTTCCACCTCCACATCTTGTCCCACTGGAAGGTCTTCAGGGGCAATAACATACGTGGAGCCGTCATCTCCTATGATAACAATGCCTTCTTCTGGAATCCCTCCTGAAGGCCCTGAAGGTTTGTTTACACCAGCATCACCACAAACAGGTGAGTAATGCGTTGCGCTATGACGATGTCGACATGGCTACGACATCACTAGGTGATAGGAATTTTTCAGCTCCATTATAATCTTGTGGAACCATGTCACATACATGGTCCATTACTGACTGAAATGTTGTTATATGGTGCATGACTGTATTTCTAAAAATGGCTGCTACAGTCTCTCCTATCCCACATGATCTTCCTATAAGAGTGGTGAAATCTATATCCCCTTCCTCTAAAACTGGGCAGACTTGTATGACTTCAACTAATAGAGCAAAACAGGAGGGACACTATGGTAACTTCCAAATTATAAAAAGTAATAATTTCTGCCCAGTCCTCTTGGGACACTCACTCTGGGAATCCAGTTATCATCTGGCCCAAGTATCTTCACATACATGAATGAGCAAGCCTCAAGATGACTCTAGCTCCAGCCACTGTCTGACTACAACTGCAAGAGACCCTAAGAGAGAACCCTAAGAGATAATAATCAAGTTGTTTTAAGCCACTATGTTTTGGTGTAATTTATTACATAGCAATAGGTATATGTAACAGTAGGGTAGTAATTTGATACTCTTCAATCCAATCTTATATAAATATTCTAAAGAAAAAGATAAGAACCATAAGAGAGAGAGGCAAAAAAGAAGACTCACTGATGGCAGCTTCTCCTCTATTGAGCTATTTAGCTCTGACTCCAAATTTGCGTATCCCACTCAATAAAACAGCCTTTGGGCTTCTTAGAGTACAGTTGAGGAAACACGCATTATTCAAGCAAGAAGCCAGGTGAGGGAGGGGGTCTTACCTCCTTCTATAGTAGCTTATCAAAGTTTTCCTCTAAACAACATATAGTACTCTACTAATAAGTCAAGAGTTCTGGTAAATGCATTTTTTTCATCTTGTTAACTTTCCAGTACCATTTTAGTTCTCCTTATAGATGGGTACCCCAGGAACTCGTCTAGCTAGCTAGCTCCTTAATGAGTCTATGCATCATTATCCACCTGGCTCAAAAGCTTGATGCCATTCTAGTTACTACCTCTCCTTCTCCCCACCTCTACACTCAATCTAAAACGAAGTCTTGCCAATCTTTCCTTTTAAAACTCTCAAATCCATCCACTTCTCTCCATTCCCACTGTCATATCTCACACCACCACCATCCTTCTGTAGCCCAGATTTTTAAAAGAATCCTAACTAGTCAGTCTCCCTGCCACCTGCCCCCCCATCCCGTTTTGTATCCCTCTAGCCTATTCTCCACACAAACACAAAACACAAATCTGATTATGTTATTTTTGCATTTAACATCATTCAACGGTATCCTATTGTCCTAAAGTCCTGTTTGATTTGGTTTCTGCTTAGGACAGAAGTAGTATGTAGTATGACACCTTCTCTGTATTATGTAGAGTCTGTAGTATGTACTATGTATGTATGTAGTATGTGTGTAGTATGTAGTATGTGTGTAGTATGTAGTATGTGTGTAGTATGACACCTTCTCTCTATTCTCAAATTTTTGCTCTATGCACTGGTCATCCTGATCAACTAAACTTTGAATTGTCAATCTTGCCCATCTCCACTCCTCATACTGATACATGCTACAATACAGATGAACATTGAAAACATTATGTTAGATGAAAGAAACCAGTTACAAAAGACCACATATTGTATGGTTCTATTTATATGAAATGTCCAGAACAGGCAAATCCTTGGAGACAAATTAGATTAGTGGTTGCCAGGGGCTGGGTAGAAGAGAGAATATGGAGTGACTGCTATTGGGTATGGGGGTTTCTTTTAGGGGTGATGAAAATGTTCTGGAATTAGATAGTGGTGATGGTTGCACAACTCTGTGAATATACAGAAAACCACTGAAGGCATACTTTAAAAGAGTGAATTTTATGGTATGTGAATTATTTCTCAATAAAACTGTTGTAAAACAAAACAGGCCTTCACACATTATTATTGAAGCCTAGAATACTCTGCCCCTGTCACTGTTACTTGACTAATGCTTTTTTTTTTTTCTTTTTTCTCCCCAAAGCTTCCAGTACATAGTTGTATATCCTAGTTGTAGATCCTCCTAGTTCTTCTATGTGGGACACCACCTCAACATGGCTTGATAAGCGGTAAATAGGTCCACACCCAGGATCTGAACCGGTGAACCCCGGGCCACCGAAACAGAACACGCGAACTTAACCACTGCACACCGGGCCAGCCCCTTTTACGTTTTTTGTGTTTTATTTTTGGTGAGGAAGATTAGCCCTGAGCTAAAATCTGTTGCCAATCCTCCTCTTTTTGCTGAGGAAGATTGGCCCTGGGCTAACATCCATGCCCATCTTCCTCTACTTTATATATGAGACACCTGCCACAGCATGGCTTGATAAACAGTGTGTAGGTCCGTGCCTGGGATCCCAACCTGCCACAGCATAGCTCGATAAACAGTGCGTAGGTCTGTGCCTGGGATCCCAACCTGTGAACCCGGACCACAGAAGTGAGCGTGAGAACTTAACCACTACGCCACCGGGCCAGCCCCTGACTAATTCTTACTTATCCTCCTTATCCTACCCTACACATCACATCTTCTGTGAAGCCCTTCTGATCTAGGTCTGGGATAGGTGCCCCTTTTTTCTCATCTATCTTTTACTTCCTCTATCATAGCACTTATCAACTGAATTATGAATTTTTAACTGTTTGTCTCCCCCTTCCAGGCTACTGAGGTTGTTCAGGATAGTGACTGCTTCAGTCTTATTTATCACTGTATCCCTGGTATAGAGCACAATGTTTGACAGCGCTACTAACCACTTGTGATACAAAGTAAAAAAACTAAAGGACTAACTTTTAAAGCACTTCTACCCAGGCAATTTTTCCCTACAAAGGATCCAAGAGTTGTGCTGAGACTGCTAAGACTCTAACGTACTTACTATTTCAAAGTTTATTAATGCCCACATAGAATTATTAGTTTGCATACTGAAGAACAGTTCAAACTTAAACCATGTTTTATCAAGGTTTTCTATCCATAATCACAACTCTTCAGACAGCTCCTATTATAGTTTAATGACTCACCTTTAAAGAAAGAGAAAATGTGATTCAAGAGTATCTATCTATGAATACAATCATCGGATATCTAGCAAAACTGGGATCAGAATTTCAAATGAACCATTACCAATATTTAATAGATTTGCTTCTCTGATGTTTACTCCAAATAAACATTTTTTATGAGTAGTCAGTGGTGTCTGGTGAAACAGCGCTGGCTCAAGACTCTGGAAAATCCAGGTCTGAATTCATGCTCTAGCATTTAACAGTCGTTTTTGCTTTGAACAAGTTACTTAACCTTTATGTGTCTCAGTTTCTTTATACTTTTTAGGAAACCTATACTTTGCAGGACAGTTTTAACGATGAAGAACAATGTGTTTATATAAAGTGCCTTGCTTAGGTATAATAGTAAGTGCTCAATAAATGATAGCTCTTATTATTCATCGTCAAAAAGCAATTTGTTGTGAAAGAATTACAAGAGAAAGGCAGAGTGTGATTTGAATCATAAAACCAACCAGCAGTCTGGTTTATCTATACGGTTAATAATCCATCAAGGCCATTGGTCTTAAGGGATCAATTCAAGTCTAAACAATGGAAAGAAATCCAGGAACAAAAAACTAACCTGACTATTCAACTTTCTGAAGAGGCTAAGTATATCTGATTCTAAAAAAATACGCTTTCAATAGGAACATCCTCGCTCACAGTGGCAGAAAAAAGAAATGAGATAATCTTTGAGAAGAGCTTTATTCCTGCAGATTAAGATCAAAGTACATTAAGAGAGCAGGATCTGAGAAGCTGACATTGTTGCTACCCCATATTCACACACGGCTTCAATTTCCAGGATATCAATCTGGCATCTTTCACGAACATTGAATTCTCAGTCAAGAGCTATTAGAACCAGGTGGTTGTTTTCACCTAGTACACACTAAACAAAAAGCACAATTTAACAAATATTGGGAAAAGTAATAACAAACGTATCAAATATACGTATGCACCGAAACCTCTAGAACAGCAACTGATTTGAGAGTGGTACTAAAACAAGGAACATGTATAATTCTCACGTCTGAAGTAATAAAACTCAAGACCATATAGATAAATTTACGTATACATAATATAGGGCCAAAAACCATTCAGATATGCAACATCTCTAAAGTAGCAAATAGATTGTTTGTCCATGACTGGAACCATAAATTAATACTATATTAGCATAAGTCCATATCTTTCATTTCTACAAAGTACATATCTATTGGATTATCTTTGCCAATAGAATTCTAGAATTGCCCACCTCTTACCCCATACACACATATACTTTTTTTTTTTTTTTTTGCTGAGGAAGACCGGCTCTGAGCTAACGTCTATTGCCAAATCCTCCTCCTTTTTTTCCCCCAAAACCCCAGTACATAGCTGTATGTCATAGTTGCACATCCTTCTAGTTGCTGTATGTGGGACGCGGCCTCAGCATGGCCGGAGAAGTGGTGCGTCAGCGCACGCCCGGGATCCGAACCCGGGCCACCAGTAGCGGAGTGTGCACACTTAACCACTAAGCCACCGGGCCGGCCCCACACATACTTTTTTTAAATATTATTTTATTGAGGTCATATTGGCTTATAACAGTGTGTACATTTCAGGTGTACCTTATTATATTTCAGTTTCTGTGTAGACTATATCGTGTTCATCACCAATACTCTAGCTTTTATCCGTCACTATACACATGTGCCCCTTTACCCCTTTCGCCCTCCCTTCACTCCCTTCCTCTCTGGTAACCACCAATCTGTTCTCCTTACCTATGTGTTTGTTTATCTTTCACATATGAGCAAAATCATACGGTATTTGTCTTTCTCTGTCTGACTTATTTCACTTAGCAATAATACCCTCAAGGTCCATCCATGTTGTCATAAATGGCACAATTTTGTCTTTTTTTTATGACTGACTAGTATTCCATTGTGCAGATATATATATATACACACCACATCTTCTTTATCCATTCACTCACTGATGGGTACTTGGGTTGCTTCCATGTCTTGGCTGTCGTGAATAATGCTGTGATGAACATAGAGGTACCTATGTCTTTTTGAATTACTGATTTCATGTTCTTTGGATAAATACCCAGGAGTGCAATAGCTGGATCATATGGTATTTGTTAAGACTCCTGTTATAAGTTAAAGCAACCAACTGGAGCTTACTTAAGAAAACAGGAGAGTTTTATAAGGATAGTAAGATATCTCACAGAATCCAAAGGCAGGGATTACAGGTGTATCTCTCAGGAATAGTGTAGAAGGATGCTATAATTCATTCAGCTTAGATCAGGAGCCCACACCAAGTTAATGAACTATGGTTAGGTTGATAGGTTTCCCTGTAACATGGTATTTTATCTTGCAATAAAAATTTATGAACATTCTTCATGGAAATAGAACATTATTCATGGAAACAGAACAAAAAACCCTAAAATTTATATGGAATAATAAGAAAAAAAGACCCCGAACAGACAGGCAAAGCAATCCTGAGAAAAAAGAACAAAGCTGGAGGTATCACACTCTCTGAATTCAAAATATACTACAAAACTGTAGTAATCAAAACAGTATGGTACTGGCACAAAAACACACAGATCAATGGAACAGAATTGAGAGCCCAGAAATAAAACCAAACATCTATGGACAGCTAATCTTGGATAAAGGAGCCAAGAACATACAATGGAGAAAGGAAAGTCTCTTCAATAAATGGTGCTTGGAAAACTGGACAGCCACATACAAAAGAATGAAAGTAGACCATTATCTTACACCCCACACAAAAATTAACTCAAAATGGATTAAAGACTTCAATGTAAGACCTGAAACCATAAAACTCCTAGAATAAAACATGGGCAGTACACTCTTTGACATTAGTCTTTGCAGTTTTGTTTTTTTTTTTTTTGTGAGGGAGATCAGCCCTGAGCTAACATCCGTGCTAATCCTCCTCTTTTTGCTGAGGAAGACTGGCTCTGAGCTAACATCTATTGCCAATCGTCCTCCTTTTTTTTTCCCCCCAAAGCCCCAGTAGATAGTTGTATGTCATAGTTGCACATCCTTCTAGTTGCTGTATGTGGGACGCGGCCTCAGCATGGCCGGAGAAGCGGTGCGTCGGTGCGTGCCCAGGATCCGAACCCAGGCCGCCAGTAGCAGAGCGCACGCACTTAACCGCTAAGCCACCGGGCCAGCCCCGCAGTATCTTTTCAAATAGCATGTCTACTCAGGCAAGGGAAAGAAAAGAAAAAATAAACAAATGGGACTACATCAAGTAGTTTAGTAGTTAATAGTTACTCTCATTTTATCAGACTAAAAAGCTTCTGCACAGCAAAGGAAACCATCAACAAAACAAAAAGACAACCCACCAACTGGGAGAAAATATTGGCAAATCATATATCTGACAAGAGGTTAATTTCCAAAACATATAAAGAACTCATACAACTCAACAAAAAAACAACAAACAACCCAATCGAAAAGTGGGCAGAGGATCTGAACAGACATTTTTCCAAAGAAGATATACAGATGGTCAATAGGCACCTGAAAAGATGTTCAACATCACTAACTATTAGGAAAATGCAAATCAAAACTACAGTGAGATATCACCTCACCCCGGTTAGAACGGCTGTAATTAACAAGACGACAAATAATAAGCGTTGGAAAGGATGTGGAGAAAAGGGAACCCTCATATACTGCGTGAGAATGCAAACTGGTGCAGCCACTGTGGAAAACAGTATGGAGATGTTTCAAAAAATTAAAAATAGAAATACCTACAATCCCGCTATCCCACCACTGGGTATTTATCCAAAGAACATGAAATCAACAATACAAAGAGATCTATGCACTCCTATATTCATTGCAGCATTATTAACAATAGCCAAGATGTGGAAACAACCCATCAACTGATGAATGGATAAATAAAATGCGGTATATATATACAATGGAATACTACTCAGCCATTAAAAAAACAAAATCACCCCATTTGTGACAACATGGATGGATCTTGAGGGTATTATGTCAAGTGAAGTAAGTCAGACAGAGACAAACACCGTAGGATTTCACTCATAGCTGGAAGATAAACACATGGATAAAGAGAACGGATTAGTGGTTACCAGAGGGGAAGGGGGTGGCAGGGGTAGGCAAAAGGGATAAAGGGGCACATATGTATGGTGACTAGACTATTGGTGGTGAGCACGATGCAATCTATACAGAAACTGATATATAATAATGTACACCTGAATTTACACAATGTTATAAACCAATATGACAAAAGTCCAGTACTAGACAGCTTCACTGGTGAATTCCACCAAACACTTAAAGAAAAATTAATACCAATCCTCCTCAAACTCTTCCAAAAAACAGAAGAAGAAGAAACACTTTTGAACTCATTTTACAAGGCCAGCATTACTCTGCTACCAAAACCAGACAATGACACCACAAGAAAAGAAAATTACAGGCCAATATCCCTAAAGAACATAAACGCAAAAAAATCTTCAACAAAATATTAGCGAATAGAATTCAACAATACATTAAAAAGATCATACACCATGATCAAGTGGGATTTATTCCAGCGATGGAAGGATGGTTCAACATGTGCAAATGAATGTTATACAATACATTAACAAAATGAAAGATAAAAATCATATGATTATCTCAATAGATGCAGAAAAAGCATTTGACAAAATTCAACATCTATTTATGATAAACATTCTCAACAACGTTGAGTATAGAGGGAACATACCTAAACATAATAAAAGCCATTACAATGGAATATTAATCAGCCATTAAAAGAATGAAATCTTGCTCTCTGCAACAACAAGAGTGGGACTTGAGGGCATTATGCCAAGTAAAATAAGTCAGACGGAGAAAGACAAATACCATATAATTTCACTTACATGTGGAATCTAAAAAAAAAAAAAACAAAAGCTCACAGATACAGAGAAAAGACTGGTGGTTGCCAGAGGCAGCAGGTGGGAGGTAGGCAAAATGGGTGAAGGGAGTCAAAAAGGTACAAACTTCCAGTGATAAAATAAATAAGTCATGGGGATGTAATGTACAGGATGGAGACTATAGTGAATAATACTGTATTGCATATTTGAAAGTTACTCAGAGAGTAAATCTAAAAGTTCTCATCACAAGAAAAAAATTCTGTAATTATGTATGGTGACAGATATTAACTAGACTTATTGTGATGATTGTTTCGCAACATATACAAATATCAAATCATTATGTTGTACACCTGAAACTAATATAATGTTGTATGTCAATAATACCTCAATAGAAAATTAATCAAGTGATTCAACTTGAAACTCTTCAATTGTTTTCCATTGTGCTTAAAATAATATCAAAACTCTTCACTATGACCTTTAAGATCTTCCATAATTCAACCCCTCCTAACTCTTACTCTTTTGCCACTTTCTCTCCTGTTTACTTTTCTCCATCCACATTGATATCTTTCTATTCCTTAAGGGTACCATATTCTTTCCCACCTCTGGTCCTTTATCCATTCTGTACCCCCTCCTTGGATTATTGTTTCTCACTCTTTTCTTCTGACTCTCTCCTCCTGGCTAACACAAACTCACTCAACTTTCAGGTCTCAGATTAAATCTCAATTCCTCAAGGAAGCACTCCTTTGACCCCTCAGACTAGGTTTCCTGCATAGCTCTCTTATAATTCTATAATTATTTTTGTTTGTTTGTTTTTTGTGAGGAAGACTGGCACTGAGCTAACATCCATTGCCAATCCTCCTCTTTTTGCTGAGGAAGATTAGCTCTGAGCTAACACCTGTGCCCATCTTCTTCTCTTTTGTATATGCCATGCTGCAACAGCATGGCCGCTGATGAGTGGTGCACCGGTCCGCGACCTGGATCCGAACCTATGAACCCCGGAGGGCCGCTGAAGCAGAGCGCGCAAACTTAACCACTAAGCCACCGGGCCGGCCCCTCTATAATTATTTTTGTAACATTGTAAAATACCAGTTGTATGAGGATAGGATCCATGACTATCTTGTTCACCAAAGAATTGACAGTACTTAGCACAGTACCTGGTAGGCAGTAAATAAATATTTGTTCTATGAATTCATGCTGAGATTTTGTAAACTGACAAATTAATAAATACAACTACAACACTTAATTTCTCTTATTAAATGCTATACAATTATTAGTCATTCCTCCCAGGCTTCATTGATGTTTATGATGACCTTCAATTTACCAATCTTAACAACTTGTTGATCTCTATCATCTTGATTTCTCTACCATTTCCATCAAGACTCCTTACAAGAACCACTGTAAATTTTGTCCTTCGACATCTAGCACACTCAAAATTGGATGGTAGAATACTCATTGGCTGAGAGCTTTTGCATCATGTTACAGTAAAGTTCACTGGCCAATAGTGTATAGTACAATCTGCCAAGTTAGAGCTCAATGACAGAGTGTATGAGAGTACCCAAAATGAGGAAAAATATAAGAATATACTGAAATTATATTGTTTCATATATCCTTTAATGTCGTTGTATTTAACAAAAACTTCCATAAAATAACTACTAAATCAACACTCTGTGTGTCTATTGAGAGGGGATAACAATATTATTTATTGTCCACTTACTATGTACCAGACACTGTTCAAAGTGCTTTACAGGTATTAAACGCTTAATCCTCTTAACAACCCTAAATATAGTAGGTATAGAATTAAGCCCTCCAGAATGTACATATATTACAAGAAGGCAGAGATTTTGTCTTAATCCTCCTTTTTGCATCACTGGCATCCAGAATAGTGTCTGGCATATGGTAAGCACTCAAATATTTGGTGAATGAATAATGAAGAAATGGAGGCAAAAAGAAGTTAAGTAACTTGCACAAAGTCACACACAGTGGCAGAGCCAGGATTTGAACCCAAGCAATCTGGTTTCATATTCTAGACTCTTAACCACTGGGTAGGTATATATTTGGAAACAACATTCTTCCTCCACTTCTCCTCTTTATCATTCAGAAATACTTCTGAAGCAGTGTAGAAATGCTTCCATGAGCTAGAAGTTGTCCTCACTGTTTTACTAATAAAAGAAAAAGAAACTCTAGTCTATATAAACACTAGACTATAGTATGTCTGAATTAATTAATGCTCCCACTACAGATAATAGTACTCAGAGCAGGGGAAGAGACATAGATCAATAGGTTATTGTAGTGGATTTTTAAAATATATACAGGTCTACTGTTATAATATATTCATACATGTTACTTAATGTAGCCTTACAATCAATCAGCACTACATAGAGCAGGGTGAAATGAGGCATGCATGTATATCTAGATTTGCCACAGTCTTTTTAAATAACTGAAGAGCATTCCATTATATAGATGTATCACAATTTAACTCTCATCCCTATCAGTGGACATCTAGATTGTTTCCATATTTTTATACCTATGTACAATATAATGAATATCTTTGTAAATGTATCTTTATACTTTAATATACAATAAATCCCTAAAAGTGGAATTTGAGACAAAGGTAGTATATATTTTACATTTTAATAAACATTGCCAAAATTTCCACCAAATATGCTATGCATATTTATATTTCCTCCAAGAGTATATAAAAATTTTTTCTACAAGCTCTTGTCATTACTGAGGATTATCAATCTTTGCCAGTCTCACAGGTAGGAAATGAGACCTGATTTTCTAATTTGTATTTCTAATTACGAGTAAAAGCTGAACATCTATTTATATCTTTCATATGTTTATTGGTCTTTCTACAAATTGCCTATAAATATCCTTTATATATACCATGTTTAGAATCTTTGTCCCAGTTTAATGTTTGTTCTTTTTTTCTACATGGAAATCTCCCATTTTTATGTAGTCAAGTTCATTAATCGTCTCCTTTATGGCTTCTACATTTCACATCATGCTTAGAAAAGCCTTCCTCATTCCAATATTATAAAAATATTCACTCATGTTTTCTCTATTTTCATGGTTATTTTTGTTGGTTTTACTCTTTCATCACCTAGAATCTATTTTGGTAGGAAAAGTTCTGTAACTTGCTTTTCTCATTCAATAATATATCTTAGATATCTTTCCAGATGAACTACATTTAACTGAGCATGTAGAATTCTAAAAGATATCCATATCATGGTTTTATTTAGTTATTTATATTTATTAGCTATATATAGTTATATATAACCAGTATGTTTATTAGTAGTTATTTACAGCACTGATGAGCATTTACATTTTCCCCTATTACCAAGAATGGTGCCACGAATACCCTTGTACATGCCTCCTTACCTACACGCTGGGTTTTTTTTTTTTTGGTGAGGAAGATCAGCCCTGAGCTAACATCCATGCCCACCCTCCTCTTTTTACTGAGGAAGACCGGCCCTGAGCTAACATCTATTGCCAATCCTTCTCCTTTTTTTCCCTTTTTCTCCCCAAAGCCCCAGTAGATAGTTGTACGTCATAGTTGCACATCCTTCTAGTTGCTGTATGTGGGACAACGCCTAGCATGGCCAGACAAGCGGTGCATCAGTGCGTGCCTCGGGTCCGAACCCTGGCCGCCAGTAGCGGAGCGCACACTTAACCACTAAGCCACGGGGCCGGCCCCCACGCTGGTTTTTTTTTAAGATACACATTAAGAAATGGAATTACTAAGTTTTTAGTGTGTGTCCTTTTTTGATACCGACAAACTATCCTCCAAAACCAGGTACCTAATACATTTTCATTTTAAGAATTCATTCCACAAATATTTAAGTGCTTTCCTTATGGTAGGCACTGTTCTAGAGTCTGAATACACAGCATAATGGTAACCAACCCAGACAAGGGCACTGCTTTGGTGATTAAGAGTGCAGGCTCTAGAGACAGATTGCCTGAGTTCGAATTTGGGCTCAACAAGTACAAAATGTCTGACCTTGGGCAAGTTACTCTATCCATGTGCCTCAAGTTCCTTATCAATAAAACAGTAATAATAATAGTACGTACCTCACAGGATTATTGTGAAGATTGTTGTGCCTGCCACAGAGAAAGTACTCAAACAAGTTTTCTTATCACTATTAATTAAAATTTGCTATTATCAACTTTTATTTTTTTCCCAATGAGAGGGGTAAAAATAGCATTTCATTATTTAATCATCATTTTTCTGATTACTAGTAAGATTGACATATATTTTTACCTCTTATATTTCCTATTCTGTGATCTCCTGTTCAAATCCTTTGACCATTTTTTTCTGTTGGGATGTTTGTACTTTTCTTAATGATTTGACTGTTATGTGATGTAAATATTTTCTAGCATGACACCTAAGCTCTGACTCATAGGCTATTGGGTTCTATTTGCGGCCAAGTCACAAGAACAGCAGTACTGACCGCTGTTTTGCTAAGAGAATTTCAGGTCCTACTCTCTACTTTAAAGGGTTTCTAATTGCTTAGATTTGGGAGAAGCAGGTAAGGAAATACTCTACAAGCAATGGAAAGTATAAGCTAAAAGCTTAGGGACAGTTTCTATCTTATTCACTCTTGTCTCCTAAACACCTGGTACAAGATCTGGCACATAACAGACTCTGGATGAACAAATATTGTTCGAATCAAGAATGCAAAATCTGGGCCGGCTCCGTGGCTTGGCGGTTAAGTGCGCGTGCTCCGCTGCTGGCGGCCTGGGTTCGGATCTGGGCGCGCACCAACGCACCGCTTCTCCGGCCATGCTGAGGCCGCATCCCACATGCAGCAACTAGAAGGATGTGCAACTGTGACATATAACTGTCTGCTGGGGCTTTGGGAGAAAAATAAATAAATGAATGAATGAATGAATGCAAAATCTCCTTAATAAGCTACAAGCTCCTTGTGGGCAAGGATGGTGTCATACTTATGTTGGTATCACTCCCACAATACCCAACAGCGCTTTTACACAGGGGAAGCACTCAGATGTTTTTACTGAATAGATTGCTATCTCTGTACCTGCATGAAAGTAGCTGAGGTAATCAACGTAAACCAAGCAATCCCTTCCTCATATAAAGATTACACTCTGATTTGCAGCTGCAGATAGCTCTGTACAGAATCCAGTGTTGTTTGGGTCTCTTTGTCTCAAATTCACCATCTGTTTCAAGTCTTTGTTCTAGAAAAAGAAAATGCCCCTGGAAATTACTGTACCCTGAGCCCATCTAGGTGCTGCTGAAACCGTGTCTGTGCAATATTTATCATGTTTTAGTCTCTCTCCAAAGCATTTCTTCTCACTGCATTATTTACAAATAAGTCCATTTCAGCACACAAGACACAGCTGTTTAGGTCTCCCAACTTCTCTTCCCCATGCTCTGTCTGGTAGAGGTCTCCTTTGCTAAGCGCTGCTAGACTGGTTACTTTCCAGGCTATCACTCTTGGTGATCTAGGCTTGTAGTTTCAAGTGAAACAATGAGACACTGTGGGATAATGGAAGAAATACAGGATCTTTGGAGTCAGATAACCTGGGTTTGAGTATTAGCTTAGCCATTTACTAACTATATGACCTTAATATCCCTAAGTCTCAGTTTCCCTCAGTTTTCAAATGGGGATAATATCTAACCCACCTGAGTCACAAGACTGCAATAAGAATTATAAAATTAGATAACAATACAGAAATATTTTATAAAGTATTCTACAAATATAGACATACAAATATATGTGACATACAAATATATGTCACTACTATATGAAACATGGCTCAAAGACTCAGTAAAAGGACTCTACCAGACAATTCACTTCATGAGGGCAAGGATCATGTCTAACTGGGTCACGGCTACAACTCCAACGCCTGGCATATGTGTTGAATGAAAGACTAAAAAAATGATAGAAAGGGGCCGGCCCCGTGGCTTAGCAGTTGAGTGTGCGCGGTCCGCTGCTGGGGGCCGGGGTTCGGATCCCCGGCGCGCATTGACGCACCGCTTCTCCAGCTATGCTGGGGCCGCACCCCACATGCAGCAACTGGAAGGATGTGCAGCTATGACATGCAACTATCTACTGGGGCTTTGAGGGAAAGAAAAATAAATAATTAAAAAAAAAATGATAGAAAATGAAGAAAGGGGCTAGCCCAGTGGCACAAGCAGTTAAGTACGCACACTCCACTGTGGCAGCCCGGGGTTCACCGGTTCGGATCCTGGGTGCGCATCGACGCACTGCTTGGCAAGCCATGCTGTGGCGGCGTCCCGTATAAAGTGGAGGAAGATGGGCATGGATGTTAGCTCAGGGCCAGTCTCCCTCAGCAGAAAAAGAGGAGGATTGGCAGATGTTAGCATAGGGCTGATCTCCTCACAAAAAAAAAAAAAAAATGAAGAGAGCACTCATCAGTGACCTTAGTCAAATTAATAAATCTCTGAGTTTCAATTTGCTCATCTGTAAAGTGAGAGCAACACCACCACGTCAAAAGATTACTATGAAGATTAAAAAGAAATAACATCCATAGAATATAACATAATGGGTACTCTCTACTATTTGCTTCTTCCTCCTAAGCCAGATATGGTTTAGGACTTGGTTGTACAAAAGGTAGATATCGTTAATAGTTTAATAATAATGTATACTAACTTAAATTATTCTAGGGATAGTCAAGGAACATTATGTTATCATCTGCCCTTTATTCTCAATAAAAATAATACATTAGCAAAGTCATTATTTAAATACTTTATCTCAGCCATGTTTAAACTACAGTTCACCGTGACTCACACGAGCATAAACACTTACAATGAATTACTACCCCAGTGAAGTTAAGAGTCTTCTCAGACATAAGTGCTTCTTTATGTAATCTAGACATAGCAATTTACTACTAGTCAAAATCATTTAAGCATCAAAGCCATATCAAAACAAATTCCATTTATTGGTCACAGCATATAAGATGGGAACGATGTTTTATTTAGTTATCCATGGTGTTTATACACACAGAATCCAATCCATACTATGCATCAGAATTAAAGCCAGAGTACCTAACAACAGAGCCCCAAAACACATGCAGCATAAACTGACAGAACTGAAGTGAGAAATAGACAATTCAACTATCATAGTTGTAGTATGCACTTTCAATAATGCATAAAACAACTAGGGAGAGGATTAGCAAGGAAATGGAAAATGTGAGCAACATGGTAAGCCATCTAGACCTAACAGATATCCACAGAACACTCCATCCAACAACAGCAGGATATACATTCTTCTCAAGTGCCCATGGATCAAGAGAGACCATATGTTAAGCCATAAAACAAGCCTCAATACATTTAACAGGATTGAAATCACACAAACTATGTTTTCTGACAACAATGGAATGAATTAGAAATCAATAACAGAAAGAAATTTCAGGGGCTGACCCGTAGCGTAGCGGTTAAGTGCACATGCTCTGCTTCAGCAGCCCAGGGTTCGCAGGTTCAGATCCCGGGCACGCACTGACACACCGCTTGTCAAGTCATGCTGTGGCGGTGTCCCATATAAAGTAGAGGAAGATAGGCACAGATGTTAGCCCAGGGCCAATCTTCCTTAGCCAAAGAAGAGGAGGATTGGCATCGGATGTTAGCTCAGGGCTAATCTTCCTCACAAAAAAGAAAGAAAGAAAGAAAGAAAAAAAGAATGATATTTGAGAAATTTAAAAATAATGTGGAAATTAACACACTAAATAACCAACAAGTCAAATAATAAATCACAAGGAAAATTAGAAAATACTTTGAGATGAATAAGAATGCAAACACAACATACCAAAACTTATGGTATGCAGTGAAAGCAATGCTTAGAGGGAAATTTATAGCTACAAACACCTACATTATTTAAAAAATCTAAAATTTCAAATAAGCTAATTCTCCACCTTAAGATACAGAAAAAGAGGCACAAACTAAACACAAAGCAAGCAGAAGGAAGGAAATAACAAAGATTAGAATGAAAATAGAGAAAATAAACAAAACCAAAAGTTGGTTCTTTGAAAAGATCACCAAAATTGATAAACCTTTTGCTAGACTGATCAAGAAAGAGAGAGAAGACTCAAATTACTAAAATCAGAAATGAAAGTGGGGACATTACTACTGACCTTACAAAAATAAAAAAGATTAGGGGCCGGCCGGTGGCGTAGTGGTTAAGTTCGCATGTTCTGCTTCAGCAGCCCCGTGGTTCACAGGTTCAGATCCCAGGCGCGGACCATCGCACCACTTATCAAGCCATGCTATGGTGGCATCTCATATAAAGCAGAGGAAGATGGTCTCAGATGTTAGCCCAGGGCCAATCTTCCTCAGCAAAAAGAGGAGGATTGGCAACGGATGTTAGCTCACGGCTAATCTTCCTCATAAAAAAATAAAATAAATAAAAAAGATTATAAGAGAATAATATGAACAATTGTACACCAACAAATTAGGCATCTAGACGAAATTTACAAATTCTTAGAAACAAAATACCAAAACTGACTCACAAAGAAATAGAGATTCTGAACAGACCTATAAATAAGTAAAGAGATTCAATTACTAATTTTAAAACCTCCCACAAATTAAACTTTAAAACTTCCCATTCAAGCCCAGGTGGTTTCACCGGTGACTTCTATCAAATATTTAAAAAGCAAATTAACACCAATCTTTCACAAACTCATCTGAAAAAAACAGAAGAGAAGAGAACACTTCCCAATTCTTCTATGAGGCCAATATTACCCCGATACCAAATCAGACAAAGACATCCTAAGAAAACAAAACTATAGATCAATATCCCTTATGAATATATACGAAAAATCCTCAACAAAATACTAGCAAACCAAATCCAGCAATATATAAAAAGGATTATACACCATAAACAAGTGAGATTTACTCCATGCATGCAGAATTGGTTTAATATATGAAAATTAATCAATGTAATACACTATATTAATAAAAAAAACAAAAAACTATATGACTGTCTCAATAGAGCATTTGACAAAATACAATACCCTTTCATGATAAAAACACTCAACAAACTAGGGATATAAGGGAACTTGCTCAACCTGATAAATGCCATCTATGACAAACCCTAAAACTTAATGTAAGAGCTAAAACTCTTAAAAGAAAACAGAAGAGCAAATCTCTCGTGACCTTGGATTAAGCAACAACTTCTTAGACATGACACCAAAAGAATAAGTGACAAAAGAAAACATTAGATTAATCTTCATCAAAATTTAAAACTTTTGTGCTTCAAAGGATACCATCATGAAAGTGAAAAGACAACCCACAGAATGAGAGAAAATATTTGCATATCATATCTGATAAGAGACTCATAGATACATAAAGACATATAGGATATATTACAAAAAAATCTCCTGGGCTGGCCCAGTGGCATAGTGGTTGGGTTTGCGTGCTCTGCTTCGGCGGACAGGATTCATCAGTTCAGATCCCACACACAGACCTAGGCACCACTTATCAAGCCATGCTGTGGCAGGCATCCCCCACGTAAAGTAGAGGAAGATGGGTATGGATGTTAGCCCAGTGCCAATCTTCCTCAGTAAAAAGAGGAGGACTGGCAACAGATGTTAGCTCAGGGCTAACCTTCCCCACCAAAAAAAATAAACTCTTACAACTCTATACAACTATAGACAAATAACCCAATTAAAAAACAGGTAAAGGATTTGAGAAGACATTTCTCCAAAGTAGATATGTAAATGGCCAATAAGCACGTGAAAAGATGCTCAATATCATTAGTTACTAGGGAAATGCAAATGAAAACCACGATGAGATACCACTTCACAGCCACTAGGATGTCTAGAACCAAAAAGACAAACAATAGCAAGTGTTGGTGAGGATGTAAAGAAATCAGAACCCTCATACATTGCTGATGGAATGTAAAATGGTGCAGCTGCTTTGTAAAACAGTTTGGCAGTTCCTCAAAAAGGTGAACATAGAGATATCAACATGACCCAGTAATTTCTCTCCTAGGTAAACATCCAAGAGAATATGTCCACACAAAAATTTGTACACAAATGTTCACAGCAGCATTCTTCACAATAACCAAAAAATGGAAACAACTCAGATGTCCAGTATCTGATGAATGGATAAATAAAATGTGGTATACGCAATGGAGTACTATTCAGTAATAAAAAGAAATGAAGTACATACTGACACATGCTACAACATGGATGAACCTTGAAAATATTTTGCTAAATGAAAGAAGCCAGGTGCCATTTATACGAGATGTCCAGAATAGACAAATCCACAGAGACAGAAAATAGATTAGTGGTTGCCAGGGGCTGAGCAAGGGTGATGAAGAGAAACAAGGTGTGGCTGCAAATAGGAACAGTTTCTTTTTGGGTGATGCAATTGTTCTAAAATTAGATAGTGGTGATAGTTGTACAACTCTGTGACTATACTAAAAATCACTGAGTTGTACACTTTAAATAGATGAATTTTATGGTATGTGCGTTATATCTCAATAAAGCTATTTTTTAATAAATTAAAACTAGAAATAACTATTATTTCTAATCTGCCTGACCCTAACATGCATGCTCAGGCAGGTTCATCAATCTACCACATAACGTATAACATTCTAACGAATCTTCAATTATAAAATGGAAATTTTAGCAACCAGTCATCTCATAACAAATTCATTTTAAGGGCTACAAAATTATTATTTTTAATGAAATCATATTCTTCAAAACATTCATCAAATGCCAACTATGATAACTGCTGAAAAAACTAAGCAATTTATTTTTAACATAGGATTTTGAAGTGTTTAGCAAAGCACAAAGCTCTATTAGAACTTCCAACTCAATAAACAGCATATTTTATTTGCTTGGTTTGTTAATCAGGAACTAATACTCTATAATTGCCTAACAGAGCTAAGCAACAGAATTTCAGACATTTCTGAACAACATTTCCCAAGCTTGTAACTTCATGAAAAGTACCTACACTAAGCATTGATCATTTTGTCAGAATAAGGCTTTCCACATAAATTTACAATCTTTTAGCATGGTGTGACCTTACAAAAGTTGCTTAATTTCTTTCTACCTGTTTTTTCCTCCTCCTAATTGGGGAAAATAAAAACATCTGCCCTAACCCTTTATTTGATTGCTATAAAAATCAAGAGAGAAAGCACCCTGTAAGATGCAATTATTACCTCCTAAACGAAAAAGCTGGAGAAGTAGACGATTTTCTTTTTAATAATTTTATTTATTTATTCATTTATTTTTCCCCCAAAGCCCCAGTAGATAGTTGTACATCATAGCTGCACATCCTTCTAGTTGCTGTAAGTGGGATGCGGTCTCAGCATGGCCGGAGAAGCAGTGCGTCGGTGTGCGCCTGGGATCCGAACCCGGGCCACCAGCAGCGGAGCGCGCGCACTTAACCGCTAAGCCACGGGGCTGGCCCCTGGAGAAGTAAACGATTAAAATATCAAATACTTCCTAAGAAGAGCATAAACCTGGGATGGAGGTGGGCACGTGGTACTGGGGAAACAGATCTAAAGGTTCCACTCCCAAACAACAAAAAACAGTATGTTATTGGATTTGCAAAATTTTATCAATTCTTTCATACTGAACATCAGTACCTCTTTAAATCTAAAGGATCCTTATCAGTGATAATCTTCGTGGACAGTCAAGAAAGAATTTGTTTTTGTGCAGGACAAAAAAAAAAAAACCTGAAAAGGCTGACTTCAAAATTATTTTCCTTAAAGCTTTTAAGTAGTAAGTCACAAAAATGTCATGTTGACCTGTTTAATGTATTTTTAAAATACTACAAATAATATTTGAGCAAAAGTAACACTTTCTCCAACACCACCCTAGGCTAACTATAATAAGAATACCATGCTAGTGAGGCATCCATACTCGCAATTAAAAAACCACCAAAAGGACAAATAGAACCATGAAATAACTTAAAGTTGCCAGCTAGAAAAATATATTTCCCAGGGCTAAAAACTGGGATAATACCAAATATCAAACTGATATTATCAAATATCAACTTTCAGATAATATCAAATTATATTTGATTATATAAAACATATATTTATAAAACTCCATGATGTCCTGTCTGCAGCCCCACTCTACCCCTACTTTAACTGTCTTTTAAAAATTGTTTTTATAAAAAGAAAAGCTCGGAGCTGGCCCAGTGGCGTAGCGGTTAAGTGCACACGCTCCGCTGCAGAAGCCCGGGTTCGGATCCCAGGCGCACACGGACACACTGCTTGTCAAGCCATGCTGTGGCAACGTCCCATACAAAGCGGAGGAAGATTGGCCTAACATCTGTGCCCATCTTCCTCTACTTTATACATGGGATGCCTGCCAACGCATGGCTTGATAAGCGGTGCGTAGGTCCGCGCCCGGGATGCCAACCTGAGAACCCGGAGGTCGCTGAAGCAGAGTGCACGAACTGCACCGCTAGGCCACCAGGTTGGCCCTGAAAAATGAATGTATTTTATCTAAACAAGCATATGTGTAACAAAAGATTGGTCTTGAAAAAGGAAATTCAAGTACATAAGCTTCTTAATTTAAATAATTTTAGAAAAATAAAATTAACTTAAAAAACAAAAGTATCAACCTAGGTCTCAATTCACTTACCTATTCAATGAAGGGACCAGTCTAGAAAATCTCTAAGTACTCTATGATTTCTAAAATTGACTTTCAGTGTTCTGTTTGTTGATGGCCGCTGTTCTAATAAATTACAACAAAAATATATCCCTAATATTCGTAATTAGTCTAGCCAACTGGAGATTAATTTATCTCCCAATACATACAACAATTAATGTTGAAACCAGTCTATATTTCAACATACACTGAGGGCCTATGATCTCTCTTTTCAACCTCTCCCTCTTGTGGTCTATAAATATCTTCAGATAACTTTTAATCTTTTAATTACAAACATTAAAACTTCTCCTTCAACTCTACATTCCCTTCTAGTTGCTGCCTTTTCACCTCCCCTTCCCAGCCAAGGTCTTTTTAAAAAAAAATTTACTGATCCACTCTCTCATCTCCAATCCACTCAAACTGCTCTAGCTAAATTTGTCAATGACTTCCTAGTTGCCAAGCCTAATTGACACTTGAAATCCTCATCTTAGCCTAGCACAGGAACCAACACAGCTGACCACTCCTTTTTAAAACTCTCCTCCCTGTCTTCTACAAAACTTGATACTTTTTACTGATTTTCCTCTTCTGTCTCCTTTTGTGGGCTTTCTCCCTGTGCATCTCTTAAATATGATTTTGTGTGTGTGTGTGAGGAACACCAGCCCTGAGCTAAATAACATCTGTTGCGAATCCTCCTCTTGTTTGCTGAGGAAGATTGGCCCTGGGCTAACATCCATGTCCATCTTTCTCTACTTTACATGGGACGCTGCCACAGCGTGGCTTGACAAGCAGTGTGTCGGTCCGCGACCGGGATCCCAACCCACAAACCCCTGGCCACCGAAGCAGAGCACGCGAACTTAACCGCTACACCGCTGGGCTGGTCCCTTAAATGTGACTTTTATCCAGCCATGTTTTCAGACCTCTATGCTACTTGTTCTCACTAGATGATCTCATCCACTCTCACGGCTTTAACTGCTTCTCCCTAAAACCTGTTATATCTCCTGCATTCCCTCTCCTAAGTAAAGGTTTCACCATACATTCAATAATCCAAGGCCAGACACCTAGGAACCATTCTCTTCATCGACTATGTCCAGTCAATCCTAACAATTCTAACTCTTAAATATCTCTTGCATCCATCCTTTCTTCTTTACCCCAGACGTTATTACTCTAATTCATACCATGATCTCTGGGTTAGATTTCTACTATAGTTTTCCAAATGGTATACCTGTATCCATTCTGGCCTTCCTCCAACCTATCTGCTACATTGACACCAAAATAATTGTTCTAAAAGCTCAAATATGACCAATTGGTCTACTATTTTTGAATCTTCATTGGTTCCCAAAGCCCTACTTAAAAAAAAAAAAATCTCTTTTAAATAGTACATGAAGCTTTTCATCATCTGGCTCCATGCCTAGGTCTCCACCTCACCTCCCACTGTCACTCCTTTTCAACCTACGAAACTGCTATACCATACTATTTGCAGTTCCCCAAATAAGACATGTTGCTCCACATACTTCCACATGTTTGTGCCCAGGTTTACCTTTGCTTAATATGTCCCACTCATTTTTATCCTCCTGGCAAACTTCTGCTAATTTTTCAATACTGAACACAAGCTTCACCTCTTTGGTAAAGCCTTGCTGGAAGTGATCATCCTCACAGAATCTGGTGCATTTACTTAGGTACATATTTGCCTTCCCAACTAGCCCTTTAATTCCTTGATGGCAAGGATGTCTTATTCCTCCTTCTATCTTCAGCACTTAAGCACAGTCTTGCCAGAGTAAATGTGTCAATGACTGTTGTTAAATGAACAAATGAATGAATGAATATAAAGTACTTTACTGGGCACTACTAAGAAATATAATTTTCCTTTCTCAAAAAGCTTATCAATATGTAGTGGTGGATTAGGAAGACATATACATGAAAAATTAGGTAACAATACAAAATACAAGTCAAATTCAGAAAAATTACATGATATTAAAATGTAACAGATATACAAATATTAATATATTATAAAAACTCAGAGGAAACAAAAGTCATTACAGCTTAGAATAATCTGAGAAGGCTCCACGGAAAAGCTTTGGAAAAGCTTTGAAATGAGTATTAAAAAGAGGGAGAATTAGGGGGCCAGCCTGGTGGTGCAAGCAGTTAAGTGCACGCGCTCCACTGCGGCGGCCCAGGGTTCGCCGGTTTGGATCCCATGCGCGCAGTGACGCACCGCTTATCAAGCCATGCTGTGGTGGCATCCCATATAAAGTGGAGGAAGATGGGTATGGATGTTAGCTCAGGGCTGATCTTCCTCAGAAAAAAAAAACGCACCGCTTATCAAGCCATGCTGTGGTGGCATCCCATATAAAGTGGAGGAAGATGGGCATGGATGTTAGCTCAGGGCTGATCTTCCTCAGAAAAAAAAAAAAAGAGGGAGAATTAGAAAAAAAGAGGAAAGAAGGATTTTTTTTTAATTTTCTTAAGTAAAATCTGCTAAAATCAACACTAATCCTAGGCTGTTTCAATGTATACAATTTTTACATCATATAACAAAAATATGTTTCTGCAGGAAAAAAAATTGAGGTTTCCCAACTGACAAATCCATTCAACGAATATATATTTGAGCTTACTATAGGTCAAGATCAAATTGAGAACAAGAGGATAGGGAGCTAGGATACAAAGACTTCATAATAGCAACCTTTTTGGTCAAATCTCATTACAACAAACATAATTACAATAAAAATCTCCACATCATTCATATTTATGTGATATAAATATTCATTTAACCAAATTTAAGCACCTGCTGTGTTCTCAGCACAAGTCTAAGCACTGGATGAAGCAGCAAGTAAACAGGCGAAAACCTGGCCCTCGTGGAGGTTACATTCTAATGGGTGGAAATGTATAATAAACAACATAAACATGTAAAATATGTGGTACACTAGATGATACATGCTAAGGAGAAAAATAAAAAAGAAAAGGAAAGGAAAGATTGGGAGTTACAATTTTAGATAGGGCAGCCAGAGAAAGTCTCACTGAAAAGGTGACCTTTGTATGTCAAGACCTGAATGTCAGGAAGCAACGCTACAAATATCTACCGAGAAGAGGGAACTGCAAGGACAAAGAGCAGATTAAGTAAGGGAAAGAGTAGTAGATGAGCGGGAGGGGCGTATGGGGGTATCAGATTAAGGATGGCTAACTGTTGGGCTGGCCCCATGGCCTAGCGGTTAAGCACGCGCCCTCCGCTACTGGCAGCCCAGGTTCGGATCCCAGGTGCGCACAGACGCACCACTTCTCCGGCCATGCTGAGGCCGCGTCCCACATACAGCAACTAGAAGGAAGTGCAGCTATGGCATACAACTATCTACTGGGGCTTTGGGGGGAAGAAAATAAATAAATAAATAATTAAAAAACAAAAAAAAAAAAGGATAGCTAACTGTCAATTATTTCCAGCAAAAATCAATACAATAAAATTTCAATATACTAAAAGAATCTTGATAATTCATCTAAAATTTGCTATTAAGGAATCTAATCTGTAACACAAACTTAATTTGTTTCTATTTTCAAATTTCACTTATAAAAGATTTTAGTAATAGTTTCCTTAAACAAGGACTATACTAAATGAAAGGAGTCCCACCTCACTCCTAAGGCAGCCCCAAATTTCACACAGAAAACACTGTATGATATGATGACAAAATGCACATAATACTACAATGCAACTTAACTTTTTTTCTTTTTTTGCTGAGGAAGATTAGCCCTGAGCCAACATCCACTGCCAATCTTCCTCTATTTTGTATGTGAGCCACCACCACAGCATGGCCACTCACAGATGAGTGGTGTAGGTCAGTGTCCGGGAACCGAACCCGGGCCACCAAAGCAGAGAGCGCCAAACTTAACCACTAGGCCACCAGGTCTGGCCCTGCAACTAAACTTCTAATTGCTTTCATTTTAAAAGTCTACTGAAAATATTCCACTAATCCCAAATTTATTTGTCTTTTCTCAAAGGAACTAGAGAAACAAAGATTTTTGTTACAAGAATCTCACAGGATTTAAATGTCAAAATATTAACTGCTACACTTTTTTAAGAGATTTACTCAGAGTAAGGAAGTATGACATGCAAACCTTAAAACTATTTTTTTTAAGTCATCAGGGTAGAGTTAATAGGTATGAGCAAGCAGTAAATTCTTCAGACGAAAAACAAGGAAGCGTGCAGACTAAGCACTATATTATTAAAACAGTTTTTGATGAAGTCAGTTAAAGACTCAATGGAGTTTTTATCTAACCAGCTTGTTGAATTTATGAAAGTTTAAAAACAAGCTAGGTAATCTTCTAAAGTAAAGTTTACGTTGCTTGAAAGCATCCAAGCACAAAATGGAATGAGTTTAGATTACTCCAAGTGGTTCCCAAAGTGTGGTCCACAGACTCCTGGAGATCCCCAAGACTCTTCCAGGAAGTATATAAGGTCAAAACTATTTTCATACATGTATTGAATCATTATGTTGTACATCTGAAACTAATATGTTATATGTCAATTATATCTCAATTTAAAAAACTATTTTCATAATAACACCAAGATATAACCTCTTAGTATACCTTTTTCACTATGTTAACATTTGCATCAATGGACATATTTGTGCACTCCACAAGCAATGGTGGGTAGAACTGCTTGCACCTTAGCACAAATCAAGGCAGCAACACCAAATTGTACTAGTAGTTATATTCTACACTGCCATGTGCTCTCAGTTAAAAACAAAAAACAAAAAACGCCAGTATCACTTGATTGATGAAGCAATAAAAATTATTAATTTTGTTAAATCTCAACTCTTAAGTAAATGTCTTTTTAATATTCTGTGTGACAAAATGGGAAGTATGAATCAGGCACTTCTGCTGCATACCAAAGTGTGATGGTTGTCTCAAAAAAGCACTTGCACATATCAAGTGCTTGACCACACAATCGTTCGATACGTGAACTCAACTAGCCACTTCTTCCATGATATCTTGCTTCAAAGAAAAGAGGGAGTTAAAAAGACAGCATGAGTAGAAGGGGATTCAAAGAAGAGGAGATAGGTAAAATATAAGATATGCTTCCAATGTTCCAATAATCAACAGCATATCCTAGAAGATAACTAAATTTACTATTATTTATTTTTATGTCTGTCTCTTCACTGGTTCTTCTTATAATCTCAATCACCTTGTTATGTTCTAGGAACTATGATGACTACTAACTACTGACCTGAACCTCAAATATTAACCTTTTCTATTGGAAGAATCCACAGTGTGCTAGACCAATGTGGTACTATTAGCAGCAGAACCCCAACAGTAGCACAAAGAGGAGTAAGTGCTCTGACTAAAGTTAGTGGCCAGAAGATCACTGCAGATACACACACCCCATGAACTTGCCTTGTGTCTCCCTTTTACTTATTTTTCAATAGTGATTGTGTGGACCCCACTGATCTAACTCAATCATATTTTTTTTTCCAGGTTTCAATTGATTTATTCTGTTTCCTTCCATGCATGCAAACATATATATTCACACAACACCCACCTAAGCAGATTGTTCAGGGCTCCCATAATCTTTCCAGCAAGACTTTTATTACTCTAACACAGAATCAAAGGAGACCAATAAGGCCCCTCTGTCAAGTTGCTTGTCTTTTTTTCCCCCAATGACGTGGGGTTTTTTTTTTTTTTTTTTTTGCTGAGGAAGATTTGCCCTGAGCTAACATCTGTTGCCAATTTTCCTCTTTTTGCTTGAGGAAGATTGGCCCTGAGCTAACATCTGTGCCAGTCTTTCTCTATTTTGTATGTGGGCTGCCGCCACAGCATGACCGCCAACAAGTGGTGTAGGTCCGCACCCAGGAACCAAACCTGAGCTGCTGAAGCCGAGTGTGCTGAACTTAACCACTAGGCCACAGCGCCGCCCCTCCCAGTGATGTCTTTTATTTCTTTCTCTTGTCTAATTACATTGCTAGTTCCTCCAAAAGTGATGACGATGGACATTTCATATCTGACTTTAATGGGAATTATTTTAGTGTTTCACCATTAAGCTTGATATGGATTTTTTATTATATGTATATAATTAAACACAAGAGGATGCCAGAAGCTCCTAACAGAAAACAAGGGGCAGGCCCCATGGCTTAGGGGTTAAGTGTGCACGCTCCGCTACTCGCAGCCTGGGTTCGGATCCAGGGCGCGCACCGACACACCACTTGTCTGGCCATGCTGAGGCCGCGTCCCACATACAGCAACTAGAAGGATGTGCAACTATGACATACAACCATCTATTGGGGCTTTGGGGAGAAAAAGAGAAAAAAAAAAAAAGGAGGAGGATTGGCAAAAGATGTTAGCTCAGGGCTGGTCTTCCTCAGCAAAAAGAGGAGGATAGGCATGGATGTTAGCTCAGGGCTGATCTTCCTCACAAAAAAAAAAAGAAAACAAGAAGAGGCCAGTAGCTCCTTAACATTGTTGTTACTATTGTTCAATATTGGCCTCCTCTTTTATTTTTTGGATTCCTTTTTTTTAATATGGTAAAATATTGATAAAATAAAAATTTACCATTTTAACCATTTTTAAGTGTACAGTTCGGTGGCACTAAGTATACTCCCATTGTTTTGCAACCATCATCTTCATCCATCTCCAGGACTTTTTCATCTTCCCAAACTGAGATCTGTATCCACTAAACACTAACTCCCCATTCCCCCTTCTCCCCAGCCTCTGGTAACCACTGTTTTACTTTCTGTCTCTATGAACTTGCCAATCATATTATTTTACTAGTAAGGAATCTCAAGTCCTGAAAGCTGAGTGACTTTCCCAAGGTCACCCAGCTGATTTCTGGCAGATAAAAGTCAAAGGTAAGCACTTACTTAGAAAGGAAAGTGGTGATCATCTGTACCCAAACAGATTCACTTCATTTCCTTCTTTGTCTCAGGACCTAGCCTTGGTCTGCTAGATTTCAGCAAGGTATTCATTTGACAAAGTCTCTCGTCTTTTAATGGACAAATGTCAACATCTGGGGCATATATCAACATGGTTAATGAATTCCTAACAGGCTGAATAACGTTGACCATAAATACCTATCCATCTGAAGACGCATTTCTAATGCCATGGCCTAGGGCTTGACTCTTGATCCTCTCCTGTTCAACAGTTGCACTAATGATTTGGATGTGGCCATTTGTGGCACAATGATGAAATCTGTGATATGATATGAAGAATAGTATGACAGCTGGATCTGCTAGATCAAAGAATCAGTATTCAAAAGATCTAATCAAATTAGAATAATGAACTAAATCTATCTAACATGATGCTTTATAGAGATATATGGTTCTACATTTGTGTTCAAAGAGACCCAAACTATTGAATTATCTGTTATAGAAAAAAATGCCATCAGGAAACAAGCCAATGTACTCTCAGGCTGCACAATTAGAAATGTCCAAAATGGAGGGGTTTGCGAGGGGGAAATTACTTGTTCCAGGCTGTACTGATCAACAGCACAGTTCATCTCAACCAACATTCACTGAGCACCTACTATGTGCCAGACCACATTCGAAATATTGTTTTCATTTCCAGTTCCAATCACAAGACTCATGTCACATCTTGACAAAAACATATCCAAGAGAAAATAATTAAGAAAGTAAGATGTCTAGAAGTTTTTACTTATAAATGATAAAAGTAACTTAGAAAAAATTTAATCAGAAGATAATTATAACAATAATACGGGGCCGGCCCCACAGCTTAGTGGTTAAGTGTGCGTGCTCCGCTACTGGCATCCCGGGTTTGGATCCCGGGTGCACACCGACACACCGCTTCTCTGGCCATGCTGAGGCTGCGTCCCACATACAGCAACTAGAAGGATGTGCAACTATGACATACAACTATCTACTGGGGCTTTGGGGAAAAAAAGGAGTACGATTGGCAATGGATGTTAGCTCAGAGCCAGTCTTCCTCAGCAAAAAGAGGAGGATGAGCACGGATGTTAGCTCAGGGCTGATCTTCCTCACAAAAAAAAAAAAAACAATATACGTAACATTTACTTAGCACCTATACGTGGCAGTCGTGGAGGTGCATCGCTTATATCTACCTTCAAGAAAGAACTACTTCAAGAAAGTCCAAGGCAGTCCCTTGGACTCAAGCTGAGACCACTCTCTTCCTGGGTAACCCCAGCCGACGACTGATCACAGCACGGCACTAAGGCTCAGCCATTTCTGTTAAATGCAGGACTCTCTAATGAAGAACTTTTGCTCCGGAGTCTTCATTGGGTCTGAGACTCTGTCAGGTCTGAATCACACTCTGAGTCTCTCTCTGCCAATTCTGTTCCCTCCCCCTTTCCTTTCATAGGAGTCCTCACCTCGGCCAATATACCTCTTGTATTCCTCTGTCTGGGCATCTGCTTTCAGAAGAAACTGGCACAGTTGATACCAGAAATGGACTGAGAAAGCAGAAGGAAAGAATGGGGTTTGGAAACTAGATCACTTACTGTCCCACTGGCAATAAGGATCTCATCCTGGGTGGTGTGTGGAGCATGGACAGTCCCCGGCACAAGCTGGCGGCCCAAATGCTAAAACTTTCTCGGGAAAAGTGCTAAAACTTTCTTGGGAGAATGTTCCCAAAGAGAAACACTCTGACTGGTGTAATGATTCCAAATTTGAAAAGTGTGAGGGAAACAATACACTGAAAACAATGCAATTGGCTGACTGTTATGCTGCATTGACTCCCTAGAGAGGGCAGCTAACAAACAACTGGAAACAGTGTGAAAGCCAGGGGGCTCTCCGGTAGTTCACAGAGAGGTCTTTGTCATTTACAGTGGGAAAGCAGGAAAAGCTGAAGACCAAACTCAGGATAGTTAAGGACTACAATGCTTCAAAGATGACTGAATGCTCAGTCAGGGCAAGTTTGTTACGCCAAAGTCAGGGTCCTACTTTGGAAAACATGGAAGCCTAATAGATGAGACAGGGACATCTAAGATGGCTGCCCCAAAGATTTTGATTCTCCAGAGTCCTCTGAATCCTCAGAGTCTGCAAGGATGATGTTAGCACTTCCCACTGTACAGGAATACACTTCAAAGGCCTCTCACCTGCCAGGCAACAGGGGCTCCCCCCAGAATCTGTCCCCCACCTCCACTGCTGATTACCATGATAATAACTAATGTTAACCCTGCTAAGGACATTTTTGGCCTGATAAGGGAAAAAAGAGACAAAAGCCCAAAGCTGCTGCAAGAATTAGCCAGTGTATACCAGCAGGATCAGTGGGAATACCCACGGTGCTGGATTTTGAGGGTGCTTTATCAAGGAAGCCAGAACATTAACCTGAATAAGTTAAAGTTTGACTGGGGGTGGGGAAGGCTACTGTCTCAGGATATGGGGATTACTACTGTGACAGGGACCTAGGGTTTGGTATAAACTCGCTGCTAGGATGACTTCTAGAAGCCTAGAAAAGAAAGACCCACATCGAGTAAAGTTGAAATGCCTGAATTGACATCGCAGAGAGTAGAGAATGGGATTAAAAGGCTCAGGATAGTGGGTATGCTAGAGTGGAAATATTATGTGAGGTCAGAAGACCCACCAGAGAATTATGTTCCGTAAGAAGGTGCATAAGACACACCATTCACCAAGGTCATCGGGAATACACTGGCAAGAGGGGCACCAGCATCAGTAAGAAGTTAAATGATGGCTCTCCTCTAAAGCAGAGGCTGTCACAGAGTTTGGCTCATTGATAGCAATAGGGATGATGGTGCTATGAGGCCACAGCAGCCAGGTGGTGGCACTTAAAACCAGAAGCTAGTGGACCAGAGTTGTCATGACTGGCAAGGTCGGAGACAGCCAATAAAGCCTGACCCACAGAGAGCTGTGGAGATAGTCAATAGAACACGGTGTCATTAGAGCAAAATAGGCAGGCAGTCAACAACAGTGATGCTTAATATATAAAATCAAAACAAGGCAAGAACAGATAAGCACAAGGCTGAAAGGTTGCCTCAATAAAAAGCTACTATCTCTTGCCTAATTTCTGGACCTGAGCCAGTTTTCAGATCCAGACCCACTGACTTAAAGAGATGGCTGGGTCTCCAGGAGTAAGGACCCTGCAATATATATTAATGATTCCCCCAAGTCCTTCCCCAAAGGGATCTATGGCTACTTACTCAGGTGAGTATATAGTGGGGAAAGGAAAATACCCAGACGTTTGAAGAGCTATTGATCACAGAGGCTGAGCTGACACTGATAGCTGGAGACCTGGAACATCATTACAGCCCTATTATAGGCGAAGGAATAGAGGAACTAAGCAATAAATGGAGTCCTGGCCAAAGTCTAGCTTACAGTGGGTCCACTGATCCACAGACCCACCCAGCAGTCATTATCCCAGGCCCTGAATATAAAAATGAGATTGGCGTACTTGGCAGTTGGGGTAACCCTGACCCTGGGTCCTTGGCCTGTGGAGTAAGAACTATCATAGGGGAAAAGAACAAGTGAAACCTGAAAATGTCTCCCCACCCCTTGCCCAAAATAGTAAATCAAAAGCAGTACTGTGTGGGAGAGTGACGTCAGCATCATGGCGGAGTGAGCTTTCCCGTGAATTCTTCCCCCACAAAATACAACAAAAGTAACAGCCACAGACCAACAACGGAATCCCAGACAGTCAAAAGCTGGAGCGGAGGGATCCACACTGCCGCACATCTGAGAGCGGAACGTGCTGGGCCGGAGGAAGTGGGGAGAGGTAAGGAGAACTCCGCTCCCTCCCCATCAGATCAGCGATCCAGTCCGCGCGGCTCCCAGAGAGGGGGGAGGGGCGGCCCTCGGCGGGAAACTGTAGCTCTTCGGGCTCTCTCAGCCAGTGGGAAACTCCCACACAGAGGGCTCAGAGGAGCCACAGGGCTACCATCAACATCTGAGCAACCCAGAGAGCGGATAAAGAGGGGCAAACGAGAAGCCTCCCACGTCAGGGACCCAGAGGGCAAAAGAGAGAGCTCCCCCCTCCCCGCAACCCGGAGTCTGCAGCTCGACCAGATCTAGCGGTCCGAGGCAGACCTGAATAAACTGGACTGGACCCGTGGATCGCAGTGGGGAAAAGAAACAAAACAAAACAAAACAAAACTGCGGATCGCAGCAGAAAAACTGGGGCAGAGCGCAGGGGGCTTAGACTACACAGCCCTTTACCACCACACAGTGGCGGCAGGTGGAAATTGCAACCAGAGACTTCCAGGATGAGGAAAATCAAAACCAACACAGGAACCACAATGCAAAAATATATGAAATCACCAGACCAGAAACAAAATGACAAGCACCCAGAAATCAACCCCGAAGACACAGAAATCCATAAACTAAATGACAGAGATTTCAAAATAGCTATCATAAAAACACTCAACGAAATACGAGACAACACAGACAAACAATTAAATGAGATTAGGAGTTTCTTCACAAAAGAGATTGAAATCATAAAGAAAAACCTATCAGGGCTGATGGAGATGAAGAACACAATGGAGGAGATAAAGGAGAATCTGGAATCTTTAAAGAACAGAGCTGACAATATGGAGGAAAGAATTAGTACTTTAGAGGATAGGAATACAGATATACTCCAGATGGAAGAAGAGAGAGGACTAAGACTAAAAAGAAATGAAGAAAGACTCCGAGAAATATCGGACTCTATTAGAAAATGTAACATAAGAATTATAGGTATTCCTGAGGGAGAGGAGAGGGAAAGAGGAACAGAGAGTCTATTCAAGGAAATAATAGCTGAAAATTTCCCAAATCTGGGGAAGGAGCAGGAAATACCAGTAAGCGAAGCCAACAGGACTTCTATATATATTAACAGACAAAGGCCTTCACCACGACACCTAGTGGTAAGGCTAGCCAGGGTCAACGACAAAGAAACAATATTAAGGGCAGCTAGACAAAAACAAAAAATAACGTACAAAGGAACTCCCATCAGGCTCTCAGCGGATTTCTCAACAGAAACTTTTCAGGCTAGAAGAGACTGGAATGATATATTCAAAATACTAAAAGACAAAAACTTTCAGCCAAGAATACTCTATCCAGCAAAAATATCCTTCAAATATGATGGAGAAATAGTAACTCTCCCAGATAAACAAAAGCTAAGGGAGTTCATGGCCACGAGACCTCCACTACAAGAAATACTCAAGAAGGCCCTCAGGCCTGAAAACAAGAAGAGAAAGGGAACACAAAGCTTGGAGGAAGGAGAAAAGTAGGTAGACAAAATCAGAGAAATAGTAGATCTTTACCGGAATAGGTTAGCAACCACTTAAATACTAAACTCAAAGATCAAAGGAAGAAATTCACCAAAAATAAATTTAACCTCATCACTGTAAACACACAGCCACAACACAAGATAGAATAAGGTATAACAAGAGCAACTTAGAAGGGGAAGAGGAAAGTGACTGAATTGACTTAGTATAAGGAAATAGGAGGCTATCAGATAATGAACTATCTCATACAGAAGATTTTTCGCCCAAACCTCAAGGTAACCACTAAACAAATAATCAAATTAAAACCACATATGATAAACAAAGAGAAAACTAGAAGAATCATAAGACAGAACAACCAAACTGAATTGGCAGTCCAAAACAAATGGGACAAGAAACAAAGGAAATGCAAAAGAACCAGAAAATAAGTGACAAAACAGCAACATTCAACCCTCATATTTCAATAATTACCCTAAATGTAAATGGATTGAACTCTCCAATCAAAAGATACAGAGTGGCAGGATGGATTAAAAAGCAAGACCCAACAATATGCTGCCTTCAGGAAACACATCTTAGCACTAAAGACAAGCACAGGCTCAGAGTGAAAGGATGGAAGACAATACTCCAAGCTAATGGCAAACAAAAGAAAGCAGGTGTTGCCATACTCATATCAGACAAAGTAGACTTCAAGATAAAACAGGTTAAGAAAGACAAAGAAGGGAAATATATAATGATAAAAGGGACACTCCATCAAGAAGACATATCACTTATAAATATATATGCACCCAACATAGGAGCACCAATGTACATAAAGCAACTATTAACAAACCTAAAAGGAGAAATCAACAACAACACAATAATAGTAGGGGATCTTAACACCCCACTTACAGCAATGGATAGATCATCCAGACAAAAAGTTAATAAAGAAATAGTAGACTTAAATGAAAAACTGGACGAGATGGACCTAGTAGACATATACAGAGCACTCCACCCAAAAACAGCTGACTACACATTCTTCTCAAGCGCGCATGGAACATTCTCTAGGATAGACCATATGTTGGGAAACAAAGCAAGCCTCAATAAATTTAAGAAGATTGAAATCATAACAAGCATCTTTTCAGACCATAAGGCTATGAAACTGGAAATGAACCAGGAAAAAAAAACTGGGAAAGTGACAAAAATGTGGAGATTAAACAACATGCTACTGAACAACCAATGGATCATTGATGAAATTAAAGGAGAAATCAAAAACTATCTGGAAACAAACGAAAATGATAACATGCCATATCAAACCATATGGGACGCAGCAAAAGCGGTCCTGAGAGGGAAACTCATAGCGATACAAGCCCACCTTAACAAACAAGAAAAAGCCCTAATAGGCAACCTTAAATTACATCTAACAGAACTAGAAAAAGAAGAACAAACAAAGCCCAAAGCCAGCAGAAGGAGAGAAATAATAAAAATCAGAGCAGAAATAAATGATATTGAGACCAAAAAAAACAGTAGAAAGGATTAATGAAACAAAGAGTTGGTTCTTCGAGAAGATAAACAAAATAGGCAAACCCTTAGCCAGGCTAACTAAGAAAAAAAGAGAAAAGGCTCAAGTAAATAAAATTAGAAATGAAAGAGGAGAAATTACAACGGATACCATGGAAATACAGAGGATTATAAGAGAATACTATGAGAAATTATATGCCAACAAATTGGACAATCTAGAAGAAATGGATAAATTCTTAGACTCATACAACCTCCCAAAATTGAACCAAGAAGAAATGGAGAATCTGAATAGACCAATCACAAGTAAAGAGATTGAAATAGTAATCAAAAACCTCCCAAAAAATAAAAGTCCAGGACCAGATGGCTTCTCCAGTGAATTTTACCAAACATTCAAAGAAGATTTAATACCCATCCTCCTCAAACTATTCCAAAAAATAGAGGAAGATGGAACACTTCCTGAATCATTCTATGAGGCCAACATCACCCTGATACCGAAACCAGACAAAGACAATACAAAGAAAGAAAATTACAGGCCAATATCGCTGATGAACATTGATGCAAAAATCCTCAACAAAATATTGGCAAACCGAATACAACAATATATTAAAAAGATCATACACCATGATCAAGTGGGATTTATACCAGAGACGCAGGGATGGTTCAACATCCGCAAATCAATCAACGTGATACATCACATCAACAAAACAAAGAATAAAAACCACATGATCGTCTCAATAGACGCAGAGAAGGCATTTGACAAGATACAACATCCATTTATGATAAAAACTCTCAATAAAATGGGAATAGAAGGAAAGTACCTCAACATAATAAAGGCCATATATGACAAACCCACAGCTAACATCATACTCAACGGGGAAAGACTGAAAGCCATTCCTCTGAGAACAGGAACGAGGCAGGGCTGCCCACTCTCACCACTCCTGTTCAACACAGTACTGGAGGTTTTGGCCAGAGCAATTAGGCAAGAAAAAGGAATAAAAGGAATCCAAATAGGTAACGAAGAAGTGAAACTCTCACTATTTGCAGATGACATGATTGTATATATAGAAAACCCTAAAGAATCTGTTGGAAAACTGTTAGAAACAATCAACAACTACAGCAAAGTTGCAGGGTACAAAATCAATCTACAAAAATCAGTTGCATTTCTATATGCTAATAATGAACTAACAGAAAGAGAGCTCAAAAAGATAATACCATTTACAATTGCATCAAAAAGAATAAAATACCTAGGAATAAATCTTACCAAGGAGGTGAAGGACCTATACAATGAGAACTACAAGACATTATTGAGGGAAATCTACGATGACATAAAGAAATGGAAAGATATCCCATGCACGTGGATTGGAAGAATAAACATAGTTAAAATGTCTATATTACCTAAAGCAATCTACAGATTCAATGCAATCCCAATCAGAATCCCAATGACATTCTTCACAGAAATAGAAAAAAGAATACTAAAATTTATATGGGGCAACAAAAGACCCCGAATAGCTAAAGAAATCCTAAAGAAAAAGAACAAAGCAGGAGGCATCACAATTCCTGACTTCAAAACATACTACAAAGCAATAGTAATCAAAACAGCATGGTACTGGTACAAAAACAGACACACAGATCAATGGAACAGAATTGAAAGCCCAGAAATAAAACCACACATATACGGACAGCTAATTTTCGACAAAGGTGCTAAGGACATGCAATGGAGAAAGGAAAGTCTCTTCAATAAATGGTGTTGGGAAAACTGGACAGCCACATGCAAAAGAATGAAAGTGGACCATGTGCTATCGCCATTCACAAAAATTAACTCAAAATGGATCAAAGACCTGAAGGTGAGACCTGACACTATAAAACTCATAGAAGAAAATATAGGCAACACACTATTTGACATTGGGTTTAAAGGAATCTTTTCGGATGACATGCCTACCCAGACTAGGGAAACTAAAGAAAAAATAAACAAGTGGGACTTTATCATACTAAAGAGCTTTTATAAGACAAATGAAATCAGAATCAAGATGAACAAACAACCAACCAGCTGGGAGAGAATATTTGCAAAACATACATCTGACAAGGGGTTGATCTCCATAATATATAAAGAACTCACACAAATGAACAACAAAAAAACAAACAACCCGATCAAAAAATGGGCAGAGGAAATGAACACACACTTCTCCAAGGAAGATATACAGATGGCCAATAGGCACATGAAAAGATGCTCAACATCACTAATCATCAGGGAAATGCAAATCAAAACAACACTAAGATACCACCTCACGCCCGTTAGAATGGCCATAATCACCAAGACAAAAAACAACAAATGTTGGAGAGGATGTGGAGAAACAGGAACCCTCATACACAGCTGGTGGGAATGCAAATTGGTGCAGCCTCTATGGAAAACGGTATGGAGATTCCTCAAAGAATTAAAAATAGAGATGCCCTATGATCCAGCCATCCCACTACTGGGAATCTATCCAACGCACCTGAAATCAACAATCCAAAGAGGCTTATGCACCCCTATGTTCATTGCAGCATTATTCACCATAGCCAAGAAGTGGAAGCAACCTAAGTGTCCCTCGACTGACGATTGGATTAAGAAAATGTGGTATATATATATACAATGGAATACTACTCAGCCATAAAAAAAGACAAAATCGTCCCATTTGCAACAACATGGATGGGCCTGGAGCGTATTATGTTAAGTGAAATAAGCCAGAAAGAGAAAGACAAACACTGTATGATCTCACTCATATGTGGAATATAAACCAACACATGGACAGAGAAAACTGGACTGTGGTTACCCGGGAAGTGGGGGTGGGGGGTGGGCACAAGGGGTGAAGGGAGTCATATATGGGGTGATGGACAAACAAAAATGTACAACCCAAAATTTCACAATGTTAGAAACCATTAAAATATCAATAAAAATCAAAAAAAAAAAAAAAAAAGCAGTACTGTGTAGGAGGTGGAGGTATGAGGAATGGTAGAGATAGTGCTACTCTTAAGGATCTCAAACATGGAGGGGTAGTGGTCCCTTTCATATGTTTGTTTAATTCACCAGTCTGGCCTCTGCAGAAACCAGCTGGATCCTGGAGAATGATTAGAGACTACCACAAGCTCAACCAAGTAGTAGCCATGACCACAGCTGCCATACCAGATGTAGTATGTTTGCTACAGCAGATAAACATAGTCTCAGGTACATGGCATGCAGCCATTGATTTGGCCAACGAGTTCTCTTCTATCCCAATCAGAAACAGTTCCTTTCACAGGGAATAAACAATAGTATACATTTGCAGTTTTGCCTCAGGGCTATATTAATTCTCCTACTCTGCCATAATATAATCTGAGGAGATCTGGACTCAGAACAGCACAATGATCCATTAAATCAATGACATCATGTTGACTGTGCAAGATGAGCAAGAGATGGCCAGCATGCTGAAGGACACAATAAGACACATGTGCGCTCCAAAGGGTAGAAGAAAAACTACAAATATTTGGGAATCGGCCTTTTCAGTGAAGTTTTAGGATTCCAGTGGTCAGGGTCATGCTAACACATCCCCTTCAAAGCAAAAGACAAATTGCTGCATCTTACAACCCCCACTACAAAAAAGAAAGCACAACATCTGGTAGGCTTCCTCAGATTCCAGAGGCAACACATTCTATACACAGAATACTGCTGTGGCCCATGTACTGAGTGATATGAAAGGCTGCCAGCTTTGAGTGGGGGAAACTACTCTGCAGCAGGTCCACATTGTAGTGCAAGCAGTCCCTATGCTGTTGGAGGTATAAATAATGGGAAAAGATGCAGTACAGTTTGCAGCAAGCCCCAGTGGGAAAATAACAATGCAGGTGCCTGGAGTTCTGCAGGAAAGTCATGCTATTAGAAAAACAGCTCCTGGGGGCCGGCCCCGTGGCTTAGCGGTTAAGTGCGCAGGCTCCGCTGCTGGCGGCCCGGGGTTCAGATCCCGGGGGCGCACCGACGCACCGCTTCTCTGGCCATGCTGAGGCCACGTTCCATATACAGCAACTAGAAGGATGTGCAACTATGACATACAACTATCTACTGGGGCTTTGGGGAAAAAAAGGAGGAGGAGTGGCAGTGGATGTTAGCTCAGAGCCGGTCTTCCTCAGCAAAAAGAGGAGGATTAGCATGGATGTTAGCTCAGGGCTGATCTTCCTCACAAAAAAAAAAAAAGAAAAAGAATAACAGCTCCTGGTGTGCTACTGGGCTCTGGTAAGAGAATGCTTGACCACTGGGCACCATATGCCCAGAAGTATCCATAAGGAGCTGGGATCAATAGGACCCTCCAAGACACAAAGTCAAGTGAGCTTACCAACAATCCATTATGAGATAGAAATGGTACAACAAAAATCAAACCCAAGCAGAACCAGAGGGCACAAGTAAGCTACATTAGCAGGCAGCCAAGACTTCCCTAACACAGCACCCTTTCCTCAGCTCACATCTATAGCTGTTTGGGGGATCCTATATGACCAACTTAAGGAGGAGATAAAAGCCAAAGCTTGGCTTATAAATAGGTCAGTTCAGTATGTGAACGCAAGCTGAAAAAAAACAACAGCTTCATTACACTTAGGAGTGATCTTGACAGTGGAAAGAGAAAATCTTCCTAAGGATGGAGCTTCAAGTGATGCAACTGGTCATGAACTTTGGGTAGAAAGAAAAGCAGCCTGAGGTGGGAATATATACAGACTCATGGGCAATGGCAAATGGACTGGCTAACTGGTCAGAGGCCTTTAAGGAAAAAGACTATACAAGAGATGCAAGAAGGTATGAGTGGAGACAAACTGGGCATAAAGTGTGAAAATCTTTTTCACATGTTCATGCCTGTCAGAAAGCATCCAATGCAGAAGAGACATGGAACAACCAAGTAGGCAAAATGACTCAGGCAGTTGACATTAGCCACCCCAGAATTGGCATGATGGGGCCATGAATAGAGAAGCCAGGGGCCGGCCCCACAGCTTAGCAGTTAAGTGCATGCACTCCGCTACTGGCGGCCGGGGTTCAGATCCCGAGCACGCACCAATGCACCGCTTGTCTGGCCATGCTGAGGCGGCATCCCACATACAGCAACTAGAAGGATGTGCAACTATGGCATATAACTATCTACTGGGGGGCTTTGGGGAGAAAAAGGGGAAAAAAAAGGAGCACTGGCAATAGATGTTAGCTTAGGGCTGGTCTTCCTCAGCAAAAAGAGAAGAATTGGCATGGATGTTAACTCAGGGCTGATCTTCCTCACAAAAATAAAAAAGAAGCCACTGTGGCAGAAATGAAGATAGAAGCAGAGAAGGAGGCAGGGAGTCCCACTTACCCAATCAGGCTACTGCCCGCTCTGAACATCCAACCTATGAGAAACAGAGACCAACATTGAGTCCCTAATATAGCACTATGCCTCAAGCTGATCAACCAGCTACTAGGTGGCAAGTTGACCGCACTGTGTTCCTTCTATCCTGGAAGGGCCAGCAACTGATCCTCATGGGTATTCAACAGATACTTATTCCAGGTATAGGTTTGCCTTGCCTGCCCATAGAGCTCCAGCCACACCACTACAGAAGGGCTTACAGAGCACCCTGATCCACAGACATGGAATCCCATATAACATAGCATCCAACCAAGGGACTCACTTCACAATGAAGGAATTGTGGCAGTGGGCCCATAACCATGGGATCCAGTGGTCTTATCAGATAACACCATACAAAAGCAAGCAGCCTTATCAAGTATTGGAATAGCCTACTGAAGACACACCTGATGCACCAGCTCAGAGACAAGAATGGTGTGCTAGCCTCTAGGATGCAATATATGCACTGATTCAGAGCTATGTTCCCAGTAGGAAGAACACATGGTTCCGAGAACAAAGAGGCAGAAGCAGAAATGGTCCCCACTTACCGTCATTCCCAGTGATCCACTGGAGGACTCTGTGGGGACTCCATCCCCACAACACTGGGCTTTACAGAGTTAGAGGTCCTGAGTACACTTTTGCCAGTAGACACATCAAGGATCACACTGAACTTCAAATTACAGCTGCAGCCTGGGCATTTGGCACTCTTTGCGTCCCAGGACCAGGAGGCAAGAAGAGGAATCACCATCATGGCAGGGTTAATTAACCCTCCTACTCAGGAGGAAGAAGTGCTGCTGTTACATAATGGGAACAAGAAGGAGTATATGTGGAACTCAGATGATCCATCTGGGTACCACTTGATACTCCCCTGCCCAATTGTGACTGTGAATGGACCAATGTAATCACTCCAGCTTGAGAAGAGTATGGTTCTCAGACCCCCTCAGAAATGAGGGTTGGGTCATACCACTAGGTAAACCACCAAGACCAACAGAAATGATAGCTAATGGCTATAGCAGAATTTAGCTAAGGGGAATTTAGACTGGATAATGGAGGAGACAATGAGAATCATTGTGACCCTGAGACCAGCTACAGAGATGGGGGCCAAAACCCATCTCACTAACCTATTTCTTCTAAGTTTCCCATCAGGAAGAGAGGTCCATGGAACCAGGGAGGAGCTGCTCTGAGAAAATGTTTGAAGACAAAGATCTGTTAGCACAAGAAATGCACTGTGGCAATTACTTGGATCTCCCTTTAAAAAGGAACTTGCATTCAAGTGCAAGGAGTACAGTTAGCTAACAGCCTCCAGCTACAGTATGTTCAGAATTCATCTTGGCTTTCCAGCTGAGGTCATACTCTTGGGCAACTACTAGCAAGTGACTAAACATGGTGGGTGTACTAGAACCTGGCCATTTCTTCCCAATGCAGGACTCCTCTAACAGGCAATTTTTGTTCTAGACCCCTAGTGCGTTGGCTGAGATTTTTTTTTTTCAGATCTGCATCACAGACTGAGATCACTGAGGCTCTCCTCGGTCAATTCGGCTTCCTCTCTCTTTCCTTTCACAGACATTTCATTATCTACCCCTCAAAAAATCTCTTGTACTACTAACCGCATCTCAATGTCTGCTTCCCAGGGGACTAAACAACACACGATGTAATTAGTTCTTTACATGGATCATTTCATTTAACCCACTAAAGTATTATTGTTATTCCCATTTTATAGATGAGAAAACTGAGGCACAGAGAAATTAACTGCCCAAGATCACAGAGTAAAAGCAATGGAACTAAAATTTGAACCCAGGCAGTCTGAGTCCAAAGCCTGAGCTTTTAATTGTTATGCTAGGGAAAATAAGATATTATTTTGTCGCCTTCAGACATTAATATGAGAGTAATTACGCTGTATAATTTTAGAGAGCAAAACAACAATAGGATAGATATTAAACAAAAGCAGATCTTTGGCTAAATATAAAAGAAAATTTTCTAATAATTAGCAGTAACCAACAACAGAATGAGGTCCTTTAGGAAGTAATCAGGGCCTGTCACCTGAGAGTTCAAATAGTCATGGATATTGTGAGGGTGAGGCTTTATAAAACAGATAAAAGTTGACCTAGGGGCTGGCCTGGTGGCGTAGTGGTTAAGTTTGTGCGCTCCACTTCGGCGGCCTGGACTTCGCAGGTTCAGATCCTGGGCACGGACCGACACACCGCTTGTCAAGCCATGCTGTGGCAGCGTCCCATATAAAGTACAGGAACACGGGCACGGATGTTAGCCCAGGGCCACTCTTCCTCAGCAAAAAGAGGAGGATTGGCAACGGATGTTACCTCAGAGCTAATCTTCCTCACACACACACAAAAAAAAGTTGACCTAAACCAGTAAAAGGTGTACTATTAACTATTATGTGAAAAAAAAAAAAGGCTTCCACAGCCAATACATCTGGGTAAAACACTGCCGAACAAAGTTAAACAAATTTCCTTTTACTCCTCAGTTTTTAAAATACTAATACGTATTTTGAAATCTCTACCTGAGGGATATAGTATGCTGAAAAACCTAAACTTGTTTAACTAAAGAACACTTCATTGCTCCTAGTCTAGGATGATTTCTTTCCAAAGTCAAGATTCACTGATCCAAGGACTCCAGAAGAAGCTAACAAGAAAAAGGATGACAATTTTCTAGCTGGTTAACAATTTTCCAACTAGTCAAAACATCCCCTGTCTATCTACATGTTAATATTAGGATCTCTAATACTTTGAGGGTGGGAAGGCTATATAAAAGTTTTGTCACTAAAATGCATTTCATTCTTCTTTAATGAAAAACATGCCCTCCTTTGTTTAATAACAAACTCTGAAGATCTACAATAGGTCCACATTTGAATTACTGAATTCTCGTTTTATAAACAATATAAAAGCTTTAATTATTTCAAGTGTGCTACTGGTTACCTGGTTATTTTCACATAACACAGCTCTAGATGCATTTTTGTCAAACACATACACATTATCGCAAGAAAGGGCAGAAGAAAGAGAGTATTAGGTAGAGAAAGAAGAGGCCTCAGTCACAAACTATTCATCCAGCTAATTTCCAGTTTCTGTGTTTTTGTTCAGAAATATATTCTCTTTATTTATTGCAGAGAAATCTTTTATGTAAATTACAATCCTTTGGTCTTGATTCTGCTATCTTACTCAGCCACCATTCCTAGCCCACTGCCCCCCATTCTGTAACTTCATTAATAACATTTAATCACCATTGCCTAGAGTTGTCTACATGCTATCTATCTTTTCATTCAGTTCTTGTTTAGAAACACTGAATAGAATATTAAATGTGGAAGGGGCCTTAACATCTAGTCCACCACTCATCTTCAAATCAGAGAAATGAGGTCCAGGGATCAGTTATTATATTTTTCTAATAACAGCAAAGCAGGCATTTATCTACCTCAAAAATATGTACATGAAAGCTGAAATTCCCAAAATACACCCACATACACATCTTTTTCTTATACAAAATGCTACATGCCAGTAGTATACTTCAAAGGCAAATATCCACTAGAGTCAATCAACTAAAGTTGTGCTCTCCTAATATGAATACTTTCTAAAGCACTATGGAAAATTTTCAGATAAAACAAATCCAGAACACATGGGGAGGTTCACATGATTAAAAAGAGTGTGGACTTTGTAGTCAGAGAGATATAGTTTGCATCATAGATGTGGACTTAGGAAAATTAATAAAACTCTCCAAGCCTCAGTTCCTTCCACTGTAAAACATACGTGATACTATGGATATTACAGGTCATTTTAAGAATCAGAAATAACATATGTGAAACACCTGACAGAAAGATAGCACACTGTTGACAAAGCTTTTAAATTATACAAATAAGTAATACAAGGTAAAAGAAATCAAGGAAAACTTGGTAAACCTGGAATCTTGGAAGGATTGGACAGTGGGGCATGCAAAAACAGGAGCGAGGAATGACCAGGTTGGAACCAAACCATGAAGAGCTGCGCCAGATTAAAGAATCTCAATCTTGTTTTTTAGACATTGAGCAGACATTTCCAAGAGTGACCTCACAATAACCTCAAAAATAATTTACTTCAGCTACTAATTTAAAAAAAACAAAACTATGGGCAGTGATTACATCACTATAATCACAAAAAGATCTAGATGATGTATTCTGAAGTTTAAAGGTTTTTCTCAAACTGGCAGTTTTTTACTTCAATTACTTTTAGGAGTTGTTTCTCTCATGCAATTGAAAATGAAAAGTGGAGACTGAAATTTACATAAACCCTGACAGTACGTTTTCACAAAATTTTGATACTGCTTGCTCTTTATTTTAACAAAGAGAATTTTGAGATTGGCTCTGTTGTGCTTTGAAATAATAATAAAAACATATACCATTTACTCTTTCTTCATTTTAATAAAAGGAATTCTGGCAGATAAACCACCAAACCTTAACAATGAGAGGTTAGCAAAGAACCAATTACCTTTTCATTAATCTCAGCAAAAAGGCTCCAGAACTGCTGTTTTTTGTAACTTTATATAGAAATTATCGCATCCAAAGTAACTACAAGTTTGTATAACAAACCAGTGGAAACCTTTCAGCCTACTCAGTTCCAAGTCAGCATTACAGGTTCTAAAAGTGATCATAATCAAGCAGGAAAATACCGTGGGTGATCCATTGTATGTAGAATGAAAGCCCAAAACTTGCACTTTATTTACTCAAACAATGGTTTCCTGCAGTATTTCCTAACTATTCAGAAAAACTTTAGAAACATTAGCAAGTCACTATTGCTGACTTTGAACTACGTCCTACAAAAACCTCATACAAAAGCTTTTCTTTTTTTTTGGTGAGGAAGATGAGCCCTGAGCTAACGTCCGTTGCCAATCCTCCTCTTTTTGCTGTGGAAGATTGGCCCTGGTCTAACATCCGTGCCCATTTTCCTCTACTTTATATGGGATGTCGCCACAGCATGGCTTGATAAGTGGTGCGTAGGTCCGCACCTGGGATCCGAGCCTGTGAACCCCAGGCCGCTGAAGCAGAACGCACGAACTTAACCACTACACCACCAGGCCAGCCCCCCACAAAAGCTTTAATACCTAGAACAGGAACAAACAATAGGGGACTATACCACATATACAATAAAGAACAATGACTAATCTGTATTTATATAGAATTATATATTATGGAGAGGTAACGGTAATCCTTTTTTTTTTTATAATTTTTATTTATTTATTTTTTCCCCCAAAGCCCCAGTACATAGTTGTATGTCATAGCTGCACATCCTTCTAGTTGCTGTATGTGGGACGCGGCCTCAGCATGGCCAGAGAAGCGGTGCGTGGGTGGGCGCCCAGGATCCAATCCGGCCGACAGCAGCAAAGCGCGCTCACTTAACCGCTAAGCCACGGGCCAGCCCCGGTAATCCTTAAAATCTGTCAGACCAGAGTGCTTAGAAATGTTAATAGCTCAATATGCAACTGGACTCTAACTTTTTAGAAATGTTTTAGCAGTTAAAGGAAAACTAAACCTGAGGCTTACAATTGCTTTTTGTTAAACAATTCTTAGAAGACAATCTTTTATAGTTGAAGTCCCCACAACCACTACCCCCTTCACCACCCCATATGGTTAACCAGTTCCATGGAGTTCACTGTTTACTAAACAGGAAACTAGAAAGTGCACAGCCTTTGTCCTCCAGCCAAAAAACACTTTATCAAAGAATCTGGCAATTTATCTGCAAGTAAAAGCTTCAACAATATACCTAATGACTGTAAATAAAAGTTATAAACCTCAAATAGAGCCTTCCCTTACCACTTCACACCTACTAGAATGGCTATCATCAAAAAGACAGATAATAACAAGTGCTGGTGAAGATGGGAACAAATTGGAACCCTCACACACTGTTGCTAGGAGGAATGTAAAACCGTGCAGCTGCTTGGTACTCAAAGATTTAAACATAAAAGAGTTATGGCTATTCCACTCCTAGGTATATAGGATAAAGGAAAGGAAAACATTTGTAAGGAAAATGTTCATAGCAACATTATTCATAATAGCCAAAAAGTGGAAACAACCCAAACTGATGAATGAATAAATAAACTGTGGTATATCCATACAACAGCAATAAAAAGAAATGAAGTACTGATACATGCTACAATGTGGATGATCCCTGAAAACATTATGCTAGGTAAAAGAAGCCAGTCATATATTGTATGATTCCATTTATATGAAATGTCCAGAAAAGATAGGCAAATCCACAAAGGCAGAAAGTACATTAGTGGTTGCTTAGGGCTGGGAAGATTGGGGGAAATGCGGAGTAACTGCTAACGGTAATGCGTTTCTTTTTAGAATGATAGAAGCGTCTAAAATTAGATAGTGGTGATATTTGCACAAGTCTGTAAATATACTAACAGCCACTGAATTGTACACTTTCTTTTTTCTTTTCTTTTTTTTTTTGTGAGGAAGATCAGCCCTGAGCTAACATCCGTTGCCAATCCTCCTCTTTTTGCTGAGGAAGACCGGCCCTGGGCTAACATCTGTGCCCATCTTCTTCTACTTTATATGGGACACCGCCACAGCATGGCTTGGCAAGCGGTGCCTCAGCGCGCACCCAGGGTGCCGCAGTGGAGCACGGCGCACTTAACTGCTATGCCACCAAGCCGGCCCCTGAATTGCATACTTTAAATGGGTAAATTGTATGGTATCTGAATTATATCTCAATAAAGCTGTTACAAAAAAATAGAGCCTTACCTAATACTCTAAATTTAACTGAAAAACATGTGTTCTTCACTTCACATTTTACAGCCTCTCTACAGTTAATATTATTTCAAACTGCCAGAATAACCCAGGGCTGAATATACCCAAACTTTCCCTAATTTATGAAAAATTCTAGACTCACTTAACCATTTCTTTAAGTCTTACTTCCTAAGACTCCTTTCCTCAAAAGGCAATAAATTTCCACTTAAATCTAATTTTTAAAAATCTAGGGCGTGGATTTACTACTTTTGTGTTTTAAAAAATGCAACAGAACTACCATCATAGATACTAAGTCACATATCCTTAAGGATATATCATCATGAATAATCAGAAAGGAGAGAAGATGATAAATCACTGTAGAATTATCAACTAAAGAAACTATTATAGTCAAAAGCCTATGGCTGCAAAAGCATTTTTTAAGCTTAAATAAACAAATGTAAGGATTTTAAACAAAAAACAATTTACAGAAAAAATTTTAAGATTTTAAAATGGTTCTATAATATAAAGTTCCAAATCCCCATCAACATTCATTATGTTCTCCTTTTCCCTTGCCCAATATGAATTCAATGACTTTTTCCTGACTTCAATTTGTTCATAGAGATTTCTTCTTCTTTATTTTATTAAAGGTTCTCAAAAAGTATTTCAGAACAACAAAACATTATATACTGTTCTAATTTTCCAAGAGTTCATTTCTATAAATGGGCTATTTACAATAATTCAAAAGAAAAAAATTTAAGTAATACTTAATTTGTAAAATAGGAAATATTTTATAAATAATATTTTCAAATTATTTTATTAAATAAATTTATTGAGTATTATACAGTATAAGGCATTCTACTAACTACACAATTAAAATACTAACTCTACTGATACCTTGGTTCCTCCTTAATTTAGCAATCTCTAATATTTCAAAATTGATCATATTGATTTTCTTAGTAGTAAATTGTATAAATAATTAATGATCTTTCAAGCTCTTTCAAACAGAAGTAAACAAGAAGTATATTTTCCACTTCCAGAGTAACACTGATTTACCAGGACTCCTGGGACTGAACTGTGGCTCTGATCTACACATTATATGATTTAACCTTCACAATAATTCTGTAAGGTAGGTATTATCAGATTCATTTTATAGAAGAGTAAACTGAGGCTTAAAGCGGGTAACAAACTCGTCCAGGGTCATATAGGAAAAGACTGAAACCCATATCTGACAGGTTATAAAATCTAGTTCATTAGAACTGCAGATTGTAAGAAAAAGTCTATGTTTTGAAGATTCTTCAATTCTTAAATAATGTAAGCTTAATAAATTGATCATCTTTTGAAAACTAAGTATATGAACTATTTCTTTTCAGTAACTGCAACTACCTTTCGTTGGTTACTATACACTAAGAATGCAGCTTTACATAATGCAAGTCAGGTACACACAAGTGAAATCAAAGATCATGTAAAACTCTGAAAATGAATAATTTGTAACAAGTGTACCCTATAGGAAGGGAATAGCTAATTTTTAGCTAAAAATGAAATGGAAAATATAGATATATAATAAGTTAAGATCAAAATTGTTTTCTATCAAAAATTTCAAAGAATTCCAAAAGTAGACTCATCTTCTAAAAAAATTAAAGTAACCAAGTTTTAAGTCACACAGAAATTCCAATGCCTGGTTTTTGTTTTCCCCAAAAGGAGGAATGGAAATGAACATTTACTGAACACCTTCTATGTGACAAACACTGAGCTAATCGTTTTTGATTACTTTTATCTCATGGAGCCTGATCTACTTCCCAGTGAGGGGTGCTATTACTCCAATAGTACATAAGAAGAAACTGAGGATCTAAATGTTACGTTGCTCTAAGGGTTGCAGTAAGGATTCCTGCCCACATCTGATTCCATACTCTGCACCACCATCATGCAATTAACAACCATAAAATACACAACACACTCATCCCTTTAGGAACATAAGAATTTAAGTTAAAATTCAGGCAGTTATCTTTTAAACAAGCTTTGTGCCTTGCAACTAGTCTGTGGCCAGCACATAACAGGTGCCAAATAAAAGTTTATTGAATGGAAAGAACAGTGGCAGCTTAGCAACAGAGGAAGAAATGGGATCATCTCCACTCATTCTGTTTTTCTAAAAGAGTTAATATAAAACTATCATTTACTAGGCAACATATACAATTATCTCCTTAAGGAATAAAACACTGAATCAGGAATTGGAAGAGAAAGGAAAGACCATACGTAAAAATTAATATTCTTAAAGGGCAAGCTACTGGATAAAACATAGAAGCCTTAAAGAGAGATCCAGCATGTTCCACTCAATTACAACACCTGTCTGACTCTGCCTTGTCACGGTTAATTAAACATGTCCTGCTTCCACAATTAGCTAGTTGCTAGCAGAGACTTTGGTCATTTTTGTGTTTCCAGAACACCAAAGACAGGACCTAGCACTTAATACTAATAGCTAAAATTTTATAAAGATCTTTTACAGATTATAAAACTTTCAGATGTATTTACCCTTAAAGCCTTGCAAGGTAAGTATAACTATCTGCATTTTATAGACAACGACACTGAGGTCCAAGGAGATTAACTGCCAAGACAAGTGGCCAGGTATCCTTCTATTAACACCACAGCTACCACAAAAGGCTCTCAATAATGTTTGCTGACTGAATCAGCTGTCCCTCGAAAATCACTATTTTTCTTTCTAAGATTACACCACCATTATCTGTTGCCATGAGAAATGATTGTATTGCCACTTAAGATTGATAGCTTTGCTAGAAAACAGATACTTTCATTCAGCTTGCCAAGGTTAGTTCACTTGATTCTCAAACCTTAGTAGGACTAAGAATAAGGGAGCGTGATAAAAATGAAGATCCTTGGGCCATCATCATCCCTAGAAATTCTGATTCGGGAGGCCAAGAATCTGCATATTGTTAACAAACACTCTCAGCTGATTCTAATGTTGGTAGTCTTTAGGGACACTGAAAAATTGAATTAGATTTTTTAAAACTTAATCTACCAAAAAAATTAAGCCAATTTTTTAGTTATAAATATTTAAGCAAAATCTTACAAAAAAAAAATACAACGTTACCGCATGTAACAGGATAGGTCCTCAAAAACATTTACTACACCAAACCTCCCTAGACCTAAGGAGCTTCCTGCGCTGCACAGGAGGTAAATCAGGGGTCTTCTAGGTAGTTACTCATGTTATTTTGTTTTATTGATGAATTCAACTATGACTGCAATACAATTTACGAAAACATTTTTATAGGTCTTATACAAATAATGATGTGAAACAGTAAAATGAAACAGTCAACTTTGGACCTAATATACAGAAATAATAATTTAAAAATCACCAACAGTACAAGCCCATTTTAAATTTTAAATGACCATCAAAATGTACTAACTGTGAGACTATGGATTACTTTCGTCCATTACTAAATATTTATTGCGAGTCGATACAGTACCTTTCTGTACTTTCCAAATTTTCTACAATAAGCATATTTATTTTTTTCATGATGATAAAAGTTTTAGAAGTACTTATCAATCCTACAACCTTCACATACATAACAGGAAAACAAGAATAACCTGTGACCACATTTATCTTAAACCATAAACACCCATATCTGACATGGTATCAAACTGTAATCACTAACTTTTTTTACATTAATACCAGAACACAATATTTAACTTCTAAAATTTAGACTATGTCCCATTTCCGTCAGGTATCTGTTATTAGGATAGTCAGCACGACTTTTTAAAATCCTCTTGTCATCTAGTCTATGGATCTATTTAGGTGGAACATTTTTTTACTAAGGACTGAGGCATTAAAATATTCACACTCTCTTATTGGGGGAGTAGGGGGAACGCACCTTTGTAATTAATAAAAAAAAGACATTTTTATAATTGTGAAACTTAACATCAACATCGCAAAGCTGGGATGGGGCTTTCTCCAAGGCAGACCACGCTTAAGGGCAAAAGGTAATAGAAGAAGGCAGGGATGAGCTACCGGCAGGTGATGAAATTTCACCTCAAATAAGACGCAAAACGTCGTTTTCAACCCAGTCAGATCGGTGAATGACACTCCGGAGTACCAGGGGCTTTCAGGGCCCCGCACTTTCTGCACTCCAATTCTCACCCTGCCCTCCTGTCCTCCAACCCCCCCCTCCGGGACTCGGCGGGACTCAGGATGGGGCGCGGAAAAGCCAAAGCTGTTTGCAAACAGGCGTCCTCAGCCTCGGTCCGGGATGTACGTGCAGGGCCCGGGGTAGAAGGCTGCGCTCGGCCCGGGGCCAACACGAAGGGTGCCAGTGCCCCCGCCAGCCCCCGGCTCCACACAGGAGCCTGCGCCGTAACCGAGGCCGGGGCGAAGGCTCCTCGGCGGCGCGGGGCCTAGTCGCCCCCCGCGCGCCTCCAGCCTCTCGGGGGACGCGGGGAGGAAGGGCTGAGGCTCCAGCGCCGCGGGGTGGGGGAGGCGACCACAGCGGCAGGACGCCCCGTCCGCCCGGCTAGAGGGCTTCTGCCAGGGTCCTCCCGGGAGGCCGAAGGCCAGCGAGCCCGGGACCGCGCCACACTCACCTCGACCAGCGGCCGCCGCCGCCTCAGCATGGCCGGGGGGGTCGTCCCTGAGCCGACAGCCTCCGCCGGAGGACACCGGCGCGGCCCCAGGCGCCGCCGCGAAGCCTCCCACTCCTGAAGGGGCTGTGGTCGCCGCTGCTGCTGAGGCCCAGCGCCCACCGAGCCGCATCGGGCTCCCGGGCCGCCGCAGCCACACGGATCCCGGAGGAGCGCCGCCGAGCCGGCCCGGGGGCGCAAGGCTGCGGCGGGACGACCGAGGTGCTGCAGGCGGGGATCCTCGGCGAAGCCTCCAGCGTCGCCGTGGCCGCTCCTGCCGCCGGCGCCGCTGGGCCACAGCGCCCCCTGGACCCCACGCCCGGCTACGGCGCCGGGACTGCGGCTGCCGCCCGAGCACGAGCGTCAGGGACGCGAAGGAGCGCGGCCTGAGGCTGGCTGGGGCCCCGCGCTCCCTGCGCCGCCCTCGGCCCCCAGACTGCCCCTGAGGACGCCTCCCCGGAGGCAGAAGCCCCTCGGCCCCCACAGACCCTGGCGGGCCCCACCCCAACCGGCAGCACACCCCACCCTTAGACCCCAGGCACCTTTGCTCCTTTTCCTTCTCTCCAGAAGGTACGTGAACGTTCTTGTCAACTCGGACCCTCACGTGAGTGCAGGAGTATGAGGGAATCTCCTCGTTTTCATCTCTTGATGATTCGAGGGGGAGCCCTTCTAATCCCTTCAGCGTGTCTGTGTGTAAGAAGAGTGACCCAGAACCAACCTTTTTCCACACACACATACAAAATCCTTTCCCAAAACAGATGAAGGAATTGCCTTTGACTTTAACTTTTTTTGGATCTACTGTGCAGATCATTATAGAAATTTCCTTTAGCCCCTAACCTCCCCAAAAATAGAAAAAAATAATAATATGCCGAGCAAGAGAAGAGAATAGCCAACGGGTTGTCCTGAATTCATAAACAACTTAAAGGTAAGAAAAGAACCATCCATCTTTTCTAACTAACCCCCTCCCTCACTCCCACCCCTTCTCTTCTACCCTCCACCCTTGCTAAATCCCAGGTAAGGCTCTGAAGGAAGGAAATTGTTTGTTTATTGAAGTATAGTTGACATAACAATATTATATTAGTTTCAGGTGCACAACATAGTGATTCGACATTTATATACATTATGAAATAATCACCACATCTAGTAACCATCTGTCATCATACAAAGTTATTACAATATTATTGACTATATTCCCTATGCTATACGTTACATCCCCATGACTTAGTTATTTTATAACTGGAAGTTTGAGGAAATTGTTATATAGCAGGGGCCGTGGAATCATTCTGTTTACTGATACCCCATATTCTATCCCACTCAGATTCTAGGGTGCAAATATCAGAACGAAAAAGAAAAGAAAAAAAAAAAGACTGTCGGGGGGAAGCAGGGAAAGAGAGAAATTCTCCAAATCCTCTGGTCTCAAATTTTTCAGAATACATTATTTTATCATAGAGTGGTATAGTAGAATCAGCAGGAAACTGGTGGCAGACAGATCCTGATACTACCAATTCCAGATCTGTTGTGTTTAGCTTTATGACCTGGGCAAGTTACATAATATTTCTGAATCTCTGTTTTCTAATGCCTGCCTTGTTAGTTGTTGTGAAGATTGGAGATAATTTATGTAAAGGAACTAGCCCATAGAAGGTATTCAATAAATGTTACTTCCAATTAGTGTTGGTTCCAAAACACCCTCTCAGTCTTTCTTAGATTCAAGATTGTTCCCATCTGCTTTTGTTCTTTCTCTCTCAATCTGTGTGTGTGTGTGTGTGTGTGTGTGTAAATGTAAATGTTTTCCTATCAAAAGATGGGTGCATCATTCTTCATCATCCTCAGTCTAGGTAAAATTTCCCTAATGGATTTATGTAACATCCCTCCTGAAGAATAATAGAGTCTAATTCACTGGATCCTATGACATTCTGTTGCATAGCAGATATCAGCATAGAACCAGTATGTTTTTCTTTTTCTTTTTTTTTTTTTTTGAGGAAGATCAGCCCTGAGCTAACATCCATGCTAATCCTCCTCTTTTGCTGAGGAAGACCAGCTCTGAGCTAACATCTATTGCCAATCCTCCTCCTTTTCTTTTTTTTTCCCCCCAAAGTCCCAGTAGATAGTTGTATGTCATAGTTGCACATCCTTCTAGTTGCTGTAAGTGGGACGTGGCCTCAGCATGGCCGGAGAAGCAGTGCGCCGGTGCGCGCCCAGGATCTGAACCCCCGGGCCACCAGTAGCGGAGCGCACACACTTAACTGCTAAGCCATGGGGCAGGCCCATGTTTTTCTTTTTTGTGTGAGAAAGATCAGCCCTAAGCTAACATCTGTGCCCATCTTCCTCTACTTTATATGGGATGCCGCCGCAGCATGGCTTGACAAGCGGTGTGTCGGTGCGTGCCTGGGATCCGAACCTGCGAACCCCAGGCCGCCACAGCAGAGCATGTGCACTTAACCGCTTGCTCCACTGGGAAGGCCCCCAGTATGTTTTTCTGTATAGAAAGAATTATAAGGCAATCTCACCTTACCTTAGGTTATGTCCTAATAATAATAAAGCTTAATGAGAAAATTATATAAGATCTCTGGGAACTTTCAAATAATAATTGAGCAGCCACTTTAGAGAAAATATAACCTAACAGCTCTCTTCCAATCAATTGTAGAGCTGATCCTGTACAACCCTGTACAGGATTTGGCCTTCGCCGCCTACTTCTGATTCACATTACAAAAAAATCACTATCCCCTTTTTATAACAAGAGAAACTGGGGCTCGGAGGGAAACTATGATTCATCCTCATAACAACTCTGTGAATTAAGTACTATACTACCACCCTTTTACATGTGAAAAACTTCCAATGTAAGGAAAAGCTGAAAGTAAACCCTGAGATTCCTTCAGTCTCCCATCTGATGCCCTCACAGTTCTTTCTGCGGTATTCAGAAAATGCTGTGAGAGTAAGTTACTGTTGGCTAAAAATTTTCAATCTAGAGAAACGGGCCCTTTAATTTAGATCAATTTGACAACCTAACATTAGCTCTGTGCTTTCCAAGCCTAGTTCGCTACCACTCCAGGAAATCTGCATTTGTTTATGAATAATTTTGCTACCCAGGGTGTAACTACTACATGAAGATGATTCATTTGTTCCCAGGACCAGTTTCCTCTTGCTTCACACTTTCTCCCCTTATTCAGATTATGTTGCTGAAAGTGGCTGCCTTTATCATCATTACCACGTTCCTGATCATAGTAGTCCACTTTAAATCCTTTCTACAGTTTCATTTCATTGTTTTGACTTTTCCTACCCAGTTTGCTCTCTGCTCCTGAAATGTCTCTCATCTGTTTTCCTCTCCTTTACTGTAAATCTCTTTTTCATTTTAATCTACTTTGACCTGCTGTCAGTTGATTTGGTTACTCCACTCTCAATTTTGCATTGATTTCCACTACTATCCAGTGACTTTAAAATATCTCCTTATTCCCAACCTGGTAAACCTCCTGACTTTCATTTTTATACCATATACATCCTTAGAAGGCCAGTTTTCTAAGAATGGTTTCTTCAAGTAAGTTTAAGGTATAGCACCCCAAACAAAATTTTTTTTTGCTCTTTAAAATTTCTTCTTTAGGGCCCGCTCCGTGGCTTAACAGTTAAGTGAGCGCGCTCCGCTACTGGCGGCCCGGGTTCGGATCCCAGGCGCGCACCAAGGCATCGCTTCTCCGGCCATGCTGAGGCCATGTCCCACATACAGCAACTAGAAGGATGTGCAACTATGACATACAACTATCTACTGGGGCTTTGGGGAAAAAAAAGGAGGAGGATTGGCACTAGATGTTAGCTCAGAGCAGGTCTTCCTCAGCAAAAAGAGGAGGATTGGCATGGATGTTATCTCAGGGCTGATCTTCCTCACAAAAAAAAATAAATAAAATAAAATTTGTTCTTTAAAATTCAGGCCTTTTGTGTGTCAATTATACCTCAATAAATCTGGGAAAAAAATTCAGAACAAAACGATATCCATTTCCTGGCTTGGTGAATGGCACAGAAGTCATCCTTAACTCTTGTGTCTCTGTCCTGGACAATTGGTTACTAAGCCTGATAAATTCTACTTCTTGCTTTTATTGAATTTCTCTCCTCCTCTCCAACTCCACTGCCACATCCTTTGGTCTAGGGTATATGCTCAATAAATTACAGGTGCACTGAATGAAAAGAAGGGAGGGAGGGAGAGAGGAAGGAAGAATGGATGAATATTATATTTGTGTACAAGAGCATATACTGTAGGGCCGGCCCGGTGGCGTAGTGTTTGAGTTCAGCGCACTCTGCTTTGGCAGCCCAGGTTCGTGGGTTCAGATCCTGGGTGTGGACCTACACCACTCATCAAGCCGTGCTGTGGCAGTGACCCACATACAAAATAGAGGAAGATGGGCACAGATGTTAGTTTAGGGCCAATCTTCCTCACCAAAGGGGAAAAAAAAAAAGAGTATATACTGTGTAAAAGTTTGTTCACAAAAAGGCACAAAACCTCTTCCATGCTTCCAGTAATCCTTGTGCTTCCCAATTTATAAGTACTCATCACTGCACTGTTAATATCTGTTTACTTGTATGTCTTCCCTATCAGATTGTGAGGCCTGTGAGCCAGGTTCAGTGTTTGATTCATCTCTGTGTCCCCACAACCAGTCTCAGCACAGAGTACATCTCATGGACTGTTAACCTGAACTAAGCTGTGGCTTAGCCTTATGCACATCAGGCTAGTGCATCCCACCCACTCAGGGACTTTTTAGGCCTTTCCTGTTAACTTTCAGGGCCCATCAAAGAGTAAGACTCTCCTTCAACAGGTGATTGCTCTGCAGCCCAGAACTGACCCCAGCCTGCTGCTACCAGCTATGGTCTCTCATGCCTCTCAGCAATCACCAGCCACAGCCAGGAGTCAAACCCAGAATTCACAGTCTGGGACGTCTGGGATCTTGTTAGGTCACCAGAGTCATTTAAAAAAGAACAAAGCAATTCCCATTTTAGGAATTGAGCATAAGAAAGTAATCAAATATATGAACAAAGAGATATGCAAAAATGTTTACTATATATTTTACTGTAAGTTTATAACATAAAAATGTGAGGAAAACCTTAAATAAATTAAATGAATTACTGTACTTGCACACAAAAAAATACTGCACATCCATTAACAGTTGTGTTTTGGGGGCCAGCCCAGTGGCATAGTGGTTGAGTTCGTGCACCCCACTTCGGTGGCCTGGGGTTTGCAGGTTTGGATCCCGGGTGTGGACCTATGCACTGCTTATCAAGCCATGCTGTGGCAGGCGTCCCACATATAAAATAGAGGAAGATGGGCACAGATGTTAGCTCAGGGCTAATCTTCCTCACCAAAAAAATAAATTAAATAAACAAATGTGTTTTTAAAGAATTTTAAATGACATTGAAAACTGCTCATGATTCAATATCAAATTAAGAAAAACAGTGTTAAGTTAAAAAGACTATTGTATGATCCCAATTACATTTTATATACATATTTGTAAAATATATAAATATAATATTTAGAAGGAAATAGTGCAAAATGTTATATGTTTGTGGGATTTTTTGACTTTTTATATTGAAATAATTTCAGATTTAAAGAAAAGTTGCAAAAATCCTACCAAAAAAATCCCATATATATTTCACCATATTTAACCACATTTCCTTTTTATTCTCTTTCCTGTGCATGAATGTGTTCTCATTCTCACTCTGTTTTTCTATCTCTATAGAGAGAGAGAGATTAATATAGTTATATAAAGAAACCGTTGTGATTATTTTATGATCCATTTATCCCTAAATAATTTTCAGTGTACTTCCTCAAAACAGAGTACAAATATCACAGTACAATAATCAAAATCAGAAACTTAACATTGATACAGTACTGTGATCTAATCCACGACCTTATTCAAATTTTGCCATTAGTCCCACTAATATTCTTTATAGAAAAGAAAATAATTTTTTTTATGGCCCAGAATCCAGTGCAGGATCACACATTATAATTAGTTGTCAAATCTCTCTAATTTTCCTTAATGGAACAGTTTCTCAGTCTTTGTCTTTCATGACCTGGACATTTTTAAAGAATATAGACCATTATTTCATAAAATATCCCTCAATTTGAGTTTGTCTGATGTTTCTTCATGATTAGATTCTGGTTATGCATTTTTGGCGGGAAAACTACAGAATTGATGTTGTGTCCTTCTCAGTTCACCATATCAGGAGGCATGTGATACCTGTATGGCCCATCACTGGTGATAGCAACTTTGTTCACTTGATTAATTAAGGTGGTGTCTGCCAGGTTTATCCAATGTAAAGTAATTATTTTGCTCTTTATAATAAATATCTTATGGGAAGATCGTTTGAGACTACCCACAAGTTTTAACATTCATTGATAATTCTTGCTTGAAATAAATATTACTGTAGTGGTTGCCAAATGGTAATTTTCTAATTCCACCATTGTCATTCCTTATACATTTTATTTTACTTTATTTTTTGGTGAGGAAGATTAGCCCTGAGCTAACATGTATCACCAATCCTTCTCTTTTTGCTGAGGAAGATTGGCCCTGGGCTCACATCCCTGCCTGTCTTCCTCTACTTCATATGTGGGACACCTGCCACAGCATGGCTTGATATGCAGTGCATAGGTCCGTGCCCAGGATCTGAACCTGCAAACCCCAGGCTCCCAAAGTGGAACACGTGAACTTAACCACTATGCACCCCCCATTGTCATTCCTTATACATTTTTTGTCTTCCTAGTGTATGGGAGAGCTTTTTGCTTCTCCCCTATTCATTTATCATTTTATTGATTTATATCAGAATGAACTCATCAATTTTTACTTTATTCTATGAATTATATAATCATTACTATCTTTATTTTGATGTACAAATTGTTTCAGATTTGGCTGGCTTCTATGTTCTTTCATCACCTCATCATTGTTTTTTAAGCATTTCATTTACTTTCTGGTACTACATCCTGGGCTCACCTTGTGCTTTGCTATCCCAGCCCTGGAATCACCCATTTTCCCTAAAAGCCATAGTTCCATTTAGAAGAGAATGGTATTTAGAAGTCAAGATCTAGGTGGTAGGTGTGCTCATTGCCACTATGGTGCTATTGCTTCTAGGCTTTCTCGGTGAGTAGAGCTAGAAAATACACACACGTGTGAGCACACACACACACACATACACACCACTTTTACTTGGACATCATTTTTACTTTAAAGAACAACAGATAAACTATGGTTATTCAGACTTGGGAATTTGGCAGGCATTTTCTAGAAAATGAATGACATGAGCCTGTCACTTCAAGGAAAACAACTATCAGTATTTGTTGCCAATGATAAAATTCAAGCTTTCAAGTAAATATTAGAATTTTGAAAAACTCATATTCACCGCTGTGAACTTGACCACTTTGCAAACTTTTCTGAAGAGATGGGTGGTGATATTAACAAATGTTGTGGAGTGGTTTTTTTTTTTAATCGTATCATGAAATGTGTCAACATTTGGAAGAGCTGCATAACTCAATGAACTAGCATTTTTTCAGATGACCAATGCATGATGGTACAAAAACAAAAACGGTAAAATACCCCTGAAAGTGTAATATAGACCAAAGGATTTTAATGGAACAAAGTACAAAAAGTTCATTGGTATGGTTTCAGATTCCACGTTGCAGCTAACCTTTAAGAAATGGCCACTTGTCGAGTTTTGATGTAGTATCAAAGAAAATATCTACAAGTGTCTGAAATGACTATTAAAATACTCCTCACTTTTCTAACTATATATCTGTTAAGGACAGATTTTCTTTATATACATCAACTAAAACAACATATCCCAGCAGACTGAATGCAGAAACAGATGTGATAATCCAGCTGTCTTCTAGTAGACTGACTTTAACGAGATTTACAAAAATGTAAATAGTGCTTCTCTTAACTATGTTTTTTGTTTTGGAAAATATAGTTATTTTTCATTAAAGTAATTATTTATGTTAACACAATGAGTTCACTATTGTTATTTTAAATAAATGAATAAATGTTTAAAATGTTTTCTCAGTTTTAATTTCTAGGATGATAAATATCAATAGATATAATCCACATAAAGAAAAGATCTCTGGGGTTCTCAGTAATTTGTAAGAGTGTAATGAGGGCCTGTGACCAAAACGTTTGAGAACCACTTCTATGGTTTATTCAGCCATTCTCCTATGTGTCGGTATTTAGGTTGTTTCCAGTATTTTTGGATTACAAACAATGTTGCAACAAGTAATTTTGTACATGTGTGTTTTTCTAATGTTGTAGATATATCTTTAGGATAAATTCTTAGAAGTGGAATTTCTGGGTCAAAAGATAAATGCATATGTAGTTTTGTTAGATACCACCAAATTCCTCTTCCAAAAGGTTATGCCTCACTGCTACCATTGTCTCTCTCCCCTACCAACACATATATTTTCTGTCAAACCTGATACAATAAGAGATATAACACTTTCAAGACTATATAGTGGAAAAAGTTTTGAAACAAGACAGACTTGGGTTCAAATCCTGAGTAACTACTGGATGTGAACAGAATGACCTGTTTTCTCATCAATAAAATGAGGCTAATGTCTGCTACATATAGAAGGAATTGGCACATAGTAGGTGCTCATTCAATGGTGACTGTTGCTATTATCTGAATCTCTCTGAGCAAGTAGGAGTGGTGGTCAGGGTTGACCAACACAGATACCCTGGATTCCTTGGGAGTAAAGAACGGACTATCCTAACTGGAACTGCAGAGGATGTTGACAATAAGAGAGAATATACAGAGTTGAAAGTGTTGGGAGTTACCTAGGGTGCAAGAAGAGAACAGGTCACCTAAACCAGAAAAGAAGCAGATGCTGAAATGTAGGGTACAGAGCCAGGGGTCTGGGCAATGAGAGCACAGAACAGTTCATTAATTCAGTCAGTTGGTCAAATATTTATTGAACACTACTATGTACCAGGCACTATATTCTGGACCAAGATATTATCTCTGCCCTTAAGGTGTTTAGACCCTACTAGTAGAGGCAAATGAGAAAATAGGCAATTACGATTTTAGGGGGTAAGCACAGTGTGCTATAGGAACACAAATCAGGGGTATATTACTCAAACAGAGGTTGGGCAAGACTTTTTAGAGGAAGTGATACCTAAACAGAGACCTGAAGAATGGCTAGGACTTAGCTAGGTAAATTGGGAGGAGGGGTGGGAAGAGTATATAGGGAAAGAGCATGTTCCAGGCAGCAGGAGTAGAATGTGCAATGACAACCTAGAGGCAAGAGAAAACATGATATGTCTGAAGAACTGAGAGAACAGTTCTGGCTGAGGCAGAGGGGACAAGGTTGGGGAGCAATGACAGCCAAGGCAGAGGCCAAATCAGGAAAAGTCTTATAATTCATATCAGGAACTTTGGATTTTATCTTATGGGTGATGGGAAGCCATTAGAGCTCTTAAGCTGGTCAATGGCATTAACCAGTTTGATTTTAGAGAAGATGGCTCTAAGGGCTATGTAGAGAATAGATTAGAGGACACAAATTTGGGGACAGGGAAGCCATTCATAACTGCCTGTTGCAATAATCCAGGCAAAAGTGACGGTGACCTGAATTAGGGTAGAGGAGGGAGAATGGAGATTTCAGGAGGCAAAATCATCAAACTTATGATTGGATTGGTGTGTGAAAAAAGAGGGAGTAGTCAAAGGTAACACTTGGGTTTCTGGCTTGGGCAACTTGGTATTTCATGCTGTCAGACAGGGAGACAGCAAGGGAGGAGGAGCAGGCATGAGAGAAAAAATGATGAGTGCTTATTCAACATACTGACAAATTAGAAAACTAAGGTTCAGAAAGGTGAAGTTACTTGTCCAAGGTGCCTGTAAGTGGCAAAGCTAAAATTCCAACCCAGGTCTGTCTGACTACGGATTTCCTTGTTGCTTCAACACCACCACACCTCCTCCCACACTCGGAGTGGGAATGTGCACCAACCACCAGAGAGGAGGAAACCACTGGGAGCATTTATAATGTGAGTGAAATGCCTTCATATAAGTCAAATTTGACTGAGTAATAATTCGAGAGGGTATTTCCTAAGCATAATTAGTATTATTAACACTCTGTCCAAGATGACTCATGCTGCCACCCTCTGGTCCTAGAAGGAAAGTATTAGGATACACTTGATATTGGGGAATGTTTATGATGTGTTTTTCATAAGAATTACATATGAGGCAGCATGGCATGTGTGGTACAATGGAAAGACCCTGGGTTAGAGACTGGACACCTGGGTTCTAGTGATGTAAACATGGACTGGACTGAGGAGGAAAGTTGTTATTTAGGCATTTGAATCTCTGGGCTTTACCTCAGGGTGTCCAGTTCAATTAGGACTCCTTTAGCCCACCAGCCTATTCCATGCTACCCACCATGTACCCACCATAGGACAGTATGGTAGAAAGAGCCTGCGCTTTGGAGTTAGCAGATCTGAGTCCAATTCACAGCTCCACCAATTTCGGGCTGTTTGACTGAAGAAAGTCACTTATTCTCTCTGAGTCTTGTTTTTCTCATTTGTCTGGTACGTGGTTGTAAGAGTATCAAGAAAGTGCCAGGTGTTTGGTAGGCACTCAAAGTTAGTTACCTTCTCTTTCCTTTTCTCATCTTTTTAATCTCAAACACTGTTTCCTATCTCTATTTCTATAGCTCTAGAAAAGAGTTAACAGCTTCTTTATACCCTTTCCTATTCTTTCCAGTGTACATGTATTCTCTCATAATCAGAAAGCCAAATAAAAAATATTTTGGAGCACAGAGAAGATCAGTGAAGTAGTCAGCATCCATTATAGGTTTATTTTATTTGGGCGTGCTATACCCCAATTGTGCATATGAGCAAATAATGTGAACTTATGTGTACGTTCTCATGTGAATGTGAATTCACCTCAATTCTAAAAATACTGAGCTCTGACTATGATTCAGACACTATAGGAATACAGAGTTTAAAAAAAAGAATGTTTTTGCTTTGTTTTGAATGTATTTATATGTATTTGTGTCTGTTTTGCCTGAGGGAAGGAAGGATTGGATTCATAGAACTGGGCTGGAGCCAGTTCACATTGAATCATGAGAGGCAATTGTTAAATTTTAAGAAACTTTGTGAGCCAATTGTTAAACACAGCCATTTAAAAAAGTTAAAGTATATAAACTTAAATAAATTATATTAAAAACAGAGTAATGGGCCGGCCCTATGGCTTAGCGGTTAAGTGCACGCATTCCGCTACTGGCCGCCCGAGTTCGGATCCCAGTCGCGCACTGACGCACCGCTTCTCTGGCCATGCTGAGGCTGTGTCCCACATTACAGCAACTAGAAAGATGTGCAACTATGACATACAACTATCTACTGGGGCTTTGGGGGGGAAAAAAAAGGAGGAGGATTGGCAATAGATGTTAGCTCAGAGCCAGTCTTCCTCAGCAAAAAGAGGAGGATTAGCATGGATGTTAGCTCAGGGCTGATCTTCCTCACACACACACACACAAAAAAACGAGTAAATAAATACAGGCAGCCCTTGCTTTGCACATTTCTGAAATGCACAAATTTTAGTTTAATTAAATGACATCAGTCCCCCAACAATACAATTCAAGTTTCATATATCATGTAAAGTAACTATAAGTAATTGCACAAAGTACAAACTTTGCTGCTATCTCTTCAGTCCACAAATCACTATGTAAATAACAGATGCACATCATGATCAGTGATTAATCACATCACTTCTTTCAAAGTCTGTCAATGATTTGTTACTGCACATCTGCTATTCAATTCTTGCACAGATGATAAAGTGTATATTGTGTTGCCTCTTTTTCTACCAGTGAAAAAACCCACATGACATTTTACCAAAAGGAATAATCAAAAAAGATCAAATGAAGCAAAGAAACAAAAAGTGATAAGGCGGGAAGTGAAACTTTAATTGAACATGAATAGAATTATAGAAGAAATAGTTGAGCATGGAAGCATTGACACTCCTTCCATTTGAAAGACTCTAGATGTGCAGCCCAAGGAACTTAGTGAAGGCAAACTTATTGATATAAATAAGGAAAGTGGTTATGACCAAAAGAATGAAGATGTCTTAAAGAAAGTAACCCCAGCAAAAAACTTCACATTAAAATTTTTGGAGATACTTCACAATGTTGAAAGTGCAAAGAATAAAATGATGAAAGCTGATCCAAACTTAGAAAGAAGTAGGACTGGGGCCTGCCCCATGGCTTAGTGGTTGGGTGCGCGCGCTCCGCTACTGGCGGCCAGGGTTCGGATCCCGGGCGTGCACCGACGAACCGCTTCTCCGGCCAAGCTGAGGCCGCATCCCACATACAGCAACTAGAAGGACGTGCAGCTATGACATACAACTATCTACTGGGGCTTTAGGGGGAAAATAAATAAATAAATAAAATTATATAAAAAAAAAAAAGTAGGACTATGTTCTAAGCATAGAAAAGTTGGTCACTCATATTGTAAGTTATACAACAAGAAGGCAAGCACTGTTCAAATTACTCCTGGTAATTTTTTTTACAAAGAAATAAAACATTGGCCGGCCCCGTGGCTTAACGGTTAAGTGCGCGCGCTCCGCTGCTGGCGGCCGGGGTTCGGATCCCGGGCGCGCACCGACACGCTGCTTCTCTGGCCATGCTGAGGCCGCGTCCCACATACAGCAACTAGAAGGATGTGCAGCTATGACATACAACTATCTACTGGGGCTTTGGGGGGAAAAATAAATAAAATCTTTAGAAAATAAATAAATAAAACACTTTAATTCTCAATGTTTCAAATGTTTTCAATTACAGTGCACTATACCACTCAATGGGGAAAGAATAGTCTTTTCAACAAATAGTGCTGGGACAACTGGGTATCTAGATGCAAAGGAATGAAGTTGGACTCTTACCTCACACCATATATAAAAATGAACTCAAAATGGATCAAAGACCTATATGTAAAAGCTAAAGCTATAAAACTCTTAGATGGAAACATAGGTGTAAATCGTTGTGACCTTGGATTAGGCAGTGATTTCTTAGATATGACACCAAAAGTACAAGCAACCAAAGGAAAAAATTAATTGAACTGCATCAAAATTTAAACCTTTTGTGAAATTGGCCATAGTAGGATTATTTATACCACAGAAGTTGGCAAATGCTACATATAAGAGCTTGTTTTGTGAATTGTCTAGATTTAGGAAATGATAGAGCAAATGTTAATAATGCAGATTAAACTTAAAATTGTGTTGTATCTATAACTGTTACATTGTGAAAAGCACAGCAAAAATTGAGGAAATAGGGGCCAGCCCAGTGGCGCAGTGGTTAAGTGCCCGTGCTCCACTTCAGAGGCCCAGAGTTTGCCAGTTTGGATCCCGGGCATGCACCAATGCACTGCTTGTCAAGCCATGCTGTGACCGCATCCCATATAAAGTAGAGGAAGATGGGCATGGATGTTAGCCCAGGGCCAACCTTCCACAGCAAAAAAAAGAGGAAGATTGGCATCAGATGTTAGCTCAGGGCTGATCTTCCTCACAAAAATAAATAAATAAATAAATAAATAATAAAATTAGGTAAGAAAGAAAAAAATTAAGGAAATATTCTTCTAGAGTTTGAAAACTATTATCTGATTCAGCAAATGTCACTCATATTATTATTATTATTTTTTTTTGTGAGGAGATCAGCCCTATGCTAACATCTGCCAATCCTCCTCTTTTTTTGCTGAGAAAGACAGGCCCCGGGCTAACATCCGTGCCCATCTTCCTCCACTTTATATGGGACACCGCCACAGCATGGCTTGACAAGCGGTGCGTCGTTTGCGCGCCGGGGATCCGAACCAGTGAACCCCGGGCCACTGCAGCAGAGCGCACGCACTTAACTGCTTGCACCACCGTGCCAGCCCAGTCACTCATATTATTGACAAATGAGTGAAGTTCTAATAGATGTCTTCATTGTTTCTCTTTCATCTTACTGGTTAACATAAACTAAAATATTAACCAACATTCATGTCAGAACTACACTTGGAGAGCCAGTAATTAAACACTTACCACACACCACGGCTGGAAGGGACGTCAATGATACTAGAATCCAGCATCTCTTACCATTTTACATGTTTGGGGCATGAAGCCCAAGACCTACCCAAGGTCATCAACAAGTGAATGGGTGGATGGTCAACATTTGAATCACGTGCTGTTCTTTTACATTTTAGCACTACCTCCCTGGATATCCAGGAAAATGTGTTTTCCATGACATGCCAGAGTGAGGATGGGCAGTGAAAATGTGTGAAACAGTTGTCATCAGTTTAGCTGATAAAAAGCCCTTCTCTCCAGGGTTCTAACAATGCTGTGTACCTGCCCTGGGGGAAGGAGGAGCTAGAAGAATCCGGATATAAGAGACCTGCCAGGTCCCTCTCCCTATCTAGGCAGACAGCAATAGGTCAGGCAAACAAGCCATCTCTTATTTTTGGACTTTTCTCTCCTCTCTTTACACCCTGAGGCATTGAAAAGATTGGGGAGATATTCAGGCTTCTCTCTTCAATCAGGGATTAAACAGAGGCCGGGTCCCATGGGAGAGGATCAAGTTCGAACTTTGCCTCCCGACCAAAGCTCTCTCCTTAGCCTCAATCACTTGGAACATCACTTCAATATTATCTTATTTACCAGGAGTCTCCTTAGGAGGTGAGCCAAGGATTATTAATAATAATAGATCTTTACTTTTACATACAGCCCTTTACAATTTATGAGGGCTTTGTACATGCACTGTCCTGTTTGAGCCCCATAATAGCCCCATATGGAGAGTAGGGGAGGGGTTATTAAACCTAGTTTATAGAAGAGGAAATGAGGCTCAAAGAAACAGGCTGCCCAAGCTCATGGAGCCAATTCAGGACTGAAACCCATGTATACTTTAAATATATTTAAATTTTAAATATAAAATTTAGTTGTCTTCCGTGGCACAAAAGTACCATAGCATAGGCCTAGAAGTATCCAGAGAATTATTATTAGTGATAGTTATTAGTAATAAAAAATAGCTACCATTTATGAACACTTATATGTCTCACTGCACTAAGTGCTTCATATGCATTCTCATTTAATCTTCATGACAACCTTTTGAGGTTGGTGATAACTTATCCATTTACTAAGTAAGAACCCAAGGTTCAGAAAGTTTAAGGTATCTGTCCCGGATCACACAGTAGAAGTCGTCAGAGCAAGGATTTGAGCCCAGATCTCAGTTTCCAAAAATCATACTCTTAAGCTCTTAAGACAAATGAACGGCCCCTGATACATAAAACAATATTTTTACTAGCTGTGGAATATTTTATTAGGTGTGTCTGATAATAAAATAATAGTGAAGGAAGGAGAAAGAAGAAAAGAAACTAATGGAGCATCCACTCTTCATTCACTTAATAAATATTGCCTACCAACTCTATCTTCAGAATTGTGCCAGGTACTAGAGATAGAAGGGTGTAAAAGCAGACTTGGTCCCTACACTAAAAGTGCATGTTTTTGGGAAAAGATATAAAGGATTAAGTAAACACACATGAATATATAATAACAGTGTGGTAAGTCCTAGATTATTATGAGATCTTTAGGAGAGAGAATAATGGGGCAGGGAGATCTTTGAGAAACAATTATTCAGGAAGGTCCAGGAAGCTCTTTCTGAAGAACCTGTAAGTTGGGACCTGAAGGCCAAGTAGCAGTTTAGTGAGGAGACAGCGTGTGTGAACAATGGCTGGTGTGGAAAAGAGCCTGGGGAACTGAGTCAGCCAGCGTGCCTGCAGCCGCCTGAGCAAGGAGTGAGTGGCAAGAAATGAGACCAGAGAGAGATAGGCAAACGTCAGATCACAAAGGACTTTGTAGCCCATGGTAAGGATTTGGGATTTTTATCTCAAGAACAATGGGAAGCCTTGGAGGGCTTTCAATCAGGTGAGGGATGTAATCCAATTTATGTTTAAAATATCACTGGCTGCTGAGAGGCAATGGAATTGTAGCAACAAGATTTGAAACAGGGAACAGGAGACTCTTTCAGAAATCCAAGCAAGATGGTGACTTGGACTGGGCCTCAGGTAACAGCAGTGGAGATGGACAACTTTGAGTGGATGAATTTGAAATATGTGCCAGATACTGTCAAATATATTTTCTTATTTAAGCCTCACAACAACCCAGTGATGTAGATATTTTACAGATTTTTTAATTTTATAGATGAGGAAGCTGAGATTCAGAGAAGTTCAGCTTCCATATCTTGCTTCCCCCTGTATAACAATGATCGTCTCATCTGCCAAGTGAAGAAACTGATACTCAGAGCCCAGAGTAGGTGTCAGGGTGATTAGCATGATAAAGCCCCTGTCTAAAAGGCTTCAGTCTTTTCCAGATAAAAGAGGTCAGGGAACTTCTGTGGTTAGATGAGGTTATGTCAACTAGAGAACTGTGACTGACAAGATCAGGCCACCAGGACCCCTAGATTCCAGTCAGTGTGGAGCTTCCCATTGCTGGGCAACAGGAAAAATTTAGGCCCTAGAAAGCTGTAACTGTAGATTGACAGAGTTTGAAAGACTTCTTACAGATAGTTGAATACCAATGTTCCAATTCACAGATGAGAAAACCAAAAACTAAAGTTCAGAGAGGAGGAGGGGCTTGCTGCGGTCACCTAGAATAATGACAGAGTTGAGACTAGAACCAGGTCTTCTGACTCCCAGCACACAGTTCCCACAGAACTGAGCTCTGCCATCTCTTTGATGGGCCCAAAGATCCTTTTACATTGGGGTAGTCTGTATCAAATTAATTTCCTGTGGAGAAAGGGTGCTTTTGAGTAGAGGAAAGGGGGCAAATCTCACTTCTGCTCTGAGGAGGTCCCTGCTAGAAACAAGAGTCACTATCATCCCACATAACAACCTCTTAAATGCCCAAACATAGCCTGATCCTGAGAAAGCTGGAGAGGGGGCCCACATTGTCCCCAGGATTCTAGGCTCCTATTCCTCCCCCCTACCCCTTTCCTTTCCTCCTCCAGGTGCTCTCTTTTCTCTTAAAAGCACGCATTGGGGAAAGGATCTTCTATCAGTAACTTTTACTTTGACATGAATTAAAGAGAAGCAAATCCCAATAAGGCAGGGGCCCTAAATTCTACCTCTCACTTTGTGTGACCCTTGGGCAAATCACTTCCTCTCTGAGCCTGTCACATTATCTGTAAAATGAGGATACTGGACATAATTTCTGAGGGGCCTGCTAAGTATGATCTTATGGGATCAGAATTTATTAGTTCCCACAACTCCGCGTCCCCGGCACAGAGTAGGTTCATCAGAACTCTTGGCTACTGGGTGAGGTAAGGCTCATCAGGTGGAAGGTCATCAACTGCTGAGATCTCCGCGCTTCCCCTACCTCTCAGCACCCCACCCCCCACCCCCACCCCGTCTCAGCTGATGACTGGAAGCTCCCGGGATTCCGATTCTTTTTCTTTTCTATATCCAAGGGAGGAGCCCTAGCCCCCAACCCTTGGTCCTCACATTCATACTCTTTGAGTACAATTCGAGGAAGGCATCTTCCTGCCTTAAAATATCTCCTCCGCCCACTGGGAGGAAGTGAAATGTTGATAAAGAGCAAGAGCTTTGGAGTAAATAGGCTTGGGTTGAATCTTAGCCCTTCCATTTCACCAGCTCTGTGACCTTGGGCAGATTACCCCTCCATCCTCAGATCCCCAGGCCCTGGATGCTGTGAAAATTAGAAACAGTGTCTGTAAAGTACCTCAGGAAGAAAAGCATATAACCTCCTTTTCACTTAAGGAAAAAAAACACATTAGAAATAGAATATTAAGAGAGCCATCCCTCTGTTTTCTTCCTATGAGTTTTTTAAAAATGAGATGATGCCATCTAACAGTTTATTTTCTAAAAACAAAATGCAATGCAAAGTCTTTCATCCTTCCACGTGCCTAATACATAATTTAGTGCTCAATACATTTTTATTATCGTTGTAATTACAATTGTTGATTGTAAGTCCAGTGACTCTACTCAGAAGGCTCTGAATTCTCTCTAAAATAGAAATCTGATTCAAAACTCTCTCTGCCTAAAAATCTTCAGTGGCTCCCCGTAGCCTACACAGTATAAAGCCCAAACTTTATACTGTCATTCAGAGTTCTTTTTTTTTTTTTTATAATTTTATTTATTTATTTTTTCCCCCAAAGCCCCAGTAGATAGTTGTATGTCATAGCTGCACATCCTTCTAGTTGCTGTATGTGGGACGCGGCCTTAGCATGGCGGGAGAAGTGGTGTGTTGGTGCGCGACCGGGATCTGAACCCCGGGCCGCCAGCAGCAGAGCGCACGCACTTAACTGCTAAGCCACGGGGCCGGCCCAGTCATTCAGAGTTCTTAACACTCTGGTCCCAATCTACTTTTGCGGTCTGGAGCCTCTAGTATAGTAAAAAAAAGCACGAGATTTGGCATCCCACCTTAGCCACTTAAGCTTTTTCCTCCTCTGTAGTACAGGGATAGTAATTTCTACCTTACAGATTAAATAATAGTAGCTTATGATAGCTACTAATTATTGTAGTCATTAAGTGCTGGCTAGTGTATAAGAATTTGACAAACTTACTTAATCCTGACAAGAGCCCAATGAAGTAGGTACTTTTATTTTTGGGTGAAAAACTGAAACTTAGAGAAATTAAATAATTATCAAATAGAGCAGTTATCAAGTATAACACTGACTTAAACCCAGGTCTAGCTGCCATCACAGTCCATGGTGTCAACCATTGTGCTATAAAGCTTCCCTTGAGGGATATGTTTAAAAAGACTTCGTACACAGTAAAGCTGTGAACACTGGCTATTAATCACTGTCATTACCCACTCCTTCCTTGGATCCAATGCTCTGATTACGCAGAACAATTTACCATTTTCAAAGGCACTTTTACAGCTCTGTGCCTTTGCTTTCATATTGTTCTCTTGGCCTGAAGTGCTCTTATTTCCCTCTCAAAATTACACTCCTTTCACGAGACCCAGGTAGGAGATCACCTACTTTGTGAAGTCTTCCCTAACATACTGGCACATCCCTCATCCCCTCAACGGTGGGCATTAAGACTTCTCCATCTGTCTCCTTGGCCCTTTCCACTTAGTAAATGTTCAGGAGATAATTGTCAAAATCATTAATCTTAAATCATTTATTATAAATTCAGTGAAACCAATCAAGGGAGTTTTCTTTCTAAAGGGTTTTCAAGTATGCCACAGAAAATCTAAAGTGGTTGTTGAGTGATGCTTAGAAGAAAAAGAGCAGTGTAATTCAAGCCATGTCCAACAGGTGGCACAATAGTCATGGTCAAAGCAGCCAGGGAAGTGCTCTTTTGAAAAGGGAGAGGGGTAACAATAACTAATATTTACATAATGTTCACAAAGCTTTTTTACATATATTATCCACGTGAGTTTTTATCCCTATTTTACAAATGTGGAGGAAAATGAGGAAACTTTTCCAAATCACAGAATCTTTTCAGAACACAGTATCAATCAATTGGGTAAGGTGATTTCAAGAGCCACCAGAGGCCCTGTGATTTTTCTTCCAAATTACCTCTCTCTTTCCTTGAAAATGTATGAGGTGTTACTTTAGGATCTTCAACTCTGGCTGAGGCTTTAAATTTTAAATATTTCAAGGGAGGGGAGGGATAGGGGAATGTATGAAATATTTTAATTCATTTGCACTTTGATGTAAAAAGTTTCATATATATATATATATATTTTTTTTTTCTTTTTGGTGAGGAAGATCAGCCCTGAGCTAACATCTGTGCTGATCTTCCTTCACTTTATGTGGGACAGCTGGCCTGACAAGCGGTGCCTCGGTGCGCGCCCAGGATCCGAACCCAGGCCTCCAGCAGCGGAGCACATGCACTTAACTGCTACACCACGGGGCTGGCCCCTCAAGTATATTCTTGAGAGCCAGTTGACCTAAGTGGGTTGGATGGACACTGTGAGAATGCAGAAGGGCACTGGGGACCTGAAGAAGAGCCACAAAGATGAGATGGTGGGTAGAGGAAAGGAAGGGGAACTACGAGAAGTTTCATTAACTTACCAATTTTGCCAGGGGCCAGCCTGGTTCCCTATTGCTGTAGCCATTGCCAGAGGACTCCATTCATCAAGGAATTTGTTATTCCAGGAATTTGAGAGCATAATTCAGGACAGTGTTTAATTAAGTAGTAATGCATGGGAAATTCTCAAGAAGCCTATCTCAGCATCCTCTAGATAGAAGCAGGAAAACTGAGTCAAATTTGGGGTTATAAGAATGAAATCTGGAGTAAAACAGTAAAATCTGCAATTCCGAGTTTGGCACCTGGAGTTCAGTATTACAATCTCAGACTTTGATAGAACTTGGAGGTCAAAAATAAAATATAGAAGTCACAGGTTAAAACTTGGTGTTCCAAATATAGAATCTTGGGTTGCCGTTATTGAAATTCCTAAAGCAGAATTTCTGGTTGTGATTGTGGAATCTAATTGTAGGATTCAAGTTCAGAGAGTAAAGCCTAAACTTCCAGTAGTAGAATTTTGGGTTCCAAGTAGCAGCTGAGTTCTAAGGTACAGTGCTCGGGTTCAGAGTAGAACCTGAGGTTTCAATAGTAGATATTGGAGTTCAGTATTCAAATCTCAGGCTTTGAATCTGGAGCCTGGAGTACTGATAGTAGAATCTCAGGTTATAAGAGTAAAATCTACAAGTCCAATAGTGGAATTTCAGTTTCAGAAAAAGAACCTAGAGTTCCTGAACTGGAATCTGGGGTTACAACAATAGGACATGGAATTATATTATTAGAATCTTGGATTTTGAGATTGGAACTTTAAGTTCCAATAATACAATATTGAAGTTTGAGTGCTTAGCCTGAAAAACAAGAATAGAATATGGGATTCGGAGAGCACATTTGAGTTCCAGTAGAGAATCTTGAGGTGCCATACTGGAACCTTGAGGTACAATATTAAATTAGGAAATTCTAAAATGGGAATCTGGCATATTAGATTAGTATTAGAATCAGCCTTCAATAGTAATAATGCTAATGGTTAACATTTATTAAGCGCTTACTATGTGCCAAGCATTGTTCTAAGTGTTTTACATACATTATTATTATTATTACATTTAGTGCTCACAAAAAACCTATCAGGTGAGTACTATTATTATCATCCCTATTTTACAAATGAGGAAACTGAGGTACAGAGAAGTTAAATAACTTTCCAAAGGTCACACACCTGAGAAGCACAGAGATGGTATCTGACCATAAGCAGTATGCCACCAGAGCTCATGCTTTTAACAATTATGATAAGTACTTCTAGAGTCCAAAAGAACTTTGAATTCCACTAGTAAAATTTGAAGTTTAACAAAATAGAATAGACACCGAAAATAGAACCTGGAGTTACCCAAAATAGAACTTGGAGTTACCCTAATAGAAACTACATTTTTTGTGTGTGTGTGTAAGGAAGATCAGCCCTGACCTAACATCCCTGCCAATCCTCCTCTTTTTGCTGAGGAAGACCCTCTCTGAGCTAACATCTATTGCCAATCCTCCTCTGTTTTTTCCCCAAAGCCCCAGTAGATAGTTGTATGTCATAGTTGCACATCCTTCTAGTTGCTATATGTGGGACGCAGTCTCAGCATGGCTGGAGAAGCTGTGCGTCGGTGCGCGCCCGGATCCGAACCGGGGCCACCAGCAGCGGAGCACGCACACTTAACCACTAAGCCACGGGGCCAGCCCGAGACTACATTTATTTATTTATTTATTTATTTATTTTTAAAAAGATTTTATTTATTTATTTTTCCCCCAAAGCCCCAGTAGATAGTTGTCTGTCATAGCTGCACATCCTTCCAGTTGCTGTATGTGGGACGCGGCCTCAGCATGGCTGGAGAAGCGGTGCGTTGGTGCGATCCCGGGATCCGGGCCCGGGCTGCCAGCAGCGGAGCGCGCGCACTTAACCGCTAAGCCACGGGGCAGGCCCTGAAACTACATTTCTAATAGCAGCATCTTGAGTGATCTTCATGTGCAGTGATAGAATGAGGGGCTCACACAGTAGAATCTGGAGTTCCAAACATAAATTGTTTAGTTCTGAAATTAGAGTTCCAAATGAAGAACCTTGATTTAATCTCAATAATTGGAGTTCAAAATTCTACTATCAGCCTCAACTCTGAAACTTCAAGTATAATTTCAATAATAGAAACTTTGTTTCTGAGAGTAAAGTGTAAATTCCTGTAGTCGAATTTTAGTTTCTGAGAGTGGAACCTTGAATTTTAATAGTAGAATCTTCTGGGGAGATGAAGACATGGGGGTCTTAATAGTAGAATCTAGAATTATTAAAGTAGATCCTTGAGTTCCAAGATTGTAAATTGGGATTCCAGTAATGATATCGTAAATTGTAGTAGTAGGATATAAGGTCCAATATAAAGATCTTGGGTTCAGAGAGTATGACATGATGTTCCAAAAGTAGGATATGTGATTCCAAAAATAGAACCTGAAATTCTTGTGTTAGAATCTTGGGCCTTGACAATAGAATCTGGAATTTAGGGAAGAGAATCTAGAGTAGCCAAAATAGAAGCTATAATTCGAAAAGCAGCATCTTGAGCTTTAATAGTGGAGTCTGTTTGCACAGTGGGAGAATATGGGACTCACAGACCACAACCTGGAATTCCAAACATAAATTATCGGGTTCCTAGAGTAGAATCTGTAGTCCAATAGAATAATTTTATAAATGTTAGTAGAATATGGACTTCCGTTAGTGGAATCAGGTATTCTCAGAGTAGACCTGGAGGTCCAATATTAGAATCTGGGGTTCACAGAATACAACCTGGGAATTCCAGTAGAACAATCTAGAGCTGCGATTGAAGAATTCTGGGACTGAAAGTAGATTTTGGAGTTATGATGGTGGACTCTTGATATAGTCAGTTTTCACCCTTTATCCTGTGTTAGTAGTAGATTTGTTGTGTCTCAGCAAAAATCCTGTTCAGTAAGGACCAGTTCTTAATCAGAGAGTACAATTTTGATTGCCACTCTCAGACATGTATAGAATTGAAAGTAACCTCCCAATGTCACTGAAAGCTGCTTGGCTCTAGGTGACAGAAGTCTTCCAGTCAATGAACCATGTGATTAGGCCTGTGTTATGTGCTCTCAGGCATTCCAAAGAGAAGACTGTGTCCTTATCCTGAGAAGTAACCATGAATAAGACAATATGAGCTCAATATAGGACAGAGTGTAATCGAGGGCTAAAATATGTGGGCTGGCATTATTCAAACAGGGGAAAAGAGATCAGTGTAGGCTGCAACAGTCAAAGAGGAGGCATTTCAAAGGATAGGTAGAGTTTAAATAGGCAAAGAGGAGGTAGGGCATATCAGGCGGGAAAATAGTCAAAGACAAACATGGAAGCAGGATCTAAAATGGTGCGCACTATTAGTTTTTCACCAAAGAAATATTTATGGAGTGCCTACTACTCACCAGGCACAATGTAGGCCCTGGGGAAATAAAAAGAAATCACAAGTAGTTTCTGCTCCTGAGGAAGTCATGTGGAAAAAACAAGAACAATGACTTTGACGTTAGACATACCTGGGTTTGAAAAGTAGGCTCACTAACTTACTAGCTATGTGATTAAGCAAGTTGTTTTATATCTTTGAGCTAGTCTCTTCTTCTATACAAAGGGGAGAATGATACCTTCCTTGAAGGGTTGTTGTAAGGATTCATGATATTCATGATAGTATGTGTATGTATAAAGAGACACATCGAGGATGCTAGCTATGATGATGATGATGATGATGGTGATATGCTCAGAGTTACATACAAAGTGTTATGAGAAAACAGAGGAGGTGACATTTGAGCTGAGTCCTGAATAATGGTAGGATGATCTGATAATCAGAGAAAGGAAAGGGCATTTCAAGCAGAGGAAACAGAATTTATAAAAATATAGAGGCATGAGAGGGAACAAGTATTTTGGAAAACCTGGTCATTGATGAGGCTGAAGTAAAGAGTTTTTAGTGCCAGGCTAATGGCTTTTTTAGATGATGGTGAAGGATTGAAGTGTTGTTAATAGGGGATTCACTGAACAAAAGTATATTGGATAGATTCAGGGCCTAACTGAATAATAGACCAGTGTAGGAGAGATGGTCTCTGCTTGCATATACCTTATAAAAGTTTAGCTGGGGAGAAAGTACATACACACAAGATAAATAACAATATTAGCACAGAAAGAAAAGGATGGGCTTTATTTTATTTTATTTTTTTGTGAAGAAGATCAGCCCTGAGCTAACATCCATGCCAGTCCTCTTCTTTTTGCTGAGGAAGACCGGCCCTGAGCTAACATCTATTGCCAGTTCTCCTTTTTCTCCCCAAAGCCCCAGTAGATAGGTGTATGTCACAGCTGCACATCTTTCTAGTTGCCGTATGTGGGACGCTGCCTCAGCATGGCCGAACAAGCGGTGCGTTGGTGCGTGCCCGGGATCCGAACCCAGGCCGCCAGTAGCGGACCCCGCGCACTTAACATGTAAGCCACGGGGCCGGCCCCCGAGGATGGGCTTTAAAGTTGGAAATCCCTACCATGTTTCACCTATCAAATTTACCCTCATTTACTGACTCCTCCTTCAGTGTGTGAGCCCCTTGAGAACAGAGATCATGTCTTTTTCCCCAAAACTCTTTATTGTGGAAAAATTCACACATATGGAAAAGTTTAAATAAATACCCATACACTCAACTTCCTAGGTTCAATAGTCAACATTTTAGCTTATTCTCTTTGTATATATTTTTTAACTAAATGAAAGTAAGTTACAGACACTGTGACATTTTACCACTAAATATCTCAGCACAAAGCTCCTAAAAATAGGATATTCACCTGCAGAACCACGATACCATTATTACACCTAATTAATTAACAATTCCCTAATATCATCTATAATTCAGCCCACATTCTTATTTTTCCAATTGCCCCCAAATGTCTTTTATAATTAGTTTTGTTTGAATCAATTTTCAATCAAGGTTCAGACACTGCATTGGATTATTGTGCTCCTTACATTCTTTTAATCTAAAACAGTCGCCTCGTGGGGGCTGGCCCCATGGCTTAGCGGTTGGGTACACACGCTCTGCTGCTGGCGGCCCGGGTTCGGATCCCGGGCGCACACGGACGCACCGCTTCTCCGGCCATGCTGAGGCCCACATACAGCAACTAGAAGGATGTGCAACTATGACATACAACTATCTACTGGGGCTTTGGGGGGAAAAAAAAAAGGAGGAGGATTGGCAATAGATGTTAGCTCAGAGCCGGTCTTCCTCAGCAAAAAGAGGAGTATTAGCTTGGAAGATCAGGGCTGATCTTCCTCACACACACACACACAAAAAATAAATAAATAAAACAGTCACCTCGCTTTTTTTTTTTTTAAATAATAATGACTTTTTAGAAGGACAAGCCCTATTGTCTTAAAGAATGTCCGATTCTAGATTGTCTGGATTCCTATGAAGTAGAAGTTAAATCTAAGGGCTTGATTAAATTTAGGTTAGACATTTTTGGCAAGACTGCTTCTTAGGTAATACTGTGAACTTCATGTTGCGTTGTACTGGGAGGCACATCATCTCAAGCTAGCCTACTCTTAATGATGCTATGATAATTTGGTTAAGGTGGTGTCAATCACGACCTCCCCCCAACACATCTTTGCAATAAACAAGCAATCTATGGAGATATCCTTTGGTACCACATAGCAACATTTCACCTAATAGTTTTAGCATCTATTGAAAGGACTTGTGTAAATCAGTTATTTCACTGGTGGTTGAAATATGGTGATTTTCTAATTCTATCATTCTTTCTACATCTATTAGTCGGCATTCTTTGGAAAAGAACTTTTTGCTGCCAACTGGAGATGAACCAGGTCTACTCTGAGAATATCTGATTCTACTAATGGAAGTCCATATTTCTTCCTTAAAAGGCATGATAAAATGTTTAATTCTTTTCTGTTTACCAATTTTTAGAGTAAGAGTTGATGAAATAGTCACCTCCAATTGTGGCAAACAGATTTTTTTCTTTTACTTTTTTTTATAGCGTCATTGTCAGTTTGTAGAGTTTTATTTATTTGATAGTCTACAAACAATGACAATTGCATTTAATTTGTTGTTATTTATTTTAATGCTCAAATTGTCCCAGATTTGGCCAGGGCAAACTCCTTCAAGCTGCCTCCTGTGTAAGTTTGATACGTCTTCATCATTCTTTGAGCATTTCCTTACTTTCTTTAAAAAGATTTCCCAGGTTCACTTCGTACTTTCTCTGCCCCGGACATGGAATCAGTTATTTCTCTGGGGAGGCCTGATTCCTTTTATGGGAAATAATACCTAGAAGCCAAGATCTGGCACTAAATGTTGCTACTGGTGTGTCACTGCTTCTGGGCTCATTCAGTGGCCAGAGCTAGAAAATTTATATTTTGAAAATCATAAGTAAGGGGCTGGCCTGGTGGCGTAGCGGTTAAGTTCACGTGCTCTGCTTCAGTGGCCCAGGGTTTGTGGGTTCAGATCCCAGGCACAGACCTACGCACCGCTCATCAAGCCATGCTGTGGCAGGCATCGCACATATAAAGTAGAGGAAGACGGGCACGGATGTTAGCCCAGGGCCAATCTTCCTCAGCAAAAAGAGGAGGATTGGCAACAGATGTTAGCTCAGGGCTAATCTTTCTCACCAAAAAAAAAAAAAAAAAAAAAAAAATCATATGTAATATTGATATTTCCAATTAAAGCTTAAGTTTTCTTTAAGTTCTTTTACACTTATATCTGTTTTTTCTTGACATGAAAATCATGGTTTCTAATAACATTAACATATTTATTTATTTGCTTTATCCTACAATATACATTAAGAAGTTTGGAAATTACAGTATCAATATTACTAACAATAAGACTAGAATCAAGTTTAAGATTGCTTTGCAGTTCTTCTTATCCTTAAGACACTATTGCACATTCTACTTAGGATGTACAGTCAGTATTGTGTTCAGAAGACACTTGAAATAATTCTTTTCTCTCTGGTAATTATAGTAGTAATTTGATGTAGAGTTAGGTCCATTTGCTTTAAACTTTTTTTCTTTTTAATAATTTTATTTATTTATTTATTTATTTTTCCCCAAAGCCCCAGTAGCTAGTTGTATGTCATAGCTGCACATCCTTCTAGTTGCTGTATGTGGGATGCAGCCTCAGCATGGCCGGAGAAGCGGTGTGTTGGTGCGCGCCCGGGATCCGAACCCGGGCCGCCAGCAGTGGAGCACGCGCACTTAACTGCTAAGCCATGGGGCTGGCCCTAGGTCCATTTGCTTTAATTTGTTTCCAATTTTAGTGTTTGCTTTTTAAATAACATTTTGAGTATGTAACATTTTACATGGCTTAAAAGTCAGTTTTTTGTTTGTTTGTTTTTGCTGAGAAAGATTTGCCCTGGGCTAACATCTGTGCCAATCTTCCTCTATTTTGTATGTGGGTAACCACCACAGCACAGCCACCAACGAGTGGTATAGGTCTGCTCCTGGAAACTGAACCCAGACTGCTGAAACAGAGCATGCTGAACTTAACCACTAGGCCACGGGACCAGCCCAATAGGCAAAATATTTTATTTTTTTTTTTTATAATTTTTTAAAATAATTTTATTTACTTATTTATTTTTTCCCCCAAAGCCCCAGTAGATAGTTGTATGTCATAGCTGCACATCCCTCTAGTTACTGCATGTGGGATACGGCCTCAGCATGGCTAGAGAAGCAGCGCATCGGTGCGCGCCCGGGATCCAAACCTGGGCCGCCAGCAGCAGAGTGCGCGCACTTAACCACTAAGCCATGGGGCCAGCCCAGGCAAAATATTTTAAAAGGTATATTTAGAGAAATCTTTATTTCATCTTCTCCACCTCATTTTTCCCTCTCTTGATAGGTAAGAATTTTTAGTAGCTTCTAAAATTCTTCCAGTGTTTGTGTTTACTTCTCCTTTTTTTAAAAAAATTATTTACTTCAAAAAACTTCAAACCTACAGAAAAGTTGAAAGAATAGTTTGATGAACTATCCTTCACCTAATTCATCTATTATTAACACCTCTGCATTTGATTTATCTCTCTATTCATAGTATTGGTGGTGGTATTATTTGCTGAAACATTTGAGAGCAAGTTGCAGACATCATGACCCTTTATCCCTAAATACTTCAGCATTTAGTCTGATGAATGACATTTAGGAGCATTTAGGAGATCCTAGGAAAAAGGACATTCATGAGTCAGACCTGATGGCCTAGTTGTTAAAGTTCAACACGCTCCACTTCGGTGGACCGGGTTTGGTTCCGTTCCTGGGCATGGAACCACACCACTTGTCCGTCTGTAGCCATGCGGTGGCAGCAGCTCACATAGAAGAACTAGGACTTACAACTATAATATACAACTATGCACTGGGGCTTTGGGGAGGAAAAAAAAGAAAAAGGACATTTAAAAATATATTGTGATACAATGATCAATTTCAGGAAATTTAACATTCATTCAATATTTTCATCTAATATATAGTCCATATGCAAATTTCACTCCTTGTCCCACTAATGTCCCTTAGGTAAAGAAACAACTCTCCACAAATATTCTCACGTTTCTGCATGGTTAGGGCTTTCTGAGAAAAAAATTCTGGCCACCTGGGTTAAATGGTGACCGAATAGCAACCTAAAGATAGAGACTTCTGGAGAGAGAAAAAGTCTTGTCTCTCCCTGGAGCCATCTGTTTACATTCCATGAAGGTGAAGTAGAGATCTTCCCCACCGCTCCCCAGATAGGATTTGTTTACATTCCAGAGCAAAGATGTCTCTTTTCCTCTCTGGAGGGAAGGATGGGCAGCTGTGAAGGCCATTCTAGATAAGCTCCGAGATTCATAATTTTGGAGTTTCTCTTCTGTATACAAACTCCACTGTATGTGCAGGTGACATCAGGCCCTCTTTCTATCATCCCATGGGAAAACTAGTGCTAAGATTGCTGTGTCAGTAAAAACAGTTTTATCTCTGATCCAGATCCAGAGGTTTCATGTTCCTATATGTGTATGAGTGTGTGTGTATGTGTGTGTATAAAACTGTGCAAGTGGTTTAATATCTCAGACCCTTTACAGTTTATGACTTTATAAACATTTTATAGGTTTTTTCCTCCCCAGATCCAGGATCCTATTGGGGAATCACACGTTGCATTTAGTTTGTCAAGTCTCTTTAGTGTCTTTTAATATTTACCCTTTAATCTTTTTGTCACTCATCACAGTGACATTTTTGAAGAGTTCAGACTTTTGTTTTGTAGTTCCCTTCTTTCTTACACATAGAAAGGTATATTATACTCTTCTTCACCTTGCTTTTCCACTTAACTACATATCCTGAGATTACGCTATATCAGTATATTAAAATCTTCCTTTCTTTTTTATGGCTGCATAATACTTCATTGGTTGGATATCCTGTGTCCCTAGTATACAGCATATACATTAGGTGCTGAGTGAGTGAGTGCTGAGGAAGTGGATGGTTAAAAAAAAAAAAAGAAGTGAGCAGGGAACAGTTAAGCAGAAGAGCAATGTATGGCCTGGACAGAGAATAATTTGGAGTCAGACAGACTTGGGATGCAAATCCAGCTCTCCTGACATTAGGCAGTTTTGCATAGTGGTTAAGGAAGCAAGTGCTGAAATCAGAATACCTAGATTTGGCTCCACCACTTACTTAGCTGTGTTTCCTCGGGAAGGCTACTAAACCAATTGTGCTTCAGTTTCCTCAACTGTAAAATGGAAATAAGAGCACCTACTTAATAAGGTTACTGTGAGAGCTCAATAAATATTAGCTATACTTTATAGCTATACTTCTTCCAAATCTCAGTTTCTTCCTATGTAAAATAGGGCTAGTAATACCCATTCAAAAGGGAGGTTGTTGGGGCTGGCCCGGTGGCACAAGTGGTTAAGTGTGCGCGCTCCGCTTCATCGGCCCAGGGTTCACAGGTTCAGATCCCCGGCGTGCACCGATGCACTGCTTGGCAAGCCATGCTGTGGTGGCGTCCCATATAAAGTAGAGGAAGATGGGCACAGATGTTAGCTCAGGGCCAATCTTCCTCAGCAAAAAAAGAGGAGGATTGGCATCAGATGTTAGCTCAAGGCTGCTCTTCCTCACACAAAAAAACAAAAAACAAAAGGGAGGTTGTTGTGGACTAAGTGAGATAATGTCTGTAAGGCACTTAGCATAGTAACTAGTACAGAGAAGCAATCAATAAATGGTATCAAGGCTGGAGGGACAGAGGAGGAACATGATTACTGGGAGGATTATCTATACTGTAAACACCCTGAGGGTTGGACTGTTTATCTTGTTTACTAACTCAGGCCCTTACACAATACCTGTCACGTTGACTTTAGAGTTAGACAAACCTATTTGTGTTTAAATTCCAGCCAGGACACCTGCGAACTATGTGATTTTGGACAAGTTATTCAACCTTTCTGATCCATATTTTCCTCATTGATAAAACAGGGATAACAACAGTGCCTATCTCAGAGTTGCTGGAATTTAATAGAATGATGGGTGTAAAGCTATCTGTTCTTACCTTAGATGATGATAAAAAAAAAAAAAGTAAAGCAGATGCCTGCCCATGTATGTATGCATTACATACCATAATATTTTTGTAATTATCTCCCTGTGGTGGCCGTGAGAAAGTGACTTGCAGACCTCCAACTACAGGGAAGGTAATTGACCAAGGCTCCATCTGCTGGACTGTGAAATCCATCATTGCGTTTGTACTGAGCCCATGCCTCCCATCGGCTGCCACCATCAATTACTGAGTGGCAGGAACACTAAGGCAGACCTATTTCTGGGAGACATGGAACTCCTCTGATGATTGTCTTTGGCTTAGAGATTTCCTGAGGCTTTGCCAAACCTTCCTCAGACTGCAAGGCAGCCTAGGGTGCTTCCATTCCAACCTTTTCTTCCTCTCTCCTTCACTTAGGGTCAGACTTGCATGGCAGTCTGACAGCTCTCTCAGCCTGTTCCAGTTCCCTGCCTATTTTCTCTTACAGAGGAATTTCCCCTAATAGAATCCTTTCTTAGAGTCTTCAAGGACCCCAGACTAACACACCCTCCTTGGAAAAGGAGTACTTAAACATAATGAGCATGTGCTTTTTCAAATGCTGGAGTTCATGATGAGTTTATTTAAGTCTAGATATTAGCTGACTTTTATTTTGGAAGGAACAATGATTCAGAGAGGAGAGGAACACTGTAAAAGGTCTGACGCTCAGTCACTGACTTCTCCTACTCCTTCTCTCCTTCATCTTCCACAGAAGTTACCCCCAATAAATTTATTGCAGTTTATCTCTATCTTGGTATCTGCTTCCTGGAGGACTCAAACTGGTACAGCCATCAGAGGGAGAGAATTCCTGGCTCTCAAAAAGTGTTCTGGGGTCAGCCCGGTGGCGTAGTGGTTGAGTTTGCGTGCTCCGCTTTGGTGGCCCGGGGTTTGCGGGTTCGGATCCCGGTCGTGGACCGACGTACCACTCATCAAGTCATGCTGTGGCAGCCTCCCATATACAAAATAGAGGAAGATGGGCACAGACATCAGCTCAGAGCTAATCTTCCTCAGCAAAAAGAGGAGGATTGGCAATGGATGTTAGCTCAGAGCCAGTTTTCCTCACACACAAAAAATGTGTTCTGTCTAGAACTAGGGAGAAAAGCAGGAGTCAGGGTGGATGAGGGTGTGTGTGCAGATGGGATCTCAGCACCACTTCCCATTTGGCCTCCAAAACAGGACTTTTAAAGTGCCTGGAGATCAGTATATTCAAACTTGAGAGTTGAAATAAGCCAAAATTAAATTCTTCTAATTCATTGAGCAAGGTCATCAGTGACATAAAAAATGACTATATAGTTTAGTAAATTAGAGGTCATTATTGGATGATGTTCTGGGAGACAGAGCACAATCAAAGCTGTGCAAAACTTCACATTCTTTTGCCTTGGGTTTTAGTCCTATTTTATTAGGCCCAGGCAATAAGGTTAGGGAAATGACTCTCACAACCAATTGCCAAATGACTTTCATTATTCTACTCTATTGCCACCACCCAAAAAACATCCCTTAAGCCCCTGAGGGAAGGAAGAAAAGACAGATAGAAGGCAACTAATACAAGTGGCAAGGTAAGAATCCTCTTGTACCCTTTATGAATGTCAAGGCTGGCTGGCTCCTGGGATAGGCAAACAGTGCCTCTGGCAGATAGCAGAGAGCTTTATTGAGGAAGCCTCGCAACACAGCCATGTGTTCTACTTGCTGTCCCATTTGCTCCAGGAGCTGGGGGTGTGCAAGATATCCCAATGCCACTGTAAGGTCTAATTAGATAAAATGAGCTTTGGGAAGTTTATCAATGGCCTAGATTCTGGCTCCCCAAATTCAGTCATGGTCAAGATAACCTGACCTTGGTGATCCGTCCTTCCACAAAGAATATACAAGACATGAATGTTCTTATACTCATTTTGTAAAAGGAAAAAGTCATACTTTCACAGACATTTCTTGCTATCTACAGAAGGGAACTTTGATTTCTTTTATTATTTGATATATATTTTGCAAAAATTAAGACGACATATATTAAAATTCAACACATGGTGTTCAGTCAAAATAGAAGCCTCATATCTCAGGACCAATTTTCCCGCTACATGTCATAGTGACATAGTCTCTTTGTATGTTATTGAGTGAATGAAGTGGCAAAAACTAAATTTGAGGCGGCGGCCCAGTGGCTTGGCAGTTAAGTGCGCACGCTCCGCTACCGGTGGCCCGGGTTCGGATCCCGGGCGTGCACCGACGCACCGCTTCTCCAGCCATGCTGAGGCCACGTCCCACATACAGCAACTAGAAGGATGTGCAACTATGACATACAACTATCTACTGGGGCTTTGGGGAAGAAAAAAAGGAGGAGGATTGGCAATAGACGTTAGCTCAGAGCCGGTCTTCCTCAGCAAAAAGAGGAGGATTAGCATGGATGTTAGTTCAGGGCTGATCTTCCTCACAAAAAAAAAAAAAAAAACTAAATTTGAATTTATGTCTAACTCCCAAACCCATTTTCTTTTCACTTGGCCAAGATGTACTTATAAGCAGTCCTTTCTCAATCCATGCAAATTATTCTGTGAGAGAAATAAATACTGGTAAGTAAAATAGAAAGCTGTCATTTTTATGCAAAGCTAAAGCACAGACTCTCCATAAATGTTAAATAATAATGGCAGTAATCCACTAGTGGCAGTGTGCTTGGAATTTACAGTGTCAACAGAATCCCATGGGGTAGAAAAGACTATTAAAGTATCAAATCTATACATTTTCACATATGTTCAGATAATAGAGCTCCTAGAACTCACAGTGCTTTTTGCAAAACATCACGGATTACTGACAGCTAATATCATTACATAAACTAGAAATTATTTCACTAGCAGACACAGCATGATGTAATTGGGAAGGAGCAGGCTTTGAAGTCTCACAGATCTGACTTTTCCATTCACTAGCTTGTGACCTTGAGTAAGTTAGTTAACCTTTCTGTGCCTCTGATCTCTCATCTGAAAAACGGGGAAAGCAAATCCCTGTTTCAGGGTTGTTAAGAATTACTTTTGACATATGTAATGTTTACACCTTGACTAATGGTAGCTATAGGTCCATAATTCCATATCCAAAATGCTTGGAGCCAGATTTGTTTCAGAATTAGGAATTTTTTTTTGGATTTAAAAAATGTAATGTGGGACATATATAAGTAACACCCCCAGCCAAGTTTGAGGTAGTACCCTATAATCCAACACTTTTATATTTCTGTTGAGTTTGTACCAAATTTATTAAAAACAGACTTGTTTTCAAACCATCTTGAATTTAGTTGGGGTTTTGGACCTGTGGATAAAGGTTTGTAAACATGTGTTATTATTTGAAGATAATATGACTACTATGTGTATGTATATGTCTCCATAGCTTAAGAAAATATGTATTTTTAATGAGGGATGCTGCTGGTGCCATACCCAAATCCTTTCTACCAGTTAATGCACCCATCCTCCAGCTGCTGCCAGTGTTGGCTGATAAGGCACAGTTGTCCCCTTTCTGGAAACTTGCCCTAAACCAGACAGGAGCCGTCTCTCTTGGGGGTGAAGGAAGTGGGGAGAAGAACTGTCAATGAGTGTCTGACGTAGTCTCTTGTCTCAAGAGACTGATTTTGGGGTACAGTTCTTGTTTCAGAGTTTCTTCTGGGATGAGACTGAAGCTAGTCTTCGAATCCACACTCTTCCTTAGTTTTTCTCCCCTCTCCTGTGCTGCTTCTCTCTCTCCTCTTTTCCTACGAGCAAATCCCTCACTAAGTCACTTGAACCAGAATCCCTATCTCAGGGTCTGCTTCTAGGGAACCTAACCTGGTGCCAAGAGTGGTCCTACAAAGCAGACCCCAAGGATGGGATTCTGGAGTTGGATCACACAAGGATTGGACGGCAACGTGGTAGATGGAGTATGAGATTCCCTGGCATACTGTAGATGTAGTTGCAAAGACTTTCACCTGTAGTGAATTGGGGGAGGATACAGATGGAAGGAAGAGGATGCTCAGTCTAACTGGTGCAGTGTCTGAGTTGCTTGAAGGATATATGAGAAATAGCAACTATAAGGATTGAGGAAGTGGTGACTGTTGCTAGAGCCATTGACTAACTGATGAAAGAAAATGACAGGCTCAGATCTATTAATCAACAATTTAAAGCAAAGAACCTCACTGTTAGCATTTAAAGAGACCCTCATCGGGCCGGCCCTGTGGCTTAGCGGTTAAGTGCACACCCACCGCTGCTGGCGGCCGGGGTTCAGATCCCGGGGGCACACTGAGGCACTGCTTCTCCGGCCATGCTGAGGCTGCGTCCCACATACAGCAACTAGAAGGATGTGCAACTATGACATACAACTATCTACTGGGGCTTTGGGGGAAAAATAAATAAATAAAATTATTAAAAATAAAAAAATAAAGAGACCCTCATCTTTTGTAGCCAGCGATCAGAGATAGTTAATTATCAGGCAGAATTGTAAGAATGGGAGAACCTTAGACAAGGCTGAATTCTCTGTGTGGGAGAGTCTTCCCATAAAAGTTAGGTCCTGATAGGGAAGAAGTAGGACCCTGAGGTTTGGGGTGAAGATTTGTAGGTAGATGCATTTGAGAAGCTTGAATCTCAAGATTCCTCTGAATCCTCTGGGCCTATAGGAATGACCCATTGTCTCAGGTAGGAAGATAAAGGCCCATCCCTCCCCTCCTTCTAGGTACCTTATAAGACAATGGAAATCCTCCTCAGCATCAGCCCTGATTTCTCCTCCTGGCCACCAGACCCATCACTAGGATCAGATAGCCAACAAGATTATATCCCAAAGTAGCTATAGCACCTGACTTACATGTAATGGCAAGTACCAGGAGAGTATGCCTGACGGCTGGATAATTGGGGGTGGAATTTTTTTTTTTTGGTGAGGAAGATCAGCCCTGAGCTAACATCCATGCTAATCCTCCTCTTTTTGCTGAGGAAGACAGGCTCTGAGCTAACATCTATTGCCAATCCTCCTCCTTTTTTCCCCAAAACCCCAGTAGATAGTTGTATGTCATAGTTGCACATCCTTCTAGTTGCTGTATGTGGGACGCAGCCTCAGCATGGCCAGAGAAGCGGTGCATCGGTGTGCACTCGGGATCCGAACCCGGGCCGCCAGTAGCGGAGTGTGCGCACTTAACCGCTAAGCCACGGGCCAACCCTTGGGGGTGGAATTTAAAGCTGGATAAGGGAGGGTTCATCAATATCAGGGCACTCTGCTGTGACACAGGATTTAGCACTCTGCAAGGGCCCCAAGAGATGGTTCTATACACTGCTGGGATGGCTCTGTGAAGCTTGAAAAAAGTGATAGCCCACACCCACGTGAAATAAAGTAGACATGCCAGAACTGCTATGGCAAACTGTGGTAAAAGGAATCAAAAGGTTCAAAGAAGTGGGCCTGCTATAATGCGTCTATTATCTAAAAGTAAAAAATCCATCAGTTGATAATGCTTCTTAGAAGGGCCTGGAGGACACTCCATTTGTCGAGGCAACAAGAAATGCACTAGTTAGGGAAAGTACTAGCATCACTGAGACTCTTACAGCAGCTGTTAAGTCAGGACTGATGGTAGGAGATGGGCTCCCTAGTAGCAATGGGGATAAGATCTCAGACTAGCAGAGACCAGGTAGCAGTACTTAACCATCAGAAGGAGGGTGGACTTAATGTCAGAATGGTAGCCAGGAGGGTCTGGCCAACAGGGATTTTGGAGATGGCTCAAGGAATGTGGTGTTCTTAGGGCCAAGATAGATGGACTGCCCATTATATATAATTAAAAGAATGAATGAGCAGTCAAAAAGACAAATACTGTATGATTCTACTTCTATGAGGCATCTAAAGTAGTCACGTTCATTGAAACAGAAAGTAGAATGGTGGTTGCCAAGGGCAGGGAGAAGAGGAAAATGGGGAGTTTCATGGGGATAGAGTTTCAGTTTTGCCAGATGACAAAGTTCTGAAGATCTGTTGCACAACAGTGTGAATACTCTTAACACCACTGAACTATACACTTAAAAATGGTTAAGATGGTAAACTTTATGTGGTGTGTTTTTTTACCACAAATTAAAATTAAAAACAAAACAAAACAAAAAGAATGACTGAGAAGGCTGAGACCAGCTACCCCACTGGAAAGTCACAAATCTGCCTGTTGTCAGACCCAGAAGCCATCAACTGAAGGAGACCAGGTTCCCCTAAGGAAGGACCCTGTGTGTGTATATATATATATATATATATATACACACAGCAAGTATATATATATATATATAGACCAGGTTCCCCTAAGGAAGGACCCTGTGTGTGTGTATATATATATATATATATACACAGCAAGTATATATATAGTAGTGATTCCCCTAGTCCTTGCCAAAAGAGATATGTGGGCACTTATTCAGATAACTCTACACTAGAGTAAGGAAATTACCCAGATCTTTCTAGAGTTGTTGGATACAGGGTCCAAGTTAACACTGATATGTGGGGACCTAAAGCATTATCTTCGTCCCCTTATTGGAATAGGAGCATATGTGAGTTAGGTAATAAATGAAGTCTTGGGCCAGGTCTGTCTCACAGTGGTTCCTTCCACTAGGTGCATGGACCTACCCAGTTATTTCCCTGTTCCTAAATGTATGACTGTAATGGCCATACAAAGAAATGGCAGAACTCGCACATTAGTTCCTTGACCTGTAGAAAAAGAGCTACTAAGTAGTAGTAAGAAAGGCCAGATGGAAGCTCCTGAAACTGTTCCTTCACAATGGCCAAGATAATAAATCAAAAACCTGTCACATTTTAAGGGAGTAGCAGAGTTTAGTGCCTCCCTCAAAACCTTAAAGAATGCAAGAGTGGTGGTCCCTGTCATATTCCTATTTAATTCATCAGTCTGGCCTCTGCAAAAACTGATGGATCATGGCAGATGACAAGTAGACTAATGCAAACTTAATCAACTAGTGGCTCCAACTACACCTGCTATGCCAGATGTGATATCTTTCTAAAGGAGATTAGCATGCAGCCATTGATCCAGCAAATGTGTTCTTTTCCACACCTATCTGGAAAGAGGATCACATAGGATGGGCAAGAGTACACATTCGTGATCTTTCCCCAGTGTCGTGTTAATTCACACGCTCTCTGTCATAATATAGTCCAAAGGGATCTGAACTATTTGAACATTTTGCAGAACATCATATTGGTCCAGTATATCAATACCATCATGTTTTGTTTTGTTTTGTTTTTTGGTGAAGAAGATCAGCCCTGAGCTAACAACATCTGCCAATCCTCCTCTTTTTGCTGAGGAAGACTGGCCCTGGGCTAACATCCATGCCCATCTTCCTCCACTTTATATGGGACGCCGCCACAGCATGGCTTGACAAGCAGTGCATCGGTGCGCACCCGGGATCCGAACCGGCTAACCCCAGGCCACTGCAGCGGGGCACACGCACCCAACCGCTTGTGCCACCAGGCCGGCCCCTCAATACCATCATGTTAATCAGATGTGATAGGAAGTAAGTGGCAAGCACTCTGGATGCCTTGGTAAGGCACATGCACTCCAGAATGTGGGGAAGAAACTATACAAAGATTTAGAGGCCTACCATATCAGTGAAGTTTTTAGGGGTTCGGTGATCTGGAGCATTCCAGGACATTCCCTCCAAAGTAAAGAACAAGCTATTCACAATGCACCCCTTACCACCAAGAAGGAAGCACATTTGGTAGGCCTCTCTGGGTTTTGGAGGCAGCATATTCTGCACTTGGAAATACTGCTATGACTCATTTATCGGTGGATACAGGTTGGTACTTTTGATTGGGGCCCAAAGCAAGAAAGGACTCTGAAAGATCAAGGTTGAGGTATGAGCAACAATGCTGCTTGGGCTGTATGACTCGACAGATCCCATGATACTTGAGCTGTCTGGAGTAGAGAATGACACTGTGTGAAACCTCTTGCCACCACTTGGCTCAAATATTTGGTCATTCACATTTCTAAATTTAATGGATTCAAGTTTACCTAGTATGTGCTTACCATATGCCAGGCCCTGTCCTGGACACTGAAGATACAAAGATGTAGTAAAACCTATTCCCTCTTCCCACATAGCTCAGAGTCTATTTTACTGTATTTGCATGCTATTTGATTCATCCATTCCCCTCACTGCCCAGCATTTGCTAGGATTTAGGTAGTAACAAAGAGGAGCCAAATGGGGAGAAATCTAGAGAACAATTCTATTAACTAAAAACATACTACAAATTGGGCCAAGACCATCAAGATTTGATTTGAAGAAGCCATATTAGTCATGCTTTAACAATAAAAACTCACTGAGTGCCTACTATGTGCCACACACTTCATATACATTATTTTCCCCATCAATTCTGCAAAGTATTGTCATCTCTCACTCTCCACGAGGGAAAACTGAGGTTTAGGAAGTTAGGTAAATCATCCAAGTCACCCATGGAGTGATAGAGCTAAGATTTGAAAGTAGGGCCACTGCTGGTACCTCAAATCCTCTTACCATTACACCATACTACCTTCATGCTATTTCCAGTGATCCAGAGTAGTCTGAAAATACCTTGATCTATTCCAATTCTTCATTTAACATTAAATTCCCATTTGAACCTCTCTAGTGACAGCGAACTCTTCAAAGCAGTCCTTTTCATCGATGATCAGGTGATTCTTGGAGAGGAAATTAAAATGTTCTCTCTAGGATCATTTAGTTGCAAGGAACACTCAAGCTAACTTAAACAGTAATGGGGGCAGAGGGAGGTGTTTTAAGAACACAGAAATCTCATTGGCAAGTTAGCAACCCAGAGACAGGAAAACGACAGCTAGGCATCACAGAGACAAGAATTTTGAAGCCATTTTCTGAGGCTGTTTTCTCTTTAGGGTTGTATAGCTTATCATTTCTGCTTCATTCTTACCAGCTTCCAGTGCTTGCACATGGCTTAATATTAGTACTCTAGCCCCTCCTACTTTACCTTTCAGCTCGAGGATCCATTGTCATCTGACTTAGTCTTTTTTTAAGCACAAAATCCTTAGAAACAAATGGATTGGCCCAGCCTAACCTATGGATTGGATCTCAGATCAGTGTTCTACACTATGCAATATATGTACTTTTTCATCTGGGTTATTTCACTAAGCATGTTTTCAAGTTTCATCCTTCTTTTAGCATGTATCAGAATTTCATTTCTTTTTAAGGCTGAATAATATTCCATTATATGTGTATACAACATTTTGTTGATTCCTTTATCTGTTGATAGACATTCGAGTTGTTTTTACTTTTGCTATTGTGAATAATGCTGCTATGAACGTGGGTGTACAAATATCTGTTCAGGTCTCTGCTTTTGGGTATATACCTAGAGGTGGGATTGCTGGATCATATGGTATTTGTTTAATTTTTTGAGGAACCACTATACTGTCTTCCTCAGTGGCTGCATCATTTTACATTCCTACCAACAAGGCACAAGGGTTCCAATCTCTCCACATCTTTGCCAACACTTCTTTTTTTTAAAAAAATAACCATCCTGATAGGTGTGAAGTGGTAGCTTATTGTGGTTTTGATTTGCATTTCCCTGATGATTAGTTATGTTGAACATCTTTTCATGTGATTATTGGCTATTTGTATATCTTCTTTGGAGAAATATCTATTCAAGTCTTTTGCTCATTTTTTATTTAGGTTTTCTATTGTTGTTGAGTTGTAGTTATTTATACATTGTGGATATTAATTCCTTATGCGATATGTGATTCGCAAACATTTTCTCCCATTCTGTAGGTTACTTTTTCACGCTCTTACTAGTGTACTTTGATGCATGAAAGTTTTTAATTTTGATGTAGTCCCATTTATTTTTTCGTTTGTTGCCTGTGCTTTTGGTGTTATATCCAAGCAATCATTGCCAAATTCAATGTCGTGAAGCTTCCTCCTATGTTTTCTTCTAAGAATTTTATAGTTTTAGTCTTACGTTTAGGTCTTTGATCCATTGAGTTAATTTTTTGTCTATGGTGTAAGGTAAGAGTCTAACTTCATTCTTTTGCAATATGGATATCATTTTCCCAGTACCATTTGTTAAAAAGATCATCCTTTCCCCATTGAATGGTCTTGGCACCCTTGTCAAAAATCATTTGACCATACACATAAGGGTTTATTTTTGGGCTTTCTATTCTATTCCATTGGTCTACATGTCTGTCTTTATGCCAGTACATTGTTTTGCTTGCTGTAGCTTTAATAAGTTTTGAAATCAGGAAGCGAGTCCTCCAACTTTCTTAACTGTTTCAAGTATTCAGGGCCCCTTAAGATTCCATATGAATTTTAGGATGGGTTTTTCTATTTCTGCAAAAAACTTTGTTGAGGTTTGATAAGAATTGCATTGAATCTGTAGATCACTTTGGGTAGTATTTACATCTTAACAATATTAAGTCTCGCGGCCGGCCCCGTGGCTTAGCGGTTAAGTGTGTGCGCTCCGCTACTGGTGGCCCGGGTTCGGATCCCCGGCGCACACCGATGCACCGCTTCTCTGGCCATGCTGAGGCGGCGTCCCACATACAGCAACTAGAAGGATATGCAACTACGACGTACAACTATCTACTGGGGCTTTGGGGAAACAAAATAAAGGAGGAAGATTGGCAATAGATGTTAGCTCAGAGCCGGTCTTCCTCAGCAAAAAAAGAGGAGGATTAGCATGGATGTTAGCTCAGGGCTGATCTTCCTCATACACAAAAAAAAAAAATAAATAAAACTGTTAAAAACAAACAAACAATATTGTCTTCCAATCCATGAACATGGGATTTCATTCCATTTATTTATGTCTTAATTTCTTTCAGCAATGTTTTGTAGTTTTCAGTGTACAAGTCTTTTGCTTCCTTGGTTGAGTTTATTTCTAAGTATTTTGTTCTTTTTTATGCTACTGTATTATAAATGGAATTGTTCTCAATTTCTTTTTTGTTGATGTATAGAAACGCTGCTGATTTTTGCATGTTGGTTTTGTATCCTGCAACACTGCTGAATTCGTTTACTAGTTCTAACTTTGTGGACTAGTTTGATTTTTAAACACAGAAAAAGTGTGGCTGCAGGATAAATTCAAGTTTATAGAATAATTTTCTTTGACAAGCTATGCCCAAAAGGTAGCAAAATTTTGAAAAGAACCACCACTGTCGAGGAGATCAACATGTGTAACCTAAAATTTTGTCCAAATACTGCCATCAAAGATCCTGTCCGAGGTATGCAAAATATCCAATTATTAAGTTTATAAAAGTTAACTCCTGAATATATACAAAAATTACAAATCCTACTTCAAAAAACCCTCAAAGCTGAATAATTCTTAAGATAGGTTTGACTTTCAGGCTAATATTGAGTGATATTTGATGAGACTATCTGTCTAGAGGCCACATACACATAAATTTCATTTCAATACACATCTGTTGAGTGGTGTGGGGTGATGTTTAGAGTTTAGACTCTGGAATTTGATAGATCTAGATTAGAATCCTGGTTCTCCCACCAATCAGTTGTGTGACCTTTGGCAACTTCCCTAAACCATTTTTTGTTCCTCTTTAAAAGCAGGATTATAATATCTGCCCCACTGGACTGTTTGCAAGTTAAATGAAATAACTTTTTTTTTTGTGAGGAAGATCAGCCCTGGGCTAACATCCATGCCAATCCTCCTCTTTTTGCTGAGGAAGACTGGCCCTGGGCTAACATCTGTGCCTATCTTCCTCCACTTTATACGGGACGATGCCACAGCGTGGCCTGACAAACGGTGCCTCAGTGCGTGCCCGCGATCCGAACCCAGGCCACCAGCAGTGGAGTGCGCGCACTTAACTGCAACGCCATGGGGCCGGCCCCTAAATGAAATAACTCTGTATTCAACTTAGTGTTATTTATTATGATCATGAGTAGACTACATGTTGGGCACTATGCTCGATGTTGGGGATAAAAGATGTATGACACACCATCTGCCATCAAGGTACTCATGATCTAGATGGGAAAAGTATAAAGAAAATTAAAAAATCTTAATATCGTACTATACTAAAAATATGTGCAAAGGAATGGAAGCTTGAAACAGAATGGTATGTTGGGCACAAGTGAAAGGCTATGGCATACTCAGATATGAAATTTAGATAGTTTTGGCTCCTGTGTAGAGGATGGATTAGAGGGAGTGAATCATAAGCAAGATCAATAAGGAGGCTATGATAATCCAGGCAAACTCTGTGGCAGAGCAATACAGGTTGAACAGGAGGGTGGCAGTGTAGAATGGAGCCTTGCTACGCCTAGAACCATGAGCTCCTTTCTGCCACGGCTTGGGAGATAAGACACTTTAATCATCTTTCAGCTTCACTTTAATCATTTAGGGGGTTCTAAGAAACCCTGTTTGACTCAGGCACCATTTCACAGAGGAGGAAACAGGCTCAGAGAGCAAGGCCATCATTGCACTCTTACAGAGGCACTATTCAGATTGTATTCTATGAAAATGGCACCCCTAGAATACAACAAATATGAATGGTGACCCCTGGAGTTGTGCACTGCAGCAGCCCTGTTGGGAAGGTTATAGCTTGGTAGGTAATGGAACTGATCAATCTAAAAACCTGTGTATTTCCTACTATACCATACTATGTCTCATCATGTTATTTTATTTAAGGTTATATAGCATACTTAGAGTTAAACACCAAATTAAAACAAACAAATAAATCAAATACATCCCAATATGGGTTTCCACAAGAACCTGATAGGCTTATTAAAATTAATTTAATGGAATCCCGTAAACATTACTTAACAACAAATCAAGGTGCTTCATGTATTCTTAAACCATTACTTAATAGTAAAAAAAAGGATAAAACAAATATAAGGTCCCAACTATTTACTATGGGCTTCCCCAAAACAGATAAATGAGGAGCTTTACAGAAACTGAAAGGACTGACAAAAAAAACCAAAAACTTGAGGGACTAACCACAAAAATTAAGACCACGAATCAATTTTCTGCAGACATTTCTTGAATTATCCCAAAATTTTAAGATGAATTTCCCCAGAAAATGTTTCTACAGTTATCTTGGCAATACATAACCTTAGTAAGAAGTACATATTTAGTAACTACTTCATCCATTAAAAAAACTACATAATTCATATTTATACCAAGAACACTACAATTTACAAAAGTTTCACCCATACTCTTACCTATACCTACTCACTCTGAAAGCAGGAACATTTCTTTGGGTTGAGTCAGGATCTTAATATGCTTTGTCGAGGAAAGGGAAAGGTATGAAAATACAAAACAAAAAAGAATATTGGCTCATTGCACACACGAGAGGCTAGTCATTAAGAGTTGTTGTCACCAGGATAAAAGGAGATATTAACCAGAGCTCCTCTGGGTGAGTGGTTAAAATGTGATCAAAAAGAAAAAAGATGGGCCAGCCCAGTGGCGTAGTGAAGTTTGCAAGCTCTGCTTCGGTGGTCCAGGGTTTGCAGGTTCGGATCCTGGGTGCGGACCTATGTACCACTTATCAAGCCATGCTGTGGCGGCATCCCATATAAAGTAGAGGAAGATGGACATGGATGTTAGCCCAGGGCCAGGCTTCCTCAGCATAAAGAGGAGGATTGGCAACGGATGTTAGCTCCGGACTAATCTTCCTCACACACACACACAAAAAAAAGGAAAAAGAGGAAGAAATATATACACACACAAGTTTTTTGGTATTGATAAAAACAGACATCTCTGAAAAGATGATAAAATCACCTCTTTGAGAATTTTCAGAAATGAGATTCACAGAACTGTGGGAGTAGAAGAAACATTAAGATTTTAAAACATCTCATTTGACTGATGATGAATTTCAGAGTGGTTAGGTGACCTGCCCAAAGTCACATAGTTAATGCCAGAGTCTGGACTAGGACCCAAGTCTCCTGACTTCCATATAAGTGCTCATTTTTTCATTCATTATACTAACTATCTCTTATATGTCTCTAACCACTTCATGTCCCCCTAACTGTCTCTGCCCTACAATATGCCCCTTGGAGACAGTCAGAGGAATAGAATTCTAGACTATGTAGACTGTAGAGCTACTGATCTAACAGTGGATGAAACATTATTTCAAATAATGACTGGGCTGAAATTCACTTGGGGGTGGGGAGTAGAGGGGAAATACAAAAGGAAATTCTGCAGACAACAATAAGAGAAGCATAAGAGGAAATAATCCTCTTTTGTTATTTTGTTACTTTATTTTGTAGTTAGGTCCATATATTATATAAAACAGGAAAAATGAACAAATTTATAAAATGAGGTTTCTGGATGAAAAAAACACAAGACCTTTGCCTTTGTGTCTATAGATCTCTTGATATGTTGTTGGTCTTGTACTTTAGATATCACATAAAGATATCTAGCTTGAAACAAAAGTTGATATGCTGCAAGGTTAAGCCATAGTTTGATGATGGGCCAGGAAATGATAAATTTTCTAAATCTTATCCTTAAATATTGGCTATAACAAATGTTGATATAGCAAAACGCCAGCTTTTATCCTCAGACAGCAAGAGGGAAACTTGAATGAATGAATGCAATTTACCTCCAAATCCTCTGAAAGGAGGTGAAAAAATAAATACTGTATTTTATCAGTGGTTCCCCTCAAAGCATTACTCTAAGCATGCAGGAGGATGCTGTGAGCAGCTACAATAGTAAGATCCAATCTAGAGGTAGGTTCAAGGCCAAAGAGTAGGAGAGTAGTTGAAGAAATCCTCCTGGGGCCACTACCATTTCACAGAATCCCCATTTGTGCTAGGGGATGAGTCTATGGCCTATTTTTTTTCTCATTCAAAAGGACATTCCCAATTTCAACCTTGCTGAGAAAGAGGCATTTTTGCACCTGCTTTTAAGAACAGCTAGGATACAAGATAAGGCTGGCATAAAATTATTTAGCAAGCACATGCTAGCTATTCCAGTTTGAAATCTACTGTAAAATCAAGGGGGAAATAAAAATTTGGAGATGGAGCTGTTGTTCCTCAAGATGAGGGAACAAAGTCTCACAAAAAGAGGGATTAGGCACTCACTTAACTCTTTACGGAGAAATCCTTCTCAGGCTAGGTGCAAGATGAGAAAGAGCATTACCAGAGGCTGACCAGGCCATTTGGAGACCAAAAGGAGAGGAGAAGAAAAAGGCATTTAGGAAGAAAGCTAGTAGAAGAAATTCTTCTGGGTCTGACTAGGTAAGCGAATCTAAGGCAACTACACCAAAGATATGCTAACCATTACACCAGCATGAAGCTCGTAGCAAAATATCTCAAGACATTTCAAACTCAGAGAAATGTATGAAAAATGTTAGCCAAGCAAATTAAAACCAAACCTCCAACGGTAAAGTCTCTTTAGATTTGAAATCCAAGATACTCACTTTTCATTAATTCTGTGCATTATTAGAAAAAAATAAAAAGTAACAAACGTAAAGATTTGTTTTATTTCTACTGGGGCAAGGAGGAGGATAAATAGAATGTTTTCCAATTTGCTCTCCACTGTATACACACATACCCACACACAAACATACACATACACACACCAAAAATACCCCAACAAAAAAAAAACCAAAAAAACAAGAATCAAAAACCAAAACCCCCTCAAACTGCACCAATACTTCGTATTTTGACCAAAAGAACAGATCCTGGGAGGAAGTGCAAAATGCAAAATCAAATGACCAAAAAATGCTGAACAAACAGCATTATTAATATACAAAATATTTATATTACTGAACTAGTAACAGTTGATGTTCTCCGTGTCTGTAAAACTTTGGAACCACATAGCTGATTTGTTGAATCTAGTCCATGCCAGCTTCCAAAAACCAGAAAAGATTTTAGTTAGCTTCATTCTTTGATGCCTCATCAAAATTTTCTACGAGATCTGAAAAAAAAAGTAAATGAGTTAAAGATACAAAAAAAAGAAGAAGAGGTAAATGAAATTCCTAACTTCTAAAATAAAAACAATAAAAACAAAATTGTTGCTACTAGAGTTAGCCTGAAAACGTACGGGACAAGAGGCAGAAATAAACTGGTGGCATTTCACTAATATGCTTCATTTATTTGCTTAAAACAGTAATCCTAAGGAAACGTTAGTCTTTTTTTTCTGTGCAAACTATTAAAGTGAACGACATTTTCATGTCAATCATAATTCCCACAGAAATGTTATAACAATAACTATGCAAATTTATAATCACAGTGAATCCAATAAATGCAGGCAGCAGAGCTTTGTGTGACAATTTCTGATTCTAAGTTCTAAATAGGAAGGCTTTTATTCTTTTTCATTAGATCGTATCCACATCACTGTGAATCAATTTAAATTCACAAGCTAACCATCAATAAAAAACTGAAAGTCATTGTGTAATGAATTAAATGAGACAAACAGGATGCTAAAATCTTAAAACTAAAGAAATGTCACTTACCAGGAACATCATCATCCTCCTCATCAATGTCTTCTGGTTTTGGTGCTTTGCTATCCAACACTACAAAAAGTTTATTTTAAAATTAGTCATTGAGAACAAAGACCTTTACAGAACACTTATAATGCCATATTTTTTACTTAATACTACAATCAATAAAACTTTAACTTTATTAGATATACACTAAATACAGCTGGCAATTTCAATGGGCAGTAAAATTTACATGCAAAATGGAATAATTCAGATGAGTTTGAATAAAAAGACATTATGGTTAATTTAGTCTCTAAATCAAAAATCAATATTCAAGATTTTTTCCATCTCTTTTGGTATAACAAGGTATCTAGCTATGGCAGTATGAGCAGTGAAATAATAGGTTCTTTGATTTTTAGGGGTGACAAGACACATCTGAAACCAGCACTATTTTGGAAATTCAGAACTTATGGTTGCTGCATACAACAGTATTGTACAATCAACAATATTAAACAAAAATATAGTTCTGTGATAACACTATCTTCTTGTTGTCATTAGTCAGAAGTGAATGTCAAATTAACTGTTTATAAAATGTGGCCTGCAGATCCTGACACTTTCCTTTTACATAATTACCTCTCAACTCTATATTACTACCAAAATGTATCTGAATATTCTATATGCCACACTGCATAATTATTAGATAAACAAACTCAAAAATTTATGAATGGGCCGGCCCCGTGGCTTAGTGGTTAAGTGCCCGTGCTCCGCTGTTGGCAGCCCGGGTTCGGATCCCGGGCACGCACCAACGCACCGCTTCTCCGGCCACGCTGAGACCGCGTCCCACATACAGCAACTAGAAGGATGTGCCGCTATGACATACAACTATCTACTGGGGCTTTGGGGGAAAAAAATTAAAAAATAAATAAAAAAAATTTATGAAGCGTACAAGTAACGTTATAAAAAGTAAAATTTACATACAGGCACATCTTTCCAGTGTAAAATGGGCCACGTTTTAAATCATTAGGTTCTTTAATTAAGGTGGGGAGGGAAGGAGGTACTAAATTGAAATACCTACCTTGCCGAGGGAACTGTTCAGCTAATTTCCTAAGACTTGTTAAGCTGTCAGCACCAAGCTGACTTAATATTCCAGGTAGCATCTCTGTGATTGGTTTGGCTTCTGCATGACCAGTAATTGCAAAGGTGTTAGCAGAAAGGGAAGCTTGGACTTTGGGATTGTTGAAATGAATAACTGTCCCATCATCTTTAATCATGTTCACCTGTATGATCACGGAAGAAAAACTTCACATATTTGGTACAACTAAAAGCACTATCTATTTAAAAAACAATTTAACCAATCATGTTGTTTTACTTGGTAGTTATGCAATCCCAAGGTGGTAATCATCTAAGCAGTGGATACGGGTGGAAAAAGCTCTAGCAACAAAGTAAAATGATATAGATGGCACAAATTACTAGGATGGTCAAGAAATAGTCATTTTATTATAGAATCTAGATTTTAAATTCAAAGACTTCTACTATGAGAAAGAAGTTCATGTCCACAGTTAGAAAAAAAATGGAATTACTAGCCAAGAATTGGCTTCTTAATGAAATTACCCACTGTCTTACTCAATTTATACTATCAAACTAAATCAGTACAGATACCATTTGGTGGGTTAGCATCTTATTTAGGGGACAGGTTGTAAGTAGGTAATAGTGTATGGTAAAAATAACCACTGGAAATCCATAAAGAACACTCAGAAATTTAATCAATCAGGCGTTGCACTCCTTTGAACACTTAGTAAATTTATAAAAATTTCAACTTGTTCTCATCATGTCATTCTTCATAGAGGATTTGCCAGTTCCTCTAATTCTTAAATGTAGCTTTTCAACAACCTGCAATAACCCTTGTAAAAGTCAAAGAAGCTCTCCCACCCACTTGCCTGGTCACCTGAATATGCTTTATCAATTCATAGGAAAACTTGAAAACCATCCTCACATTCTTTTTATAGCTTCTACCACTATGAATCGACTGTTTCAGATTTGATTTCATCCACTGCCTGGGACTTACTGAAAAGCAAGGTTGAACATGCGCTATTTAAAATGTCTATTTTTCTCCCTCATTCGTGCACTTTCTTTCTGTGTTTTAGTAGAGCTAAATTTACATAAGTTAAATGTGTAAATAATGTGATTCTACTATGCAGTTGATTCCACTGGGAAGTTACCTTGGTGGTAACATGCTTATTATATAAAAAGGTTAGGAGGGTTAACTCTTGGCTACTTTAGAAGCATTTCATGATCCATCCAAAAACTGCCCTTGTCACAATCAAGCAGAGATGCTGAGTGTTCTCCATGGTCAGTGGAAGTGGGCTTTTCTTCCTCAGAGGTGATCACCACCACTGATAGACAGCACCAGAAAGGAAGGGGAAGAAAGGGGCTTCTAAATTTCAGGCAAGACCTGGAACACAGAGAAAATAAAGGCAAATCCCCTGGAAAATTGTAACTAAACCCCACAATTTCCCAAATTTTCTCTGACAAAAATCACTATTTCAATTCTATACCCTTCCCTCTCTCAGCATTATACTTACGGTTCTATTATGTATATTACACACAGTAAGCATTCAATCCAGCTGTTCTGAATAAATATCATCATGAGTTAAAAATTTATATTAACTTTATAAACAGATAAATTACATAATTCTTAGGGTAATTATAGTTTAGGTAGAAAAGTTTAATGTTAAAGTAGGTGAAAATCTGGGAGAGGAATGGCTTGAGAAGGAGGTGGCATAGTGGATATGAAATGGGATGTTGCTCTGGATCTACCCTAGAATCACATAATTTTAGTATAGGGAAAAAAAATAAAGACATGGTAGAACTATATTTTCCAAATCACATAATTTAGTAAAGGATTTCTACAATATTTCCAGGTGTGAAAAGAGCCTCAAATATTGGAATTTGAGATATTTTTTATTTATAGACACTAAAGTCATAAGAGATTTGAAATCAATATTGTTCCAAAAAAGTCAGACCATGTATTTGTTGAGCTTAGAGGTCTTCTAGTTCAAATCTCTTGTTGAAGAAATAAACACTAAACACGAGAGCCCTTGGTTAACCAACATTCCCAAGACAAATAGCTGCTTACATGTAAACCCAGGACTTGAACCTGCGTTTCTCAACTTTCTGTTTAGTTTCCTTCCTACGACATCATTCCCATTCTTAAAATGTTTATTTGCCTATAAAAATTCAATTCTGTGGCCCCATGAAAGCTTGCCAGAGAATTATTTATCTCTGAATATAGACTAAATGGAGAATGCAAAAGAAAAACAGCAGGTATATGGATAATAATAAATAAATAAGAGGCTAAGGGCCAGCCCAGTGGTGTAGCAGTTAAGTTCGTGCGCTCTGCTTCGGCGGCCCGGGGTTCACAGGTTTGGATCCTGGGCACAAACCGATGCACTGCTTATCAAGTCATGCCGTGGCGGCGTCCCATATAAAGTAGAGGAAGATGGGCACGGATGTTAGCCCAGAGTCAATCTTCCTCATCAAAAAAGAGGAGAATTGGCAACAGATGTTAGTTCAGGGCTAATCTTCCTCAAAAATAAATACATAAATAAATAAATAAACAGAACAACATAAGTAATATTTAAAAAAAAAAATAAGAGGCTAAAATGGGGCCAAAAAGAATAAACACATTCATGAATTTTCCTTCTGTTCAAGCTTCTTTTCCAAAGGCTAAATGTTAAAAGTCACATTTTACATTCTGATGTAGGTCTTTGTAGTTTCAAATATGTTGTTTGAGTTTAGTGTAAAAAGCAATATGAATTCCATCTCAGACTGTGAAAGAGAAATAAATTTATTAATGGTTGTTTTAAATGGGGTTGTATAAAAGATGCAGCTTCATGAATAGAAAAGTCCAGAAATGGGTGGAGAGTTTAGTTAATTTTAGGATAGAGAGAATGAAATAACAGAAGTTAAAAAGGCCAGAATATTTTATTTCTATCTAACATTCCTTCCTCTCTACTGAGCAAATGACACGGTTATATAAGGCTCCTAGACACAAGCTATCAGAAACTATCAAAGGATGAATTGTTGGGCTGAGCAAGATCAGTTAGACACCTCCCTCACCCTTTTAGAGGCAAAAGAAGGGATAAGGAACTTCAATTTGCAAAGCAAATTGTATGCATTTCATACGGAGACTTCACTTCTTCCAGTGATTTTACTGCTGTTTGGTTTAAATAAGTCATACAATCTATATACAGTATAAGAACAAGGAGCAGACAAGTAAACAAAGAGTATTAATAAACTAGCTACTATACCAGCACTCAGGTCCCTTTTTCAATCAATCAAACATCCTTTTTATGTCCAAATGTTTTTTCCACTTAACAGGTAGCTGAAGGTAAAGGATGCTACTTGAGCTATGGAGGAGGAGGCATTTTTGAGACCCCAGTCCAAAATGTCAGATGCCACTGCTCTTATTTTTTGCTCTAACAATACTGACATATCTTGTAGTTACCAGAAAATATCTTGTTCTCCCATGCCTAATGCATTTACATATGCTGTTTTCACTGTTTAGAAGACCCTGTTCCTGCTTCTCCACCTTGAAAATTCCCATTTATCCAAGACTTGGGTCAGATGCTTCTTTCTTTGTGAAAACTTAAGGTGGTTTAGGCACCATCTGCACTTCATGGGTATTGCAATTATATAGAATTATCTTGTATAATTGTGTTTGTTAAGTCTTTGACCTTACTAGAAGGTGAACTCCTTGATATGAGAGACCATGCCTTACTAGACATAGTATGCCCCCAAGTATCCAGCACATAACAGTCACTCAAATTTGCTGAATGAATGGACACCTCCTATATAATTTATTCTAAAATCATAGATGCTGTCAGACCTCAATTCCCCAAATGTTAGATGAGGGGTCATCTCAAGGTTTAGAAATAGTACCAGTAGTGCCCCCAATGAAGACGTCCAGAACCTCCTGGGCTATATCTTTGGCCTGACTTTTCCTATCGTTCTGACCTTTCAGAATCAGCCTGACTGCCCTACAGAATTCAGGGCCATTTTTAAGTTATTCCTGGCAACTGCTGGGTGGCCCCATTATGCTGCTATCAAAACCTTAACCTCTGCCTTCACTGGCTTCCCACTAGGTCATGTATATTAATCACGGCAGCCTTCTATCTAGTAAATCTGATGCTCACTTTATTCCTACACAGCAGTAAGTTTTTTATGGCTATCACAAAGATATACTTGACTCCATAGCTCTTGCTGATAACTGCCCTCTCAGTTCAGAGAGGAGGTTTAAATTCTTCTGCTATGTGATTTTTTCTTTTTGTATGCAAGTCCCCACTAGGTCAGCTAGCTGCAGTTCTGAGAATTGACAGTTGTTTTTTTGTATGTATGTATGTATGTATTTACTTATTTATCTATTTATCTATCTATTTATTTGCTGAGGAAGATTCACCCTGAGCTAACATCTGTGCCAGTCTTCCTCTATTTTGTATGTGGGTCACCGCCTCAGCATGGCTGATGAGTGGTGTAGGTCCATGCCCGGGATCCAAACCCACGAACCAGGGCTGCCAAAGCAGAGCGTGCCAAACTTAACCACTATACCACGGGACCAGCCCGACAGTTGTCTTAAAATCAAGTTTTACTGCCACTCCTTCCTGCATGTAGTGGCACTTAAATGTTTATCAGGAAACTCATCTTTCATTACCTTCCGCCTCTATCTTAATGGGGTGAAATAACAGACATTTTAAGAAAAAGGCATGTAAGAATAAGGCACATCTGGGGTTTTGTGAGGCTAAGCGTTGTCAAATTACAAAAGCCTGAGGATTACAGGCTTTGTGCCCACTCCCATAAGTCAGTATCATTCACATTCAATCCTTCCAAGCTCAGCACCTGCTTATTTCTAAAGACTAATATGAAGCATAACCTATTATTGCTGATATCAGCTAAAGCTAACAGCTGTCATTAGACTATATGATATGCTGGGATCATTTTCTCTTATGCTCTGGTGGCAAGTCTGATGAAATGGATTCTCTACGGCTTTGCTATAGATAGTGTAAAATGGCATACCCTTTCTGAAAAGCAACTTGGCAATATGGATGAAGAATTCCAAAAATGTTCACGCTCTTTTAGCCAGTAACTACATTTCCAAGAATCTATTTGAAGGAAATCAGAGATGAAGATAAATATTTATGTATATAAAAGTCCAACGTGATTCTTTTATTACCAAAGCATTATAATGTAAATAAATAAAAAAAGGTTAAACTATGGGATACCCATATACTGCAATATATGTAGACATCTAGACTGATGATTAAGAAGAGTTTTTTAATGATATGAAACAATTTTTATAACATAATGCTATTTGGGGAAAAAAAGGATTCCAAATTGTACATCTAGCTATAGTCTCAGATATGTTAAAAATATATGCATATAAAGATAGGAAAGAAATACAAGACTAATAGTAGTTATTTCTGGGTAGTGGGATTATGACTGAATGTTTAGTGTCTTCTTCATATGTTCTGTATACCCTGAATTTTCCACAATGACAATATATTTTTATATTGATGGGGCAAAAAGGCTATTCTAAAAACAAAAGATGTTCATCAACAGATGAATGGATAAAATGTGGCATTATCCATACAATGGAATATTGTTCAGCTATAAAAGGAGTGAACTTCTGATACATGCTAAAACATGGATGAACCCTGAAAACATTAAGCTAAGTGAAGTAAGCCAGACATGAAAGGGCAGATATTGAATGATTCCACTTACATGAAATATCTACAACAGGAAAATCCACAGACACAGAAAGTAGGTTAGAGGTTATCAGGCGCTGGGTGAGAGGGGAACAGGGAGTTTTTGCTTAATGGGTATAGACTTTCTGTTTGGAATGATGAAAAATTTTGGAAATAGATAATGGTGATGATTGTACAACATTGTAAATATAATTAATGCCACTGAATTGTACACTTAAAAATGGTTAAAATGGCAAATTTTATGCTATATATATTTTACCACAATAAAAAAATAGTAAAAAACAAAACAAAAAGCCAAAAAAGCAGGATCTTAGAAGACAAAGGCTGCTGTGGAATGATAAGGTGAATGGGACATGGTGCTTCCCTTTTACTCTCCTGTACTCAGAACTGTCTACCCATCAGCACTTGAGGTTCTAGTTGGAGAAGAAGGAACTGTGATAAGAGTCAATTAATAACTTTTGGTCCTCCTTCTGTACAAGTGGTTCAGGAAAAATAAGAACCAGGAAGAGAAAAATACAAACAGTAAAACTTATGTGTACAACTATGAAATTTACATTCCCAGCCCTAAGCTTTCTCCTGAGCTCCAGCTCCCTATGGCTAACTTCTTACAGAACAATCAGTACCTCTTAAACTTAATAGGCCCAAAACAAACTTATCATGGGAGTCAGCACACTATTAGACTCTTATAGTCTACTGAAAACAGACTACTTGGTTAATAAGTAACCATTATACCCCACAATATGAGGCTGTAATGATAAATGTATTTACAGGAGAGCAATTTCAGCTAAGGGCAGTGGAAGTACAGAGAAAGGGTTGATTAATATGCTTGGAAAGATTGGGAAGTTTCCATAGAGGCAGAATTATACCCTACTTAAGATAAAAGCTGTCCTCTGAGTGTAAGACTCTATGAAGCAAGTAGGCCATCTAAATCAGAGATTCAGATTTTTGGTGACGTTTCTTACCAAATAAATCTGATAAAATCAATTATCTCTGAGAAATGGAATAGATATTACTTAATTGTTGATAGACTTATGTTATCAGGGGAAGAAAGGTGACAGCACTGTCACTGTATTTCAACTAGATTACCAAATAAGAAGCACATCCAAATATCTTCAAATGTCAGAGAACATAAAACATTTTCAGAAATTTAGTTCTAGATTACACTCTCAGAGTTTGCCTAACAATTCCTTCCTACAACCTGGTTATTTACTAGGCTTCTGTATGAAACAGTCTCTGACACTCCCCTGCCCTTGACTTTTTGACAGCTTTCGATTTCTCTGTCTTTGGCAACATATAAGAGAAATCTATATATGGTAATAATTTATTACACCAAATCAACAAACTAATGAATACAAAAAAGACCAGAGAAGCTTGTCTTAATCCAAATAGTCCTTCAGTTTTTAAATTTTCTAAATAGGATATAAATTAAGCTTTGAAAGGGGGAAAAAAATCACCAATACTGAGAGCCTAGAAAATAAGCTTGGCAAAAATACTTGGTAAAAATGCATTCAATGAGTTTGTGAAACCCATCACTGATCTTCCTGCTCCCCATCCATCAAACTGAGTACTCTCTCCTTGTTTGATGTTTTGAAGATCTAAGTACAGAAAATATAGTAATATTATTTTTGTTTTACAACAATGGCAATGATGCCTTCTCTTTTCAAAAGTTATCTGCTTTAGTTAAACTGCCAAAAAATGAAGATCGTATATTCCTCAGAGTTTTCAGCACTTTGAAACAAGCTTAAAACATCCCAAATTAAAAATAACAAAATTGTAATTAATGTTTCTTCTGTTCTAAGACATATGTTTTTATATATCCTGGTGTTTCTGAAAACTGTATATATGTTTTCATGTACACATTTAATGCAGTAATTTCTTTTTTCCCTCCAAGAAGCTGTTTTTAAACCATGTGTGTCATCATTTCCTTTAAAAAAAAAAATTCTACTTTTAAATATAGTAATACAAAACATAATGCTTGAGGCAAGCCAGATTATATATACTAGATATTTCTAAAAAAAAATTATTCTAGATCTGAAAAGTGTTATATAAAGTAAAAATATCTTGGTTCTCAAAAAATCAATTTAAGAAAGAGGGAAAGGGTTGGGCCCATGGCTTAGCGGTTAAGTGCGCGCGCTCCATTACTGGTGGCCCAGGTTCGGATCCCGGGCGCGCACCGACGCACTGCTTGCCCGGCCATGCTGAGCCTGCATCCCACATACAGCAACTAGAGGGATGTGCAACTATGACATACAACTATCTACTGGGGCTTTGGGGAGAAAAAGGGAAAAAAAATGAGGAGGACTGGCAACAGATGTTAGTTCAGGGCCGGTCTTCCTCAGCAAAAAAAGAGGAGGATTGGCATGGATGTTAGCTCAGGGCTGATCTTCATCAAAAAAAAAAAAAAAAAAAAAAGAAAGCGAAAGAAGGAAAAACGTAAAACTCCTCCCCATCTTAGGTTCAAATATTCAGAAATTTTACAGCTGTTACCCTGCATTGTTAATTATCTTTATGCATATTTTCTGTGTACATAGTTGTACACAGAAGTCTGTGAGGGTCGAAAGACATCATACACACACACTCACAGGGTGGGGGGGGCACAATGAGAGTGTGTATGTGCCTATTATGTACCATTAATTTTCTTTCTTTTTTTTTTTTTTTAAAGATTTTATTTATTCATTTTTTTCCCCCCAAAGCCCCAGTAGATAGCTGTATGTCACAGGTTCACATCCTTCTAGTTGCTGCACGTGGGACCCGGCCCCGCGTTGGACGGAGAAGCGGTGCCCTGGGGCGCGCCTGGGATCCGAACCCGGGCCACCAGCATCAGAGCGCGCGCACTTAACCGCCAAGCCACGGAGCCGGCCCCTGTACCATTAATTTTCTGTGCGATGTTTTAGAGCTATGACTCCTCAAAAAGTTAGAATTGCATTGGCAATATCAACAAAAAGGAATTCACAATACAATTTAATAAATGCTACAATAAAAGTAAATACAGAGCATTATGGAGGCACATAGGAAAGGCATCTAATCCTTCTTTGCACAAATGTGCAAAGGTGTGCTACCAGGAAGGCTTCTGGGAGGAAATAACACCTGCATTAAGACCTGAAAAGGAAGAAACAGCAATGTCCTTCGAAATACTGATGCGGATTTCTTTTATCTATAATGGTGTAAATAATGAGTTCTGCATGGTAAGTGCTCAATAATACAGGATATAAGGCAGGTATTTTCCCTTTCTTTGGTAGGGGTTTGGGGGGATAGAGAGGAGGGAGGGGCAGGAGGAGAGAAAAGGCCAAGAGTGGGTATAAGAAAGTATAACTGAAAAGACCGAAACAGGATAAATTAACAAATAGAATGAACTCTGGTTTTGACACACCTTAGTTCAAATCTGGAATCCAGCACTTACTAGCTATGTGATCTCGGGCAGGTACCTAACTTTCTAAATCTCAGCTTTCTCATCTATAACCAACCAACTCAAAGGGATATTGTGAAGTGGAAATGGCATAATACATATTTGGTTATTTGTCTAGTTGTCTAATTAGTTTCCCTACTAGACTATAAGCTCCAAAGGACAGAGACTATGAATAATATCTTATGTACCATTGTCTAGCAAGTCCTTGGCAAAATGCTGGGCACACAGTAGATGTTCACTAAGTGTTGACTATCATTAAATACTTTATTATGACAATTTCAACTACAAAAATACCATGATCTCAGAAGAGCATCATAACAAGTCTGACTGTATTCTAAAAGGATCAAAGACTGCTAACTGATTGGTTCCTTACTTCATTATAAAACATTTACAAAATTAATGCTACCCCACCACTAAAAGTCTTATTAATTATAAGGAGCATAAAGTCTTCCAAATCTGAACAAAACCAGACATTTAGAAAAACATGCCCTTGGAGATATTACATAGTTAAATCTATACTTCAAGGAGGTGTAAATATAATCTTTTCCTCTCTCTATAAAGTGTTTTTCAACCAAAGGTGATTTTGCCCCCCAGGGGATATGTGACAATGTCTGGAGACATTTTTAGTTATCATAACTGGGGACGGGGGAGCTATGGGCATCTAGTGTGTAGAGGCCACGGATGCTGCTAAATATCCTACAATGCACAGGACAGTTGCCACAATAAAGAATTATCTGGTTCAAAATGTCAATAGTACTGAGGTAGTGGTGGTGGTGGGGGAGTCAGAGAGTAGAGAGGTAGGCAAAGATATAAGATTGCCTAAACACTTATAAGTAGGTTAGGTTTAACATTATCAGAGTTCATGTCTATTATTGCAACTTATTCTTTTTTACCAAGCTTTGGATTTTTTAAGAGAGGCTTAGATTTGTTTTTTGTCAAATACACCCCAGATAAAGAGGACAATCTCTCTGAAAATTATTTTAGGTCAATGAAAATATATAAAAGCTTTCAATAGCTCAGAAAAAAAAAATGCATATAAAATGCTTAATTTCAATACTTGCAAATGAAGTTCTAATCTTTATGAGAGTAAGAATGTAGAGGCACATCAAGCTGAAGATAAAAAAGACACATATGGCTTACATTTTCTACCATTTTATCAGTATACTGATATTGAGTGTACAAAGCCGATTTAAATGATGTGTTAATGAATATCTGCATGGTGGTAGGAACATGTGGCACTTTGCCATTTCACTGCCTTATCTTTGGTACTCTGCTATTTCTTTATTAGTGATCTTTACCCCCACATTATTTCTAATCTGCGTTTTACAGCACATGTGCATTAATAACCTATTAAAAATTGTGAGGTGGTACCACACCTAGTAATGATATAATTAAATATAACTTATGGCAGTGAAAATTTAAATATTGGTTACTATCAGAAATGGAATCACCAGATAGAAATGGATCTAGATAGTAACAAATCACAAATAGTTGATGTTATTATAATTTTTCTTGAGTTTCTTTTGAAATAACATCCTTCTTTGGCTTCATATTTGAGAAAAGTAGTATCATCAAAATATAATAAAATGATTAAAAGACTTTAACCAATAATTTTTGTGCAAGAGGTCTAATAAGAAATCCAATCCATGTAAAGCTATTGCTAAGCTTCTTGGCTGAGGTAATAATTCGAGACTTAGTAGAGTAGAAAGGTGGTCTTAAAAGAAAAAAGTCCACCATATTTGAAGAAATCTTGGGGTTTCTTTATTTCTATATTTTTAGAAAAAAATCTTATTTTACATTAAAACTCAAAAGCAGTTCCATAATTTTGTCATATATGCAAATACTTTGAGACTGAAAAGTATGATGAATTCCTTAACTGTCTACTGAAATCATTTTTTTGACAATCACCCAATTTTATACAATGAGCAAATTCAACAGCTATAGTCCTTCAGACATGTGAATGACAATATCAGATTCTTCTAAACTGATATTTTACATTTGAAAAGTGTGGATAATTATTTGTGAATGTGCTATTTGTCCACATAACTTAACAATTTACAAAGTGATCATACCTCTTCAATACCAGCTATATTATTCACAGCCAGTTTTTTCAACGAACTCTGAAGTTTTTTGTCATCAGCTGTAGCTGTTCTATGTACCACCTTCTTCTTTCTGCGAGCTGTACCCTGAAAAGTAACCAAACAGAAGCATTAGCATGCCTTGCATCTGGCAACTGCAATCACATGTCTTCCTATCTACAATACTCTAGCTAAAACACACATAAGAAATTGCTGACTTAATAGTAATGATTAATAAGACTGCTCAGAGTTGTGACTGTCAGCCTAACCTAGATATTTTAAGGTCAGTTCTAGCCAATTTTTATTCTTTCCAATAACCAGCCTTTATCATTTCAACACATTATGTTTTAAAAGTTTTCTAACAAAAATAATTAATAACTTTAAGACAATTTAGTGTGCTTTATAACAACTTTCAAACATTATGAGGAATGCTTTTTTATAGCCCCTGACAATATAGTTAAGTCTAAAGATATTCTGAACCTTTGGAGATTATGACATAATTAAGAATCAAATGCCTACTATGTGAGTGTTCCCGGGTCCTAGAATCCAGGAATGAAAAAGATCAAGTTCTTACTTCAAGGAGCATACATTACAGGGAGGGGAAAAGGCAATAAATATATAAACAAATTAGATAATTTCAAACATGATAAAGAAAACACCACCACCACCACAGTGATAAAGAGTATTGGGTGGGGGGAAAGCATTCCTTTATTGGAAAGTTCAGGGAAGGCCCCTCTGAAGAGGTGACGTTTGACCTGAAACCCCTGGGACGATCTAGGGAAAGAATGATCCAAGCAGAATGAAACAAGAGTAAACCTGTTGTTTCTAGAAAGAGAAAGCAGGCCAATATGACTAAAGCAGAGTGAACAACAGGAAAGGAGGAGGAAAATGAAATCAGAAAGACAGGCAAGGGCCAAATCATATAGCATAGAATGCCATGGGCAGGAGTTGGATTTTATTCCAATTGCAATAGGAAGCCAGTGAAAGGTTTTAAGCATGGAAATGACTTGATCTGATTTATGATTTTAAAAGACGACTGAGGTTGCTGTGGAAAATGAACTATACTGAGATCAACCAGGAAGTTACTGTAGCAGTTCTGATGAGAGATGGGAGTTGTGGCAGTGGAAATGGTGAGAGATCAGCCTATCAGAAGAACCAACAGGATTTGGTGATGGATTGGATGTGGGATATGAGGGAAAAAGGAATCTAGAATCATGCTTGGATTTTG